>NW_027520948.1:0-677258 GCF_052094955.1 Ictidomys tridecemlineatus
AACAATTAGGAAGAAAGCAAAACCTGCTATCAGAGTGCTCCATTCTCCTTTGACTCTGAAATTCTTTCAGCACCTTCCCCAATTGTCCTTGTTATTCATTTTGTAGAGTTCTGTACTATGGCCTGCAGCACACCTGTCCCTCCTTCCCAGGGATGCCTGAATCTGTGTTTGCTTAAAAGTATTTTTCATTGCTAGGAAATACCTAATCTGATAAAAAGTAATCTATAATAAGTTGTTCAGTGTACACATTCATAAAATTTAAAGATTTTAATGCTTCCGTTCACAGATACGGCAATTGAATGTGCAATTGCAGTACCATGAGAGTTTAGATAAGGTTCATTGACTCTGGGACAGGAGTATGGTTGAGAAACAGCTGGATGAGGACTGGTGGCCTGGTAACAGTGCTCCATGAAAAGGAACATTAGCAACTGCACACCTCTGGGTGGGTATCACCAAGGAAAACGTGGCCCGCTGGTTCTCCTGTATTTTTATTTAATCTTCATTTTTAGTAAACGCCAAAATAAACATATATGGGCTATAACTAATCTCAAATCAGACATTTTAAGGCAGCAGTTTCTGGCACTGAAAATGGGTCAGACTTTATTCTCAGCAGAAGTCTATGAATATTTTCTACAAGAAGGAGCAAGTAAATGCAGTGGAACGAGAATGCAAGGAAATTGGTTTATATTATTATTTTGTTGTTGTTGTTTTGTTTTTTATCTTGCACTCACCAGTGGCATTGTATGTTACATGTCCTTTCTGAATTTGAACTTTACTTTTTATCAATTTACGTAATTTTTTACGATCTTACTACTTCATGTAATATTACACTAAATGGTTTCTACTTAAGATGCTCTGATTTAATGGGTGAAATCTTTCAAAATATTAAATATGTCTTTATCTTTTTTAGATATTTCAATGTTATAGTCGAACTGAAAGCCAAAATCACTATCTCAATAGACAAGTTTCAGGATAGAAAAGTGGAGAAAAAATTCAGTGAGGAAGGAAACAAAGATTCCCATTCAAATCACCAACTTCAGACCTGAATAGGAAGTCGGTTGGTTGAAAACCTAGTAGACATTGGAGAAATGGGCAAAGAAACACTGGTTTAGAAGATTCAAGAGACATTTTAAAGTAAAATTACATACTGTGTGAAGAATATGAAGGTCATGAAAAGTAGCTACCATGTTTTACAAGCAGGAAATTTACTCCTATAAATAGGAAATAATTGTCTAAAAACTGTATTTACTTGGGATATTAACAGATAAGAATAAACTACATTTCTTAAAAGAGAAGAAATGTTTTCAAGGACCAAAAATATATAAATAAAAACAAAAATTTGAAAATCCAGAGAGCAAAAAAATGTTTGACATTAAACCTTTAAACATAAAAAATCAGCAAGACAGAAAGATGAAGAGGGAATAGGAAACTGAATGATAGAGCTAAAGGTAATATAGAGATGAATATTTTTAAATTTGAAAATAAAGTGAAGAAACATAAAGTTCAAAAGTGCCTGCATATGTATAATAGAAATTCTACTTTTTGAGAAAAGGAGGGTTGAATGGATGGCAATATTCATATGCATTTATTTGGTTTTTTTCAGAATTTTTAAAAGATGCTTCCTTCATGAGTCAGCCTCCTTATATCACAGAAAACATTCTGCATTTGTTTTTTTTTTTTTTTTCGGGGGATTAGCTAATTTCACTTAGGATTATCTTCTCCATGATTTTATTCTCTTTTATTACTAAGTAAAATTCCATTGTGTATATATGCCTCATTTTTGGAGGGGGAGCATGGGAGGAAGTGATGAATTCTAGATAGGGCAGAGAGGAGGGAGGGAAAGGGAGGAGGCAGAGGATTAGCAAGGATGGTGAAATGTGATAGACATCATTATCCAAAGTACAAGTATGAAGACATAAATTGGTGTTAACATGCTTTATATACAACCAGAGATATGAAAAATTGTGGTATATATATGTAATAAGAATTGTAATGAATTCCGCTGCCATTTATTTTTTAAAAAAATCAATAAAACAAGATGTTTCCTCAGGTAGAAAGTGAATAATAAATGCCAAAGGTATAACTAAAACAATTCTGAATAATTCTGCACCTAAGCATATTTCAATAGAATTTCAGAATATAAATGATAAAAAAATAGTAATATTTATGTATGGAATAATACTCTCCAGGGAAAATTTTTTACTTACAAAAAAAGGGCAATTTGACAGACCACAGACTTTTTAATATTGACAATAAAATGTTGAGTGTTTTAGACAGTCAACTCAGATTTCTTATAACCAGCTAAAAATTTCTTGTGACAAAATCAAGACATTTTAGATAATACAAAGACTGAAGGACTGTCATTAAAATAGAGCACTAAAAGAATCACCAGAAGAAGTGCTTAATAAAAATTGTGAACCCAGACAAAAATGCAAGAAATGAAGGTGAGTGAAATAATTGAGAAAAGGGAAAAGAAAGAAGTAGATAGTTACTATTGGCATTGAAGAATATTTGTTTTTGTAAGATTAGAATTAAATTCTAGATATGGAAAAAGAAGTGAATGATGTCTATCACATTCCACCATCCCTGCTAATCCCATCCAAAGTACATGTATGACGACAAGAATTGGGTGTCAAAGTACTTTATATACAAACAGAGATACGAAAAATTGTGGTATATATGTGTAATAAGAATTGTAATGCATTCCACTGTCATTTATTTAATTTTAAATTAATTTTAAAAAAAGAGGAAGAGACAGAATAAAGAATGTTTAAAGTACAAAAGATTTCTATCTGTTTTGTTTCTACAGGAAATTTTAAAACTTGAACCAAATAAGTAGGTTGGAATCAGGTATATAGTTTATTGCAGAAATAATGAGATTGTTATTAAAAGTCATAGCTCTCTAAATGCAACTTTTCATACTAGACTGGATCCTGGGACACTCAAAGGACATCAGTAGAAAAACTGCCAAAATCCTAATAAAATCTACAGTCCAGTTGATAGTAAAATTTCAGTTTTAGTTTCATAATTATGACAAGTATAAAACTGTAATGTAAGATACTAACTTTAGGAGACATTTGTAAGGGATTTATAGGGACTTTTTATATTACTTTTACAAATGTTCTGAAAATATAAAATTGTTAAAAAAAAAAAAGAAGTTAATGAGTATACAGTAATTTCAAGTTCCATGTCCTCCTTTCGCAGAGGACAGAGATACTGAATATTTTAAAGTTAATGAGAAACATAGAATTATGTATTCCAAATTAAATCAGAAAAGAAAATTTTGTTAATGAACAAAAACCAGGAAGGAAAAGAATAGAAAAAAAAAGCCTAACAGAAACACAAATGAAATGGCAGAAATTAGTCCAAATGTAGCAATAATTACTAAATACATAATGGATGTAGCTCACCTATAAAATAAAAATTATCAGAGTATTTTAAATATAGCATTTTTTTCTTTAGAAGAAATAGGAAAAAAAGAATACTACACCAAAAAATTGAAAATAAAGAAATATAAAAAAATATGACAGACATATGGAAAAACAATAAGTACTAACAATCTGGAATAATTTTGCCGAAGAATATTTCTTTAAAAATGCACAATAAATCATGCCAGGAAACTTTTTATGAAAAGTTTGAGGAAGGAAGAGTGAATCACATTTTATGAAACTGATATAAACTTCTTCAAATTTGACAAGAAAAATATAAGAAGGATAAACTATGGATAAATTTCAAGTTGCCTTTTGATATCATTAGCTAGCTAATAATCTGATTAATACTTTCAAAATTTCCCTCTTTATAAACTGAAAAACATGTAGGTCATTAGACATGTTTTGAAGGACTTAAGATGCTGTAAGCTTTTACCCACATCTGTTATCTCCTTATAAGAATATGTGCTGATCAATGCAGATGGTGAACTCTAATTTTGACAGTTATTTTTGCTTCTATTATGTTGGGCCACCCTCAACCAGAGCTGAGCACACCCCCTTAGCCTTGAGTAATGAAGGTGTGGAACAGGCATCTCAAGCAGTTGGCAAAGAAGTGCAGCTCTTGGAGTGGGTGTCACCCAGTGGGACTGGGCTATGCCCCTCTGTGTGTTGTAACACAATCCCTTGCCTTATTTGGGTAGAATATTCTGTCTTCTCCCCAATAAATAAGGAGGTTGGGGTGAATTTGCTCTCTTGCCCCTTGCCTCCCTGGTGTCTCCAGCCCTCCAGTACAGGAAGTGACCCCTGAGGCTGCAGAGCCAGCGCCATCCCTGCCCCTGAAAAAGCTGTTTTGCATTTGTGTGATCTTTTTGTTGCCAGCACAATTCAGGCTGGAGTGACCCTGAATCTTTTTGTTTGGGGCTATACTAACTACATTTTTGAGATCCTTAAGTATTTAGTTTATGTATCTTTAAGTTAAGATACAGTTCAGTATGCTTTATTCAGTATGCTTTAGTTAAATTGTAAAATGTCGATGATATAACTAAAATTAATAACATTTTACTATATAAATAGTAAAAATGACATAAGAACTTGAACAGTATTTCATCAAAGTATTTATATTATATACTCAGAAAATATTCAAGATCAATTAGACATTGTATGTAAACAGAAATGCACTCTCTCCTGGGTAGTTTCTTAACCTCTCTGATCTTCAGTTCCCTCATCTTGCAAGAGGTAACAATATCTACCTTGTATGGTATGAGGAGAGGATTTAATATAAAATATGTAATTTGTTTGGCATGTAGTAAACATTCAGTAAATTGTAAATAAATATTAATTTTCTTAATAATATTTACAGAACCCAAATAATGCTGGTGAACAAATGGGCCTTAAATGCAGTCTTAACATTCATAAATTTAGTATAAACTATAAAGATGAGAATTATTTAAAGTGAACTTATATCACAAATGGAACTTCTAATTTGTGTCTCAATTATTTAATAAATAATTTATAGAAGAAAATCATTCATGCTAAAGGAGTAAATAGGATGCAGAGTAAAATATTCATCCTTAGCACAAATGAACTGGCAAATGTGATTTAAGATCACTGTTTTCTTAAAGTCACCTGGAACCAAGGGAAGTGAGTCAGTAAAGCTGTAAACCTTGTGGAAATGGGTTTTTAAATGAAATAGTTGATATTTTGCCTATGGTCATGGAACTGGGTGTCCTTACAATTGGCCCTAAGATATTCATTCATCACATAAAAATCCCTAGTTTCTGTAACAGAGACTTTTATTTTCTGATTTCTTTTTTGCTGATATGTGCGTTATCCAAAGTATTATTTAGAGAATTTTAGCAAGTCCTCCAAGGCATTATTTAGAGGGCAGCCATTTCTCACTAGCTTCATTAAATAGACAAAGGGTATAAATCAGCCTGATAAAAACCCTCCTGGGCATAGGTGTAGTCCAATGGAAGTGTTAAAATAAACCAAGTCTTTAATGAAAAAAAAAAAAGATTGCATAGTGCTGAGCTACTAATATTTTAAGATGAAGTGAGTGTTCACTTTCTCATCTTTGCATGGGAAATCTTCACTGTGTCTTTGTCTTCAAAGGTACCACTTTGGGTTTGTATGATTTCAAAAGCTACTAATACCCAGATTTTGCTCTTTCTTTAATCTGATGCATTTGGTATGAAGATGTGTCCTATTCATAGTAGAGAATCTTGGTGAGGATTCAGCAGCCTGAAATTTAATTGAAGGGTGTCCAACTGCATGGGTATTCATGTGAGAGCACTGAAAAATTTTGAAAGTGTAATCACAGAATAGAGTAGATGATCTAGCCAGGAACATGGTAAAAAGATTCTCATTGTAAACACATTTTTATATGAACAAAATCAAAATGTGGCTTATTGTGAGATTAGATAACATTCAATTATTGAAAATTTGTATTGGAAATGATAAATAGCTGGGGAAGAGGGAAGTAAGCATTGTTATGGATGAAATATTCACCCTACTGACACTGCTCTAGTTATATGTATAACTGCTATTTAATGAAGGGGTTTTAAAAATGTTTTTGATAATATCAGAATATGCTTAGGATATGGTAAGCAAAAATAAAAAAGGTCACAACATGTTAATGCAATATAAATTTAACTTAGAAAATAGAGGAAAGTTTAAAAACATTTCAAGATGTAAATAACAATCTTCAAAGGGACATAATGGGTAGTTGGGTATTTTCTCTATAATTATTTGCAAACCTCCTAAATTTATCCAAAAAATTACTAAAAAAAAATAGAAGCATTGAAAAATCTTCAGTGTATCTACGACTCATAAGAAAGAATCTACAGTTTGATATGAAAAGTCAATATTGTTTTTAAAAACTCATAAAGCAGAAACTTCCTTAGTCACTTTACTACCATGTAGGATAGCATAAGAGAGAACCATGGTTCAAACAGAATTGGGGGGATCCAGGCTTAGACTTGTGGCTTAGTCCTAGAACCTTGAGTTGAGTTCAGCCATTTTTATCTTTATGACTTAAGGCAACCAATTTAAGCTTTCATTTCCTCAAATTATGATCATAAAGTTGCAGTGATATAATTGTATGAACAATGATAGAACCCACCTCATTGGTTTTATGAGAAATGAATGAAATCGTCAGGGAATAACACTTATTCTGGTATCTTACCCAAAGTTCTGTTCTTCTCTCTCTCTCTCTCTCTCTCTCTCTCTCTCTCTCTCTCTCTCTCTCTCTCTCTCTCTCTCTCTCTCAACAGTACTGGAAATTAAACCAGGCAGTGCTCTACCACTGAGCTATATCTCAGCTCTTTTTATTTTATTTTATTTTTTATCTTTTGATACTGAAGATTGGACACAGGGGCATGCTATGACTGAGATATATCCTCAGTCCATTTTGGCTTTTGCTTTTTGGTTTTTGTTTTATTAAAATTCTGAGACAAGGTCTTACTAAATTGCCCAGCTGGCCTGGAACTTGCAATTCTCCTGCTGTTACCTCCTGAATAGCTGGGATTCCAGTTGTGCACCACCATTCCAGCTCTTACACTAAGTTTTTAAAATAGTTAGCTAATAATAGTAGTTACCTGATATTGACAATAGCTTCTTATTTTTTTAGAATTTAACCTTTATTTATTTATTTTTTAATTTTTAAATTTGTTTTAATTAGTTATACATGACAGTAGAATGCATTTATGCACTTCTATATATCACACATAAATGAGGTATAATTTCTCATTTTTCTGATTGTACATGTTGTAGAATCACATCAGTCATGCATCATATATGCATATAAAGTAATAATGTGTGCTTCACGTTCTTCTATCCTTCCTATTTCTATCTCCTCCCTCTCCTGTTTCTCTTCTCTACCTAATCTAAAGTAACTCTGTTCTTCCCTATCTTCACTCTTATTGTGAATTAGCATCAGCATATCATAGAAAACTCTGAATGAAACCCATTTGACCCAGCTATCCCACTATTTGATTTGTACCCAAAAGACTTAAAAATCAGCATACTACAGTGATTCGACCACACCAATGTTTAAAGCAGCTCAATTCACAATAGCTAAACTATGGAACCAACCTAGGTGCCCTTCAATAGATGAATGGATAAAGAAAATATACAATATATATTCAGTAGGATATTACTCAGCTTTAAAGAATAAAATTATGGCATTTGGTGGTAAATGGATGGAGTTGGAGAATAACACGCTAAGTGAAATAAGTTTTTTTTTAATTCATATTATTTTGTAAAAGCTAAGTTTCTATAAACAGGAAACGTAAATTACAATGGCTTAAATTAAGATAGAGATGTATTTCTTCCATGTATAACATTCTACATATTTTACCTAGTAGGGTAACTTTGTTCTCCAAGGTGATTCAGCGGCACAAACTCTTTCTGTCTTCCCCTGGGCCTTGTGTCCACTTCTGTATGACACAATTTGGGTCACTGCACTTCTGTGTACCACCTGCTGGAAGAAAACACAGGTTGCCCATAGTAGGCAGCTTACCCTTACATTGAAAATGATCCATAAGTTGCAAATATGACTCTGTTCATGTACCTTTAGCTCATACTTAATCACGTCTCCACTTAGCTTTTCAGTCTTCATGGATGATTAAAAATGTATTTTCTAGCTGGGCTTCCATGTGCCTAGCTTAAAAGACAAAGACTATTACTAAAAAGAATAAAGTAAGGATAGCTACTAAAAAAACCTCATAGTTTATACTATCATATTCTTAAAACTGGAAATTTACTATGATCATTTCTCTTAAATACTTAAAATAGACAAAATACAAACACAAATGATATTTGCAAAATCATTACTTTTTTTTTAAAGAAATCAGCTGGGCATGGTGGCACACACCTGTAATCCCAGTAGTTTAGAAGGTTGAGGCAGAAGGGTCTTGAGTTCAAAGCCAGACTCGGCACAAGCAAGGTGCTAAGCAGCTCACTAAGACCCTGTCTCTAAATAAAATACAAAGCAATAGGGCTGAGAATGTAACTCAGTGGTTGAGTGCCCGAGTTCCATCCCCAGACCCACCCCCCCGAAAAAGAATCAGAGCCCCATAGGTTTATCCCCTCATTATCTCTACCTCATAATTGTATAAGCAATCTGCAACAATAGGCATTTCAGTACTATCCAGGGTTATTGTAATTTTGTGATATTTCCTCCAGTCTCCAACACACACGATTTTACTGCCAAGTCAAGAGTGTGTGATTTGGGTCACTAACCAATCAACTCAGAGTTACATCGAAAGATTACAGTCATACAAACCTGCAAAAGAGAGTGTTCATGAGTTTGGACTCCCAATGCCCTTCTATGAAGTCATATTTTGGAAGTTCTTTTGGTCAGCATTGCTACACCCATACTCTAGATAGTCTTCCATATTATAATGTGTACTAGAATTATGTGGAACATTGATGCCCACTGGGAAGTCAAATGAAATTATTTCTAAGACCTATGGCAATGTATTTTAGATATCAAAATGAGTTGGGAGACAGACTACAATTCAGGAATTTCAAGAAGAATGGACAGAGAAGAAATCGTGGAACTTGGCTAGATTGAGGTTATAAAAATCATTTAGAGACCAAGGATGGTAAAAGGATTGCTGAGTCGGGTGAAAAGAGTTAGAGACAACTGAGTTCCATGTCCCATTTAATGCAGCAGAAAGGAGATCAAGAGTGCTTTCTCTTCTCCACAAATCAGGAAAGAGATGCT
Organism: Ictidomys tridecemlineatus; assembly: GCF_052094955.1. Classification (NCBI taxonomy): domain Eukaryota; kingdom Metazoa; phylum Chordata; class Mammalia; order Rodentia; family Sciuridae; genus Ictidomys; species Ictidomys tridecemlineatus. The sequence goes on from NW_027520948.1 coordinate 9,157, forward strand.
TCAATGGTATTTATTAGAGAACTTGCTTTGTGCTATCCACAGCTTGGTGACACTGCGGTTCACTCTTAACATCTGTCAGGAAACTTGAAAAGGAGTAACAAGCTGGCTGGATGCTGTAGTAACAGAAACAAAGGGGAGGTATTACACTGGGCAGTCAGTGCTCCTCACCTTTCAAGGCAGAAGATGGGTGATTGTGTCCCAAGAGTCAGGTGTGGGCTAAAGATAATCAAAGCCTGGCTTTGTTTTAGGTGTTCCCCATGAGGACACCTGGAGTGATAACTGGACCCCAAAAGAGAATCTCTGTTGGACAACCTGAAGAGCATGACGGAAGGTAAGGAAAGTAGTCCCCGTAGAATAATGTGCAATTGGTTTTATAGAAAAATACTTCACTGTTCTCATTGTGAGCCTTGGAGGAACTCATGAGAATATTAACGGGGAAAAATCACAACTTTAAATTTCATTCCCAGAAATTCTATAGCCATTTAATAGAGTATCTGTCGAATGAAAACTTTCTGAACCTATTATTTATAAATTGAGAGGTTCAATTTTATTAATTGGTATATATAAAAGAAAAGATACATATAAATCCAATTTACTTCCCTCCTTATTTAAAATAAGCTTTAGGTTAAACACATAATTGCCCTTCTTTACAACCCTGCCAAGTACTTTATTAGCTTTTCCCCTTTAAGCATGATTATGATTCATATCACAATCTCAACATTCTTCTCAACTATAATTATCTATTTTGGAACTTAAACCATCACAAGTTGACCAAAGAGTGCTTTCAACTGACTACACTGCATTTTTTGTAGTCTGATATTTCTGAAATCACTCTTAAAATAGGGCAAAAACAAGATTTTCAAACTCATATTGGGTCTTACCACATTGAATCAATTATTTTCCAAAGATATTTGGTTCTTGTAAAAAGAGAATAGTATTAGACATCAAATATGTGGATCAGTGGATCCATGTGTAATTGTTCCAAATGATTACCAGTGGTCAAGATGACACCCTTATTGGGCCATTTTATTCATAATTTTGGGAAGATATTTAAAGTCATGAATTAAAACTAATATATGCAATTTAACTCTACCATTATTGTTTCCTCATTTTTCCAATATACAAACTTCAACTTCTTTGCTTTGTAACATACTTATTTAATTCTTAAATCATCACTTGAACTGTATTTCTCAGTTTTAATCAGTATCTCTTGCTGGTCACAATCCTGTAGTCATTTTATCACTGTAGTCTCATGGAATGGTAATCTCTGAGTCTGGAATCTACTTCTGATTCTGGAGCCCAACCTCTGATGTGATATCTGGTAGATCTAAAGTGCTGCACCATATAGATCTTAAAAGAATGATAAAACAAAAAAAAAAACTATTTCAAAACTCTCATGGAGTAGTAAGTTTTTTTAAAAAAAGTACTAAAGGATGTAACACAATACGTGAGCTGGCCCCACCCACTGCTGAACACTAACTGGTCTCACTTTCACTGGAAACAAACTCAATCTCCTGAGCCCCCAACTGAGATGATGGGAAATATCACTTCCAAATATTTTCCATTAGCAGTTGGGCAGGAATTTACCTTTTTATTAAGAAGTACTGCCTGAATGTTTCTTACCTAAGGTCTCCTGGTGGGAATCAGACAAGGAATAAAATACAATCAATGCAATAACAGGGTGAGCACAAAGTGTTATGGGTACAGAGAGGCAGGCCAGCTTCTCTCTAGAAAGGGGCTCTCTCTAGAAAGTAGGAATTGGAAACTGAATCTACAGAACAAGCAGAGATTATCCCAGGGAAGATAGATAGAGAAGGTGTTGCAGAGAAGAGAATGGTGTGGTCCCAGTGCTAGAGGAAGTGAAGAGGAAGAACAGGCGTGACTGCAGTTTTGACAATTAAGATAGGGAGATCCTGGGTGGATAGTTGGGTAAAGGTAGAGGTGAGAAGTGATAAGCTCAAGAAAGCTTTCATGAGAACCCTGGAGAAGCTTTATGTAGGTGATGTGTTTGGAGAGTGCAAGACTCAAGGCAGGGAGGCTGGCATTAGATGACTGTTCCAGTAATCTGAGAAAGAGTGGAGACAAAACTAGAGTAGCGGTGGTCTAGTAATTAAGAAAAAGAAAACATTGGGGGAGTTGTTAAAGAAGCACAATGGATAGAATTTTAAAGAATGATTTAAGGTTCACTTATCATAATCTGCTCTAATGCCATCCATTTTCCTCCAAATTCTATGATTTTGTCATTTTTTAATGCAGAGTAATACTCCATTGTGTATAAATGCCACATTTTTTTTTATCCATTCATCTATTGAAGGGCATCTAGGCTGGTTCCACAGTCTTGCTATTGTAAATTGTGCTGCTATGACCATCGATTTAGCAGTGTCCCTGTAGCATGCTCTTTTTATGTCTTTAGGGAATAGACCCAGAAGGGGAATAGCTGGGTCAAATTGTGGTTCCATTCCCAGCTTTAGCCAATCCATTAAAAACAAATACCAAATGTCTTCTTTGATATAAGGAGAGTAACTAAGAACAGAGTAGGGACGAAGAGCATGAGAAGAAGATTAACATTAAACAGGGATGAGAGGTGGGAGGGAAAGCGAGAGAGAAGGAAAATTGCATGGAAATGGAAGGAGACCCACAGGGTTATACAAAAGATTTAAGGGACAGATTCAGACTGTCAGTGGGGATATAAATTGTGACTTTTGCTAACCTGGAGGAAGAGCATAATTGGATTCAATGTTGGCCCGTTAGCACACCCAAGAGGAGATGTCTGTATGCATTTGGAGACAGATGGATCCAGGAAGACAGATCTGAATTGGATATTGTAATAGGATATAGATTAGGCAGTTTTGAGCACATAGCCTACTAGAATAGGATTGTCCAGCAATGTGGATAGAGTTGGGAAATCAGAAGGGTGAAGGGGAAAAGAGGGGAGAAGAGAAGAACCTAAGACAGAATTCTGAGTAACACCAATATGTGAGAAGAGAGCACAGGAACCCATAAAATAAAGCAATAATTTAACCAATGAGGTGAAAGAAAAATCAATAATGTGAAGTAACCAGAAGCAATGAAAACAACGATTGTATACAAAAAGGAAATGATGAGCAAAGTGTAACATTTGTATGAATTAAATTTCAGAAAGAACTCACATAATCTAGGAATAAAACTGGAAGACTTGTCAGAGGCAACTGTAGGAGTATTTGCAGTTCACAGAGATGAGAGAGAAAAAATGCAAGGTGTGGATATGTATTCTAAACAACAGTCAATCTCTAGGAATAATTTCTATGTTTGTATTAAAAAGGTAAAAATTTGAATATGTGGTTTAAAGTACAACAATGTATTTGCAAACACTGGAAATATGTACCATTTCCTGTATTGGTTAGTAAGTGATACAATGCATCTTCAAGTTGGATTTAAAACAATTTTGAAAGCAGAGTTCATTTTATTGTCAAGATGTCCTGTGTGACTTAACCCATTGTATTACTGAGGAATTAGGTTTTTTTAACTGTGTTTAAGGCTAAGAATCATTTCAAATCCTTATTACAAAATTATCACAATCTAAAAATAGCCTACATCTAAACTCCTTTATTGATGAAATTCACATGGAAAGAATCATTTAAAAAGTTAAAATTTCTACTACCTTTGACCTCATTCCCATTTTAAACATTCCCTTTTCTAATTTCTGTGAAAGACATAAACTACCTGCTTATCTGTGGCTGCCACAAGCCATATTAACCAATTCTAAGAAGGAGCAAAGATGAGGGCGTCAGATGCAACAAAATAAGAAGGGGAGAAACATAACTTCTCATATTTTTTAAATTATCATATTTCCATGTCACTACTTCTAAAATCATCAATCTAACAGCAAGGGTATTTCAAGGTAAAAATATAAAAGAACAAGTAACTAATGGAGAAAGAGTTAAGGAAGTACTGGTCATCTATTATTTTTCAGTTTCTTATACGTATGTTCAATTTTTTCTCCTAAAATTTTCACAAAAATCAGTCATTAAGAACTCCAAGGAGCAAATCTATCAAATCCCTGACAGAATTATCTTCAACTGTTAGGTATCTAACTGCAAAAAGGTCACAGGTTATGTTTGTGTACTTTGGATTTCCGTGGAAATTCATCACCAGATTTCGCTTGCACATTAGATATGTACATTCTCATCATTAGAAGCAGACAAACATATAACACATGTTACTGTTTACCTAATAAAGATATCATTGGTAGCACATAGAACAAAGAAACTATGAGATCAATCATGAGCACTGTTTAACTGGTGATGCTGTGGTATGGGTTACTTTCCTGAATTCAGTGAACAGCAAAGAAGCGCAATTCAAATGCCTGCAGGGGAAGAGGAAGGTTGTCATCAATGATAGCTGAGCAAGTGCTTCAAGGCAAGCACGATGATCATCAGAGAGAGAACCCAGCACTGGTGACCTACACAAGAGGAAGAAGAGAGGTCATATAAACTAAAGTTGTCTCAACAATCAAGATAAATCATATTTTAATTCAACAAAGTAAAAATTAAGGTGAACATACCATGATGAATATAATATTGAAAGGTTAAATAAAAATGGAACTACTTGTAATGCTCTGGATTACCTATAGTGAAGTCAGAGGTAAAAAGAAATGTCAACATTACTAATCATGCCATCAAGAATGTTTGGTACCCATAAATGATTCTAGAAGAATCAATCTTTTATGTGTATTTGACAAACTTACTATTTTTATATATTTGTTCATCTTGTATTTCAATACTTTTTTATTTCCAGAAAGTTACTTTTCAAAAGAGAGTTAAAATATTTTTTTTTCATTACTATCAAGACAATGATACCAATAAAAGGAATAAATTGAACAGTGTTCCTTTGAGTTGTTTAATTACGTAGTATTATTCCTGCTTATGAAGGTATATAATCTGGAGTTCATCTTGATTTGCTTCTTAGAAATAATTCAAAAAAATTCTCATTTTGTGCAATAGTATTATACAACACTTATTCCCAAATACGAAAAAAAGTACTCATGAAACTTAATCTTTAATATATGCATATTTAAACTAGCTTTTATTTTAGCTTGAGAGTATATGCAAACTGAAATAGAAATGTAGTTACTGATTTTGGTTTTGCTTAAAATTCATGAAGCTATAAGACAAGCATTCTTGTATCATAAAAAACGTGGAAAGGAAGATGATATTGTGAAAGTTGAGGAACACAAATTATGTTTTTTCAGAATCCTTTATTGCCTAGCTCCAGACGTTAATATTTTCACCATTTTCTCTGCATGCCCTAGGCAGTGTACCTTATCACAACATACAATGAGAGGCCCTTTAACTTCTCTTTTAATTTGCTGTTTATTTGAGATGAGTGACAACTTTCAGAACTGCTTGAGAAGTGAATGACATATAAGCTAGCTGTCATAGTGCTTCACACAGAGAATGTGTCCCAAAGTTCAGCTCCTTTCTTCTCTGATATTCCCATAGAACACCTGCATCTCATAAAGAAAATCTTATTGATTTTGTCACCAGATACACTTCAAATAGCTAGGAATCTGTTTTGTTTCAGTCACTGGAACTCAGCCAATCACTGGAACTCAGCCAATCACTGGACTAATTTTGACTAAAAGTTAGTAAGAAAGGAATTCTTTTCCCTTCCAGCAAAATAAACCAACAAAGGCTGCCTTTCCTTAAAATGATAATGTGCATTTAGCTAATCCTATCCTGTTTAAAGTAGCATATCTATCTATCTATCTATATATATATATTTATCTCATTAGGGTTCTGCTTTATTGAAAGTGTGATTATATCAGATAATGGGAAACTGTCTAGCATGAACTGTCTTTGTTATTTCTGACATGAATAAATATTAGATTAATTAGAACATGTGCCAATATCACAATCCCAAATACATCTTTAAACACCATCAAAATGAGTAATATGAACTTTTATATTATTACATACATATTTTCACAGCAATTATGTGAACACATTTAGTGAAAAACCATTATCAGGATTATTGCAAGTCTCATTTTTTTGTGTGTTGAATTTACATTATCCCTTAATTTTTAAAATAAATCTAAGCATTTTGTTACTAAAAGGATGTAAGTCAATAAAGCCAAGTAATAATTGCTTTAACTAGTACAATGGAAATTAAAGACTTTTTAAAAATTAAAATCATATTCACTGGTTGTTTGGCTAGATTTTTTACTTTAAAAAGTATTGTTGCCCTGTGATATAAAAATATCATGAGTAAGTGAAATGAGTAAGTAACAATAGATATTATCAACTCACTCTGGGAGGGGTTCTACTTCTAAATAAGAGTTTGCAGATCAGAGCACATCATGCTGAGACAGTAAGTCATTAGACTGGTAAGGATTAAATAAAAATAGCATTTATAAATACCGAGAGTGTCAAGTCACGATTGTGTCATGTCTTCCATGAAAGAATGCATGAGAGGCTGGTGTTGAGATTATTGGCATGGAAAGCAATGTTCTCTCTGGCATAAAACACTCCAATACAAATTGGAAGTGACACTTTGGTCTGAAAAAGAGAAACAACAGGAAATGCAATGTTTTTGTAACTTGAGCAAAAAAGATCAAAAACATTTCTTCTTCTTCCTTTTTCTTTCTCTTCTCCTTTTCTTCTTGAATTGGGGCTTTGAGTCCTAATGCTCTGAGGATGTGCTGAAGAAGGTAGGCACGGAGGTGTGAGCATGGACTGTTAAGGGGCGCTGGAATCTGCTGGAATCCAGGCTGGGCAGGGAGGGCAGCCATGGGGTGAGGGGTACCACAGGGCATCAGAGTGAAGCAGAAAAGCAACAAGGGGTGCAAATCCCTGGTGTGGGGAGCCAGAGTCTAAATGGAATTGGAAGGAAATTGCCCACTAGGAAGAGTGGCTGAGCTCAGGTTTTTAGACCCTGATCAGGGCAAGGGGGTGCATTTGCAAAAGAGCAGCTTGCCATTTACTTTGGAGTCCAGGTGGAATGATGAGGTTGCCTGACCATGTATAGGAAGAGCTTTGGTGTGGGATGACAGAGCTCAGATAGGTAGGGAGCTGACCACATGTGGCTGTGAGTGTCCGAGGACAGTTCTGCTAAGGAGATGTCCTCTGGGGCAGACCAGTGTGAAGAGGGTCACCACATGGAAACTAGTCAGAGTTGAGAAGGAGTGAGAAACCAAGTGAGGGTGCCCGCTGGGGAGGGTTGTGGACTGCATGAGAAATCTAAGCCAGAGCAGTGTGATTGGGGGATGAGGTGTTAGCATATATAGGGGGAATTTACTACAAACCGGAGTGCTGAAAATTAGATGTATTTAAGATAAGGAGACCAGATTTATGCTGCCAGAGAAGGGCGTTACAAATACAGAATGGGACAAAAGTAGAATGAGTCCTGCAGTTTGGATTAACATTGGAGATAACAGTATGAACTGTGTGGCTTTCAATATCTGTGGCTATATTTAGATGTCATTATGTGTGTATATTTTCATAAATTTGATTAACATGACATTCATTTGTAGACCTGATTAAGTTGTTTTGACTGAAAGCAACACTGTGAGTTTTACCTAGTTAAAACACTCCTGACCCTGTGTGGTTGTTTGTGATATAGCCCACTTATTTCTCATCTCAAAAACTCAAAAAACAACACTTCATACAGGCTTAGCACAGGAGCATTGCACGCATTTTCTTTAAGTTATACAACGTATGACCCCCATGGAAAAACTCAAAAGAGACCTTAATAAAGGAAAAATCACAATCCTGTCTTCAAAACACACACACACACACACACATACACACACACACACACACCTTAAGCTTCTTGCATCTCCCAGACTTCTTTCAGCCACTTGTCAGTACTAGGATGCATGTGTTTGAAGTTTTTAAGGTTTCACATATTTTTGTTTCTCTCATTTGTCTCACCTCACTGAAACACTCAAACTTAAATTTTCCCCCAGTCAGTGCTATTCTGATTGTGGCCACTTAGAGAGAGACCTCAAGACCATTAGAGAAACCATAATAAGAATCTACACACAAACACATACATACACACTCACATTCTAGTTCTGTCCAAGAGAATCTGCAAGCAAAGTTATAGCCCAATAACAATGAATAAACCTATCACACAGACCTTTGCTTCCAGTTATTGTTGAGGGCCAGAGACAAGTCAAGATGGCTCCTGGCACTTTGCCAAGAGGAGTGGTTTGAGAAGTAACGCTATCGAGCCATTAAGATAATGGAGATTCCTTAATGACTGACTGCTGTGTCTAGATTATGTCAATTAAGTTAAGCTGTGTGTAATTATTAAGATGATGAGGATTCCTTATTGGTTGACTGCTGTATCTATTTATGTTAATTAAGCTGTGATTAATTAGTTAAGTACATATACCTCCGCAGAGAAGCGGCTCCTGCTGTATCAACCTTCACAAGTTGCTTGTCACCCCCTCTCCACCCTCCCATTATTTTGCCCAGCCAGACTGTGGCAGTTATTTCTCTCCAGTTGAAGCAACTGGGGTTCCCCCCAAAATAGCTGAGTTCAAGGAGAATACAAGATAAATCTGGAATACTACTTTCTTCCAAAAGCAAAAACTTTCTCAAGAATGATAGTGATACACCTAGAGTTCACAGAGTAAGCTTGAAGTGTCTTCCATTGAACAAAGCATTCTGCTGTCATATATAAATAAAAATAAAATAAAAAAAGATAAATAATGATAGTTAAGCCTTGTGTCCCATCAGATAAAATGCGAATTCATGAGTTCAATAGATGGATAAATAGGGTAATGAACTGAGAGTTTTATGAGAAACTTATAGTTAAAAGTACCTTCCTGCAATATTCTCACTAATTATAAAAGAGAAACATTAATATTACAGTGGAGAAGGGATCAAATTAAATAAAACATCAGATTAAAAATGTATCATGTACCACCTAATAGAATGCAATAAACAGAACATTACATCACTTCTGAGATATTCCTCTAAAAGATCCATAACCTGAATTTAATCAGGAGGAAACATCAGATAATTTTATAGATTATACAACTGCGTCTTTGAAAGTTTCATAGAGATTAGAGATATTTGAAAATAAAATACAGCAGATGATCCTTAGCTGGAACCATTCAGTATTAAAGACAATATTGAGTCAATTGAGTTAACTCAGATGGCATTATGGTTCATGTCACAGAAACATACCAGTGTTAATTCCTTGTGTTGGTGATTGTATTATAATTATGTGAAAGAAGGTCTTTATAAGAAATATACATTAGAGTATTTGGAGGTAATTGGATATTAGATTGACACATTTTTGTGAAATACTTTTAAAAAATCCCTCAAAAACAGAACTATAATGAACTTCAGCTCTTTGTAAGTTGGTTATCTTGGGCATTTGTCATAGTTTTAAAAAGCTTGCTAAACTACTGGTGATTTTTGAGAGCATTTCAATATTACCAGCAATGTTTTTTAAAAAGCAAAGATCTGCTAACCTAAATTTTTGAGTCAAGGATCCCAAATGTACTGACATAGATCTTATACAGCAATCAATGAGTCAGCATATATCTGGATCCAACAGTCTATATGAGATGACTTATTTAATTAAAACTAAGAAAACAATACAGAGTGCAGAGGGGTTGGTCTCTTTGCAACTGATACACCCACTCTCACTGCGCTGAGGTCTCAGGAAAGGACTACAGCAGAAACGTGCTGGTATGAAGTAATGACTCAGAGGTCCTCAAGGCTATTAATGTTTTAAAGGTGCATCTTCTAGTGATGAGTGCCTAACAGGAGGCCCATGCTAGCTCTCTTTCCTTGACTCTATGCATTAATGTATCTGCTTGCACACATGTTACCCATTCTTTCTTGTACCTGGACTTTCTAGCTAAAGGGGATGTTTTAATCAAGAGATATTTTTATTCTTTTTTATCTATAAAATGATCATCAACCTGGTAGCACACTTCTATCATTTCAGCCATGTGAAGGCTGGGGCAGGAGAGTCACAAATTCAAGGCCAGTCTTGGCAGCTGAACAAGAGCTTATCTCAAAATAAAGAATGAAAAAGAGCTGAGGATGTAGCTCAGTGGTAAAGCAGCACTTCTGGGTTCAATCTCAAAAAAAAAAAAAAAGGATTATCAGCTAATGTGACATTGGAGAAATATAAATGGAGACAAAATGACAATATGCTTAAAATTTAACAGAAATGCTTTCCGAATCAAATTAAAAACACATTAAATTACTTCCTCCCTCAGATAGTTTGTGAAAATTAGATTATACAGTTATTACCTTCTGGTATCTTATCGAAAATATGAGACTCAATTCCAGGAAAAGAAGTTGCTTAATTGGTTCTAGGTTTCAGGATCTCAGATCAATTATGTATTATAAACTAAAATTTCTTCAAATCCCTTATAATTAAAATAATTTCAGAATATTAAAAAAACAGAATATTGAGACAATACACTGAGAAATGAAGTGTCATTCAATGTAATTAAATTTGCTTTAAGTTTTAATTTTAATAGACATTGATAAAAATTTAATAAATTATAAAAGTTATAAAACAGGTGATGTTCAAGTACTAATTTATTTGATAAGATTATAAATTGAGTTGGAACTTTAATATATTTTAATGATTAGAATCTGCCAAAGTATATGTACTTGAGATTAAAACTAAACAGAATATTAAAGAAAGTACAAAATATTACTAACCTTATGGGACTTTGAATTTTCTTTATTTAAACATGCCTCAGCTTATACTTCCAAAATCACAGCTACAGATATAGTATGTTGACCACTGAGTTTCTTGCCCATCCATGGTAGCAAGATTCTGGAATGTTGGGTTTCAGTTCTCCCCCTTCTTAACAAAATCTCAGCACTTCAGGTGGTCCTGAGATTTCACTCTAGCTATGGATCTGGTGGTCATGAGAGTAAGTGAGCACTTATGCTGAAAAAAATTGTTGTCTTATAAAGCACTTTATAAGTTGGTTTGGAGGACTCTGCACAGTCTATAAGGGATGCCTTACCTTCGAACAAGGGAAATGAACTCTTTTGCAGCCACAGTGAGTTCAGGGGAGCAGGCATTGAAGGTTTTCAAGTGCACCCAGGCCAGATACCCTTCTCTTCAAGTATCCGAAGCATACTTTTTCCTTGTCAAGCAGTGATTGGCATGGGAAACATGAGTAATCTGAGAATACTTTTTACACTTTTATAATCAAGTACTGTGTTTCATTTCTAGCTCTGTCTTCTTTCTGGCTTCAAGAGATGATGATCCCTCAATTACCACCACCTATATTCTCATCTTTTACACTTTACTTTAAGTTCATCATTAACAGAGCTGAGCCTGTTATTTCCTTCCTTTAATGCAAAAATGGCATTTTGCCCTAGCTACCTGATTCCAATAGTTCACATAGTTACTGTCTTTAAAATCTCTCAAACCTCACAAACCCTAAGAAGGAAATCCACCCCCTTCCTGCCATGTCTTATCTATGTCACCATCAGTGAAAGTTTGTGTAGTCACTGGGCCAGCTGTCAACAGGGGTTTGACAGACTGTCAACACTTCTCCTGCCACGAATGCCTGCACTGTCACTGTCACTCAGTGAGTTAACCAGATCTAGAGCCACATCTGTAAAGATTGCCTCCTGGAACCATCAGTTCCAATACTATCCAAGTCAGTTTTTTTAGAAACACAGCCTGATATTCTTGTGTAAATAATTTATTGATCAAGCGTCCTCAGGAGAAAGAGAGTCCCTGAAACAAAATTTGGGAGATGGGTGACACTAGTGACATGGCTGAACTGAGTTGCCTGTTGCTCACCTCCCTACTAAAAGGTACCACCGCAAAGTATAAACAACTGTAGTCCAACTGTTGTGACTGGGAAGTCCCCTGCACAGCAGCAGTGAGATCCTTGTGAAATACAAAGATCCAAGACAGCACCCCGGAGAGGAGAGAAGACATTCAGAGGCTCCAGGGCTCTCTACCTGGTCTAACCTGGTCTAATTATTTTTTTTTCCCTCAGAGCAAAGATGGATTTCCTTTCACCTCCTGGGTCACTGGGATTACAGTCATACACCACCATCCTGGCTGAAAATAGATCTTTTGAATCAATTCAGTTAGAGGAAATGAAGAAAAAATGAATGAAATGAATGAAAAATCTAAGGGAGCTATGGTACATCATTCAATGACAACTATTTCCATTACTTCTATTCTGGAGGGAGAAGAGTTGGAAAAGGACATTGAAAGTTATTATTTTAACAAAATAATACCAGAAAAATTTTCAAATACTAGGATAGTTATGGAAACCAGATCCCATACAGCTCAAAGAACCCTAATTAGACTCAACTCATGCAGTCCTGTCCAAGACACAGTTTAATCAAGCTGTCAAAATGAAAAGATAAATAATTCTTAGGAAGAGGAAAATATTAAATAACATAGAAGGAAATGTTAATAGAATAATAACAGATTTCTCTCAAATTGAGGGCCAGGATAGAATGAAATAATATATTCAGAGCACTAAAAAAACAAAAACAAAAACAAAACAAAACAAAAAAAACAAACATCCAAGAAAAACCCTTTCAGCTATGAACTCTATATCCATCAAAGTTAAGTTTCAGAAACAATAAAGAAATAGTCTTTTTCAGACAAGTTAAAACTGCCAGAATTTTTCTCCATCATATCAGGCATATAAGAAATATTTAAGAAGAGGCCAGAATTAGAAATAAGAGTAAAACTACTGTGATAAAGATATAAATACATTATAAAAAGTACTGGTAGAGTAGATATGCAAATGATAATAACAAAATAATCAAATAGAATCAATAAAGAAAAAAACAAACAAACAAACAAAACTAGTGGGAAGTACCAGAAACCATGAGGAAAAGGGGAAGCACTCTCTCCTAAGAATGAAGATGGCTTTTGATATTGCTTGGTTGCAACTGCCATTTGACATTGGTGATCATTCTTCTCATTCCTTAGCATGAGTTACAGGAAGAAAATGCTTTCTGAGTGGTTTCTATTTAAAACGTAAAATAATAATAATACTGTTGACCCACGGGTCCTAGCAAACATTTACAGGGTGTTTCATATAACAGCTACAGATACACATTCTTTTGGCAGTACTGGGGATTGAACCCAGTAAAGTTTTACCAATGAACTATATTCCCAGCCCCTTTTAGTTTTTATTTTAAGACTTGTGATTATCATGTCTCAGACTCCCAAGTCACTAGGATTACAGGTGTGTGCCACCATGCCCAACTAGAACATGCATTCTTATCACATAAGGAATGACAGCAAAACAAGTTCAAAGACATTCTTAAAAACCAAAATAATATCATAGCTATATTCTTTGACTACTGCAGAATAAAATTGGAAATAAAAACAAGAATAACAGTAGAAATTGTACAAATATATAGAAATTAAGCATGTATCTGATTAGCCAATAAGTCAATGATAAAAATTGGAAGGTAAATTTTAAAAAAGTTTTAAGCAAGTTAAAATGGAAACAACACACCCAATTATATAATAATTAAGCAAAAGCAGTACTGAGAGGAAATTTTATGGCACTGAATGCATACATAAAGGTAGAAAATTGTTAGATAATAAAACCTAACAGTGCAACTTCAGGAAATCGAAAAGAAAAACAAACCAAATTCAAAATTATGGGAAAGAAATAATAAAGTTTAAAGAAAGAAATGAAATTGAGACCAAAATCTTTTCAAATAATACAAGAGATCAAAAAACCAAAAAGTGGTTTTTGAAAAGATAAACAAAATTGACAAACTTTTAACTATACTACTTATTTAAAAACAAAACAGAAAAGACACAAAAATCAGAGACATAAAAACTCTATAGAACAGTAAGCTAAAAGTGATTGACAGCATTTAATTATATATTTTAGCTAGGTGAGAAGAGTTTGAGTGTTCTCAACAAAATGAAGCTATAAATTTTTGAGCTGATGGATATACAATTACAGTTATAAAAAAATTAAACTTAGAGAGAGACAGATAGTTACCACAGTCAATAATTGAGGTGCAGTGACACCCCAGCAGCTCAGGAGGCTGAGTCAGGAGGATAGTTAGTTCAAAGACAGCCTCAGCAATTTAGTGAGTTCCTACACAACTCAACAAGACTCTGTCTCTAAATAAAACATAAAAAAGGGCTGGGGATGTGTATCAGTGGTTAAGTGCCCCTGGGTTCAATCTTCAGTTGAGAGAGAGAGAGAGAGAGAGAGAGAGAGAGAGAGAGAGAGAGAGAGAGAGGAGAGAGAGAGAGAGAGAAAGGGAAAAAAGATAGCTGAGAGCTAGTGTTAGAGAGGATGTAGAAAAATTGGGACCTTCATATGTTGCTGGTAGGAATATAAAACTATACCATCACTTTGAAAATCTTGGCAATTCTTCAGTCATATGGGATTACCACATGACCCAGCAATTCCACACTTATTCCATGTAAATGTATATTCATGAAAATAATTTTTATGTGAATGTTCATAGTAGCATTATTTATAATTCATAATAGCCCAAATGTCAAAACAATATAAATATGCTTCAAATCATGAATAAATAAATAAAAGGTAGTGTATTTATATATGGGAGCATTATATAACAATAAAAAGAAGTCAGCTTTTTGAATCCCCCTCTCATTAGTCAGTTCTCAGCCTCGGTTTGCTTGGGACTGATGGGGTAGGGGAAGTGAAACACAGTGTCTCATGTAGTGCTGCCTCTGATCGAGTGGACAACGTTTCCTGTGAAGGATCAGCTGTGAGTTTTCAGCAATCAACCTTAGGTGACTACCATAGGATGGGTACCCCAGCCCAGTGAAGGAGATAGAGACAATCATATAACTCAAACCAGAATAATTTTAAGAATAAAAGGGACAGCTGTTGATAGGTATGCCAGAAAACAGGTGAAATATAAGACTGTCCCAGACAAGTAGGAACATACATTCATCCTGTCCCCTCCCCATTACACCCTCACCATGTGGGATACAGTGTTAAAGAAAAGCCCATAAAGGTTTTTCTAAGGACTCTGCAGCCTTCTCCACTGGCAGTCTAGCAAAGGGAGACATCATGGCTCCCCTGTAAATCTTTCTCCTGGCTGCTGGGTCTTGGTGCATGGCTGGTGAAGAGAAAACACATCCGAAGGCATAATTCCCCCTTTCCACTTCTCAGGTCAATGTCTTAAGATGAGGGGAAGAGTTGTTTATTTTACCCTTAATTTTAAAGAGTTTAAAAGAAGTAGCATGGTCTTTCTTAATCGATTGCTTCCAAATTATATAACCAGGGCGAAAGGAGCAGGAGCAACAAAACCTTTCAAAATGATTTTAGATGTGCTAAGTTTATAAAAAATTGTTAAAAGTGAAGAAAATTAAGATAAAATTTCCTTCACAAGCATATTTAAGAAGCCCCAAGGACCCCAAAGAGTTGTGAAATATTTAAACATGTTTTAGAAGTTGCCAATGTGAAGGCATTTTTCAGGGTTTCCAGTACATAATTCTCTTAAGAACCTTATCTTTCCAGGGAAAATTTTATGAAAAGAGAAAACAGGAAAAAAAATGATTTTCCAAATGCATGAAAAATACATTTTAAAAGGATAAAAGAAAGTATACTTAAGAGTGTTTCCTACGACTGGGGTTGTGGCTCAGTTGTAGAGCACTTGCCTAGCATGCGTGGAGTACTGGGTTTGATCCTCAGCACCACATAAAAAATAAATAAATAAATAAAATTAAGGTGTGTGTGTGTGTGTGTGTGTGTGTGTGTGTGTGTGTGTGTGTATAAAGAGTGTTTCCTAGACGCATCCTTGGAACCCAGAGAGAAGCACATTTTGTCAATGGCAATGATTCACAAGAGTGTGAGAATGTGATGGTAGATGTTTTACATCTTGTCACCACATTCCTGAGGTTGCGTTATCACTTCTCAAAGTTCTCTTAGCCCAAGTGAACCCAGAAAAGTCATGAAACTGGTCATGTGTGCTTTTTGAGTGAATGATTTGATCATATCACAAGAAGTATGTTCTCTTTAGTAAATTGAATTGGCATACTTGTCAAATCTGAATGCAGATAAAATATTTAACAGCATTCTTGAGTTTTAAGTGACAAACATTGAAACACATGTGTACAATTTTTGACCTATCAACACACTGGTGAGATCATTACAATAGTAAAGGTAATAAGCATATTGATAATTCCCTCAAATTTCCTTGTGCCTCTTTATAATCCATCCCTGTTTGACTTCATCATCTGTCCCAAAAAAACCTCTGATCTTCTGTAACTTTAAATTAGTTTGCATTTTATATAATATTACATAATGAAACCATACAAGATACACTCACTTTTTAAAAATATTTTTATTTGTTGAAGGACTTTTATTTTATTCATTTATTCATATATGGTGCTGAGAATCAAAGCCAGTGCCTCTCACATGCTAGGCAAGTGCTCTACCACTAAGCCACAACCCCAGCCCGATATACTCACTTGTTTTCTAGCTGCTTTCACTCCACAACTTTTGATATTTATCCACTTGGTGCTTTTGTTAATGATTTTTCCCTTTAGGTTGATGGGTAATACTCTATTATATGAAGATGCTACAACTTGTTTGTTAACTTTTGATGGACATTTGGGTTATTTCCTGCTTGGGGCTATTACTAATAAATTTGTTGTGAAAATATGTGAGCAAATATTTGTGTGGATATATACTTTCATTTTTCTTAGGTAAATATTTATGAGTGGATTGACAGGATCTCATGTTTAAATTTCTAAATCACTGTCAAATTGGTTTTTCCAAAGTGATTTTTGCCAGTTTACATTACCACTAATAAATTTGGCATAGATTTTTTTAGATAAATACCAACATCATGTACCATATATTTAAAAAATACATTGACTTTTATGTAAAGTAAATTTTCTATTATTTCAAAGGCATCATTAAAGTAATAGAAAGATAGTCTATAGGTTTGGGAGAAAATATTTACCAAATGTACATGTAATAAAACGTATACTAAAAGTATAATAAAATCTCAAAACTCAATACTAAGAAAGCAATGACCTCAAAATAAAATGAACAAAATATCTAAATAGTTCATTAAAGCAGCAGTATGGATGTCAAGTGTGTGTGTATAAAGATGGCAACATCATTGGTCATTAGGGAAATGTAAATTGAATCTACCATGAGATATTGATAAACTTTAATCAGAATGCTTTAATTAAAGAGTCAAACCACATTTGTTAATGAGGATGTGAAAGAATTGAAAGTATCATACATGGTGGTAGAAGAAAGAGTTTAAGTGTCTACTGAGTGAATAATGGTGTGCTAGTTTCTGTGTGAGTTTTACACTTCCTACACTGTTGACACTAACTAGAGGTACTTGTACCTTGCTAACTGCTTTATTCTTAAGGAAGATTAAAAAAAACTAATTTATTCTTATGGAATCCTTTTAGGCCTTATTTTATTATGGGGATATTATCCAGGCCCTTTTTAGGGGGTACATCCCAGGGAGATTGAACTCAGGGGCATTGAACCATTTAACCACATCCCCAGTCCTTTTATTTAATTTTAATTTCAATACAGGGTCTCACTAAGTTGCTTAGGACCTTGCTAAGTTGCTGAGGCTGGCTTTGAACTTGTAATCCTCCTGCCTCAACCTCCAAAGTTGCAGAGGTTATAGATATGCACCACCGATCCCAGCCTGAGCGCTTATTCTTAAAACATTCTTTTCTTCTCCTCTGTGAAACCTCATACTTTCTTTCTCCTTCCCTTTTGACTGTTCCATCCCAGATTTTCTTTCATATTTCTCTTCTTCCTGTTTTAAATGCTGATGCTCTTTGGACTCTCTCTTAAAACTTATTTTCTTCTTATACCACAGACTCCATAAGGTGTGCCAACTCATCCAGTCTCTATAGTTCAATGGCACAGGCATTGATTGATTGCAATTGATGTAAGATTATATCTACCTACCTCTTTAAAGCATTTCAATTATTCTGGTCACACATACATAGTCTCTTTAAAATAACAAACTCTTTGTAAATGACCAAAAAAAAAAAAGTAAATAAACCTTAGACTCAGCCTTTTCTAATGTATTTGTCTAAACTCTTCTCTTGTGTATTTTATTCCTAGTCTTAACAAATGTATTCTTCAAAAGTGATATTCTCTTTTATTTAAGGGCCTCCCCAACTTCTTGGAACAGTCTCTTAGTTTCTCCTGACCACTTACGTCTTATGAATTTATATATCACTTCTTATTCTTCCATTAATTTATTCAGGGATGAGTTAAATGTCTGTATTGTGCCCAATCATAGTACTTCAGAAATTTTGTGATATTGACTTATCTGAATTTCCCATCAGAAAGAAAGAACTCTGAAAACATGGACCTTATCTATGTTTCCCACCACAATATCTCTATATTTATAATATTATATTGTACAATATTAGTTTGTATGCATAATACATTAATAGAATGATACAGAAATGAGAATCTCTGTGCTTACCAAAAGGGAGGCTTATAGGCAATTGAGAAAACTAAGAGGAGTCTAAGTGTAGAAGTGAATGTGAGCACTCAGATGAATAAGCCTTTGGTAGATGGGAAAGGGCTGACCTGATCAACCCTCACTAATAAATATAAGAGGCTGTCACCCTACTTCAAGGCAGTTTGACATAACAGTCTACTTTTGGAGATGTCCACTATGCTTCAAGATTAAAAAATTAAAACAAACGGGGGAAAAAAAAGACTAGCAACATCCACAAACACCACTAAAAAATATGGATATTGGGAGGAAGAAGGAAGCTGTCTTATTAAAGTTCACCAACACCAAGGAAATTGAAGAAAACTCATTATAAGAAGGAGAATGAGGGGCGAGGAAAGAAGGAAGGAAAATAAGAAAACGGGGGAGGAAGAGAGAGAGCGAGAAAAACATACAAGATGCAAACTTAGCACCAAAATAAAACCTAACTTGGCATTACCTTACACTAATCTGATTCAAAATGTAAAACTCTTCAATGTGTTATCATTCCTTCTCTCATCTTTTATTCACTCAATCTTTTTACTGTTATTAAATTTAAAAATTTTCCCAAAGATTTTATTAGATCTTATGATCTTTCTTCAGAAAACTTTCTTCAGAAAATATGTGGTACTCAATTTTTTTTTGAGAGAGAGAGAGAGAGAAAACATTTTTTTTTGTAGATAGACACAACACAATGCCTTTATTTTTATGTTGTGCTGAGAATCAGCTAGGCGAGCACTCGACCAGCCCCGTGGTACTCAATTTTAATGCTCATTGTGCTACCTATGAAATTGTACATTTGATGCCTGAGTTATATTACTTATTGAGGATGTCTAAAAAACTGCATTACATGTAGAATAATTACAAGTAATTATAACATAACATGAGTAATTCTAGAGACTTGGAAAACAGAAGATGGATGATAGCTGAGTTTGTCATGGGATTAACTATTGATGAATGATTTTCAGAGGTGATTTGACAAGAAGACTGGCTAGAAGCTCATAGCAGAAAAATGACTCATAAATCAATTATTAAGCTAAATTGCTAAATACTACTGAATTTCTTTCATTAAAAAATAAATACTAGAAATATTTATCTATGAATTTGGGCAAAGGTAAATCAGAACTTCTTTTGCTTGTACACATGAATCTCTGCCCAGTCTTTTAAAAAAATATTTATTTATTTACTATGTTTTAATGTGGTACTGAGGATTGAACCCAGGGCCTCAAGCATGCAAGGCAAGTGCTCTACCACTGAGCCACAACCCCAGCCCCAGCCCAGTCTTTATTTCAAATAAGTGAAATGTATTTAACCTTTGCTTACACAACTCATGGCTCTTCTATGAATACCTTTACTT
Source organism: Ictidomys tridecemlineatus (assembly GCF_052094955.1). Classification (NCBI taxonomy): domain Eukaryota; kingdom Metazoa; phylum Chordata; class Mammalia; order Rodentia; family Sciuridae; genus Ictidomys; species Ictidomys tridecemlineatus. The sequence goes on from NW_027520948.1 coordinate 28,969, forward strand.
GACCCAAGTCTGCTTTGTTCAATGGCATTTTTCTTGTCTGTAGGGCCACCTTAATGAAAAAATATATAGAATATTCCTTTAGAAACCACCAATAGATTCATTCTCATGATGTCATGACAAATTTATGTTGGCAAAACTGGTTCAGATGAAATAACAAGTCAAATCAATTTTGTAATATTTTATATATGAATAATAGCCATTTCACTGCTTATTTTATTTGTTTTTTGGATGAACTTTATTGTATATGTTTAAGGTTTGCAAAATGATGTTATTGGACATATTACAATGATTACAGTAGTGGGCCAAATTAACAGGACTATAATCTCACATATTTAACTTATTTTGTAATGAGAGTAGCTAAAAAAATCTATTTATTTAGCACAAAACCCCAGTATGTTTTTATTTAGTACAATCTTCATGTATGTCAGGTCTCTGGACTAGTAGTAGATGCACAGGATGATTATTTCACTTTGGTATGGTATGGTGAGAGAGTAGAGAGGAAGAGGAAGTCTGTGTGGGAGATTGAAGATATAACCTGAGTTCCATTATCAGTGAAATCATAAATAAGCTTATGACACAGTATACATCTTTACATGCTCACAGTTGTTGGTCAGATTTGGAACAAGTGTGTTACTTTATTGTCATCCATGTGATCAATCCGAGTCATTATATAATCTAATTTTGACAGTTGTTTTGCATTCCATCCTATTTTTCTCTAGACCATGTTGTCTGGGTTTAAATAAGCACATATTAATAGTATTACATCACCCACTGACTTTTGCTCTGCCTGCAACTCTGAAACCATCAACTCCCTATTAACGATACTCTTTCTGGTTGTTTCTGAATGTTCATCCGAGAATATAATAAATATATTACATAACAGGTATTAGACACCACATAGCAATCACCATTGTTTTACAGTTTGGCTCTTGCCCCCTGTTTGATGGTGCTAGGCCAGGGCCTGCCTGTGTTTGTAGTGTTCACAGTGCAGCCATCTTGTTGCCTGCCACTACAGAACAACCACCACCAAACTCTGAAATTGTTCAAGGAACAAACGTGTTGAATTTTAGAGATTCTCAGAATATAAAACTTTGCTACTATTTCTTCTTCTTTTGCGTACTATTCTATAAAATTTTTGGGAAAAATATTGTTTTTCTAAAAATAACAATATAATGATTTGAATGCAAAATGTACTACTTAGGTTAAATGACAGATAAAATATATCCAGAGAAACAATAATAACATGGGAGACACAAACAAGAGAAATTATTCATAGTGATGCATAAAAAAGGTAAAAATATGGAAAATGGGGAATTGAAGTTAAGAAAAGTTTTAATAAATATGTAATTGGAGTTACAGAAAGGAGAGATGACAGAGCATGGGGAAAATAAAATATTCAAAAGGGATTAAAGATGAGAATGTTTCAGAATGGCTGTAAGACAGAAATCCCCAGATTCATAAAGCATAATGAGTTACAAGAAGGATAAACCTGAGAAAACAAATTTCTAAGCACATCTCTATGGATCTGAAGAAAATTAAGTACATAGAAAATTTCAAAGTAATGAAATAGAAAGAAAAATAAAAGATGAGCTTATGATTGTCTTCTTAAAACAAATGAAAGCTGTAAAAGGGTTTAATAGTACCTCTACAATTTAAAATAACAGCTATCTAAATAGAGCCATGTATTCCTTGTAATTATTTTTAAGGAATAAGGATAAAAAAAACTTTAAAATTAACTTTTTAAAAGAGCAGTGAAAGAGAACTTAAAAAAAAGCATTTAAAGCATAACAAGATGAGCCAGGTGCAGTGTCACTTGCCTGTAATCCCAGCAGCTCAGGCGGCTGAGACAGGAGGTTCATGAGTTCAAAGCTAGTCTCAGGGGATGTGGCTCAAGCGGTAGCACGCTTGCCTGGCATGTGTTCGGCCCAGGTTCGATACTCAGCACCACATACAAACAAAGATATTGTATCTGCCAAAAACTAAAAAATAAATATTAAAAAAGAAAACAAAACATCAAAGCCAGTCTCAGGAATGGCGAGGTGCTAAGCAATTCAGTGAGACCCTGTCTCTCAAAAAAATACAAAAAATGGGGCTCAGAACATTGATGTGGCTGTGTTATTATAGTATGCTGATTTTAAGTCAATGTTCACAGCAGCTCAATTCTATAGCCAAACTGTGGAAGCACCCTAGATGTCCTTCAATAGATGAATGGATTTTTAAAAAGAAGAAAAAGAAAAAACTGTTGTATATAAACACAATGGAATATTACTCAGCATTAAAAGAGAATAAAATTATGATATTTTCAAGTAAATAGATGGAGTTGGAAAATATCATGCTAAGCAAAATAAGCCAATTCTAAAAAAACAAAGGCCAAATGTTCTCCCTGATAAGTGGATGTTGATTCATAATGGGGAGAGAAAAGGCATGGAGAAAATGGAGGAACTTATTAGAGGCAAAGGGGAGGGAGGGTGGGAAGAGTTCATAGGTGCAGGAAAGATGGTGGAATGAGATGGACATCATTATTCTAGGTACATGTATGATTGCACATATAGTGTGATGCTACATCGTGTACAACCAGAGAAATGAAAAGTCCTGCTGCAATTATGTACAATGAATCAAAATTCATTCTGCTGTCATAAATACCTAATTAAATAAAATAATAAAAAGGAAAAAAAATATATATATATATATAAAATGAGAGTGCCAGAGTTTAATCCTCAGTACTCCCTGTTCAAAAAAAAAATAATAGCAAGAAAAATGATCTAAAATTCAAAACAGAAAGATGAGTGATATGATTTATAAGGCCATAGAAATATGAAGGGAATCTTCTGTAAAACAATAGCTGCAATAAATAGTAATATTTAGGAATGGCTGTTGGGGTTAATGTACACAATGGAACTAACACAATCCTCCACTCTTAATATTTACAAAAGGAACATCCCAAGAGCATTCTTAATAGTAGTAGGAAAGAGATAAGTTTAGAGTTTGTGAAGTATGCTTAATGATGTCTAGGGTAATCAGTAAAACAATCAGAGTTCATAACTTCAAGGCAATGGAGGGATAAAATAAAGTTTTAAAAAGTCTTAGTCATTCTAAGGCAGGAAAGAGGCTTGGAGAAAATACTAAGTGGGGGAAAAGAGGCAAAGAAAAAAAAACTGTCGAAAAGAGAGGTAAACAGAAATCACAAAATAATATGTCAGAAATAACTCAAATAAATAAAAAAATCACAATAAACATCAGTAGATGACAGGTAACAAATATCATCAGAAAACATCATAAGAATAACAAGCAAATCATGAATTGGTATGTTCATTTTTCTATAATAGCTATTATGTTGGTATAAACAACTTTCTGAGAAAAAAGGTAACTTGTTTAAGAGACTTCAAAGAAGGGTTGGTAGAAAAGATGATGTAGGCTCTGAATACCTGAGTGTGTATGGGAGTTTGCCAAACACACAAAAGGACAAGAATATTCCAGACATAAAAATGGGCATTTATGAACAGTAACTGTGCATATTTCTACTTTCTCCTACTCTGCCCAAACCCCCATTCAATGAAAGAAAGGTAGGGCAGGCAGTGGGAGGAGGAGGGTAAAAGAAAAAATGTTAACTCAGAATTCCCTTTCCATTTGTCAAAGATTTATCTGTTCTGAAACCCCTTTTCCTAACTTTTTTTTTTTTTAATGTAAGGCCTTTTCATTTCCTAGATTATTTCCAAGGAGCACTGGATCTGTGATTTAGAAATGTTGACAATAACTCAAGCTGTATAATAGAGTACCACAGACCATGTGGCTTAAACAACAGAAATTTATTTTCTCACAATTCGAGAGGCTCAAAGTTCAGGATCAAGGTGGCTGTAGTGTTGTTTTCTGGCAAGGCCCATCTTCCTGACTGGTAGGGGGCATCTTCTGGATGCGTCCTCATCCAGCCCCCTTTCTGTGCACACATGACAAGAGAGATCTCTGGTATCTTTTCCTTTTCTCATAAGGACAGTAATCCTAGCAGATTAGAGTCCCACTGTATAATCACATTTAACTTTGATTAGCTCCCTAGAGGTACATCTCCAAAGAGACTCACACTGGGCGATAGGATCTCAAAATAGGAACTTCAAAAGAAGAGAATTCAGCTCATAACATTCTTATAATGAAGCATATATAGGTGGAGAGATAAAGGTGATGTATTGAAGTTCCCATGCATTTTCTACTGTCCTCTTAGATTTGATAATTATAGTTGATGATGATAGGCAATAGGTTTTGCTTGCTTCTTGATTTTTTCCCCCTAATTTTCTTTTTGGCAAAATAAGGAGTTGGCAAAATAAAACCAAATCCCTTTTTCATCTGTATTAAATTTTATTTTAATACTCCATAATACAAAGGTCTGGAAATGACTGGATTAAGTGATTCAAAACTTATTTTGCAAAATATAGCTCAAAATATAATGTTTTCCAAAAAATATTGCAAAAGAAGTAAAGACTTGCATTAAATAGAATGAATTTGAAGAATATACAGAAAGTGTTCCCAGATTGATAAATTTACTTCTTCAGTAATGGACATTTAGTCTCTTGTTTTCAGAATAATAAACCAAAAACCACACATACAAACTTCATATCTGTTGTCTTCTTTCATAGGGAAAATCATTTAATAATCCACTTCCTATACATATATTTATAAAAGAAAATCCATGTGTGCTTTTAAAACTCATTCAATATTTGCATATACGCTAATTGACAAAAGGCTGATAATTAGCTAGCTTCCTGGAACAATCAAGGTATTTAACATCGAATGCCAACTGACACTTGGCAAATACTTCATGCTTGTCTAAGAATTAAATAGGATATTAAACAATGGAAACTTATCATGCCCTATTCAATATTCAGCTCTTGTTTAGTTTCCAAGAAAAAGGAGTTTAAAATGCATTTTAACCATATTTAGGTCTATTATATCTGAATTATAGTTATAGGTCCAAGCATTAAAAAACTTAAAGGACTCATAATCAAACAATTTATCCTAATTCTTTCATGTATATTTTCTATGTATAACATATTGAATTCTCCAGATTCCCTATATTCTTCAAGAAAAATATTTTCTTACACACTTATTACTATTGCAATTCATAAATAATACCCATAATGTTTGCATGATAAAATGTATATAATCTCTATAGAATCGAGTAATCAGTATATAATCTGTGTGATGTAATCTGTCACTCATGATTATGGGGAATTGAATACAAAATGAGCATAATAAATGAGATATTAATGTCAGTAATATCTTTTAGAGGTCTCTATAACCTACCATCACCTCTTTTCATTTTGTTAGGAAATGGAAAACAGAATACATGTGAACCAACTTTGCCAGCAGTTTCATTTTTTTAAAGGAAGTAAGTATTTCTAGCATATTAATTCTTAGTGTGGCCCACGAACCCTTCTTAAATCCTCCCAGGGTTTTTTCACTGTTAAAGTCAAGCCATTATTTACCTAACACTCTTGCACAAGTATACAGCAGAGTTTTTTAGAGCTGAATGGCATATGACAATATTGAATCATGAAATGTGTCCATATTTGGAAGATCTTTGTAACTCAGTAAACCAATATTTTACAAATGAGCAGTACATGCTGTGACAAAATCATGTATGGAGAAAAAAAAAATCCCAGTGTAAGATAACAATGGACTAAGAAAATGTAACATACTCTGTAATATGACCAATTTTCACTTATAAAAGTGTTTTATTTAAAAAGTTGATGTTCTGATTTTTTAAAACTCTTAATAATTATGAACTTACTAATCTTAACTCCTGGCCTCTACTCAATATATCTGCATTAAACAAATATTAACACATTTTAATCCCTATGACAAAAAGAAAAATGCACTAGTGATGTTAATAAACTAAAGGATGATAAAAGCAATAATAATAATTCTATGCTTGGGAGAATAATATTTAATTCAGGATTAATTGTGAAAATCAGTGAGAATAAAAATGATTTGAGTTGATTTATTTGGTAATGAGAAACAAAAATTAAAAGTGCCCAACATTCATCTGTTTCAAAAGATTTTGAAAAAGTAGGTTTTTGTTTTTCTACTGTTGAGTTTAAGAAAATAAAGCAAATGTGCACTCCAGATAGATTATTTTATTTCAAGGTAAAAACTCAAGATATTGCATGCATCTCCATCTTCCACAGTCCCTATATTGACTCAGATGACATTTTCTATAGATTTATTCTCCAGAGACATTTTTAATCACACTTCCTCACCATTCCTGTTGCCTTTAGTCTCAATCTCTCCTTCTCTGCCTGAAACTCTGTCCAGCTGACTCTCCCTGCTTTACACAGAAGCCAAATCAAAATCAGAAAAAAAATTAATCAATCAATCAATCCCTATCTGCTCAAGTCTATTCTTGATTAACTCTTTGCTGTCTATAAGGTCAAGAGCATCCTTCCTGGTTTTGCATCAATCCCCTTTTGATCTGTTTCTTCCTGTCTTCAATAATTTCTTCTTCTTTTTTTTTCTCCCTATGGATGGCTTTCAAAACAAACAAAAATCCATCCGATTGAGAAATGTTCACCCTTCTTAACTAACCTCTGTCTATTCATTCTATTTTTATTTTACCACACACTTAACTACAAGAATATTAGTAAAGAATATTAGTAAATTGCTCAATTCATACATGGGGTTGTACAGACTCCAATTTTGCAAGAAATAAGAATTGATGCATCCTATATCTTTTCTCCAGTTCCGAGTTGATGTTAAATTCTAATTAATCATTATTACAAATACTTGAACATTTATGCTTTGTTAAATGCTCTAACTAGATAATGGGAAGGAGCAACCAAATTCCTCATAAAATTTAATGTGCTAAAAATAATTCATATTTTGCCTACAACTACCTAATCTTTTCATGAGTCTATCTACTGATTGATGACAAAAAGTTCAAATTCTATTGAACTTAAACTCAATTCTATCCAATCATTCTAACACTATTTGGGGGAAGTATTCAGTCTTCAGTAGTAATTATCAATTTCTTTCATCACTGACCTCTTCTTCCTTAAATGTGGTATCTATCAGGGATACTATCTTAGACATCTCACACATGTCTAAAGTCGCATGCCTACTCATCATGTTCCTCTCCACCCAGCACTCTGTGTTTCTCCTCTGTTCTTCATCTGTGTTGATGGTTACCAAAATCCAAAAACCTGGGTGGTCTCTACAATTCTACCAAAACAAACAAATCCTGCAGAATTATCTTGCTAAAGATCTCTTTCATGTTCTCCTTCCTCTCTGTCTGTTCTATTTGTGCTCTAGATTCCAACCTATTAATCACTCTTTGGTTACTGAAAGAGCCAACTTCTGCTCCTAGCACCTTCAAATACACCCTCCATACTGTGCTGGATTACTCTGGCTCTACCACTAGATTGCTTAACACACAGCTTGGGATTGAAAATGTCCCAAGATTCAGAGTTTGGCTAAGAATATGGTATGAGTCCCATCTTAAATGTAACTACCTTTACTACAATTCCCTGTCCCATAATGTGAGCTCTCATAACTTGGAAACACATGTGGTGTCCCTCAACCCCATGCTCTTGTCTTTTGTCATGGTGTCCCCTTTTCCTGGAGTGCCTTTTATTTTTATTTTATTTTATTTTTACCATTATTTACAAAATCCAAGTACTCGGCATTAATTAGTTAACATTACATAATAGAACTGTTCTATTTTGTGCATGTATTTCCTCTAAAGCTTATCGAGGCTCTTCAGCAGTAAGCTGCAGTTGTGGTAGAAAACTGCATTAGCTAATCACAAGTGACTTCCAACTCTACAGTTCCAAGCCATGTTATTTCCCTGACCCATCATACCCACCCAATCTTCTCAAATCAAGCTCCTCCACTCTTTCAAAACTCTATGTAAGGCTTTGTTAACTAAAAAAGGATTGTATCCAAAGAAAACATTTCTGTCACTTATCTGGATTCTGATAACTCATATATTAGGTGCCAAATTTAGATAGGTAGGCATCTTCATAAACATAAGCCAAGATCTACTTCCTTCATGAAGCTTCCTTAAGAGAGATTTTGCTGATTCACATCATTTTACCAATTCCATAATTTTCCCAGATTTTCCTCCAAAATGTGTGTGTGTGTATGTATATATGCATATATGTGTGTGTGTATATATATATAAAGCTGACTGAATATATAGACTTATAGATTGGTAGGCCTGTAAAATACATTAACAGTCTAAACCTCTTGTTTTTGTAGAAAAGGAAATGAGGCCCAAAGTTTTGATGAAGGACACATTGCAATTGAGTATGCTGATGAAGTTTTATTTTGTTTAGTACCAGGGATGGAACTCAGGAGCACTCAGTCACAGCCCTAGATCTTTCTTTTTGTATTTTATTTTATTTTATTTATTTTTTTTAATTTTATTTTTTTTATTGGTTGTTCACAACATTACAAAGCTCTTGACATATCATATTTCATACATTAGATTGAAGTGAGTTATGAACTCCCAATTTTTATTTAGCGACAGGGTCTCACTGAGTTGTTTAGTACCACCCTATTGCTGAGGCTGGCTTTGAACTCACACTCCTCCGGCCTCAGCCTCCTGAGCTGCTGGGATTTCAGGCTTGTGCCACCACAGCTGGCTACTAATGAGTTTTTAGTGTTTCTGCTACCCATTGTTGGCATGTTGACCATGGAACTGTGTGTACTTACATATACAGACACACATATATAGGCATACTACACAGTGTGTTAATATCTCCTTGTCTTACCTCAGGTTTAAGAAGGGTGGAAATCACAGCTTCTCCTGTTTCTTTTTAAAAATCAATACTATTTGATTTTGCTTCTGCACAATTAGCAAACGTAAATGTGGACTGCTCCAGGGAGTGCCTCCTTCTACCACGACTCCCTTAACCCAATGCTAAGGCATCTGCCTGACCTGGCCTTGTTTCTACTGGCATAGATCTTATTCACTAGCGTCACTGGCAGCCATATCCAGGGACTTGTGGTCAGGACCAAGTTGAGTGCTGTTTTCCCTAATGATTTTTCTTTACACTGCTCTAGTTTTCCCCCCTGCCAGTGTGGACTGGAAGTCTCTTGAGCAGTTGAAATAGTGGTCATGTATGCATCCCAGAGAGACCGACAGTATTCAACAAGATCTGTTATTTCCAGCTACTCTAAATGACTAAATCCCTGTTCCTGCATTTCCTAGCTTCAATACAGGTTTTATGATCCATGCTTAATTTTGTAATTTCTCTCTCTAAAAAAAAAGCACATTGTCCTCAAAGGGGCAGGGATAGATTTCTTTCTCCTTTGTGGCTTTTGATGAAAGACATCTGCATTACATGTGTTTTAATCTGTAATAATTCCTTGAGGGTCAGTCTCATTAACAATCCCCAATTAGAAATTTCAAGTGAATAGCCTTGGCTGAAGCTTTTGTCTTGTTTTGTTTTGTGGAGGTGTGTTACAGATTGAACCCAGAGCTTTGTGTCTGTGAGGCAAGTGCCCTACCACTGATCTACATCCCCATTTACTGAATCAAGCTCTTTTGATTACATCAGAATTTAGAGAGAAGGGATTCCAGGTTCAGGCATCAGATTTACCTACCTCCATTGAGCTCCAGTTTGACTTACCTGATGCTCTCCTGCAAAAAATACAGTCCAACTTCCCAGACCAATTCCAACCGAGGCAGGAGGCTTTGAAGAAGCTCTTCTCCATGTGCAGTGCATCTTTCTTTTTTTTTTCTTTTCTTTTTTGTAGTTGTGAATATACAGCATGCCTTTATTTATTTTTATGTGGTGCTGGGGATGGAACCCAGTGCCTCACATGTACTAGGCAAGCACTCTGTCCCTGAGCTACAGCCACAGACCCATATAATGCATCTTTCTTAACCTTGATTCAATTTCTCAAATTGGTTTCCTGGGGGCCTTGTTTGATCTCCATGTAAGAAACCTACAAACATTTTCTTTTCCAATATAGACATTTCTAAACTGTCCTCAAGTTAACTTATGAAAAGCTTTTAACTTTAATTAAAATAGTTTAAACATTTTATATATGTAGTATTAAAATAAAAATGTGAACGTTTTATATGTCCTATAAAAACAATAAAAATGGTTATTTAAAAATCATGAATTTTTGTTAATAAAATAGCTAATTCCTATTTTATGTTTTGAAAGTTATATTTCCACATAAACTTCTCTTTTGTACCAGGTCTTTTCTATATATTAGCGATAACCAATCAAAATAATGTTTCATGACCAGTTTACAATTGATGCTTACTTTAGAGTAGCAAGGATCACTTTTGTACTTCCCTTTCTAGGCACTCTTGACTCAGGTTTTTAGCTACAAGCAGAGGGCGCAACGCACACAGGTTAAAGACTTGAAATCCTTAGGGCTATCCCTTTACCTCTTACCCCCAATCACACAACTACCAATGTACAACCCCTTGATTCAAGTGAAAAATAAAGAAATAAATCTGTGATTTATTGATTGTTCTTATATCAGAATTCAACCTTTAACTGGAGACTAATTTTACACCAATGTTCCAAGTTTAGATAATTAGATATAGTTTTAATTGTATATTCAAGGAAGAGAGACAAATTCCTTTGTGGTTTCTTTTCAATTATCAATGATGATTCAAAATTCAAATTAAATTTTGCTAAAACCATTTTTTTCTATTGTACATAAATTCATATATGTGATGTGAATTATGTATTATATATTATACATTATATATTATATAATATATACATATAGCATTGAAACTGCATCTTTTCAGAACTCTATGACTTCTAGAAAAATTTATAAGGCTTTGCATAAATTCTTTATACTCTCTCCTTTCAACAGAGTCTGATTTAATTTTAAAACTTTTTGTTGTTGTTGATTTGAATGGAGAAAAGTCTAGGGAAAATTTACAAGTGTATTTCATGTCAAACAAAATTATTTCCATGAATGCAACATTTTATTGAAAAATTCCTGATTGAAAAAAAATTGTATGACATTGAAGAAAAATGAAAAAGGAGCATTGGTGAGTGGACCCAATGCAGCTACTACTCTTCTAAAAATATTTTTCTTCCGCCGAGGATGAAGAATGGGGAAAAATGCCTCTCAGAGAAAGAACATTGTTTTTTGAGTAATTCCCACCATTGCTGTCTTTTAGAAACACAATCACCCTGCTTCCTATTGGTCCTGTGCCAGCACCAAATCAGAACACAAACACTGCACTGTCAGGACATACTGTCAGTCTGAGGAAGATCTACACTCACCTTAGGGTTCCTGGTCACATCTGTTAGGAAACAGATCTTCTCTCCCCTGACCTCTACTCAGGGTTTTCTGCTGTTCCATGTGAGTGAAATTAGAACTGTGAGAGACAAGAGCGAACTTTTCCTAATGCTATCCCCTCCCCAAACATAGAAACATTCAAGATTTCTCTGGAATAAAATAAATTACAGCATATGTACTGTGCCTTACCATATATTATCATCATTAAATATGTTAAATAATATGAAATTTTATTGATATTCGGTAATTTTATCCATAGCTCTTTCCTATGGTTAATTTTTCCAAACTTATGTATAGATAAATCTGAAAGAAAACAAAATTAATTGAACCAATATACTTTTTCTATGATTAATAATTAAGTTGGTAGTTGCTTATATTATTCTCAAATAAAGAAAGTCTTAGTGATTAAATGGTAGATGGTTGGTAGATATTGCTTAAATGCTAATATTATCCAGTTTTTTAAAAAACCTACAACAGCCACTATTTAATTTGCTGTGGAAATTAATTAAAATATTAATTCAGATTAAAATACTCTGATAATAGCAGAAGAAGCCATTCAATATAAAAAGTCTTGGCTGTATAGTTTGGTTCTTTTGGTATAAAAGCAACTGAGAGGCTGGTTAGAATGTTATATTTCTTTGCATCCTCTTTTTCCTCACTTTTCGCCCTGTTTGTGGCAGAGCAGTCAATAAGGGCCCAGCCAGTATGCAGGCTGCCTGGGATCAAACCCAGACTCTTCTTAGAATTGGGAGGGCTGTTTCCTAAACGTCCCGTTCATCTCTGTACCCACCTGTAATTTGAAATGAACAGTGTACTTACCTCACTGGGTTGTCACAGGAAGAAGATTAGCTCAGCTGTTGGTATACAGAAAGTTTGTGATAATGTCAAGTCTTTTTTTTTTCTATCCTATAATTGGTTAACATCTCTATCTTTATACCCAAGAACTTTTCTCTTCTCTTCTTTTTCGTTAGTATCTTTAACTTCAACCTCTCATTTTCTACTGTGCTGCTCATCATTCAATGCCAGATGATGCCAGATGAGAAAGCTTATATATTTTCACAAACTGCTTGAAAGGAGAATGTGATTTCATTTGCTGTATCTCTCATTTACTTGTTTTACTTTTGTATTCTCTCTCTCTCTCTCTCTCTCTCTCTCTCTCTCTCTCTCCCACATACACACACACACACACACACACACACACACACACTCACACACACAATATACATGCATGTACACTAATCCCTACACAGAAATTATCTTCACTGTTTGACCACTGTTTGGTCAAATTCAATAGGTAATCATGCCTTTCATTTCAATTAAATTTCAATTAAATCAGGGATGTTTGACACTATTAATCATTTTCTTCTTCTTAGATTGCTAACCACTTCCATTTTTATGTTTGGGGTTCAGTTCTATCAGTTGTCTTATTTTGTCCTTCTTCTCTGGCTCCTCACTTCTCAGTCCTTTAAAAAACTCTCACTTAATCCATACTCTCCCATAGTAACCTCTACTTATTCTGTGACTTCAACTATAAATTGAGATTTTTTACTAAGAAATCTTTGCTCAAATTTGAACCCATTTGTAGCTCTTTCATTAACATCTCACTTCTAAACCATCACTGAGTTTTCCAAGTTCTCCAGATAAGGAGGGAGGAATTCCTTTAAAATATTTTCACTGATAGTAAAAAATACAGCTAGCATTTATATTTCACTTAATACATAGAAGGCAATACTTTAAGAGTTTTACAAATGTTAATACATTAAAATTTTATAAAACTCTCTAAAGTAGGTGTTATTATTAAACCTATTTTATAGATAACAAATTGAAACCAAGAGGAGATTAATTTCCCAAATATCACAGCTAATAAATATAGAAGTTAGGATTTAAACATAGTCATCTTGCTCCAGAGTCGAAGTCCGTAACTTGGTGTTTCCAAAATTTTGTCTGAAATGCAGTTTTCTCATCACTAGGAGCACACACGCGCACACACACACACACACACACACACACACACACACACACACTTCCCAGCAGACTGGTAAAACTGGAACAGTTTCATAAAAGAATACTTTTATGTCTGATAAAGTAAAAGACAAATATTAAGTAAAATTCCATTAGTATATAAATAAATAAAGACCCTAAAGTGATCAATGCAAACATAAACAAAAGCTAACAAAAAATGGTAGGTGAGGCCCACTACAATAATTCCCCTGCCCACTAATGAGTAGCAGCCTACAGGTTGAGAACATCATGGAACTTGACCTCCTCAGGAGCTCCCAGTTCCAAGATTTACTTCCACCTTCACTGTCATTTTCACACAAATTATCAGTGCCTCATGATGGATACCTTCCTACTGCCTGCTTTCTCATTTTTCTATGCCTCAGTAATCTCAGGATTCTCTGCTTTGGAATCTTTTATTGTTCCATGGCAGCTTTTGTTGTTAAGAAACCAAGCCCCAAACAGAGGCTCATATTCATGAAAAGAGCTCATAGGACACCTCAGCTTCAGGCCCCCACGTGATTCCCCCATCCACCTCCACATCACAGCGCTTCATTCCAGCTATGATCTGGGGACTAAGGGAAGGGAAAGGAGGTGGAATTCATCATAAAGATTACAAAACATGACACCCACTTTCCAAGGACTTCAAACCTCATTGCAAATTTTAAAACAGTGTATGTATTCATATAAGACAAGTGAAAATACCTCAAAAATGAAAGAAATTATGCATAGATATAAAGGTAACACATACTGCTCAAGTCAAAGGATAATAAATGTAGGAATTTTGGAAAGTCACTAGGACATCTGTTCAAAGGTTTAAAGTAGAGTTAATGAGCCCAAGAAACATTTTTTATGTATACGTTTAGTAAGAGTCAGGGTTAATAAGAGCAAGGACAAAATCCCAACTTTAATGTGAGCCCCTAGCAGAAGTCTTTGTGATGCATATTGAAAGAAACCACACCATTACCTCTTAAGAGAACAGGGCATTATATGTCTTTGTGGAAAGTGTATCTCTCTGATTTTGTTTTTTGCCTCTACATTATTTACTTATTTTCTCTCTGAAGAATGAGAACTACATAGAATAGGAAGTTTGTCTCTTTCACTGCTATAGTCTCAATGACATTTCTTTTCTACCTTTTTAACATCAGTGGACACATTTATTTTATATTATTTATTTGTAACTTTGGAATAAATTGAAGATTTAATGCATCACTGGGAATTAATGAAAAAAATGATATTCATTATATTATGTAATTATAAGACAGATTAAATACAAACACCAGGCATCAATTTGAATGTCAAACTGTGATGTTTTCACATATTTTAAATATGAAATATGAGCTAGCTTTCATAAATATACTATATTATAACAATTTACACTTTAAGTAACTGGAAATTTTCTCATGAGTTCTAATGCTTGTTTCTTCAAATTATTAATAGTATCCATAAACTGTCAAACAAATTAAAATAATCAACAGAAGAATATGTTTGTATGAGAGATATTTCTTATTTTCATGAGTAAACATAATATTCAAATTTGTTATATTAAATGAATACAAATTTCAACATTTTTCATATCCACCATTTCAGAAACAAACAAACTCTTAATTTGCAGAACATATATGCATGTTCAGAGCTGTCATCCCACAGCCAGTCAGGATGATATTGGCAAGATCAAATCTATTGCAAAGAAACATAGTATTTGTCACTTGTGAAGACATATTGAATGGCGTTATTCAGTCCTCTTCTCTTTAGAAGTCCCTACTTGGCTTCTTTGTCTTGCCCTCCCTGATGGATTGCAGGATGTGCTGCATATTTTTCTCCATGGGTACAAGGCTCACATCAGTTCAATGGGTCCAATGATCATGATAAGTAAAGAAGAGCTCTGCAGCTGACTTTCCAGGAGATAGAGGTCTTCCTTGGGAGTGCTCAGTAAGTTGGGGACATGTGTTGAACTCTGGATGGGCTTCTCATGCAATGTGCATTAGATGAACATGTGGTGTACCACTGGTGAGTCCCTGAGGAGGGTATTCAGTAATGGTTACTAGCTCCAGGGCACTGAACTCTCAGTGGGTTAAGAGAAGTAAAGTAGTCAAGCAGATCATTGGTAAGATGAAAAGCTTTGGTTAGAAATTTGCTTCTCAAAATGTACTCCATACCAGGATCATCAACATCACTTTAGAGATTTTTAGAAACGCTGGATCTCAGTCCTTACCCCACTTCATTTTAACAAGATCCCCTCATTATTGCATGCACAGTCAAGTTTGGCAAGCACTGCTTTAGGGCACTTCATGGAACACAGTAAGTTGGCAAATGATGTTTGTAATTTTGGCTGATTTTTTACACAATGAAAATGTAGAGAAGTAAAAGGTTATTGAGATGTTTTCTGTTGTTTTAAAAGACTTTCAGCATGATTCATCCTTACACACACATGCATAAGTTTATGTATTTGACTTGCAAGAATATATACATACATACATACATACATATATACATACATATATATAGTGTATGCATATCTCAGACACTTAAAGTAATACCAAAAATTGTTTTAAATCCCTGTTTAATTTGCACACTGACACAATTTTCCAATTCTATAAAACCTTCATCTTTCCAGCTTTTCTTTTCTTACCTCTTCTCAGTTCCAAACTGGCCTTAGAAATGAATATTCCAGTAATTGAGACACCAAGTATTTGTAACTTCAGGCTGTTCTGGGATTCGCTCAGTACTTCAAAGGTCAATCAGAGTTAAGGGAAACTGTCAAACTTTCTTTTGCAAAAGTCAGCACAACATCATCTTTTTACTTTCTCCATGATATCTGAATATGTTTATTACGTATCACTGGGATATTCCCAAAATGAATTATAGTGTTTAGTTAATTCTGTTAACACTTTGCTCCATAAAAACTAACTGAATGGATATTCACTATAGGTATGATATCTATCTAGGATGCTTAACAACTAGGAAACAAAGAATTCCAAAATCTTAATGGCATATCAATGGGACTATTTATGTCTCAAGCAGAAAACATAGCTGTCACAGATCAAAAGTGAAGTCTACCACTGCAGTCCTTTAAGGATTCAAGCTGATGGAGATTCTATCTTTGTACCTGTGTCCCATAGCAGTGCAGTGGACTGAGGTGGATCATTAAATAGTTCTTAAAGCTTATACCTGTCACGTATATCACTTCTCTCAAATTTTATTGTCCAAAGCAAGTCATAAGGCTGTGTTTAACTTAAAAGGCATTAAGGAAGTACATTCCTGCCATGTGTTCAAAAAGACTAGAGCCATGTGTGACTAGAACTAATGTCCCAGGAGAACCTAGATAACACAAGAGCCAACCTACCTTCCATGACCTTGAAAACTTGTTACAGAATAAGACATGCAGGTAAACATTACGTAGATAGAGTTGAGTATCACATAAAAGGTATTAAAAGACTCAAGAATGTGGTGCTGAGAAAAAGTAGTTTAAGGAGTCCAGAGATAGAAGAGATCTGTAAACATTGAGTGTTGAATTACTAAATGAATAAGTTAAATTGTGTGTAAATTCTTAGATTCAGACAGTAAAATGGAAGGAAAGACAATATTTGTGCTTGTAATCAACTCAGATGAATCAGTGGTGGAGAGCAAGACTTCCAGGAAACGGGTATGAATCGATCTAAAAAGACGTTAAAAATATTTGTTCCAATGGGAGCAAAGGATTCCTTACACCTGATATGATGAAAACCTAGATAGGCTCAATAATAACAGGAGATGAAGAGCCTTAAATGCCAGCTAATATGTTTGCATAGAACCTTTCATATGGCCTCCTTTGGACTTGCTCACCTTTGACCTCCTCTTTGGCTTTTTGAAGAGGGACCCTAGCACTGCAATGTTTGGATGATAGACCACTACCTTATGGTCTAATGAGTAAAAGAGCCCGGGAAAAGTGGGATTTTATCAGAGACCAGAGTTCCATCAACATTTGCACAACTCTTCATGTAGCATAAGCGTGTTAATGGAATTTAAGAAGAAAGATGATGTCATGAAGTTGATGAACAATTGGGGTCATCAGAAACAATGCAAAATCTAAACAAAACAGAAACTCTTGAATTGAAAAGCAGCACACAACCAGCAACAATTCAAAACTACAGGAAACAAACTTCTTGCATCAAATAAAAGGGTAGATTGGAGAGTGCCCTGGATTTCAGGAGTCTTATAGCCTAGTGGCAGAGAAACCATGTTACCATTTTGATTTTGAAACTACCATATTTTATCTTTCTAGATTTCAAATTCCTAATATGTGAAAATAAATATACTGGATTTGTTGTTCACAGGGTTATATGTTTAAATATTTTCCCTTTTGGTTACTCAATAAACGAATTATAAGAATGAAATACATGGCAATAAATAAACACAGATATATTAAGAAATAGATTTCATGATTGGGAAACTTATTCATCAGGTTCTTACAAAACAAAGATAACTAACATTGCAATCTAACCAATGGTGTCAAAGCCTGACACATTCTCTTTCAGAACAACATGATAGCCTTTTAGAGATTATGTGCTTTTCCTGGGACGTGGAACAGTCTGTTCCCAGCATCACCACTATCTTGCTTTATGACTTGAGTGAGTTGCTAAAGGCAAACCACCTGTCTCATGTACAGTTGGATGGGAGTTAGCTTCCAATTAGCTGTCCTATGTAAAGACATTATAAAATAACTGCACAGTCCAATAATGTTCAGTTTACTCTTTTGCTGTTATCTTTGGCAACTTCACTTTATTGGTAAATATATCCAATGACTTATCTTAAGCTCTTTCAGTTATATTTCCATGTATCTCTTCCACTTCTGTTAAATTTTTGTTAATGTTTAGTACTCCATACTTTTCTGTGAGAATATGACACTGAAGTCCATTTTGGAAGCAAAGGAAAACTCAGATAAGATAAAGAACAGGGGAGGTTTCCTATGGTTTTTAAAAATAAATTCAGTGAACTTGTATGTACCCTGATGCTTTGATAAATGTATTCAGGGAAAGAATTTTTTTAACCAAGTTGTGGATTAAAATCTACCCAAAATAGACCAAAAAATTCCCTAGTGAAATGTACTGAGCTTAGATGTTCTATCAGTTCTTGCTATTTCTATCTAAGATCCTTTATTATCTCAGCAAAAATATTAAAAGTGAAGGTTCAAATGCTATGGAGTTCTTTATATCTGGTGTGCTAGGTAAGCACAGATAGAATAACTTTGATATGAATATTTTTATGCAGATGTTTTGATCAATCATATGTTGTAACAAATATTCTGGACTTATAGGCAAAGAAGAAAATTTTTTCTGCTGAGCTTTTATAATTAACTGAGTAATTAGCTAAGGACAATTATAAAAATAACATTTTCACCATAACTTCACTTCACTATGCTCTATGATCACTCTTCTATATGACCCATGATCCATCTTCCAGTGATATTTTATATATACAAATACAAATTTCAATCAGTTTGCCAAATTGGATTTGTTCACTCACTGTAGTCAGTACTCTCTAAGGAACTCAGATACATTACTGAGCCCAACATTCTTGGGAACATTTGGAGGGACCTAAATGAAAGTATCAAAATAATTTGAGTCATGTCTCTCTACTCTTACTCAGAAGTGGCCGACTAAGGGCTGCCTGGTGACCCTCTAGTTTGTTCATCAACTCCTCACCTAGTGGGGAAAGACTTTGAACAGAAGCTCACCTTTCTATCCCTCTTCTAATCAGTTCCTAGTTATTTCTTTTTTATATTTCAGAGGGCTGACATCAACCCAGATAAAGTAAGAACCAGGAATTCTCATACTTATTTTTAATTTTTCCATATTATTTTGTGCATTGTGATGATATTTAATAGTGGAATTCACTGATACCTGTTCATACATGTACACGATACA
Organism: Ictidomys tridecemlineatus; assembly: GCF_052094955.1. Lineage (NCBI taxonomy): Eukaryota > Metazoa > Chordata > Mammalia > Rodentia > Sciuridae > Ictidomys > Ictidomys tridecemlineatus. Next base: position 48,141 of record NW_027520948.1, read on the forward strand.
ACAATACAAAGTATTCCTATATTACTACATCACTTTCTAACTGTTCTCTCTTCCTCCCAACTTGCTTCTTTCATCCTCCACACTCGTTGCTCCAGTACCTCCCTGCATGGTTGAGGTAATCTTCACCTTCCTGAGAGGCCTATCCTGCTACCCCTAGACTTAATTGTGTTACTTATGAGTATCACTTCTATGCACCCTGTGCTTTCTGCATTCATAGCCTTTTATACAGAATGAAAGAATTCTGGATCTCTCTGCCTCCCACTGGTCCAGAGGTCACCAGAGGTCACCAGAGGTCAGAGATGCTATCTTTGATCTTTAACATCTAGTACAAAATATCTGTTAGGTCCTATAAATCAATATGTTTGGGATAAATTAATAAACAAAAATAGAAGTACAAGAAATTAGTCATATAAGTAAAATTCTAAATCAAAGACCTTTAATTAATTCTTGTCTACTCCTTGTCCAAGTATGCAATAACTTAAGATTCAACTCCATGTCATGGTTGTATAACAGTAAGTATAACATTATGAAGCATGTTCTGCAGTTCTACTCAGCTAATTCATACAATAGTATTCAACAGTGCATTTAGAGCCGGGGTTGATTGACTTCAGTGGTAGTGCACTTGCCTAGCATGCTTGAGGTCCTGATTTTAATCCCCAGCACTGAAAAAGAGAATGAACAGATTCTTATATCATTTGGTGATATAAGAAGTCCTACAGTAGGCATTGCATGGAAACTCCCCTCAAATGTACAGAAATAGAGTAATAAAGCTTCATACTCTATTGTCAAACCATAAATCACTTCTTAAAATAGACAAAAAAACACACAAATTTTCTTTTTCTTTTCTGCCTCAAAATAGCACTGTTCATTCTCTTTTTTGAACATGAAATTTTGATTAATTTGGTAACACTAATACTGATTACCCAGATAATTGATAAAACTTTTCTTGATGGTCATCAGGAGAAATTATTCTTGATTTTTCCTTTTAGAAGCAAAAAATAAAAATCTTCTTCTATTGGTCTTAAGTTGTAAACTTGGTTCCAAAATCTACTCTTGGCAGATCTCTCTAATACATAAGTGTACTTCTAGGGTATAAAGTAACAGTTGTGCTGTTGCCCTTAAGGATATGATCAAATCATAATTATGTGCATGCACTTCCCTATGAGAAAAAGACACCACCTGTTCATGATATCTCCATTGCAAACATGGAAAGCACTCTGAACTTTTCCTTATATATACTCAAGTAATACTCAGAATCCTGTAGAGAAGAGAATTTATGTAGATTTTCACTGTTTATTATCTTTTTTGAACATGAAATTTTGATGATTTTTATACAAAAAAGACCTTTATCTGGGTATTTTCAATGTCTTTTTCTTAATAAAATGGAGATAGGTTTAAAGTTTAGCTTCCTTTAATGCACTTTAATTATCCCTTTTGGATTTTATGTATTGAAGTCTGATTGACTTAATACCCAGAATATGGGTATCTACATTAACATAACTATATTTTATTACTTAAAAGCTATACCAAAATCACAATGAAAATGTAAAAATAACATTTCCCCTATATGTTAATGAATATTTAAGTCCTAGTGATCTCTCTTGAAATTACTAGTCTGAACCTAATAACTAACTGAAATGCTATTTCTATGAATAAAAGAAAAAGAGTTTTTGGAAAAGGACATTATAATCTGTTCATTTGAACAAATGAGAAGCAGGAAGGCAGCACTGCATGAGATCAAGTCCTCATTTATATTGAGGACAACCACCTGGGTCCCCAGAGATAAGTGCCATAAATGTGCACATTCAGATAGTCAGCTACTCTTTGGTGCCAAGTGAAACATGAGACCAACTCCCCCATGTAATATTCCTACCCTGCTATTTGAGCAATAAGCTGAAATAGTTTTATGTGTCAGTTCAGAAAATATAACAGTACAATCATTTTTAAACAAACTGAGTCAGAGTAAGTGATGGGGGATGATGGAAAACAACAGTGGATTGATTCCGTGTGCACATCTAGGTCATTCACTGTAACAGCTGGTCCATCACTGCATTCCTCTCACCTACCAGGACCACAGGCGAATGGGTCTGCCAGCAATGCCCATCTCACTACTGTGCAGATACCTACTTACTGCACATGGCAGAGAACTATTTGAAAGCTCTTCTCTGGGAAGTGCTAATAGAAGTGTATAAACCAAAGCAGAAAAAGTGTGTCTTTGTTGATTTAAGCAAAATGCAATGTAGTTCTCACCAAAGGAAGAAGAAACTGTAATTTATCTTGAATATGAAAATGCATATTATATCCCTCTAAACAGAATGCACTATGTAAGTCACACCTACTTGATCACAGAGCTTGTTCCTTGAGAGAGATCTGCATGTCAGAAACTAGAATGAAATCAGAAAACACAAATCTAGTGGAGCTGTAAATAAAGAATAAAGTTTCAAAGTTATTTCTTTGTGCCTTGTAAACTGACTTATCAAGTTGTCATTAAGAAAATAACTTTTGTTTTTTTCTTATACTTAACTCCAAATATTAAATTTTCCATCTTTTACCCCCCCCAAATAAAAGGAGATAAAGAAAACAGTGAAGATAGAATCATTCAGATGGTCAATACAACCACCCTGTTTTTTAGAGTCCTTTACCTTGAGAGAGTAGCATTTAAAATATACAAATGAATAAAGAAAGAAAATGTGTCTTAGCCAAAAAGAAGAATGAAATTATGTCATTTGTAGGAAAATGGATGGAACTAGAGAATTATGTTAAGCAAAATAAGCCAGATTCAGAAAGTTTAGGGTCATATATTTTCTCTCTAATGTAGAAGCTGGAGAGAAAAAAAGTTTAAAAAGGGACCTCATAAAAATAGAAGAGAAACCAGCAAAGTAGAGAAAAGAGATAGATGTGGAGAGAAGAGCAAGGGGTGGCCCTGGGGAATGACTTTATTAAACTATGTTATATGCATAGATGGCATGCATATGTATGTTGCAACAAATAAATAATAGCACTATTATGTGGAATCACATGCAGAAGTTTAAAACTGTAGTCCTTAATTTCTTAATTTCAGGTGGACTTTAATACAAAAGCAAGCCATTTTACAGGGTTATTCCTCAATTCCTCTCATAATCTAAAGTGGATTATTAATCATCACTTCACTCAGGGAAAACAGGTCATACACACTAGAATTAGTATTGTTCTCCAGAGTATTGGTTTGATTTTTCTGCTCAAAATAGAAAAGTGGCTTATTTCCACTATGATACTAAATGGACTCATAAAATAATGTTGTCCCAATCCCTCTTTTATTTTGAATTTATTGTTGCTACCAATTGATAAAAAATTATTTGAATTTCAACCAGTGGAGAACTAAGGAACATACAAAAATTATCTAAGTTCTGGCAACTACAAGTTCTAGTTTGCATCATTCTTTGAAACTTTGTACATTGTGCTGATATTGAACAATATTTTAATCAATAAAATGTGGCTGAAACTCACACAGAACAATGGCACTTGTCTCAGGTCCCAGGAGTTGTTAAATTTTAACAGGCAAGGAGTTAAATATAATTTCTTTATAATTAGTTTTGATTGGTAAAGATTCCAAACTACCAAAGTATCTATATAAGATTAAACTACTAAAGATATTATAAACCATAAGAGAGATGGCAGATAGCAAAATCATCTATTTTGAGGAACCATATTACAAGATGTTTTGAGAAATTGCCTCTGTAAAGTATGAGAACAACCAGGGCGAAGTCATTTGAGATTGGAAGCCCACAGTCTGGGAAGAATGGAGGGAAGACTTTCCTCTATTCTGGGGAGACTCAGAGAGAATGTTTGTCTTGATGAGAGGGGAGGATGACACCTAGATTTTTAGGAACAAGGTCTTTAGTGGTGCTCCACTGGTGTTATATTGGAACCTGGATATTGTGCTCTCTACAAGTATTTTTAAATCATATGTGTGTTCAGGGACACATGTAAGAAAGTTTTAAAAGAGGAAACTGAAGATTGTTTGAATATTTTAGGTTTGAGAAAAGGCCACTTAAGGACATTTACCCATATAAGTCAGTCTTGCTTTTAGAAATCATCACACATTATAACAAGAAGTTTAAAATGAACTCATTTTTCCAATAAAATATAATTCACTTAAAACTATGTGATAATCGGCTTGTGGTTGTTGAAACAGCTGACATGTGCATATATTGATTAATTTTAAAGACTTTTTTTTTGTACCTTAGTGACGTGCTTTTCCTGTTTCAAATCTTCTCAAAGCTCTAAGTTTGTAGTCCTGTGCAGTTAATTTTATTCATAATTTCTCATAAACATAGACACCTAGATTTTCAAGAAGCAAATCATAAACTTTTTTCATTATTTCTCATAAAAATAGACACTTAGATTTTTAGGAACCATATTGCTTCAAGCTTTGTACATATAAAGTAATAAAATATGGGAAGATGAAGTAAGTGGTATATAAAAATTAAGTAAGGTTTTTATACCATCAATCAAATTTGAATAAGTGAAATAACTGTTTAAATAATTTCCCCACATTTTTAATAATAGCACACATTAAATTCATTACTCTGGAAGTTCTACTTAGCAAAGATATTCTGAATCTAATTTACCTCTTAGTGTCAAAAGGGAAATTCTGTAATCTCAAAAGGGAAATTCTATAGATCTCAAATAACCACTAAAGATATTATGATATATTCTATAATATTTCTAGCTTGATTTGCAACAACAAATGGATTGCTTTAGTGCAAATCCCTGAAAGCAAAACAATACAGATAGAAAAATACATAAAAGGACAACTCAACTCCTACCTGAGCAAACCACAAATACTTTATTTTTCAGTCATCACTTTCACTGAAAGCTTTTTGAAGTGTCTCATTAACCTGTGCTAAAGTTCACAGTTTCTGAGTATTTGTTGGAGTGACTGTTCTGTTATTCTCTGAGCACCAAAGAGAGAATTTGAGATTCTCATGGTCTAATTGCACTACTGGAAGAAGTAAATCCTTCATGCTAACAGAATGTTAATGACACCAGCTCATCACTTCCCTGTAGCAGACACTTGAGGATGTAAAGCAAATACAGAGCTGTTGGGACCAAGAGACAGGTCCTGAGGCCCTGTGCTTCTATTGACTGCCCTCTTTCTGTTGTTGTTGTTGTTTGTTTGCTTTAATCTAACCATTTAAAATCTTGGAATGAATGTGTAACTATCTGTGTAGAATTAAGAAAAATACTAGCTTTCCATTAATGTCTATATATATATAAAACACTTATTTGTATTAGGGTAAAACTTCAGCATTAGATGGGTTCTAAAATTAGATGGTAAAATAGGTTATTAGAGAAGTCATTGAATTTGGAGAAATACAAAGACACAAAAGTCTATAGAATGATATTATATATGTTCCACTTTTTAAAGCATTTATATAAATATGGATAATAGAGTGAAGGAAAAAAGAACAGTAGGCTTCAATACTGTGTGGAAAGAATATTTTTAAAAATGATCATCTCGATAGATGCAGAGAAAGCATTCGAAAAAGTACAGCATCCCTTTATGTTCAAAACATTAGAAAAACTAGGGATAACAGGAACTTACATTGACACTGTAAAAGCTATCTATGCTAAGCCTCAGGCTAGCATCATTCTGAATGGAGAAAAGTTGAAGGCATTCCCTCTAAAATCTGGAACAAGACAGGGATGCCCTCTATCACCACTTCTATTCAATATAGTTCTCGAAACACTGGCCAGAGCAATGAGACAGACGAAAGAAATTAAAGGCATAAAAATTGGAAAAGAAGAACTTAAATTATCACTATTTGTGGACGACATGATTCTATACCTAGAAGACTCAAAAGGGTATACAAAGAAACTACTAGAACTAATAAATGAATTCAGCAAAGTGGCAGGATATAAAATCAACACACATAAATTAAAGGCATTTCTGTATATAAGCGACAAAACTTCTGAAACAGAAATGAGGAAAAACACTCCATTCACAATATCCTCAAAAAAAAAAATAAAATAAAATACTTGGGAATCAACCTAACAAAAGAGGTGAAAGATTTATACAATGAAAACTACAGAACCCTAAAGAAAGAAGTAGAAGAAGATCTTAGAAGATAGAAAAATAGACCTTGTTCATGGATAGGCAGAACTAACATTATCAAAATGGTGATATTACCAAAAGTTCTCTATAGGTTTAATGCAATGCCAATCAAAATCCCAACGACATTTCTTGTAGAAATAGATAAAGCAATCATGAAATTCATATGGAAAAATAAAAGATCCAGAATAGCAAAAGCAATTCTAAGCAGAAAGTGTGAATCAGGCGGTATAGTGATACCAGATTTCAAACTATATTACAGAGCAATAGTGACAAAAACAGCATGGTACTGGTACCAAAACAGGCAGGTGGACCAATGGTATAGAATAGAGGACACAGAGACTAATCCACAAAGCTACAACTATCTTATATTTGATAAAGGGGCTAAAAGCATGCAATGGAGGAAGGATAGCATCTTCAACAAATGGTGTTGGGAAAACTGGAAATCCATATGCAACAAAATGAAACTGAATCCCTTTCTCTCGCCATGCACAAAAGTTAACTCAAAATGGATCAAGGAGCTTGATATCAAATCAGAGACTCTGCGTCAGATAGAAGAAAAAGTTGGCTCTGATCTACATATGGTGGGGTTGGGCTCCAAATTCCTTAATAGGACACCCATAGCACAAGAGTTAATAACAAGAATCAACAAATGGGACTTACTTAAACTAAAAAGTTTTTTCTCAGCAAAAGAAAAAATAAGAGAGGTAAATAGGGAGCCTACATCCTGCGAACAAATTTTTACTCCTCAAACTTCAGATAGAGTCCTAATATCCAGAGTATACAAAGAACTCAAAAAATTAGACAATAAGATAACAAATAACCCAATCAACAAATGGGCCAAGGACCTGAACAGACACTTCTCAGAGGAGGATATACAATCAATCAACAAGTACATGAAAAAATGCTCACCATCTCTAGCAGTCAGAGAAATGCAAATCAAAACCACCCTAATATACCATCTCACTCCAGTAAGATTGTCAGCCACTATGAAGTCAAACAACAACAAGTGCTGGCGAGGATGTGGAAAAAAAGGGTACACTTGTACATTGCTGGTGGGACTGCAAATTGGTGTGGCCAATTTGGAAAGCAGTATGGAGATTCCTGGGAAAGCTGGGAATGGAACCACCATTTTACTCTGCTATTGCCCTTCTCGGACTATTCCCTGTAGACCTTAAAAGAGCATGCTACAGGGATACTGCCACATTGATGTTCATAGCAGCACAATTCACAATAGCTAGACTGTGGAACCAACCCGGATGCCCTTCAATAGATGAATGGATAAAAAAAATGTGGCATTTATACACCATGGAATATTACACAGCACTAAAAAATGACAAAATCATGGAATTTGCGGGGAAATGGATGACACTAGAGCAGATTATGCTTAGTGAAACTAGCCAATCCCTAAAAAACAAATACCAAATGTCTTCTTTGATGTAATGAGAGTAACTATGAATAGAGCAGGGAGGAAGAGCAGGAAGAAAAGATTAACATTAAACAGAGACATGAGATGGGAGGGAAAGGGAGAGAAAAGTGAAATTGCATGGAAATGAAGGGAGATCCTCATTGCTATACAAAATTACATATAAGAGGTTGTGAGGGGAATGGGAAAATAAACAAGGAGAGAAATGAATTACAGTAGATGGGGTAGAGAGAGAAGATGTGAGGGAAGGGAAGGGGGGATAGTAGGGGATAGGAAAGGTAGCAGAATACAACAATTACTAATAGGGCATTATGTAAAATTGTGGATGTGTAACCGACGTGATTCTGCAATCTGTATTTGGGGTAAAATTGGGAGTTCATAACCCACTTCAATCTAATCTATGAAATATGATATGTCAAGAGCTTTGTAATGTTGTGAACAACCAATCAAAAATAAATAAATAAACAAAAAAGGCTATAGACCATATATGTGTGTTTCACAAAATAAAGAATATCTCTAATGTAGAGTAAATGAGGTAGAAAAAAATAAAGGCAGAAAAGTTTCATGCTAAAATAAGGAGATTTTTCTCTAATAGTATAATATAATTTCTCTTAAAAGTGGCTGTTCACAATTTGTCTTTTACTTTTCTAAGAGAGTAAAAATCTAGCATGATTATGTCAGCTTTTATTCAATTTGCTTTATAGTCTACTTGTATGTATTCTGCCAGGTTTATTGGGTTTGTCAATGCAACTATAAGTAATGGCTAATTTTAGTGACAAAAAAGCATGCTTGATTTAGGAGAACCATGGTAAGGTTCTTTCTATTCACTGACATGGGAAAAAACTGTTTTGGTTCTTTCCATGGAAAAGAAATGATTTGTGTTTACTTCTACCCAAGGGGAAAGAGAGTAAAATTCCTTTAGATTGCCACAAGAATTTCTCCTGAACTTAAATGAACACCAATGAAAAACTAAGCTAGAAAAGGGGCATGGGACAGTACTCTGTTTTCATGACATTCTGGGATATTAAAAATGTAGGGACATTCAGATTTTGAATTAAAAAATGACCCATGTAGGTTTATTCTTTTCTGAGCTATAGTTAAGGATTTAGAAGAATGTGTTGGATACATGGTTGAAAACCTCTAAAAGTTCTTTGGACACAAAAGATAAATTGCATTTCCATTCAGAAACTTGACATGAAAAAAGAAAATAATTGCATGCCATTCTTAGTTTCAAGAGAACTGCATCAGAATATTCATTTGTAGATTGTTATCATAAATGTAAGAGATACCTAGTCTGAGAGGTCATTTCCCTAGCTTAAATTTTGATTATTAGACATATTCTAATGGTCTTAAATGTTTACTTTAGAAAACATTTATTTCATCTTTCTATGGGTTATCTCACTTCTTCCAAGGATGCAGACATGCAAGTTATGATTTCAAATAATATTTTGTTTCTCTGTCCATTGCCTTACACTTCTCATGCTCATTCTATTACATTCTATTATATTTATTGCTTCAGAAAGAATGTAGGTGCCAGTTGACTATGAAAGAGTCCTATCAGGAATGCTGTCAGGAACTATACCAAATACAAAAAAAATAATTGTTTTGTTTATTTGTCTTAGAACCTTATTGGTAATTACTGCGACCATGAGATTTTCATCATTCCTGAACAGCTAAAATATTCTTGAAAGAATCCTTGCTTTATCTATTGTTGTCCAAATCTATGAACTGATCCTAAATGAAAAGCTAAGTATATTCTTTTTAAATTTCTTATTTTTATTTTTACTTTTTTTAATTTTTGGTACCAAGGATTGAACTCAGAGGCACTTAACCACTGAGCCACATTCCCCAACCCTTTTTTATATTTTCTTTAGAGTCTGTGTGTCACAAAGTTGCTGAGGCTATCTTTGAACTCATGATCCTCCTGCCTCAGCCAGTCAAGCCCCTGGGATTACACGCATTCACCATGGCACCCACCTGAGAAGCTAAGCATTTTATATTCTCGTTCTCTGCCTGCATCAAGTGTTTCACATATTTCACAGTCAAGCATTTTGTCCTTCTGTAAAAGCATTCTGTTCCTTCACCTATGTTCTCTTGTGTGCATTCTGTTTGATTTGTCTTCCTTCTTCCCACATTGTCAGGGTCCTAAATGTTTATAAAGATGAAGTTCAAACACAACCCAGTATGTGAAGTCTTCCCCAGACATCCCCAACAAGAACTAATCCACATTATGGGTATAGAAAAAGGGGTAATGAGGAAGGAGATGGGAAAGATGGCAGATGTGCAGTATTTTTGTATTTGCACTATTTAGCACATATCCAAATCTATATTGTGAAAGCACAATTACCAACTCAAATACCACAGCGATAGATCATGTTCCCTAAATTTTTTGACTTCTTGCTTTTGGCTTAAAATTTACAGAAACAATGCAAGTATAATGGAAAGTTTTGATGTCTGAGTGGTTGATATTATTATTTGGAAGGTGATTTATTTTGAAGTTGAATCCAATGAGAGTCAAATTATCCAATTGTACTTATAAGCACACATTTCTTCTGCCACTAGCCCAAGTTAGGCTATTTTGTATCCATTGGTCCTCACATTCTGTTACTGTTGTTGTTGTTGTTGTGATTTTTATGGTCTGAAAGTTTTTATTTGCAATATAAGGTTTGAAAATTCAGAAATATTTGTGTTTGAGCCTCCTACATCTTTAGAGTTTCATGAACTTGGAGAGAATTCCAGAATGTCTTTATAGATACATTCCTTTGGAGATATGCCCTCATGCACACTATTTTTGGATGGCTCTGTGAGTGGAGAAGTAGGTATCAGACCGAGGAAAGTCCATGTTTTTTTTTATGTTTTCTCAACATTTGCCCACAAATAGAACTTTATTATGGCTTTTTCCTATTTCCCTATTTCTATTTGTCTTGAAGAAATAGGTAGGTACATTTAATTGATTAATGTTGGAAGACAGCAGAAGAAATGAAAATATTCAACCATTTGTTTTAAAACCTACCCTGCTTTTGTGAATAAAACTACAACTCTATGCATTGGGATTCAACACTTACCAATTTAAGCAGGATTGGATTTTTAAAATAGTTTAAAACATTGTCCTGCAATGGATTATTCAAAAATAGTGGCAATCATTTATAAATTTCATGCCTGTTTGTCAGTGCCTCAAGGGAGAAATTCACAAATCACCAATTAATGTCATGAAGTGGTGTGTTTTTTAATAGTTAAAACTTTAAAATGTTTTCATGTTTAATAATGCCTTCAAATTTCTTTTGCATAAAACAATATTCTCAAGCATAGAGATCCAAATTTAGGAAGAATTAGAAGCCGTCTGCCCACTTCAACCATCATTCTACCAAGAAGTCACATTTCTTGGAATTGAAAATAAACTTCTCATGAAAGATAATTCAATTAGATGTTTAAAAGTTCAACCTCACACTGTAAGAATTAACATCAACTTTATTTCAACTGGTTGCTTTGGAGTAGACATATGCAGTGTACCAAGGTTTATTTCTTAGAAATTCACAATATTTAAAAGATGAGGTAACCCTGAGAAAATCTCCACAAAGCACTCACAAGTTTCTAGTTCTACCCTCAAATTCTTATTCTTGATCCCAGACAGTGGCTTCCTTTCTCACTTTGTGTAAGGTAGAGATGCAAAAAACTTAGCAAAACTAGAACAGGAAATGATAATGGCAATGGATTAGTCTGAGGTTAATAAATAAAATTTTAAAAGCACCCCAATTACTTTTTTAAAAAATTATTTTAATATGAGGAATTTGGTACTTACATTTTAGAAGAACAAGAAAAACAAACAGTAGTAGGTGGTATTGGAAGGATCTAAATAAACAAAAAGGAAGAAGAAAAGACATTTGGATGCAAAAAGGCTCAAATCGGCTGTCTAGAGCCCATTCCCCCAGAACCTGTGGTGTGCTCCTGGAGACGTTGCCACCATCCTGGATTGTTGAAGGGATGTCATGCCCATCAAAGCTGGAACCTACCAAAAGTGTGTCCTTTACTCAGGTTCCTTAGTCAAGAATCTCCCCACTCCCCATCCAACAACCATGGTATTGAAGTTAAAAAGAAGGTTCTGCTTCCTTCTAGTGTCTTCTATTAGTGGGACCTAACAGAAATCCAGTGGTTATGGAAGACTGGTCAATAAAATTTGTAAAAATGTATTTCAAAAATGTAAACATTAAAGTCCAAGAGGAGATAGGACCTGAGAATACCCAAAGACATGTCCAGCAGAGTGGACAATATACTCTTCTATGCTTTGTGTAAGGTAGAGATGCAAAAACCTTAGCAAATTATGCATCATTATTTGCTTTTCTATATTTTTAGATTTTAACTACATGCTTATCCACCCTCACGCTTTCAACTGGTCTTTTCTGTTTCTTGCAACACAGACACGGATGAGTTAATAGACAAGTTAATAGACAATCTGACCCTTCATGCTAACATTTGTATCCTTTACTCCAGTCTTCTAAATTTTCTGTTTATCTTTCTCTTGTTTACATTAAGAATTTCATATATATATATATATATATAAGAATTTCATATATATATATATATATATATATATATTCACATATATTCATATGCCTAAACAAGATACTTCTTGATTTTTTTATAATCATGTAAGTGGAATTATTTTCTATCTAATCATATATATATATATATGAATTTCATATATATATATATATATTCACATATATTCATATGCCTAAACAAGATACTTCTTAATTTTTTTATAATCATGTAAGTGGAATTATTTTCTATCTAATCTTAGAAATTCAGAACTTTTGTTTTCAGTGTTTCTGATATTATTAAGTTTAGTGTTGCATATAGCTATGTTGAATTCATTTTTATTGTTGTGTGAGATTTATATTTCTGTATTAACTATATCAAATCAAAATTTTATGCCATGGGTGGTGGCACACACCTGTAATACCAGCAGATTGGGAGGCTGAGACAGGAGGATCCTGAGTTCAAAGCCAGTCTCAGCAACAGAGGCTCTAAGCAACTCATTGAGGCCCTGTCTCTAAATAAATACACAATGGGGATGGGGATGTGGCTCAGTGGTTGAGTGCCCCTGAATTCAATTCCTCATAACTCCCCCCAATTATGCTTTATTTACTCTTTCAAGTCTATGATACTTTAAAATTTCAATGTATTTTAATATTTAAACAGTACTACCATAGAATGTTTGTCCTCATAGTCCAGATCAAACCACTGGTTGTGGGTGTATCCTTAGGGATGGAATCTCTGAGTAACGGGAAATGATGCACATCTTTAACTTTGGTTACTAAGAGAAAACTAACTTTCAAACAGATGAATAATTTTAACATCCTTACATTTGCTTCACAGTCTCATTAGCACTTAAAATTTTCACTTTTTAATGATTTCCCCCTGTGGCTTAGGCTTCTGTTGTCTTAAGAGCTGTACAACTTACCGGTATATCAATCACAGAAGGTTTTTATAGCCAAATGCTTTGGCTAAAAAAACCTCCTGAAAATCCTTACTGTCAATCATTGTCATTATTTTTTGAACTTGAACATAAGTCCTTCTGAGAGTGTTTTGGTATTCTGATACGGTCCACTAATAGAAAAGGAAATCTTTGTTGTATCTCGAAAAGAGACTTACTAAATATTATAAATTACTGAGACACAAATATTATCATTTGCTGAACATCTTATGAAGCTGGATTTTTCACAAAGTAATTCTTAATTTAAAGGATGATGAAATTGTGATGTTTAACTTATTTTCAAGGGTTGCTTTCAGTTTTTATGTTTAATTATTTGGCCAAAGGTTTAAATTGTAAAGTTTGCTCAATTAAAAAATGAATTAAAGGATCCACAGATGCCACCATCAGCTCTTCAGGTCACCAAACAAAACTTTATTTGCTATTGTGTTAACGTCCTTCAGAATTATTGAAAAATTCATCAATTATACTAAGCATCCTTTGTAATTTGTGAATTGACAGGTATTATTACTAATATGCATCAGAGCACACTGAAATATAAATTTTGTAAGTATTTTGACTTCTTAAAATATTTTTGCATCTTAAGATTAAAATATCAAGAATACATATGTCTCCTTGCAAAATTCATGAAAGTAATTAGAGAATGAATTAGTAATTCTTGTTAGAGAAAATATGAATTTCTAATTGATAAATGCAGTTTATATGCTGAATAATGCAGATAGGAATGGAACTGAATATGCGTGGATACTCTTCCTTGAATTTGTGCTATTATTTTCAGAAATGAGTAGAAAAAAATAAAAATAAATTCTGTAGATTTACTTTATTTTTTTTCCTCCCAAGTGTAAAAAAAATTTTTGAAGTAAATAAAAGTATATGAATGTAAATCCTTCCAAATTTTAGTTTAATTTTTATTAAAAAATCTTTTTAAGTCTAATACCATATTAAAGAGCTTTTGCCACACAATGAGAGCATACGTTTGTATTAACTTTCTGATATAACAAAAATATGGTGGGAATAAGCCCTTTTGGTGACAATATGCTTTAATATAATTTTAATGGAAGGCAGATTTGCAACATTTATCAACATTTCAAATATACAAATTAGCTCCACCATCTCCTTTCCAAATTGAAGCCATTAATGGAGGGAAGGAAGATTCAAAGTACGGAACTTTCAGAAGACAACTCTTCAAAGAGGTTTTCCAGTAAAAGTTGCATAGAAGTTGGCTTCAACCAGAGACACAACAAGAAAAAGGAAGAAGGGCTCATTTGGAATGTTGCTTGAATCTGATTCTGTAGAAGAAAAACCAACCAGGCAGACGAGATTGGAGGTGTGGATGGAGGGAAAGCAACTGCAGGAACAGAGCCATTAAGTACATGAAAGGGGTTGGGTTTTTATAGGAAGCAGGGACTCTCTGTCTTACCATATATATATATATATATATATAAGCAAGAAGCTTACAAATCATTATAAAAGGGAGATGCATACTGTGCCTCTATGTGTGTCACAATAATTCAATCTGTGCATATCAGCTGTCAGCTATGATTACCAGCTGAAAATGATAAGAGATACTGAAGTAGAAAATGATTGGAAAGTGTGAAATAATGATCTATTTAGATGAGTGAAAAGAAAAAATTCTATGGGTTTTCCTGACATTGTGAAATGGCCAGGTAGTAAGTGAAGCTATGTGGTTAAGTGGAACCTCTCCAGATAGTAGTCAGATTAGCTCCAGAAATACTGGCTACTCAGGTATACGTCACGGTGGTGTGGCTTTATATTTAAATAGAGTTCACATTTTTTTTCCTAATAAATAATACAGGCAAAGTGATAGAGACATCTTGAGAGGAGGAGACTTGGGGCAATTCCATGAAATCTCATCTAGGAAGGAAAGAAAAATGTGAGAGTATGAGATGGTGATAATTGGTAAAGAAAAATGGTAGTGGCTTTTAGGACAGGGGCAGTGGTGGCCGGGTCACCAAGATACATTTCATATTGCTCTTCAGTCGACAAGGGAAATTGTGGCTGCAGAAAGGGTACACCACCCTCCCCGACAAAGAAAGGAAAAAGGTCACTCGGGAAATTGTTCCGATTATTCCCTCTCGTGGTCACAGGACAAGCAGTTTTCTTGACTGGAAGGAGCTAAAACTTGTTTATAAAAGATGTATGCTAGTTTGTATTTTTGCTGTGCAGTAGAAAATCAAGACAATGAGCTTTTGACACTAGAGATTGTTCACCGTTATGTGGAGTTGCTGGACAAATACTTTGGAAATGTCTGTGAGCTGAATATTATCTTTAATTTTGAAAAGGCATATTTTATCCTTGATGAATTTATAATAGGTGGAGAAATTCAGGAAACATCCAAGAAAACTTCTGTAAAAGCTGTTGAAGACTCTGATATGTTACAAGAGACAATGGAAGAATACATGAACAAACCTACATTTTAACTGTACATCTACTTGAAGACTCTGAGTGCTATGAATTATAAATTTACAAACAAGCAATGCCTTACAGTCAGTCGTGACAAAGCCTCTGGCACCATGCCAAAAATAACTTAAAGGCATTCTTTGTTAACTAGCACAAATTGAAGTCATTTAACATGATATATTTATAATTGCTACACATCTGTATTATACTATATATGAGTACTTTTTGTGTGCCTGGTTTCTTGAAACGACTGTTGAATAACCCAATGGATGAATAGTTGTTTGCAATGTTTTAACTCCATGTGATATTTTAAAGCAAATTTTGAAAAAAAAATGATTGCAATATATTTTCATTGCATTTGACCTCCTACTGACAGGTTGAAAACTGTATTGTTGATAACCTGTGATTCTTAAAGTATATATTATTAATGCCTTTCCTGGATATTTAATTTTTAAAAGTATGTATTAATTCAAACTTATGTTAATAGTTGAGTTCATACCTAATGCTGGATATTTTTCAAATACTTAATAATACTGTAATTTCAGACCAGATACAATGTATTTTATTTTAATGTTCTGAATTCATTTATTTTTTGAGGATTGGAATTAGAGACTATAACCAAAGAAAGTATAGAACTTCAAAAGTGTTCTTGAGGCTTTAGGAGCTGCTACCTAGGCTGAGGTTTTAATTTTACCTTTTAATTGAATATAAGGGACATTCCAGTAAGGTTATGTTTTCTACAAACTCTATATATTTATTAAGATTTTTAGAGATCCAGAGATCTAGTGTCTATGACATTCTTTATTATAAAAATAGTATATCAGGGATTAATAACAATGCAATAATTATTATTGCTACTACTATTTTAAAAATCTCTTATGTTAAAAGCACTCTTAGTTGCTTGAGAGGTTTTATTTTAAATATTTTTAATGTAAATTTAATATATTTTAAGTCATTGCTTATTAGGCTTACTAAGGGCATTTATTAGCTATCATTGCAGTATAAATGGTGGATGATTTTCCTCCTCCTTTCCCCCAATTTTCTGCTTGTCATTACTATAAATATATTACCTTAATGCTTCCTGGAATGAAAATTCTACATGTCTAGGTAGAATTAAATATGATCTGAGCTGGGCCTGGTGGCACATGCCTGTAATCCCAGTGGCTCATTAAGTTGAGGCAGGAGGATTTTGAGTTCAAAGCCAGCCTCAGCAATTTAGAGAGGTCCTAAGTAATGCATCGAGACCCTATCTCTAAATAAAACATAAAAAAGGGCTGGGGATGTGGCTCAGTGGTTAAGTGCTCCTGGGTTCAGTCCTCAGTACCAAAAAAAAACCAAATAAACAAAAAAAAAACCCACAAAAATGTGATCGACACATTATGGGGAAATAGCTTGCACTGTTCTATCTTGGTGCCTTTCTCTGAAATCTTACCTGTACATTTTAAATGGGAGTCTCGAGGGCTGGTATCCCTCATAGTGGAGCTGTCAGTGCCTCCTAGTGCTTTTCTTAAGGCAAGCCAGCAGATTCCATATGGCACCCCCCTCATAGAACATGATGGAAATACGTCCTCTGTGGGTCATCTCAGTAGAGTGCTTCAGGGAAAAAGGCAAGATGGGAGTACAAGAACAGAGGGCTGACTTGACCAATTCCCCAATAAAACCATTATTTAAAGGAAATAGTTCAGATGAGTATATGGAATAATCACTGGGCTTTTAACTATTTCCTCAAATTAATAATATGATTGCAATTATGGCATCAGACTGAAGTTTATCATTTTTTAGCACCATGTTTACTGTTTCTTTAGTTCTTTAACTTTTTTTGGTAAATATGGTAAAACTCTGTTTTTCAAGACAATTTTATAAAAGATTTTGTACTTTCATGTAAATATATCACAGTTTTTCTGGTTCCTTTCCATTATTTTTGGATGAAGGTATTTTTGAATCTCATTAAATGTACTAAATATGTTCTGGATAATTCCATATTAGATACTGTCTAGCTATGCATAGATATTCTCAGACTTCCTGTCACATACAGAAAATGATTATGTCTTTGTGGCACACTGGGGTAAGTTTGAGGAATTTTGGGGGGCATCTTTTATGGGTTTTGGTGAAAATAGTCATTACGTTTTCTTTGTATTGTATAATTATAACAAGGGTACCAAGTGTAAGAAATGGCAATAAATATTCAGCTTGTATAATGCTTCCAAATAAAATATTTTTAAAAATTTAAAAAAGAAAAATGGTAGTGTTGAAGCATAAGAGAGTACCATGGGGTGAGACAATCACTGCTGTAGAGATTTCACTACATGAGCCTGGAGATAGAAACTGCTTTTAATTTATGTCAGTGAAACAAGGCATATACCGCAAATTATGTAGAGAGGAGAGAAAAAAAACCCAGTGAATTGGGAACTTTTAAATAAATACAAAGGATGAAATGGACTTAGTAGTACAAAGTGATCAGGGAAGGAAGCTATTTTCCAAAGAAATCCATGATCCATGTGGTTCCCTGGAAAAGGAAATGAATATTCCATTAAGGCAAATTTGGGAATAAAAAAGATCTGGTGTCGAACATCAGTGTGTTATCTTCCAAGGAAAATCCGCTGACCTAGCTGAAAAACTTTGAATTGCATCAAGGAAATACTATGCATATTTCTCTTTTCCTAAGCAATCCCTGAAAATGAGACCAACTACCCGTCATGGTTCATTATTCATCTTATTCTGAACTTGGCATAACTTGTCAAAACTCAAGGCTTCTGTTGAAATATTAACAGCAAGCACTTTAAACTTGGCTCAGAGCACAGAGAGAGTGGGAAATGGCCCCTTGTCATTTTTTTCTACCAAATAAGGGCTAGCATGAAACAAACTGGATGTGTATGTTTCAAAAGTTAGAACATAACATGCATAGATAATGCCATTTCAGCATTTCTCCCATCCCTCAAAAGTAGGAAGACTTGTGAATTCACATTGACATCTACTTAGCAAAAGATCAGGACCTTCCCAGGTAGACCTTTTGCTCTCCACTTAAGAAAGGATTGAGAGTTTAACTCATGGAATGAGGTTTTAGAAATGGAGAGATAATTATAAAAGTATCAAGATTAGAAAGCCATAGCTTTCAATTTAGAGCTATTTATTTTAAAGTGAAAACCATTGAAATTCACTTTCATTGTCAGTCCTAACATTCTATGAAATCATATCTAATAATTAATCTTTAATGTGGATACGCACCCCATCTCCCAAACTTGTTTATTTTTCTTAACATATTACTTTACTATCAGTGCTCCCTACCCCTTCTACTATTTAAACTCTTTCAATGCTTCTCTTTGCTATATAAGATAATACAAAAAAATATTCACCATTATATTCAAGGTCTATGTATTGCTTTTATATTTTTAAAACACAACAGACCAAAAATGGTTGTAAGAAATACAATGTTGAATAAGATTGACAGTTTCTTTGTGTACAGGTTTATTTTCTCCTGGAGGATTGGAAACAATCAAGCAGAGATAATTCCAACAGTATTAAAGACCTCTGATCCATTAACATTGGGTGATGCACACATTCAATTCCATATATGTCTGATTTCACAGCACAGAACCACTAAATTTATACTTTCCATTATTGATTGTATTCAGATATTTGCAAAATTTTACTTTTGTTATTCTGCACATAGTCAAATACATACATACACAGAAAAAATAAAAGTTAATGTAGCAGATGGCTTGTTTTGTACTTATTTAGAATAATTAAATGCAAAATACTATTTAAAAATAGTTTTCATTTTCTTATTGATTTTCATAATCTTATGCATATCATTTATTTTTCTTGCTTTGTTTTGTTTATTCACTGACTGTTTTAAATCCTGGGAATCCTGACGAACCAAGTGCATTTTCCATTTTAAATTAAAACCACAATGAGCTAAAGTTACTAAAACAATTGGTGGAAACCTTGTACTAAATATAACTTTTTAAATTAATACATAATTCTGTCACTGTATTTGTTTATGACATTTATTCAAGAGTCAAATATCTCATCAAAATTGCAACTAACTTTAGATTTATAGAGAGGCTTATAACTTTAGCCTACCAGAGAAATAACCAAATAAGAACTTGATATGGGTTGTTTAAAAGTGGTCCAATTTTGAAAATTCCCAAGTTGGAAAAGTGAATCATAGCTAGATGCTTTGGAGAGAAAAATAAATGCACGTTGTTATTTTGTTAAGCAAAATCACAAGTATACATGTAAAGCATATTTTTTAAATTTCTTCATCTTTTCTGCATAAAAAACACTTCAAAGTTCCTTTACATAACATTGTCCAAAACTGAGTCTTTCTAGCCTGATGTTTACAATTATTATGTGAAACTAGAATAATGTCTATGGACAGATTTAATCAATTTGAAAAAAAAATGGAAAAGCACTTTTCCAATCATTCTTTATACATCAGATACACATCTGGGCCAACCTAAATGTATATCTCCATCATAATTAACCACCACAGATATCTGTGGATGCTTTTTATTTGAAATGTTGAGGCAAAATGAATATCCAAGTGAAGAAAAGGGATCTTCCTAGTCATGGAAAAGAAGGAATTGTTTGGTTTGGTAGCTAGATTTGAACTAGTTAAGGTGAAATCCATCTCCACGTGTCTAAATTTAAACAGCTAATCATTTACTTTAAGTTAAATAAAGGGGCACAATAAGCAATTGGCCAACTCACCAAGAGTTACATTAACCTAAAAGTATATACTCTGCCTAGAATTCAGTGCATCATATCAAGGAAAGTGATTTTAACAAGATAGGAATAGACTCATAGTTTCCTCCACTCCATCTCTGTGTCTGTTTCCCTGTTCCTTGGTTTCCCTTGTCTAAATATGTAGCTATGGCTAAAGGCCCTAGCAGGTCATCTTGCTCTGAAGTTTTATTTTGACATTCATGAACAGACTTCAAGAAGATGCACACCTCAGGTCTAAGATGGGATGGCATTTATTTACACACAGGAATGCTCATTTATGTGGAAATGAAAGTATATTTCCAAAGCGTTCTGTATGCTCTAAAAATTAAGAAGAAATGTTATTCCATTGTGCATTCATTGTACAAATGAGGAAAGTGAGATCCAGTAAACTAAGGTGAAGACTGGGTGTGACATTATGACAATCTGAAAGGTTTTTACTTGCCTCTTTTAAGTTCAGTGTTTAGTACTCAAAAACATCAAACATCACATTTTATTTGATACTTTTCCATAAAAATAATGATCATACTGTATTTTAACACAGAAGAAAGATTACCATTGTGTCTGGTAGCAGCGGAGGAAATAAAGTGTTTCTCAGATTTCTAAAACTGATACCTAATAATGCATATTTTATTGGAAACCATCTTAAGACATAATATCTTTCTAAAGAATTTAGGCACTAAGACAGTTATGGAGGTAATAAAAGAAATAATGTGTTAAGGAAAATGTTGTTTTATTTTGTTCCCTGAGTTGCCCAAACCAGAAATTAGTCTTTGTTGGGAGGTGGGGCAGATTGAACTCAGGGGCACTTGACCACTGAGCCACATCCCCAGCCCTATTTTGTATTTTATTTAGAGACAAAGTCTCACTGAGTTGCTTAGCACCTCACTTTTACTGAGGCTGGCTTTAAACTTGTGATCCTCCTGCATCAGCCTCCAGTGACACTCTGATTACAGGGTGCATGGCACTACTATACCTGGCTTAGTGAGTCACTTTTACCCAACACATTTCTTCATCACCCAGTAGTGATCTCTCTTTACTTCTGCAATTTTTTTAAATTTATTTTTTAGTTGTAATTGGACACAATACCTTTATTTTATTTTTTAATGTGGTGCTGAGGATTGAACCCAGGGCCTCAAACGTGCTAGGCATGCACTCTACCACTGAGCCACAACCCCAGCCCTCTACTTCTGCCACTTTAAAAATATTTTTTCATTATTAATTTTTAAATTTTAACTGATGCATAGAAATCTTACACCATAATAAGGTATCAAGTGATGTTTACATATGTGTATGTATTGTGTAATTTTTAAACTGGGGTAAATGCATCTGTTTCCTTAATCATCTGTCAGTCCTATTTCCTTCCCATCTGTCATCATCTCCTTAGATCAAGCCATCATCTCTCTATCTAGATTGCAGCAACAACAATTTCCTTATTGGTTTCTTTTGTTTTACTTTTCACCTCTGCCCGTGTTCCCTTTTTACCTTCCATTCATGCACTATCGAAATCATCTTGTCAAAGGTGTGCCTTCAGAAGGGTACCCACATACATCCCTTTATGCACTTCTTCCTGGACAGCCCATTCTCTTACCACATCCCCAGAGCAATACATCCTATCAGGAATTCTGACACCTACATCTCTGAAGCTGTCACACTTCTTCAGGTCTCTACATGTTGGCTTGTCTTCCCTACCCCTTCCTACCACTAAGACTCAGCTCAAACATTCTCTAATCTCAGAATCTTTCTGGACACTGTTTCTCTTCCCTCTGGCTATGACACTAGCTCAATTGTCTCTTTCCCTGAAATCGTGAGACAGATCCATGAAAATACAATGTGCACTGGAAAGTCATTGACCCTCATGCTCTGTCCCCAAACACATTTCACTTCATAAAAAAACCCTGACTTAATTGTCTTTAAAGCACAGGGGTTAGCACAAAAAGGATCAGAAGAGATAACTATTAATTTAGATGTTTATCAAGTCTTTTTTTTCTTTTATACCAATGCTATAATGCTATATATGTATCTAATTTTATTTATGTATACCTAGAAAAATACATTCTAACAATTTACAAAACTAGAAGTTGGGCTGAGGTTGTGGCTCAGCAGTTGAGCCTAGGATGTGGGGGCCCTGGGTTCGATCCTCATCACCACATAAGAATAAATAAATAAAATAAAGGTACTGTGTCCAACTACAATTAAAAAATAAATATTAAAACAATAGAATTTGTATAGTATCTCTATTGGCCAAAATTTGATACACTGAGTTACTGTTGAATGCATTTCTAAATGTGTATTTGCAATGACATTGTAATATAAGAGTAGCTCAGTAGGAAAAAAAATTCAAAAGAAAGTAATTCTGGCCTGACCACTTGGGCTCAACTCCTGGCTCTACCACTAGCTTTGTGACTTAAATTAAATTTACTCAAACTTCTTATGCCTCAGATCTTCATCAGACTTTTGAATAATAACCAGTACTAACAGTTCATATTTATAGTGTGCTTTCTATAAGCTGGAAACTATGCTAAATATTTTGTATGTATCATGTCTTTTTAACTTCAAAGTATACCTTCACTTTATAGGGAGACTGAGATACAGAGTACCCAAGTGACTTTTTTTAGGTCACAAAGCCATAAAATGCAAAGCTAGAATTTAACCCTAGCTCATTTAACTTTGAATGCTATACCACATATAAAATAGTCTATTGTTTTATAAGGAAGGAATTTATTTACAAATAATGAATCTCTTTATGTAGTAAAATTCCACTTTAAATGTCTATTTAATTTTTTTTCCTAAATTAAAAGCAAGCAAAGGATGAATATATTCAAATTAAATGATGAGTTCATATAGCACTTCATTTTGGCAATGATTTAAAATCAAAGTCGACAATATAAATAAAATTCCACAACACAGAACAGAAAAAAATGGATATTCATAGACAATACAATTGCATCCTCAAATGTTTCCAGAGAACATTCAGAGTAATAAACTTTCATGATTTTATTTCTTAAGTTTAAACCTTAAAATTTTTGAACTATATGTGGTGTAGGAACAATTCCTATGCTCATTGGCATGTGATCACACCGAGACCAGGACAGTGGAGTGCTCACCTCATTTGTAAAATACACAAAAATGTACAGTATAAGCAGATTGCCTTCCACCATTCCATGGCATTGATGAACAGGAGATAAACGCTCCTTGTTAATTAAAAGAATCCTTTAGGACTCCAATGTCTTTTTCTTAAATGATAAAGAAACATACCCTCTTTGGCAGCCCAGTCTCTTTGATTTTCATAAAGCAGGCCCAAATCACCTCCTCCCTTTCTGTCCCCAACTCTAATTCCACTGTCCTTTCCTCAGAGCCTTGGGAATTCATTCCTTAAGCTACATGGGTGAAGCTTTGGAAAGCAAAATGGGTAGAAGAGAGTTTCCAACATGGTACATTAATATTTTCAAGTTCAACCTGGCTCATGTTTATAAATCCAGCCTGGCATCTGGCATTTGTTACGAGGGTAACACAGCTTTAAAAATGCCTGCCAGCCCCCTGGCAAGCCAAGTCGTCCCCACTTAATGATAAGTATAGCTGCTAGCTTCTCTAAAAGCTAACCAGATGCCACATGTTGCTGTACACCTACCACCAGAATATTAACAGTGTTGACAGTTCTGTGCTTTGCACTTAGAGCCAGATGACAAAATAATGTTGTGATACCATCAAGCTGAATGATGATCCCTAAGCCAGAACATCTGTTTATGTGGGTCCCCTGACCTTTTGAGTAACAATTTTCTGAGTAACTATTTTTTCTTGGTTCTGTGTATGTCCAGTGTGTATATCCAGTATCTGAATTTTTATGAAATACGTAGTATCCTATTGCAATATGCTATGAAAAGCTGAAATTCAGGGCACACATTTTTACTCTAAAAAATTAATCTTATTTTATTTTATTCTAAGTACGGTAGACTGATTAGACCATAGTCTAATAGAGATATGGCATAAATGAGTCAGGTTTTCATGTGAAAATTCATGTAAGTTTTTCCGTTGCCAATGTTAAAATTTCATGGGTCCCCGTTTGAACTCCACCAGGAAGACTTTGATGCCTGAGGCCTATTGGATAAATTTTTGCTCTTTTTCAAAGTAAGACTTGAATTCGCCTCATTTGTTGCTCACACCCTCATTCTTCAGCAGAAACAGCAGTTCTTCCAGGAAGATTGCCTAGCCTGATAGTCCTGGTGCTCAGAACTAACTGGTAAGTAGGATCCATCTTTCTTCTTCCTTGCTAGGGCATGAGTTGTTTTCTATGATAAGTACCTAGATTTAGTTTGCCATTTTATCAATTACTGATGGTTCTTTGTATCACGTGCATCAATGTTGACCTCTCCTTCTGAAAATAATGTAAAGAGACAACATCATATATTGCTTTTACTTCCTCATCAAGAGAGACCTGAGGGAATATTAGGGATCTCAACTCTAAATAAATCATAAATTAAATTTCTCCTTACTCTTCACAGAACATATGTGGTTCTTTTAAGCATAGATGGGTTTCTCTTCCCTCAAAGAATGAGGGAGAGAGAAAAGAAAGAAGGAAGAAGAAAGGTAAGAAGGTGATTAGAGGGGAAGGAGGAAGGAAGGGAGTAAAGAAAAGATTGCATACCCAGCACTAGGTTTATTTATTGTATTTTGACCATCTCAACAAATCTCATTACAGTATTTCCCCTAACATGTAGAGGATGCAGTCCAAAAACTCCAGTGGACGCCTGTGGCCTTAGGAATCTTCTTGGAACTCTGAATATATCATTTTTCTTATACAAATATAACTGTAATAAAATGTATCTTACAAACTGAACACAGTAGGAAATTAACAACAATAACTATTGATGGAATAATTACCACAATATGATGTAGTAAAAGTTATCTGAAAGTGTTCTCTTTCACGTGTCTATCAAAATATCATACTTAAACTCATTCTTCTTCCTATGATGATTTGAGATAATACAATGCCTACCTAAAGAGAGAAAGGGAGGCAAATAACATAGTCAATGTAATATATTATTAGTCTGTTATTCAAGTGTTACTTGAAAAGAATCAACAAAATACTATGACAATTGATCTGATAACAGAGATTGCTATTAAGTTACTAATGGGTGGGTAGCATATGCAGTATGAATACATTATACAATGACTATTCATGGCAGGACAAAGCAGGATGGTGTAGAATTTCATCATGCTATTAGAGAGGTACACAATTTAAAACTTATAAATTATTAAGTTTATTTAGAATTTATTATTTTTAGACTACATATGATGTTGGGTAACTGAAACTGCAGAGAAGTGAAACTGCAGAATGCAAAATTCATTTAAGGGGAATGATTATTCATGATTTAGAAGTGAGATAACTGAGTTTCCCAGAGGTCAAGGAACTAGCTGAGCCAGAATTTGATATCAAAGGCCACACCCTTTATCAAGTAGGTCCTAATCTTTCCTGAAACTCATAAAACAAGCAATTATCTTAATATTGCTTTGTGTCTCATATTGGCGGGGAGTTCATTAGAAAATATAATAATTTGGGTATATTAAAAATACATTAGAAACCTCTCCCTTTTAAATCTCTGAATGTGTTCCTCTCCAGATCTTCTTCAATCTTTAGTCCTTGTGCTTCCTTTGCTTAATATTACCTTATCTCAGGAACAATTTCTATAATTTTTTTTTCTGTTGCCAGTGTCAATATTTCATGAGCCCATATGTTTGAACTCCATCAGGAATACTTTGCTGCCTGAGGTCTGCAGAGTAAATTTTCATTTTTTTTCACTGTAACACTTAAATTTCCCTCATTGCTTATCCACATCCCTCTCTTACACCATCTTCCACTGGCTGAGATTAACAAAGGAAACCATAAGAAAGCAACATTTTTATGTATTCCCCAGGATCATTTACAAAATTATTAATCCACAACATCTTTGAATATTGACTATATTCTTTCCTTCACACCCAGAAGTGGCTTTTAGTAGTAGTAACTTGTTTGGATTCTAATCATAAAGGCCAAATTTCACATATTAAACAAATATTCAGTTAGTCCTATTATATGCTAGGCAGAGTTCTAAGTGCTGTAGATTGAACAGCAAAGGAAGTTGAGAGTCTCTCTTCTAGCTAACAAAATAAACAAAAAGAAAACCTCTTAAATATTGTGCTAAATCCTAACAATGGCATCCCTCATATTTTATCTAACATAACTGCTCTATTCAGGAGTCTATGGAATTAGTATGTTTATGCCTGCAACCCAAAATTGCCTATTACCCTTCATTCCTCTTGCAGCTGCAAATGGACAACTGGCAGCAATCTTGGAAATACATATTTAACCACTGTGAAATGATAGATCTTTCCCTTGCTTTGTAAGTGGGATAACTTGGTGTAAGGGCTACAATATACATTACGTAGAGTGGAGAATATTCAGAGAGTTTCAGAAATACATTAAAACTGTCCATTTCCAACAGTTGTTCTTGTTGGGTTCTTTCTTTAAGTTTTATTTAGATATAATTCAGAAGTAAAAAAATTGTACATATTTAAGGTGTACAGCATAATGTTTTAATAATATAACCACAATGTGACATGATTACCAGAAAGTTAAGTTGATTGACATATCTATATCTCCTAAGTATTCTACATTACATCCTCAGGTCTTGTTCATCTTACAGCTGAAAGTTGTACCAGCTGTTTAACTATCTCTATTGCCCCAACACCTGATAACCCTGCTTTTACTCTGTTTATATGAGTTCAATTTTTTTAGATTTTTCATATAAGTGACATAATACAATATTTGTTCTTCTATATATTGCTTATTTTGTATTCCGTAATGACTTCCAGGTCTATCCATATTGTTCATATAGCACCATTTAGATCTTTCTAAAGGTTAAGTAATGTTCTCTCTTTCTCTCTCCCTTCTTCTCTGATTATATATACATGTATGTTTGTGTGTGTGTGTGTGTAATTTTACAGTAGAAAAATATTCCATTTTGTATTTACACACCACATTTTTATCCAGTCATGTGTCATTGACCCTAGAATTCTGACCAGAAAAATAATTTTCAAAAATGTAACCAGATGAAAATTTTAATAAAGTACATTATGCCTCCCAAAAGCTGAAATAAAAAATATTAAAGATAATTCTTTGAGAACAATAAAACTGATAACAGAGGTAAGAGTGGATCAATAGAAAGAAATTAAAACACTCTTCAAAATTAATCTACATAAAGAAATACATTTTTCTGATAGTCTTTAAAAATAATTGTTGTGAAGAAATCATAACCATAGAGCTTGAGGTGTATACATAATTACAATATATGACAATAATTTTATAAAGGACAGGGGGATAAAGTACATTTTTGTAAGGTTCTTACACTTTAAATGAAAGAATGGACTGCAGTACTAATATTTTAAAGCCTAGACTATGTCTGTGAACAAAACCCAAAATGTATGGATATGCATCAATACTGGAGGTTAAACTGGATCATAAAAAAATCCACCTAATTACATGAGAGGAAATCAAAGAAGAAAAGAACAAATGTATCAAATACCTAACAAAGAGCAATAGGATTGATTTAAACCTAATCTTGTCAGCAATTATGTTGAATGTAAATGATTAAATCACATGGTTAAATGATTATTCATTTGTCACATAATTTTTTTTAGAAAAATGCTAAGTTATCTGTGCTATCTACAAGAAATCTGCATCAAATGTAAAGACATGAATAGGTTAAAATTAGGAGTATGCAAAAGATATTCTGACTCTGAGAGTAATTCATCCATAGTTAGGGCTGACACTAACACCCCAGGCCAGGGGCCCATAGTCTCAGAGATCAAGGCTACCTACTCATTGGTTTCAGAAAATGGAGCCATCTCTTAAGTTTCAAGGAGATGTGGTCAGCTCTTTAATCAGTCATGCTGCCCCATCCCAGAGCCTTAGGGGAAGGGCACTTCTGTTCATTGTCAAGAATTCAGGACTACTGTGCAAAGTCAAGAAGATGAGCCATAGTCCTAAGGAACTCAGAAGACATGGCCACTGTCTCAATAAGTCCAGATGAAAAAACATCCAACCAAGGAGGATTATTCATGAACCCTAATATCTAACAGAATTTTGCTAGGTTTTGGATTCGCTTGGGTTCTATTATCCTTTTCTTCTTTTGGAATGAAAATATTTTATACCTGTCCCACCATTGCAGTTTAGACACTTCTTTTTTTTAATATTTATTTTTTAGTTGTAGTTGGACACAATACATTTACTTATTTGGTTTTATATGGTACTGAGGATTGAACCCAGGGTCTCACATGTGCTAGGAAAGTGCTCTACCATTGAGCTACAACCCCAGCCCAGTTTAGACACTTCTAACTTTAGTTTCATAGATTCAGAGCTAGAGAGGAATTTTGTTTCAGGATGTAGTATACCTCACATCTCTTCATATCTGATTGAGATTTTGATGTATCTTTGGAATTGGTGCTGGAATGGATTAAGGCTCATGGGGTCATTAGGAAGAAAAAATGTTATGTGAGAAGGATATGAATTTTGAGAGGAAAAATGTGGACTGTCATGGAATGAATTGTGACACACATATGACATCATAATACTTAATGATTACATGCTTCCAAGACATATTACAAATTGATCATAATGGAGGCAAGTATATAATATTGATGCCTTAGTTCATTAGGGCTGCTACAAAAACAATTTATTTTATATACAACACAAAATTATTGCACACAGTTCTAGAAGCTAGGTGTCAAAAATGAAGGCACCAGAATATTCAGTGTCTAGTGTAAGACCAGTCCAAAGGGGAAAACAAGATTCCTCAGGCCTTTTTTATAGGACACTAATTCTATCAGTGAAAACTCTCTTCATGACATAGTCTTACCCAAAGTCCCCCTTCTTAATATCTTCATCTTGGGATTTTTATGGTGGAAATATGAGGTGTTTTCCCAAGGTCCAAGAGTGAGACAATGCAAGAAATTTCAGAGGCGATGTTATTGTATCATTAGAGGATTATTCAGTTGATATGGATTAAATGGGTGGTAACTACAGGCAGGTAGGGTGTGACTGGAGGAAATAGATTGTTGGAGATATGCCTTTGGGGTTTACATTTTGTCACTTGGGAGAGGAGCTCTCTCTGTTTCCTGGCTTTTATGTCCTGAATTGCTTCTCTTTACCATGCCCTTCCAACACGATGGTCTCGCTCACCTAGGACCCGAAGCTATAGAGTTGGCTGACCCTAGAATGATCCTCTGAAACCATGAGCCACACTAATGTTTTCTTCCTTTAGTTGTTCTTGTCAGGCCTTTTGTTCAAAGTGAAACAAAAGCTTACTACAACATAGATTAAGATTTCAACATGAGTTTTTAGGGAAAATAAACATTTGGATCACATCAACTGACATAGTGAAAATCACATATAGATTAGTAAAGGATTCTATAAATAGGCTAAGACATATATGAAGAATTGATTTTCAACAAATAGACCAAGATAATTCTGTGGGAAAAGCATATCCTTTTCAACAAATATTGCTTAAATATTTGGACAGCAGCTCACACACATACAATCACCCTAACATTTGCATGCAGAAAACTTAACTCAGAATTAAGTATAGATCCAACTAAGTGAACTGAACTGATGTAATTCCTAAAAAAAAAAGAAAGTTAAAGAATGCCATGAGACTCTGGTTTCATGATGATTTCTTAGGACATAGGACAAACCAATCATGTAATTAAAAAATCATATATTAAACTTCATTTAAATGGAAAAACAAAACCTTTTTAATCTTTGAAAGATATGATAATAAAATGAAAAGACAAAGATTAGGGAAAGATTTTTTTCAAACTATACATTTCATAAATACTTGACATTTACAATACAATTCTAAGAAGACAAACAACTCAATAAAAGATGGACAAATGACAATATTTTATAAAGATCACAAATGGCAATAGACACATGAAATGATATTTAATATCAACAGTCATAGTCACAATGAGATAACACCATATACCACTAGAATGACCACCATTAAAATGAGTGACAATATCAAGTGCTAGCTTTGATGTGAGACTCAACTGTGGGTTTCATAGGTCCTTAATTCTTCTGAGCCTTTAGTTTTCCAAATCCAGAGTACCTGACATGTTTTAGAACTCTTAAAATTCTTGGATAGTCTTTAGGGTAATAGATATGTTGCCACATCTTGTGTTGAGTATTGTGTTTTATAAAACACCAAGTTAAATAGGGAACCTCTCTTAATAATGTAGGAAACTTAGGGGCCCTGGCAGTTGGTGTTTAAGTGGTAGACTGCTTGTCTAATATACAAGAGTCCTGGGTTTGTTACCCAGAACTGTACAAAAAAATGAGGAAACTCTAACTTAGAGACATAAAGTATCTTGCATGAAGCTGTGCAGTTAGTAAGTGATAGAATAAAGAATTTAAATGAAATGGATTGTGTGACATAGCCACATCACTGTTTATAGCAGCTCAATTCACAATAACTAAGCTAAGGAACCAACATAGATGCCCTTGAACAAATGAATGGATAAAGAAGAGGTGATACATTTACACTATTGAATATTACTCAGCCATAAAAAGGTGACTTTATGACATGTGCTAGTAAGCGAATGGATCTGTAGACTAGCATGCTAAGTGAAATAAGCCAATCCCCCAAATCCAAAGGCCAAATGTTCTTTCGAATAGGTAGATATAAGAATATAAATTCAGTGGATTAGACAAGAGGGAATGAAGGGAGGGGTTACAGGAATAGGAAAGACTGAAGTGAATCTGACACAACTTTCCTATGTACATACATGAATACACCATAGTGAATTTCCACATCATGTACAACCACAAGACTTGGATCCTAATTAGAATAAAATATACTCCATGTTTATATAAATATATCAAAATATACTCTATTGGCATATATATCTAAAAAGAACAAAACAATATGTTTTACAAAGTGGTTTGTCCACGAGTCCATACACCTTGATCTACTTTTAACAGCTATCTTCAACATGAGGTGATCAATTGCAAAGATGACAGTTAATACCAGACCACATTTATTTCACACAATTAAGGTTTGTTTTTAACCACCTACCTCAAACGAATCTTAGAAAGTCTAAGATGAATTCTGTTCTGTATCTAAGAATATATCTAAATAGTCAATAACAGAACAGCTAGTTCATCAAGCTAACCAAAACTTTCCCTCAATTTCAACAGAGCAGTCTATTTACAAGGAGATATAACCATCTGAGAAAAAAATTGTTCCTTCAAAATATAGTGTAACCTAAGAAAGACCACAAAGCACCGGCTTCACCAGGAGGATTCTTGGGTCCAATCCACTTTGCCTCCTCTGCTCAGGAAGTGTTATCATGACAAGCCAGTAGCTCCTTTTCTTTTTCTATGCTATACAAAGACACAAAATGATCCCAGGAAGTTTCCGTACTATGTGGGAAAGAGCCAAAACCATAAGATTTTGTTGTGGCCAAGAACTAATCTACATTCAGTAACCATCTGGGCTTAAAGCATGGAGTCAGGCAGATTTCCAACTATTGCCGAACTATAAATCACAAAAACTTCCTTTTCCCTCATTGAAGAACAGAAATTCATTGCTGTATCTTGACTATAGAAGATATAAATCCTAAGCAGGGCTTTGAAGCAATCAACAATATTTATCTGTCATATCCCCAGGAAGCATTTATGCTGGTTATCCTTGTATCTCCTTTTTAAATGTTCTCATCTTCCATGATGGGTCTTTAAATGAATAATGTTTCTTATTGACCCATGGAACCCCTGAGCCTCCTTCTTCATTACTTGGATAAATATTTTAACTGTAATAAAGAGTTACATAAAATCATCTCACTGAAAAATGAATTATTTTATCAAGAAACTATGGGAAATGTATTTGAAAAAGAACTACAGTGAAAGTAGAAATCTGCAACATATTTTTTAAAAAAACTAAAAACTTATTTAAAAATATGGAGTTTTCATACATATTCAAAATTAAATAAAAAACTTTCCAATTTTCTTACATGCACATATAATGTAAAAAGGTCAGAGTATTTGATATTGAATAAATATAAAAATAAATTTTAAAAACATGATATGGCTCTATTATTTTTCACTCTATTAAATTAACAAAGTTTTCTTTTCTTGCTTATTTGTTTGTTTTAGTGTATCAGTGTAGAAGACAAGATTGTGAACAAGTATATTTATACACTGCTTGAGAAAAATTATTGTCAAAATTCTGAGTAGGAGCCACATAAGTGGTTATGCTGATAAGCCAGCTATTTGGAAGGTTGATGCAGGAGAATCTTGAGTTTAAATCCAGCCTTGGTATCACAACTTGATGAGGTGCAGTGTAAGTCAGTGGTATAATATTCCATGTTTAATACCCAGTACTACAAAAACAAATGAGAAAAGGTACAGGTGTTGTAATAATAAAATTCAAGAGTCCATTCTAGGAAATATCCAGGAAGACTACACACAGAAATATTTCAGATCATATTGATTTAAAAAAAAAACAGAAATCAAAATTAATCAAGTATTCAAAAGTGAGAAAGTGCTGGGCAGGTGGCCCATGCCTGTAATCCCAGCAGCCCAGAGGCTTAGGCGAGGGATCACAATTTCAAAGCCAGCCTTAGCAAAAACGAGGATCTGAGCAATCTAGTGAGACCTTGTCTCTAAATAAAATACAAAATAGGTCTGGATATGTGGCTCAGTGGTTGAGTACCCCTGAGTTCAATCCCTGGTACCCCAGGCCACCACAAAAAATGAAGATATTAATATAAAGTGGTTAAAGTTGTAATTAAAAATAAAATAAGCACGTAATGTATATTTCTAAATAGTCTAAAATACTAATATTAAAATACTAGTATTGGCTGTCCTCTATGCTATGAGGATCTTTTTTATACTTCTTTATGATTTTTAAATCTCCTCAGCTCATTAACCAACTCCCATTTTTCTACTTGGCAGCACCCCTCTCCCAGGAAATACACACAATTTACTGCAGTCAACATTAATATCATCTTTTATGGGTAAGAAATCTTTTGCCAAATCTACATTTTGGAGAAAACACTCCTTTGGAGTTTCTGGTATCTCCTCTTTTACTCATTTCCTATTTTATTGTATTTCTGTTGGATTAATGAAAATACTTGTGACATTGTCTTGCATATAAAATATAATTTGCCCTTTTATTTTTTATTTATATATTAAAGGCTAAATTCACATAAGGAACTCACAAAAGATAAAAAAAATCAGGACTTAATAAGAAAGATAAGCACAAAGGACATTATTGGAAATTTTTAACTAAACAAAAACACATTTATGCAAATATGTCCACAAATGCATTCCATCATCAACAGATAGTTGGAAAATAAAAAGTGTTTATCCTTATAATTAAATTACTCCCCCAGATGCATATTAAAACAATATGATGTATCTCCCTACCCACTAAGGAAACTGGAAGAAAAACCAATGAATAATTTTAAAAAGCTGTGAAATCAGTGTTCTCCCATTAGACTTGAGGAAGTACCTCCATTTGGATTGGTGAATTCATTATCCTTTCTGGACTAATAGATGAGACTAGATGAGATTGATGAAAAATGTGGGAAAAGTCCAGTTTCCTGAAATAAATGAGTTACTTTTCAAATGAATATTATTATAACTAATGTGAATCACAAAATAAAAGAGGTACACCATTAGCTTTCTTTTTTCTTTCTGCTCATGAAGAATTAATATTAAAGCTTACACAAAATGGAAACAACAGAAATTAAGAGCTATAAATTGGTAACAAAATTTTTAAAATAATGGCTAATTAATATATGTATTAGTCCACATACTATTATTATTTGTGTCAAGAATATGTCAAATCTACTCAGCAGGGCTGGGGATATAGCTCAGTGGTAGAATGCTTACATAGTATGCATGAGTCCTGGGGTTTAAATCTCCAGTACCAAAATTTAAAAAATAAACAAACAAACAAACAAAAAACAGTTTACTTAGCAATTTTCAGTGCTTGTGTTAATTACTTCAGTTTAGCTAGTCTACAGTGTATACATATATTAAAACATGATGCTATCCAGTCATGGTGGCACAGGACTATAATCCCAGCAGCTCCAGAGCCTGAGGCAGGAGGATAGAGAGTTCAAAGCCAACCTCAGCAAAAGCAAGGTACTAAGCAACTCAGTGAGACCCTGTCTCTAAAAAAAATACAAAATAGGGTTGGGGATATGGCTCAGTGGTTGAATGCCCCTGAGTTAAATCCTTGGTACTCCCCTCCTCACACACACAAAAAATTATGCTTTGTGATCAACATATATAATTTGTATTTATGAATTTAAAAATAAGTGAAAAAATAGTGAAAAGAGAGAATAGTCATAGATTTTTTTCCACCAAATCTCTTTAGTGTTTTACTTCATTGAAAACATCCATATTCTCACATCAAGTTTATAGTCAATTTGTTGTTAAATGCTTTAACAAAGGCATATAAAGAGTATCATAATAATGTGATTGGAAAGGGAATAAAACTTCTAATAGTTTTCCAAAATAATTGTTGAATCTTAGATTCCTTAACAATTTGAACAATTGGTAACTTCTTAAATGTTATATGAAATGTAGAGCCTAAAATATTATCAACTTATATTTTGTGTTCTGATATATAAAAAGTTTTTAATTTATCCTGAAAAAATAATTCTGCTTACATATCTCTTCATAAAACTTGTCTTCCAATTTTAATTATTAATTTTTCTGTGTTTATATTGGGCAAAAAATGTAAAATATATTTTATATACAGAATTATGATAAAATGGAATGTTCCAAAGCCACTGTGCTAGATAAAGTCTTACATATGTACATTGGAAGCTACAAAGAAAGTCTATAACATCTCAATTTGTAATAAATAAAAACTGGAAAATAATTTAAAATTTCATCAAAGTACTATGGTATAGCATAGGATATATCATTTACTTTCCAAGTCATTTTATTTTCATATTGGGACTATAGGAAGACTGTATTTTTCCAAGTTTCTTGCCATCTAGGTGAGGCCACAAGATTGAATTATGTCTAAAATGTGGAAAAAAATTTATATCACATTTTCATAGAAGCCTCATTGCATTATCTCCTCCTCCTTTCTCTCCTCCTCTTCTTCCTTTCTCTCCTCCTCCTTCTCTTGCTGCTCCTCCTTTTTTCTTTTCCCCTCTCCCAGTTATCCCTTATGTCTCTCCTTCTTCCTCTCTGCCACTCTGCCTCTCTCTCTCTCTCTCTCTCTCTCTCTCACACACACACACACACACACACACACACACACACACACACACTCCTTCTATGCCCTCATCCACATCTCCACATTTCAATTAAGGACTTGCAAGACACAGGAAGTAAACAAGGGAAAGAACATGGATCAGGGTGTTCTCTGGAAAACAGACAGTGAGAACAGCTGCCCAGCATAGTATGTCTGCATCAGACATTGCATGAGCCAGCAGCAAGCCACTCAATGCTTGAGGATATTTTCTTCTGCAGCTTATCTATCTAGCCTGTACAAATAGCTAAGCTATATTTTAATCCTACTATAGAAGCCTATAAAAGTGAAAAATTTACATCTATGACAATATGAGTCAGTCTCAGATGAATCTAAGCCTACAAAGATGGCTGAAGAAAGTACATAGAGTATGAGTTTATATAAAGTTTAAAAACATGCAAAACTAAGCTATGCGTTGTTTAGTATTTTGACACACATATATTTTAAAATTATCAAGAAAAGTAAGATTATCATAAACATAAAACTAATAGTGGTGCCTACATTCCATTACTTGGTAGTAATGGAAGAGATCAGAATCCAAGGGAATACTCACAGAAAACATTGGTGCAACAAAAAAATTCCTTTTACTGAAACTGGTAGTAAGTGCATGAGCAATGTTTCAATATCTTTCTTCTTTATAACTTATCTGTATTTTTAAGTTCTAAAATTTTATATCTACTTAGTATCACATATTTTTAGGAAAAAAGTGAGCAAAAATCAGTCCAATTATTGCAAAATAGGAAAAATAGTTTCCAGTTAGCAATTTATCCAAAAGAATTTGGCAAGGAGAAATATCACCAGGCAGAAGTTCTGAAGAACTAGACGATGCTGCCAATAGACATTGCAACAGAATTATGCTGGAGAAACAAAACAAATGAAAGATCAATGGAAAGAATGGATTCAAATTACAATTTGTCTAATACTGAAGAATCCATAATCATCTGTTGAATTGTATGTTTCTCAAGTGGAGGACTATAAAGAATAGTTATAAATTCCAATGAATTTGAAGGTTCTTATAAAAATGTATCTGGGTTGAAAAGATTGTTGGAGAATATTCTTCCTTAGAACTTTTTACAAAACCAGAATCATGGCATGTTAGAATTGAACCTTCAGAGATGTTTCTTAATATTGCCTGCATATGAGAATAACCATGGATAATATTTTAAAAGTTCTAATGCTCAGGATACACCAGACACAATGAAGTCACAACACCTGGGGATGGATCTTAATCTTAAAGATCACTTAGCAAATTCATTGTTAGCCAACATAAAGGACCATTGAGCTAGAGCAATTCCTCTATTTCACAGTTGAGGGGTCTGAGTTTGCAAGGAAAAAAAATAGAAAATATAAGTTCACACAGTTAAATTATTCTTTTTCCCTGTCTTCTGCCTTCAAAGTTTTTTGTATGAGTTTCTCCTGTTTTACACATTTATTAACACCACTTCTAGCTCTTTGGGCCTCATCTTTCTTTTATTCTGACAACCCAGCCTCACAGAGGTGTAATCTGATGGCGCCTCACCTCTAGTGGGGACCACAAAACATTTACTTTCTGCCCAAGAGTTTCCATAATGACATTGATGTTGGCTTCTGTGGAAGCCCTCTTGGTAATCATAATTGTGTAACTTGAAAATGCTAAAATTTATCATAGGGACCAACCTATGACTTTCAGGAAATATAAGCCCATGAATTTGCTTTTTCCTTTTATTACCCAATACTGATAGTCATAAGAAGTATTTTATGTGCCTTTTATGAAGACTTAAGAGTTTAAAAAAACTAGTCACCTGTAGCAATGGTCAACTTCACAGTGTTTCTTTGACCTTTGTCTCCCCAGTTCCCTGATTATATATGGTCTTTTTTCCATCTTCTTGTGGAAAGTTTAATAATTACCTTCTGAATAATCCCAGATAAGACATCATTTTTTTCCTATTATATATAATCTTAATTTTATGATCAATGTCCAGACTTCATGGATTGGAGGTTACTTCAATTTTCAAAAACACCAATATCATGAAGATCATCCATCTTGGGCTTTTTATGTGATGCTTTTCTAAAAAGCTTCAGTAAAGCTAGGGAAATGTAATTTATTCCTGTGAGAACTTTTCACACTCCTTCTCTGGAAAAGGTGATGATAGCAGATAAATGTTAACAAAAAGTAAAAAGCAGGAAAAAATAAGAGACCACAGAGAAATGTCTATACTCAAAGGACCTAAAAACAGTATACTACAAGAACACACCCACATCAATGTTTATAGCAGCACAGTTCACAATAGCTAAACTATGGAACCAACCTAGATGCCCTTCAATAGATGAATGGATAAAGAAATGTGGTATATATACACAATGGAATATTATTCATTATTAAAAGAGAATAAAATCACAGCAATGGCAGGTAAATGGATGAAGCTGGAGAATATAATGCTAAGTGAAGTTAGCCAATCCCCAAAAAACCAACAGCCGAGTGATTTCTCTGATTTAAGGATGCTTATCCATAATATGCTGTGTGTTGCAGGGGGGAGGATTTAATGATCTCTACATAGGACAAAGAGGAAGGGGAGGAAGGGGAAGATAGAGGGCATGGGGTAGGAAAGATGGTGGAATTCGATGGTCACCATTACCCTAAGTACATGTAAGAAGACACGAAGGACATGACTCTACTTGTGTACAACCAGAGATATGAAAATTTGTGCTCTATATGTGTAATATGAATTGTAATGCATCCTGTTGTCATATATAACAATTCAAAATTAAAAAAAAAACAGAAATAGAAAATGACCAAAAGGTGAAAAAAGATTGAAGAGGAGAATAAGACCTAAAACTTGGAATAAGTAAAAAAGTTCTAAGAAATAAGTTCTCTGTATCCAAAGTGCTCTTTGAGTAATTATTCATTTTCTTCCTGTCAGTTCAAATCTGTAGTTCAAATCTTCAACACAAAGTTTCTTGTGCTAAATAAAGGCTTGGTCTCCAGCTTGTGGTGTTATTGGGAGGTAAAAAATTTAAGAGATGGGGCCTATTGGGAAGAGGTTAGGTCTCTTGAAGAGAATTAGGACCCTGGCCCCTTCCCTTCTCTGCTTTCCAACTGCCATGAGGTGAACGAACTTCTCTGCCATGCGCTTCTGCCTTATGTACTTTGCCATCACAGGCCCAAAGTGATAGGGCCAAGGACCCAACTGACATCTCTGAACCATGCGCCAAAATATGTCTTTTCTCCTTACAAATTGATTATCTCAGGTACTTTGTCACAGGAACAGAAATATGACTAGCACAAATAGTCTTTTATAGCTAGCAAATATTCCTAGCAACCATATCATACACATTAAATATTTTAAGTGAATATGAACATTAGAAACTTTCTGTACTCATTCAAAAATGCATA
Organism: Ictidomys tridecemlineatus; assembly: GCF_052094955.1. Classification (NCBI taxonomy): domain Eukaryota; kingdom Metazoa; phylum Chordata; class Mammalia; order Rodentia; family Sciuridae; genus Ictidomys; species Ictidomys tridecemlineatus. The sequence goes on from NW_027520948.1 coordinate 86,982, forward strand.
TTTACTTGATTATTTGAAATTCCCTAATTTTATTAGAATCACAAATAAGAAAATTGCTACAATTGGTAAGACTGATAATGAGTAATTATTGAATTTCCATTTAGGTAGAAAAGTCAACAAGGGATAGAACACTATAATAAATGTATCTTGACTCCAAATAAATGACAGAAGATCACTTATTCTCCCAACAAATGTCATACCTGCACCTAAACACTGTGTTGTCACATGTTCCTATTCCTGAATACACCATACCAACCACTGCTTCTGGTATCATGGAACATACTTTCATGTGTTTATTCTAGAATTTGCCATTTGTTAGAACCTCAGCCATCTGCTTCAAGATCTCTCCCTCTGAAATTCAAGGGCTTTTCTCCCCTTAATATTTCCTTGTCCATATCTTTATTTATTCAACCAATACTGCACAAAGTATATCTGATGATGTAAAAGGTAATATGAAAACATGTTCTGTCCCTTCATTGAGTTTACCTTACAGGGGAGATATCAAAGAGATATGAGATAAAGAATACATATTACCATAAATAGAGTGGGAGAAACAGTAAATTCAGACCTCCCCTATTACAAAGATCAGTCAGAAAAAGGTATTAGAGGAGGAAAATGAAACCTACAGTTCTCAGGGGAACCCCAAAGGAAAGCTGAGATATAAATAATGACACTGAAAAATGTCTGGGGAAGGTGAGTATTCTAGGCAGAAATAGAAGAGGGAAAAAGTTCTGAGGTGGGAAAAGGTTTGAAATTTTTCAGGAATACAAATAGGAAAAGCATAACTGTAAAATGGTGAAACATGAGGAGGTGGGCATAGATTAGGTTGGAGAAATTACACATACCAGATTCTTTGGGTTCGTAAACCATGAAATGAAATTTTGATTTTATTTTTATGAAAAAAAAACCAACAGTATACTAGACAGGACCAACAATGGCCTGTCAGACAGGATTCTAGTAATTTTTTTTTAGTTAAAAGTCTTTCAAAACTTCTCCTGACACTGCTTAAACTAGAACAGTGGTAATGGAGACGGAAAAGAGTGCTGAATTATCGCTAGGTTGTGAAGACTAAACTGACTGGACTTGCTGGTGAATTAAAATTATGTATTTGTGTGTGTGTGTGTGTGTGTGTGTGTGTGTGTGTGTGTGGTATGTGCAAGCACATGCACACGTGCATAGTCAATAGGCAATGGAGGGAGAGGAATCAAAAATTACTTCTTGGGCTGGGATTGTGGCTCAGTGGTAGAGCGCTCGCCTAGCACGGGCGGGACCCGGGTTCGATCCTCAGCATGACATAAAAATAAAGGCATTGTGTTGTGTCCATCTACACCTAAAAAAATAAATATTAAAAAAAAGAATTACTTCCCAGTTTGTTGATAAAACTTGTTCTTATGGAATAATCTTATCTCACATCTATTACCAGCTACTTTCCTCAGAGGAAAAAAATAATATTTATAGAAGAAAAATGAGAGAACACAGAAATTTTTTATTGAAATTATGTACTTTCATAAGCAAATTATAAGCTAAAAGTGCAATGAACTCTAAAATGGAAAGAGAAATGGGCCCCTCCCTGAGGCACTAGATTGTACTGTGAACATTTTCTAATCATTCCTCATGGAGTAGAAACTAAGGACTCTCAGAACAACATGGTGGGAATTGATCTATCCACAGCCATGTATGGGTCATATGTGAAATTTTTATGGGTTCTGACTTTCTAAAAAAAATCACTATTATAATATATATATATGTTACTGAAGGTTGGGGCTGGAGTCTGAGATGGGTGGTGGAGGAATATCTATAAGACACTTCAGTGCAAATGGAAGCACAGTAGAAGAGAAGGGGAGACAGAAGTCACTATGTGAAGCTCTTTGAGTGGCAAATCACAAGGGCAAAACTGAAAATATCTGAGATTTCAAAGGCCAATTTTGTTCACTCCAAGAATCCCTAAGAATCAGTACAGGCTTATAGCAGACCATTGTAACAAGGGAAATACAAATTACGTACATTTTAAAGTTTAAAAAAATTTGCTAATGATATGTCTGTTAATTATATAGCCAAGAAAAACAACTAGAATGATATGTATCAAAATGTCAATAGCAGTGACCTCTTGGTGGTTAAACTTGGTAATATGATTTTCAAATTATATTTAGTACTTTTCAAAAATCTAGAATAAACATAGTTAAAAGAAAAAAAACATCACCACAAATATTTTGTAGATAAGATGATAAAATATGCCTTTTGGTTTATTTTGTATCTCTTCTATGAAATGCACAAAAGTGAACATGTACAACAAATCCAAATAAGACATGTCTGTAAAATAACTGTTAGTCCACAAACTAGTTACTCCACTTTAAAATCAAATATGTGATTTCTTAATTCATGAATATAATTATATACAGGAAAAGTAACAGTGTTACATTTTTAGTTTTTTGGGGTTTTTTGTTTGTTTGTTTGTTTTAGGTTTCATTTAAGAGTTTTGCCTGTAGACAGGACTAAGTGAACCATGTTGGAAGGCATTTGCTCATGGCAAATCTGAAGAATCTTTGAAGCTCATTTATTCAGGATGCCACGATTCTTTTTGTCAAGTGTACCTGACAAGAGACCCTGAAGAGAAAAGCCATGGATGTGAAATCCCTAGAGAAGAAGAAACCGTTAACTACATCACTTAAATCAAAATCTTCCTAGGTTTGATACAAAATTTGATATGAGGGCTACTCCTGAGAATTTGACCTCCTTTGAAAGGACAAGTGCTTGTTATGTACCTCCCTTTGATGTCAGCTTTGTGGGGTTGGAGTGAAGAGATGCTCCATGGCTGTTTGCTCAACCTTCACACATGAGCTCAACCAAAAATGTGTGACTGCACTTATGAGGCCAGTTTGGATGTCTATGGCTTTTGCATAGCTGGCAGCAGGTCCCTTGGTCCCATTCCATCTCTCCCCACCAAACTCCTGAATGCTGAATGAGCTGGCAATTCACTGATTGTCAGATTCTGCTCTGCATGGCCAAAGAGCTTCAGGAAGCACATGTGAACTTTCATTAGTGTTCCAAATGCTGCACAGCTTGAAATGTATTTTTGGGTCACAGTTCACAAAAACTCAGTAATAACAGCCAGTACAACTGTCCTTTTCTGAATTTTTTTTTCCGAATGGTCTTAACTAATTTTAGTGTCTAGACTCTGTAAAAATCTTGGGAAAAATGTCACAGCAAAATGTGACAAGATAATAACATGTGCATGGGTGATTCTATGTCTAATCTGCTACACATCTTTTTAAGATGTCTAGGAGCATTTACAGAAAACATCAGTCATCAGTGGAGTAGATTAGTGATAAGGTACCAAGTTCACTGGTTAAGTGTTATTCTATTCTCTTTTTCTCAGTTTCTAGCTAGTTTCCACCCACTGGCACTTTCCCTATTTTCTAGCTCTTTTTATTTGCTACTTCTGCATTTCCTCCTAGTTATGGTCACAGGATCTTATTCCTATCTTTAATTCTGAGATAATGTATGTAAAAACGCTGTAAATTCTGAAATGCAATACCAACGTAAGTACTAACAGCGTTATAGCTCATGCCTTTTCAATCCTGTTTTGTGAATGGGTGTATGTGGATATGTGAGTGGGTCCATGAAGATGGAGAGTAAAGCCCAGTTGTCATGAATAGTTCACCATCTGAACCAATATCTCCATCACCCCTTTCCTTCCAGAGAAAGCTAGAACTTATATAGGCAAGACCCAGATATACTTAACTAATGACAAATTTCAGATGTGAGTTTTATATTAAAGAGATATACAATAGTTTATTTAGTTAAACTAGTTAAACAGATATAAATTATTTATACATTTTCATCTTGCCTACTTTCTGATTTTTTTCCTTCACCTAAATATACCATTACACAGCAAGTCCAATGCCTTCCTGGTTAACACCCCCAGCACCATGCTAAGCAATACTTGATGCTTTCAAATTACTCTTCCCCCAAATCAAACTCCAATGCAATTAGGCCATTTAAGGAGAATGTTCTACTAACCTGGCCCAGAGAAGAGCAAGATAAATAATAATAGCAGTTGCATTGGTGATTTGACACTTGAGATGACATGCTGGTCAAATGCTGTGTAATGGCCAGAGCTGACCCAGCACATCTATTTAGAGTTTCTCTAAGGTGCCCATTAGAATCTCGATCAATGAAAATAAATGGTGATTCAACACAAAAGATTTTCTTTTTACCAGGGGCATGGACTCACAGAAAACATTAATTTAAGGCCATATAACTTTTTTTAAAAGTATTTATTAATTAATTTATTTATTTTAGTTGTAGGTGAACACAATACCTTTATTTTATTTTTATGTGGTGCTGAGGATCAAACCCAGTGCCTCACACATGGCAGATGAGCACTCTACCTCTGAGCCTCAACCCAGCCCCTCTGAGACACAACCCCAGCCAAACTTTTTTTCAGAAAAATATATAACCTAATATATATATATAAGTATTAGCAAAACACTAATACTTATCAAAAGAAGTATAAATTGAGAACAGATACATGAAAGAGTTTTCAACATCCATAATGATCTGAGAAATACAAATCAAATCTACATTGAGATTTCATCTCACTCCAGTTTAAATGGCAATCATCAAGAATATAAATAATAAGAAATGCTTAAAAGGATATGAGTGGAAAGGTACATTCATGCAATGCTGGTGGGACTACGAATTAGTACAACCACTTTGGAAAGCAATAATAGGAGTGGAACCACCATATGACCCAACAATCGCATGCCTCGGTATTTATCTCAAATATTAAAATCAGCACACTATAGTGATACAAGCATATCATTGTTGATAGCAGCACAATTTACAACAGCCAAGTTGTAGAATCAGCCCTGATGCCCACTGAATAGATAGAGAAATTGTGGTATATGTGCACACTGGAGTTTTACTCAGCCATAAAGAAGAATGACATTATGACATTTGCCTGTAAATGGATAGATCTCAAGAACATCACAATAAGTGAAATAGGCCAGATTCAGAAAGTCAAGTGTTGAAAGTTTCTTCTCATATGTGGAAGCTAGAGACAACAAGTGGGAAAAGGGGGTGGGAACACCATGAAAATGGAAGGGAGAACAGAAGAATGGAGAAAGAGATTTGCAGGGGACAAGAGAGGGACAGGAAAGGGGAGAATGAGACTGACCAAATTATGCCCTGTGCATGTGTGATTGTACCATGGTGAATTCCACCTTTATGTTTACCTAAAAGCACCAATTTATAAAAACAATGAATAGATGGGAGAAAAGTCAGTGGAGTAGAGAAAGGCAACCGTGGGAAGAGGAAATGGTGGAAGGGGAAGAGGTTCTGGGGACTGAATTGGAACAAATTATATTCCTCACGTGAGATATGTCAAAATAAAACCCACTATTATTCACTAATAAAAATATTTTAAAACTTAATATTTTATAAAGAGAAATCTAAATTGCCCTGGTATCTATTTGAATGCAAAAAAAAGAGTAAAGTAATAAAATAGGCAAGAGTTGAAGAGGTGAAAATATAGGATGGAAGATGAAGAGTCAAAGAAAAAGTAAATAGAAACAATAGCAGAGACATGCCTAAGAGACAAATTTGAACATGTTAAAAACATTCAATAGCAAAGGGAAAGGTGAGACCATATGCATTCAGCAGATGGATGTATTCCCTGTGCCCTGTCAGGCTGAAAGCCTGGAGAAAAGACACACATGAAGATACACGATGGCTTTGTGCTATGCCAGGTTGGCTAGATTGAATTGCATTTTCCAGATTTCCCTTCAATATGTATTTCTACTCAGGAGGCACCATGGAGAGACTCTAGTGCAAGACTGGGAGGGTGGAAATGGAACACCAGCCATTTGTGTAGGTTATATGTTGATGTGAGACAGGTGTCAGGCCTACAATCTTTCCACCTTCCACCGAATTTTTTCCTGGTCTCCAACTCCTGTGTGTGCTTATCAGGCCAGCAAGGTAAAAAACAGTGAGAATGAGGCTTGTGGTTTCCAGCTTGATCCGCCTTCCCTTTTATGTCCAATTTCCTTTATTCTTGTAGACTTGCAGCTTTAGCATAAGCTGCAAGAACTTGGCTGCAGAGACAGCTAAATGACTGCCACTTTCATAATTACATAAAGTCAAACACCTGCAATAAATCCCTTACTAAAAATAGATGGATAAATGAATAGTAACTGAAAATAAATACTGTTGGCTAACTAGAATATGCCAAAGAAAAATTTCAAATTTGCCACTATTAACTTTACCTGTGACTTAATATTGTATATGTCAAAGATTTATCTAAAATACATTTTGGCAGATAGTATTGAAACTACATATCTCATTTCTAATTTTCAGTCTTTTAAAGATTGGCAAGTCACAAAACTCAGCTCCTTGTCATGATTTTTTATTTTTATTTAAGTACATATAAATAAACATTTAAATGGCATTATTTGAAATTTACAGAATTTAACTACAATTTGCAGTGTCATGTACTATTGTCCACAAATATTTCTTTGCCAAATATATCACTTTGTCATAAATATTTCTTTGTCAAATCAAATATCTATGATTTTGATCAATAATAATAAAGATTCTAATGGTAGTCTTTATGCAATTCATCATGATTGACAGATTGAACTTTTACTATGTCCTTGTATGAAGCAAATGCCTGCCTACTTCTTGGAATTTTCCTTAACTTTATGGAGCTAAAATTTATCTCTACCTGGCCCAAGTGAATAGAATCCATTGCACTATCATGCAATAAAAATATAATGTGTGTCATATCTGTAATTTAAATTTTTCTAATAATCACATTTTTAAAACTAAGAATAAATTTATTTTACCAAAATATATTGACTCAATATACCCCAAACATTACTTCATAATAAATACAAAAAAATTAAGAGATATTTAATTTTTTTTCCATACAAAATAAGACTTTGATATTTTGTTTGTTTAAAATCCTAGCACATCTCAATTAAGACTAGTCTCATTTAAAGAACTCTATGATCCTGTGTGGCTAGTGGCTTTTATATTAGACAGTACAGTTTTGATGAGTCTGTTGGTTGAAAGGAAGTGGTAAACTTGAATATGCTTACTATATTCGAGGAGCAACAGAACAAGATAAGTTCCTTCCACCAGAGATTGTGAAATGATACAGGACAGGAAACTGCAGTAAACTTTGCCATTAGGAGTTCAGTTGAGATCCCTGCTGCGGGTACACTGTGATGTTGTCAGCACAAGCTTGCTTTAGGATGCCTCTAGTCCTAGAACTCCTTTGGGATGTCAAAAGCTGAGCAGGACAAGTGGTTGAAGCTATGAAGAAACAGATTCCTTTGTCACAAGCAGTCCCAACTGAACACGTGGCAGGAAATTCCAGGACTTACATTATTTGTGTTTAGTACAATTGAAGAAGGCTGCTGGAGAGGTTCAAGAATGGCAGAAATCAGATTCTAAGGATGGAACGGGCACAGCCCAAGAAGGTGCTTGTTGACAAATCTAATACATCATATTGCAATGTTGTTCAAAGGACTAGGAAATGGTGTGAGAAGTCACCAGGCAGAGATGAAGGAAAGTTCCTTTTGGCTCTCAGCAGTCTAGATCTCAGACCACTCCAACAGTAATGGTGGTGCCTAGAAATCCTTGAGTGTCCCATGCCACTAAAATTGCAAAAAACTATATAATGACCTCAGTTATAATTGTCTGTGTTTACTAGATGCACAGCATATGCCAGTCACTGTGCCCTTCTACAAAAGTTTACTACATTTTATAAATCTATGAGTATTTTTATCCTCATTTAAAAGACAACTGAGACTAGAGTAACTTTCCCCAAATCACACTGCTAGAAAGTAGAGAATTTATATAGAAACTTTATACATACAACTTCCAGATATGCATTAGAGGTTATGAGTAATATAGAACTGGGTGCAGTGGTGCACGCCTGTAATCCCAGTGGTTGGGAGACTGAGGCAGGAGGATCATCACTATTTCAAAGCACACCTCAGCAAAAGTGAGATATTAAGTAACTCACTGAGAACCTGTCTCTAAATAAAATACAACATAGGGCTGGGGATATGGTTCAATAGTTAAGTGCCTCTAAGTTAAATCCCTAATACCAAAAAAAAAGCAATATAGAAATTCCAGCATCATAAAAGTGAAAGAAATAGGTTTGTTTCTTCTTGAGTAGAGAAGTTGACAGTGATCCCACTCCCCGTTTTTTTTTTTCTTTTTTTTCCCAAAAGGTCATTGGGTTACCTTAGTCCATCTGGGCAGTTGTAAAAAAATACCATAAGCTAGATAGCCTGTAGACAGTAATTTTTTTTTATAAATTTCTGAGAACTAGAAAATCTGTGAACAAGGGCTGGGCAGGAAGACCTGTTGTCTAGTGAAGCAGCTACTTCTGCCTCATTGAAAGTATTTTCCCCCTCCTCACAGGGCAGAAGGGAAGAGGGAGTTAGACTTTATGACCCAGCCACATACTAAAGGCTCCATCTCCCGATAGCAATCAGCTTAAGGAACAGAATTTCAACATGTGAATTAGTGGTGAATCCACATTAGAATAAGAGTAAGAATGTTTTAAAGTTTTATAATAACAGGGTTGTAGCTGGAGATTTGGATACCTAGTTAGAAATAACATTTGTACCCTGGCAGTTAGATATGGCCACACAACGAAGCTCTCAACAATGATAGATGAAGAAAAGCAATTGGAGTCACTTCTTGGCTGATCCTTAACACTATAAGAACACCTCTGATGTTTTTCTCCACCTTCCACTGCCCAAAAACTAATCAGACAATCAACTACATTTAAAAATAAATATGATAAAAGAGCCCTATTTAATGGAAGAGCTATGTCTTAGAAAGAACTTGATCACACAGTGACCATGAGTATCAGACTCATTTTCCTTTCCTGAACAACTGTTACATGTTATAATTTTTTTAATATTTATTTTTTAGTTGTAGCTGAACATAATACCTTTATTTTATTCATTTATTTATTTTTAAGTGGTGCTGAGGATCGAACCCAGTGCTTCGCACATGCTAGGCGAGTGCTCTACCTCTGAGCCACAACCCCAGCCCCACATTTTATAAATTTTTAAAGATTGTTATTTTTGTTCTCATTTTAAAGATTAGGCAGCCAAGAACATGAGGGCAAGATTAGCATCTTTAGGTGGTTTTTTTTTTTTTTTGTACTAAAATTGGGCCCAGGGTTGCTCTACCACTGAGCCATACCTCCAGCCCTTTTATTTTTATTTTCAGACAAGATCTCCCCAAGTTGCTGAGTCTGGAATTAGACTTCTGATCTTCCTGCTTTAGCCTCCTGAGTTGCTGGAATTACAGGTGTGTGACACTATACCTGGCTATATTCTTCTACCTTCTATTTTTAGGGTCTTTTTGTTTCTGCAGCTAATTTCAACCCTACAACATATAGAGAAAGCTGACAGTGTCAAAATAGAGCCATGCACACAAGCATTGCCAAAGATAGAACACGTTCCCCATCATACCTATCCTCATATTTCATAAACACAACTAAAGCAATGCACAGTTCCTCTTTTAGTGAAGAAAGACCTCAAAGACTTTAAAAAAACAGAATTTCCTGAAACTTTTCTCTGCCTTATTTAAAAGGAAGTGTATGCCTGGCATAGGTGAATTTTACTAATGCTATCACACTGGTGATTAGTCAATTGAATTCAAAGTTTATACTTAAATTTGGTGAAATCTGACAAACGACATATAAATAAGCCAGTCCTCCACAGCCATGGGTTCCATATCCATGGATTCAATCAATGGTAGATCAAAAATGTTTTTTAAAAATTGTGCCGGTTCTGAAGATGCACAAAATTTTTTCCCTAAAAAAATATTCTGTAGCAGATATCATTGTATTTACATTATATTTGTATTATACATAATGTATAGATGATTTAGAGTATGCTTGAGGGTGTGTATAGGGCTTATGCAATCTATGTTACTTTTTATATGAGGAGCTTAAGCATCCTCAAATTTTGGTATCTTAGGAAACCTTGGAACCAATCCCCCACAGATTCTGAGGCATGACTTTTTACCCATAAAAAAGCAAATTATGCTGACATATCCAATCTAATTCTATTTAGGTTCTTTGTCCATAGATTTTCATATTTCATAGAATAGTATAGTTATTGCTTCTCTAACATGTAGGAAAATTAAACGTAAAATCATCTGTACAAAATCATTTGGGAAAAAGTTTTACACTCAGTACAATTGAGTAAAATTCCATAAGATAGCACTGGGTAACAAGCAACTCTAAAGATCTCAGTAGCATTATTTTATCATTCATGGTTCTAAAGATAAGATGTGGCTCAGCTACGATCATCCACCTGACTCCAATTTGCAGATTAAGTTCAAGTCGACTTCATATTCCTCCTCATTGTCTATAGACTTAGACATTCTGTCCATGCAAATGCAAAAGGAAGACAAATAGGACACAAGCTGCTTCTCAAGGCCTGATATTTCCACCAATACTTCACTGGTCAGAGCAACCACCAGGGCCTAACCCAATACCAAGGGACAGGGAAATTTATTCAAGCCACAACATAAAACACCTTCAATTCCCATGTGTAAAAGACATTGATAAATAATTTTGCAGCACCAGAAGTTAAGGCTTTCATTCTTTAGGTTGGATTTGTTGATAAGAAAATGAACTCAAAGAGCTATTGACTTCAATACCACCACGGACATGTTTATCTTAGGCAATATGGTTCTGAGCTTGTTAATAAAAAACATAAAAGATATAAAGATATCTGGCATATTAAGCATGACAGAGCCTCATTAGAGAATTATTGTCAGTTTCCATCTCTCTCTCTAAAAAAGGATGTGGGAAAACTGAAGAGGGTTCAAAGGAGAGCAGCAGAAATGATTGAGGAAGGGTAATGAACTTAAGGACAAATTGTAAAAGGAGTTGGGTACATATTGAATCTAGAGAAAAGAAATTCCAGAAGATATTTTATAATTGTAGTCAGTAAATTAATGAAATATTCCATACATAGTTTATCTCAAGATAGAACCAAAGGGATAAGAAAAATGTCAAAACAAAATATTTATGTTAAACATGCAAAAATACTTTTGGAGAGTGAACATGATTGATATTAAATAGGCTGAAGCACTTGTGGAACAATCTCCAGTTTGATAAATTAAAGAGTCAAAATTGTCCTCCATTGAGGGAGTTCAAGTAGATGACGTCTTCTCAGGAGATAGAAACATGCAATATTGAATTCAGGGAATTGCACAGAATTCCATATCAGACTGTCAGATAATTAGAGCCAACTTCTATCAACAAGTATCTGAATTTCAGTCTAAAAATATGAATTTTAAGGAATGACTTGCAAGAATGTTTTATCTAAACAAACATAGTGGGGAGGCACACAGCACGGGGGGTCTCCCACTCCCCTGAAGGACCTGAGTAGACCATGGACCCCTGCCAGAACACAGGGTCTTTGAGCTTGCTTCCACCCTGCTAGATGGCTTTGTCTAATCCTGACATGCAGCTTTGGCTGGTACTCTACTAAGCCTCTTAAAACACTCAAAGGTTACAAATGAGGATTTGCAATTAGTTATTCTCCTTGCCAGGTCACCCCTGTTCTACCTCCCTTCTCTGTTCCCCAGTTCTTTCCACTGTTTTTCACAAGCTGCAACAAATTAATTCCCAAGTTCATTTATAGATTCTTCAAATATTATCCACATGGTACTCTGACTTCTAAAAATGAGAAGTCTTGCTCAACTTTATCCAACCTGGGTTCTGACTGCTCCTGAGAGCTTTCTAACCTAGCCCTCCCCCTTCAATGTGAGAAATGAATGACTGGAACCTTTTTAATCAGTTTAGTGTTTATAGCCAAAGCTATCAATTAAATACATTACATAGGTCCTTTGAGTTCAAAATTATATTTATACAATATATATGCATATATATGCCTACATAACTTTAAATAATTAAAATTGGAGTTTACCAACCATATACAGAATTTTTAGCATAAGATTAACATGGATATCAAGCGTCTGAGTATATTGAAAACAAGAGGAAATTACAAATATTGAAAGAATCATTCATCACAACACTAAGTGCCAGCGCAGAACCAAACATTTCTCAGGGGCCTTCATTATGCCAGGAACCACCTTCTTGCAGAACTGAGGCAAAGGTCTAGGCAGTGCTGAACTTCACCAGCCAGAAGGAGTATTTCAATTTTAGCAATTGGTGTAATTGTACCCTTACTTCATATTGATGAGTTTATTATAATTAGCAACAACAGACATCAGTCAGAGAAAAGCAAAGAAGAGAAACGTAAATATACAGGCTGCATATTTATTCTAGGGACTAGTTAGATAAATTGACTTCCATTAGGAATTATGGGTATCTTTAAAATGTTCACAGGCAGATGGATTCTGGAAGTGAATCTTCTTTTTACCTTACTCCACACACTGCTATTTTAATGCAATATTTAATAACTACTTATTGTATTATGATACTAGCAGAGGGAATTAAAACAAACATAAGCAATCAGAAGCAGATCACGAGGCCAGTTCAACATTGCTCATCTTTGTGGATGAGTTTTAAAACTCAAATCTGTTTACTTAAATAAAAAATAATGAGCCTGAAAATCATGTAAGCCAAAATTTTTCTATGAGGAGGATCCTGATAATGTGTAAGCTAAATATAGCTAAGACCTAAGAGAAGACTGCATGACTCACGTGCCTTTTTTAAACATAATTTCATTTTCATTGTATAGTATTGCCCTTATTCTGTTTTGGCAGTGCATGGCAATAGGTAAAGAAGAAGACATTATATAGCCATAATTGAGGAACCACTTATTTGTATGGGGTATGTGTGGGAGAGAGAAAGAGGGAGACAAATGAATAGAGGGGAGGTGGGGAAGAGAAGCATGGGGGAAATACTGAGAAGAAACATAAAAAAATGTATGATTGTTTTCTTTGTAAACCAGGATTGTGGGTGAAGTTTTTCCTTTCCCTGCTTTTTTGAACAACTCACACGAGCTTCTTTATAATCAGAATTTAAAAAATCATCCTATTCATTTTCCAAATTTTATGATCAAACACCAAAGAAATTTTTAATAAACATACATGTAATGAATTCATAGAATTTAAATTTACTTTTCAGTAAAGCTGTCTGAGCATGGTATGTACATCAATATGCAGAACAGCAACACTTAATACTCTTTTTACAATGAGTCTATTCTAGAACCACTGTGTGTAGAAAATAACTTAAAAATCAAAATGATAGAAAATTTTTCTTTAGCTGTGTTGGGGGCCAGCAAGTTTAGAGTTAAATAGGACCAAGTAGATTCATTTCAAGTTTGTCTCATCCTTGCACAATCCAAAGTCCACACACAAAATTCTCTTGGAAAATGTAGAAATTCAACCAATGTTTAGAATTATGATCTCAACAACATGTGTATGACCTATTTTTAAAACCAGAGAGTTTTCTCTTGAAATGTTTCAGTGGTTGGAATTAATTTGGGAAGTCCATGTTACTTAGTGACAGGGATCATCTCAATTTTATTATTGTTGATGTTCAATGGAGTTGGTAATACTTGACATTGCTTTGTCCACATAAAGTGTTTTTGAAACCTGCTTAACCAATATAGAAGTACTTTCTATGACTTACCAGTCATCATGTTTTGCTTCAGAAGATAAAACTAACAGAATAATAAAATATCATTCCTGAGAAAAACAATTGCATAAGCAAAGTGCTAAATTCTAATACAGTATAACTAAAGTCTAATCTAACTAAAATCTAACATAGTTTATATGTTAAGAATCTTAAAATAGAAATTAATATTTATGAACTATAAAAGTCAAGTGAGAACTCATGGAGAAGAAAGGGTTTGTTTAGGCCTTGAAAGATGATAAGGAGGAAGAGGAGGAGGAGGAGGAGGAGGAGGAGGAAGAGGAGGAGGAGGAGGAGGAGGAGGAGAGGGAGAAGCTGTCCTTACAAATTGAGCATGTACTTAAGTCAACATTGTGCTTTGTGTAGATTTTCTCATTTAGTCTTAACAGAACATTTTTAAAGTAGGAATATTATCTTCCTCATTTCCCAGATGAGGAAACTGAGATAACAAAGATTTCAGCAACTTACCAAGTAGAAGATTCCAACCCTGCCAGACTTTTCAGATTTCTCTTCTGATTTCCCAGCCTGATTCAATAATCAGTTAAGTTGGAGTAGCACCATCCAAGACGGTTATCTCCTTCTCATACACAGGCAGGCACACATCTCCATCGTTCAGAATTGCCTCTGCTGATTGCCTGCTGTATTCTTTCTGTATCCACTTCTTATGACCTGACTAGCTCACATTAAGCACTTGAATTCCAAACTTTAGTTGAGTCATGAATGAGACTGCCAAATGTTTTGGAAGTGCTAAAGAAAAATCTGAATGCATACTGTAAATAAACTGAGAACTTCTTAAAATTATGCCTTCATAACAACCCCTGCATCCAGATATTTTAAGTTAATTTGTTTAATTGTGTAAAGGTCGCTTGTGAAGTCTGTGGCCAAGGGGGGAAAAAATCTACATTAACATAGGATTGTTGAAAGAACATTTGTGATCAATAGCTTGTGCTTTATTCATGGGTCATTTTTTTCCCCAAGGCTTAAGTAATTCTAGTGACAGGATCTCTTTAAATTAGAGGATCTCTGGGTCCGTTCATTCTGTCATTCACTCAATGAGAAAACTTTAAATGGAGACAATGAGTCAGTCACTGTGCCAAATGCTGAAATAATAATAATAATAATAATAATACAGTGCCTTCAAGATATTCACTGTTGTCACAGAGAAAATGAGCCAAAAAACACAGTGCAATAGGAATCAGAATAGGATTTTGCCTGAATCCAGGAGACTTTCTAAGGGGGCATGGTAACCTCCTGCCTATGGCTTCCTCTCTCCTCTTTTCAGTGCTTCTTCCCATGCACTCTACTAAAGTTTTATTAACGTCATTTCACCAAATAGTCACAATAACATCGATAAGGCAGACAGTAGTGATTTTAAAGATAAGGGAACTGGGACTTAAAGGGATTTTAAAAATCGTCCAAAGATATACACCTAAGTAGCAGAAAGATGATTTAAAACCACAGCTGTGTATACCAATGTCTGAATACTCTCTTCACATGTTGTCAATTGCCAACAATTTGAAGGATGTTTATCTCAGAAAAAATGAATAGTACAGTCAAACCTCTGCACAAGGAAATAGCTTTGACTTTAAGCTCTTTGCCTAGTTCCAATTAGTGGCACGTCCAGTCATTCTGAAGAATTCACATCGTGCTTTTTTTTGTTTTGTTTTTTTTTTTTAAACAATGACTACAACAACAGTTCAGAGTCAGGCACAGCCCTACTCTTGTTTTGGGCTCCTGTTTGCCTCAGCCCTGCCATCAGCCAGCCACAGCTCCTGTTCTATCCCAGAAAGCCATTTTGTATCCCCCCCTTAGATTTCTGCCCACATCCTCTGCCAGCAATTGTGCATGAAACGCTTTGTGCTGGTTTGAGGAAATAAAATTGTGGATTAAAGGGCAGTACTAAAGTTATACTATAAACAAATCATCTTTCTAGAATGTAATGTTTTTGATGCAATACTACTGAATCTCGTTAATCAATATTACGATTAAAAATCTAATAATCTAACAATCTGTCTGCCAGACTCTATTGTGGAAAGAATTAAGAGTCCAATGGATTTGATAGGAGAATACATATTTAAAAGTAGTCTGAGAACAAGATTCTATATCTTTATCAAAGAACATTAAAGTAAAAAGCTACCATTCAGAACTGACATTTCATCACTAGGATTTGACTGAAAGTTGTAAACAGAGTTAACATGATCATGATGACTGTATTTTGGCATCAATATCTACCTCCTCCATGTGATGAGGAATAATTTCAAGAGGTGAAGTATAACTATTGATTCATAGGAACCATGGATACTGTGTGTGTGTGTGTGTGTGTGTGTGTGTGTGTGTGTGTTTCAATTTTCCAGCTACCAGTTTTCATTTTTGGCTCCCTATAATGAAATTCCCTTCTTGTGATACTGAATCTAGGAATCAACTAGTAAATGAACAGGCTATTGACACCTAGTTGCTTCTCTCTAAACTCTATAATAAATACAAGTGGACATGTAGATAACTAGAAAACGCTTAAGTGGGATTTTAGTTGTATTACAGTATATATTTTATTTTTTTAAGTGTACTCTAAACATACAAAAGTTTCCTAGATCTTTGAAGCATTCTAAAATTTCACTAAATATCACAAAATGAATGCTAAAATGGAACTGGTACCTCATAAATTCTAGCAGACTCTTTCTCAGTATTTAGTACTTTATGTATTAAACAATGAGAATTCTGTTTTTTTTTTTTTTCATTTTCCTGGTATATTAGTTCAGTCTGACCTCACTACAAAGAAATTGTTCTCCATATAGTTTTTGTTTTCCTATGTTCCAGGAGCTTAGGTATGAATTTTCTCCGCTAGTTGTATTCAATTTCCTCAATAGTTGTATTCATCTTATCTGATGATAAACTAATATAATCCCTGTCTTATCTTGAACAACCATACCCAAAGTTTACTTTAAGGAATTTGAAACTCAAAAAGCTTTAAATAAAAAAAATACACAGTTAGATACGGTAGGGGTAAAAATATGAAAAAAGAAAGATCGAAAGAAAGCCTTTTCTGAAGATAAAGATAAATTGAGAACATGGAAACAACTATCAGACATACAACTCATAAAATTTTCCAAAATGTTCTGGTGAAGTTTCTATCAAATTGTGAGAAATTGGGAAGGCATCATGCAAAAGGGGGCATTAAACTTTTAAAAAATTATTTGAGAGGGGAATGAATATTAAATAATTAGATTAGACATAGGAATTTCAGACCAGCCAAAAGGAAAACAAAACCAGAACCCCGAATTTAGGGGGACCAAGGCATTCATTCCCTCCTTGGTGTGTGTACTTACACCTACCCAGCATTTTTCACAATGTATAATAGTCTTTTTATGTGTCTTTATCCCTATAAAACTATGCATTGCTCAAAGATATTTCATCATTTTATATCTCTACAATCTGACATGATTTCTAGTATACAGAAAGTTATTCATGTCATTAAATGACAAAGTGAACGAATAAATGAATATTCAATTTATTTATTGGATGAAGTAGTGACAAGGACAAAAAGAAAGGCTCAAGTGATACAGGAGGAGAAAAGGAAGGATTCAGAGTTTTAAAAATGATATAAACTATGCTTTGGGAAAAGCACCCCGTCTGCATTAAGAAGACGATATTGAAGGGACTGCAGACTGGAGGAAGAAGTGTCATCCTGAATATAAGCAATAATTTAAGGCAGAATCGAGTTAGCGGCTATTAACAGGGAGTTGTGGACAAGGCATAATCTAATGGATTTATAGGAATAGCTCTGCTGCTGATCTCTGCTGTCTTACAGAAATAAGAGACCTGTCCTTGCTGGGTGAACTCTCATAAGGGCCAAAACAAGGGCATGACATGACCATGAGTCAAATGATTCACCCTTAAAACAGTATAAGGGCTAGAAATAATCTCCATGGCTGAGGTAGGTTTAGTTCTTTGGACATAAGCATCTAAGTACACCCACCCTGGATGTCTTCTTCTGTGACCATCCTGGCCAGATGGACCCCTGCTTCATGCTAGACTAATTCCTCAGAAAATCTGGGTGTTTCTCTCTTCTAACATCCTTCCTCATACAGGATTCAAGTACCTATATGATAATGAATGCTTCTACCTCTCAGCATTCACATTGAGCACCTACTTTATCTAGAACAGATAAAATAGTTCATTATTAACCTTGACCTAACAATATGGAAAATTAATTACTCTGGCTTTTTGCTTTTCTTTCATTAAAAACTTCCCTATGCCACATGGGAAAGTCATCCCTTATAAGCACTATACATAATTAATAGAGCTTAGAATTCAGTTAAATACAAAGCATAGAAGTTTCTGGAATCAAAAGTAAATCTGAGTTGGGGCTGTGGCTCAGAAGTAGAGTATTTGCCTATCATGCATGAGGCACTGGGTTCTATCCCCATCACCATATACACATAAAATAAAGATATTGTGTCCATCTATAACTAAAAAATAAATATATTTTTAAAAAAGTAAATCTAAAACTTTAAGCTTGCCCAGGTTTAAAAAAATGACATTTTTTTTAACATAAAGAAACTCAGAAAGGGAAGATTTAATGGAAAAGCCAATATGTTTGATTTAAGATTTCAGAAACTAGAGATATTAGTAACATAAATCCACTTTTAAAAGAGCATTTGGAATTTAGAAGAAAGGCCAAGTGTAAATATGCATATTTTTATTACACAATGAAGATGCAGCAATTTAATAAAATCATACTGATGGTAACTGATAGGTGATATCACAAAGGGGAGGAGTTCTTAAAGAAATAAAGGAAGTAGTGGAAAATCTTGGTACATGATTAGGAAAAGCTGGGGGAGGGGAAAGGAACAAAAGCTAAGGGAGGATTTCACAAAGAATATAATTAAGTAATTTGAATTCCCCAAATAAGTGAAGGTTAAAGATTAGTTTGGTGATATCCAGAGCTTAGAATTTAGAGTTTACCTTTATGGAAAATTTCAGAAAATTTCAGAAAATTCAGAAATGTACCTGGAATGAAATCCAGTTTGAGAGAGAGGAAGTGGTGAGAAGCAACCAGATGAAGTCAAGAGCATACATACATTTCAAGAAAAAAGGATGTGTGTGTGCGTGTGTGTGTGTGTATGTGTGTGTGTGTATACACACACAAAGAGGAATTGGGTCATGATGAAGTTTGCCTTCTTTAGAATAAGAAAAGCTTTACATGGCAGTGGCTAAACTCAACATTTGTTTCTCCAACTACAGCATGCTGTAATGTGGTGGAAATATTTTGAAGACATAGAAAATTACATGGGATATTTAATTCAGAATGAGAATTCACTGGGTTACATTTTCACAGAAGAAAAGGAGTCAAGATTGTCCTGAAATCTGAGCCCTTCCATCCTCCTTGAGACATGCTTTCTTTATCTAGTTTCTAATTCTTGGCTTTCTGCAATTCATACTGTAACATTATTCCCTGCCTTTGGAAAAACATGATGAGTCTCCAGACAAACAAGTCCACCTTCACAGCTAAAGTTGAAAAGCCTCCTAGTACAAAATGGTAGCCTGGATTCCTGTCCCTTTTACTTCATTCTTACTCTCAACTTGCCCAGAAGTTGTAATCCCATTGCCAAAATCCCCATCCAGTAAGACTTTGCTCTAGGGAGCAGTCCCCAATGAAACCTCTGTGTGTATACACAAAATAATCCCAGTGCTGTGCAGCATGTGGTTGTTATAAGGACTAAGCATTCACAGTAAGCAAATTGATTACTTGAGTTTACATTCCACCCCCAGCCCTTTCCTAGCTGTGTGACCAAGAATGAGCTACTTATCTTTTCACATCTTAAACTCTGCAATATAGTGCACATTCAAAAGAAATCCAAACACCACAATGTATATAAAGTCCAAGCAGAATGCCTGGGACAGAGTAGGCGATTAAAAGTTAGACAGTAACATCAAAAGAAACATCCTTCATGCAGGGAGGGAAAGCCATGCATAAACTGTCGAGATCACTTAAGTGCCATATAATTGGAACAAAGTTTTTGTAATGAGGAGGAATTGGGAACAAGCTTTCTGTCTCCCTGCAGAAATTCCTTGAATCTGAGAAATACTCTCTTGGTTGTTATCGAAACTCCACAAATTGGTAAGGTGTTCCCATGGATTTAGTTTTATTTTCCAATATTTGATCCCCTGACAAAGATTTAATCTGTTATGATTTATATCTGACCATCTGTCTTGAATCTTCTGACCCCGGCCTGTTCCAATTACTTGCCATCTTCACCCTCCAATTTGGCATGAAATTTGTTTGGCACTCATGCATTGTTTATTTACAGACCAGCTCCTTCCGGAGCTGCTTTATGATCTATTTTGTACCTTGGGCTAAGTAAAGCCTCGAGTACTGGTTCCTCCATATCTGCTGTACCCAAGCTTTGCATACAACCAATGCCCATGTTTGCAGACCAACATTTTTTTGTGTCACTTAGGATTTCCTGACTTTCTTCTTGGCCCTGCAATCCTTGAGTTCCCTGGCATTAGCAAAAGAGTTAGCAATGCAGGATTTCATTTCGCTCCCTGGAAGTCTACCTCACAGAATTTGAGCATCTGACCCAGACTATGCAAATTCATTCTTTGCATAGCCTTATCTTTCTGTACCTATAAAAAGCCCTACTGTAGTCTGAAAATCATCCAAACCATCTCTATTTGCCTATCCCCGAGGGCAGGTAAAGTAACAACAAACATCTTGAAGTAGCAGTGGCCATCCAGATGTAGGGAACTCTTGATATTGGTTTAAAAAAATGTGCTTGGTCAATTATCATAAACTCATGGGATAGTTGTCTATTACCTGACTCTCCCACAATTGGATCACCTAATGATTATAATATAGTGTTTCATGAGCTTTATTAGGAGACTGGAGTTAGTATAGGTTTTAGTGTTCATTTCTATTAAATTTTGTTCAAAGGAGACATTTCTCAAAGGGCTAATGTGAATTGCATTAGTATCCTAGGAAAGATATAACAAATTGTCCATAAACTAGGATGGCTTAGAAAAACAAATATTTATTTTTCACAGTTTTGGAAAACAGAAATCTTAAATAGACATGTCAGCAAGGTTGACTCCATTGGGAGAATTTCAGAGGAATTAATCAATGCCTCACTTCTAGCTTCTGATGTTTGTATGCAAGTATTGACATTTGACGTGTAGAGGGTTGTCACTCCAATCTTTCTCTATCATACATGGCATCTGTCCTGCTTGTGTCTGTGTGTCTCTCTTTTCTCTTCATATGAAAATAGTAGTTACTAAATTAGAGCCCCCCTAATTCAATATAAACACATTTTAACTTAATTACATATGCTAAGACCCTATTTCCAAACAAGGTCACATGTTGAAGTGCCAGGTGGACATAAATTTGGAAGGATACTACTCAATCCAGTATATGAATATTAGTGAAAAATACTGTAAAATACCATGCAAAATGCCTAGGACATAATTAGGACTTAATAACTAGTAATTGCTGGTATTTGTGGCTCACTACATTGGCTAGTCAGCATTGAGTGATGTTAGAGTTTAGAGGATGTAATGAAGGTCCACAGCAATTTACCATGTCAACACATCTTTTTCTTATAGGTTTTCTCCCCAAAACAACAGTTTAAGTTCAGTGCTCAAGGCAAGTGCTTTCAATTCAGAAATCAATTACTTTACTGTAGTTTCTTATAAGCCACATTAGTCCCCCTGAATTAAAAGCAGAAAATTAGCAAAGCCCTTTAATGCCTCAAATCAAATTTTGTGCCAAACTGTGTTGTACACTAATAATAGATTGCCCCATTGTTCATTAGTAAAGGGAGGATCCATAACTGCTTCAAATTATGCTGTGGGTTTTTCGTTTGTTTGTTGTAATTATACAGTCCTCTCTGCTCAGTCTTTGTGGAGCCAATGGTTGCTACTTCTCTGTTCCTCTCAAAAATATTATCTGGATGCTAAATTTAAAATTGCAGCATTTCTTAAATACACACTTTTTTTGGGGGGGATGGGGAGGCACACTTTTTCCCCATAGAGTTAACTGTAATTGTGATAGAAAATACAAAAGGGAACCCTGAGGAATCTGGAGCATGCCTCCAGCAAGGCCTTCCTGTCTTCCTGCTTGAACTTGCTGCTGTTCTTCTCCTAAGCCAATGTTAATTCCCCAATTCTTTCAAATCAGGCATTGATTTTTCTTCAAACTTTAAAAACTTCGTTGTTGGTTATTCAGGTTACAAATCCAGCCTATACTATTTTAAAGTCTGATATATAGTTTTTAGCCTTAAAAGGAAGGAAATCGTGGCCTATAGATGAGATCATAGATGCTAAATGAAATAAATCCAGCGCAGAAAGACAAACATTGCATGATTCCACATACATGAGGCATGGGAAAATAGTCACACTCAGGGACATAGAGAGTATAATGATGATGACAGGGACTGAATTGTGGAGGAGGAAATGCGGAGCAGCTGTTCAATGGGAATAAAGTTGCAGAGATGCAAGATGTGTATATCCTAGGGATCTGCTACACAGCACCCAGCCCAGAGTTAACAGAGATATAGTGCACACTTAGAAATTTGTAAAAAGAGACAGCATAATAAGTGTTCTCACTGTAACAAGCAAAACCTGACCTCCTAGACCCAATGATATAAAATTGATTACATCAAATATAAATTATAATATATTCACACAATGAATTCAGCAAAAACAGTAATATAAATTTAATATCCACACTGACAGTCATTGTTACATAAGTCTTCTATGAATTATTTCATGACACCCTATAAATTAAATATTACTTTCAATTTTAAAATGATGAATTTTAAAAAAAAGATTTATGAAGTAACTTTCCCAAGTCATAAAATTAGTGAATTTTATAGCTCCAGGAAAGGCATGGAAAGGCCATAAGAGAGAGAAGTCCAGAATAGGGTGTTGGCTTAAGTAAAAGAACAGATTACAACACAAAAATGTATATCATTATCCCACTTTATTAAAAATTAAATGGTGAGGAATAGATTGTGCTCTTAGAAATTGTTCTGAAAAGGTAGACTTAAAATAGTTAAGAGAGTTAACTCTGGAAAATGAAAATAATAGTCCAAGAGATTTCATCTTTTTGCTTTATACAGTACTTATTGTTTAGAATTTTCCAAAATGAATTACTTGAGAATAAACAGATAATTTTAAAATATTTTCACTAATATCTTACTTTGATATTAGATTTTTTTCCCTATGTGCAAAACATTGTTTTATGTACTGTAAAACATTTCAAGTTCAAGTGGTGATGATATAGATAATTTCTCTCTGCACTGTTCTTTCCATAAATAAAGCCAGAATATGAGAAAGGAAAAAAAAAACAAAAGAACTACATTTATAAACCATGTTGTCTTACCATGTTGTATATTCTTTTTATTCCCCCTGCTGAATTATTCTATGCTGTGCTGCCAGTAACCCACTTTGAAGGATGTTATGATAAATATAATTTCTATACATTTCTGTAGTTATCAAGTATTGAGAACATGGTTTAACACCATCTCACTATACTTTCTCAGAAGACAAATGATAAAAAAAATTCTCTAGATTCAATTTCTAGAATAATTTTCTTGTTCTCGGTGACTGCTTCGGTCTTAATTGCATGCACACTTTGAAATAGTTAACAAACTATGACTCCATGTTTTCATATCTGCCAGAAACCTGACAGTTGATCTGCTTCCTATCATCAGGAAACACAAAGTCCTTGCAACAGAAACCTTATTCCTTGATTTAATCTTATTTTTTCTCAAAAAATTATTACCATTAAAAAAGGTTATTTAAACCTATTTTTACAAGTCCTTTTAGGCATTTTATAGGGAGAATAGATACCCAGAAACTCCCTATAGGAATTTAGAATTATGAATAATAGATATAATAAAACCAATGATAGCAGTTTGGGGGCCAAAAGATTTAGACTATGTTTGTACTTTTCTGTGAATATGAAAAGCATATTCAGTTCTGGTTGAAAATTGGTGTCCTGAAAACTATTTCATAAAGAGGTTTGTGCCTTTTTGTGATAAACAAAAGACAGTTCCTAGGAGCCTCTAAGGTTTAAATAGCTTCTAAATTACTTTTTTACATAAGTGGAACATTCCAAGATTGACTTTATAAGATACCTTTCCATGTGCTTTATTAATTTCTTCAGAGTAATTCACTAGGAGAAATCTCTAAAATATAATGCTCATCGCTAATGAGGTTGCAACTTTAAATTCAAACATCTCAAATAAACATACCCAAGTTGCAAAAAACATTCAAAGACTCGAGTACTTGCCTTATATGGAATGTAATTTACCATGCTGAAACCCAGTGGGAAGAAAAATGACTGCTCCATAATTCATATTTTCCCCATCTTTAATGCCAAAGATACTCTTCCCTTTATATAATAAAAATACAGCAATTATCTTGAGTTTTCAACATATGTAATGCCATGTAATTGTCATGATATGCCACAAAATGTAGACAAATATGTTTTTGAATTATTACTTTCCAGCTGCCAGGATCATTACAACTTAACCACACAAGCTGTTGGTTATGGTACCATATTGCCATTATGCTACTATGAATAATCACAACCATCATGTCAGAACCAAGAGTCTTTTGATCATTATCATTATCATTTCTAAATGGTCAGGGAGAAAGCTTTTGCTGGTTTTGTGGAATTAACAATTACAGATATTATAATTTCAAATTTAGAAATTCAGGAGCAAAACTATTTCTTGTTAACACATAAATTGTCCTATAAGAGGAGTCAATTAAACATTGAAATAGAGCCAAAGCATTTTGGTTGACAAATATACTGAGATGCATGAAAACCATTTTCATTAATTGCACATGATTTTTTAATTGAGCAGATATATCCCCACATTAGTATTTTTCCAATTATTTAAATAATTCAAAATTATCCTTGCAAAAATGGATTTGACTTCCAAATCTTCAGTTTATACAAATATTACAAGAGAAATTGCATTGAATTTGGGGAAAACTGAACTTCACCATTTTACATTTTTTAAATTAACACACAAAAAAAATTGATAACATAAAATACTGTTGTGTGAGACAGGCATAAGATAAGCGTTACTATTCAATGAAGAAGAATATGAAAGAAGAAGAGAGTGTCCAAAATCCAGTAAAGCATGTTCCACAAAATCTTAACATTCAAGAATAATCCTCTTTAAAGGCTGGGTTTGTAGCTCAGTGGTTAGAGTGCTTGCCTTAGCATGTGTAAGACACTGGGTTAGATCCTCAGCAATATATAAAAACATTATTCCTGAGTGTATCTGTGAGAGTGTTGCCAATTGGGGTTAACATTTGAATTTCTGAACTGGGTAACTCATAGCATCCTTTCCAATACGGGTAAGCAATCCATTGAGGCCATATAGAATAGTAAGTAAGGCAGAGAAATGAAGAGTTAATTCTCCCTAACTGTTTTACCTGGGACATTAGTCTTTCTTTCCTTTTTACTGACACTGAGATCAACACTATTAACTTTCCTATGTCTCCAGCTGACAGATGATTGATTGTGGGACTTTCCAGTCTCCATAATTAAGTGAGATGATTCCATGTGTATAGGATTCTCCAACTGTTTCTATTCTTTGGTGATACTTGACTAAGACAGAAATTGGTAAAAAGGATAGAAATGAGTTAATGCCATAGCATAAATAAGAATGTGGTTGATGTTTTGTAAATGAGTAGTGGATGGAGACTTGAAAAATTTTGAGGTGCATGTGAGAAAAATCCAATACTTCCATAAAGGGAGTTTTAAACATGATTCTACTGAGAGCTCAGAAAATTAATAAATGGAGGGAGATGAAAATTGGAGATAAAGCTTCTATTTTCTTACACGAAGCACAGATAATTATATCTGTTTGTAGAAATACAGACACTAAAGTTCATTCTAAATCAATCTTAGAAATGAGATGTGTTATTGAACAACAGGGAAAGGATGATCTTCTTTATAAAGTGTCACAGGATTTGGCTGACTTGTACTCACTTTTTAGTGATTGTGAAAAACAGAAATTGTAAGGAATGAAGTTGATGTGTAGCTGTGGAAAATTCTAAGCAAAGTGCTGAAAAAGTAGGTTTTTCTTTACTAATAGTAAAAAGCAAAAAGAAAATTCTCAGCCTGCCCATGTTATCAAAATGAGTAAGCATGTTTGGAAGAGAACCATAAGTGTGTGGTAGAGTGATCATTTGATAAAGAGATTAATATGTGTGGTGTGAGACCCCCAAATGGCAGACCCCCACAGGCAGGAGTCTTTCCCAACAGAACCTCAGAGGAAAGACTGCAACTCCTGTGGGTCCAGAAGGCAAAACTTCCACCCAGTGTGTCTACAAGGTAGAACGCTAACCCAAACAGGATTATTCTTTTTTTCAATAGTTTTTAGTTGTAGATGGACACAATATATTTATTTTATTTATTTATTTGTTTTTATATATTGCTGAGGATCTAACCCAGTGTCTTACATATGCTAAGGCAAGCACTCTATCACTGAGCTACAAACCCAGCCTTTAAAGAGGATTATTCTTGAGTGTTAAGATTTTGTGGAACATCCTTTACTGGATTTTGGACACTCCCTTCTTCTTTCATATTCTTCTTCATTGAATAGTAACGCTTATCTTATGCCTGTCTCACCACTGTGTTTGGGAAGCACATAATTTATTCCATTTCACAGATTCACACTGAAAAGAATTTTGCCTTGGGATGATTTACAGCTTGAGTGTATATGATTTAAATGATATTTAGATGAGACTCTGGACTTTCAACTTCAGGGTTGTTGGCATAAGATCAGACTTCAGGAACCCTTGTGGTGAAATAAATGCATTTTACATTTGAGAAAAACATGAATGCTAGGATCCAGAGGTTGAATTTTATGGATTAAATAATTGTGTCCCACCCCAAATCCATCTGTTGAAGGTTTAATCCTCAATGTAATAGAGTTTGGAGATGGGTCATTGGGAGATAATTAGGCCATGAGGGTTGGAAATCTCACAAATATGACGTGATCTCTCTTCTCTCTCTGTGCCATGTGGTGTAGGAAGAGGATTTCCAGCTAAAGCCAGGAAGAAGGCTGAACAGAGAAATCAACTTCCCAAAACTTTCATCTTGGCCTAGCCAGATCTAGAACTACAAGAAATAAGTTTCTGTTGTTTAAGCTAGGTAGTCCATGGCACTTTGGCTATGGCAGCATGACCTGACTGAAATAGCTTCTCAGTCTACCCACACTTTATGTCTCTGGTTCTCCATAGTTAATATTAGAAAGCTCCACATTTTACAAAGCTCCTTAAAATAATCTGAGGTGTAGCTTGGTTTGCAAACTCCAATCTAAGTAATAAGGTCTGTTATTTGTAAAATGTGAAATATGAAATGTTTTGTAAGATCTATGACTCAATGCAGAGTGTACCAATTAACAAAAGATGATTTCAGTAGTAAATGAGACATGTAAAGAAAGAAAAACAAACAAAATCAAACAGATCATTCCTAACTAGAGCTTTGGTTATAGTAGTTATTATTAAAAATATAATTAGGTACAGATGAAATATGAAGAAATAATTTTAAAAAGCAACAGGAGAGGAAGAATTAATATAGAAGAAAGTTCAAATTGAAAAAGTTAGGAGTTAAGAAACAAAATGCCATTTTCATAGTCAATGTTCATGTTATCTATTTGTATGTATATCATTTATAAAAAAAATAATATACTACATGCCATTAGTTAGTTTTCCTTAACAATATGATATGACAGTCTTTATGTTTTAGTCACATATTTCCTTGTACTTTTTAATATTTTCATCATATTGCACACCAATTATCCTAAATCCAGCAGCCAATAAAAAAAGCAGAAAAATCTTAAAAACAAGCAAATTCCCCCACAGAGATTTTATGGCCAATAAGTACATGAAACAAAATTCCACCTCTTTAAGAATTTTTAAAAATATTGGAATAACAATGAGATCCCATTTTT
Organism: Ictidomys tridecemlineatus; assembly: GCF_052094955.1. Classification (NCBI taxonomy): domain Eukaryota; kingdom Metazoa; phylum Chordata; class Mammalia; order Rodentia; family Sciuridae; genus Ictidomys; species Ictidomys tridecemlineatus. The sequence goes on from NW_027520948.1 coordinate 114,615, forward strand.
CATCAAGGAGATTGGTGAAATATCAAAATTACTTATAATAGTTGGTTTGGGCCAGGGCTTGGGAAAAAAGGAATTCTCAAATTAAGTTGGTTGGAATACAAATTGAAACAAGCTTTTTAATAAAGGAATTGTGAATTTGTTGAGTATTATAATTTTAGCTCTACAAGTTTGTCCTCATTGCTTGTGTACAAGGATGTTCATAAATGCTCATTGTAGCAGTAGAATCAAGCTGTAAAAAGATATACAACTTCATTATAAATATTCAATCATGTTTGAACAATGCCAAGAGTTATTAAATTAACAGTGAGTCTTCTGTCTATCCCAAGTCAGTCCCAGAGGAAATATTTCTCCAATAATTCTGGTTGCAGTTCATATGATGGTTATTGTCATAACACAAATAATAAAATTTCATCTCCCTTCCTTGATTTATGATGATTTGAGAGTACCCATTGGCTTCCCACTTTAAAAATTAAACTTTAATTTTTCATAAGCTTTTGGATTACTCATCCAAATTCTAGTAAAATATGTTTTAAACAATATATTTAAATCTTTACTTCATATTTCTTCAATTTTAGATAATATCTCTTAAATTTTTATTATTAAAGATGAGAAAAATTGCACACATGTATTACTTTCCATCTCTTTTCCTATTATAACCTTATATATGAAGAAACATTTTAATAGTTTTAAATGCATATTATATAGATGAAGTTTAAAATATGTACATTATATTTCTTTAAGTAGAAGTCTCTTCTATGTTTAATCTGATTCCTAAAGATCAATAGCAAATGTAAAAAATTTATAATACCTGAAGGATATAAATATTAATTTATATAAGAAGAAACAAATGATAGAGTTAAAGTGGTAGAAAAATAAATTCAATTATGTAACACCAGATCATGTCACAAGTGTGAATGTACAAATTGTCAAGGTCAAATCCATTGACTCTTCCTATACTACAGCAGTTGCTTAGAATTTATTTATTACTTTAGATTGCTTTATGTTTATACTATAACTTTAAACACCATCTTGTTTGTTTTGCCCACCATGCTAAATAATTGCAGTATAGAGGTTTAACATGGAGTTGAAACAACTCAATTATACGTACATCAACAGAATATGTACATAACTATATTTGAGAATCCCAAGGATAAGGAGTAAATTCTTTGCAAGCTGATTCTTAATAGTTTTCTGAATTAATAAATAGAGGAGATAAACAGAAACATCATAGCTAACCCATTCTTTATATATCTGTGCCTCCCTTTTTTCTGCACAATCTAGTAAAACTTAACTTTCAGCATCTTTGAATTGCTTCATTTTTACACAAGATTACAAAATGAGAATTATGAATAACTAAAATAATCAAAAAACAAATATAAATTTAGCTGAAAGCCTTCAGCAACATTTTGTGACAAGAATCTCATTTGTCACTGCCATCACTGTCTTGTCTCCCTGGGTCTGCAGCAATGTGTATTATCCCACTACGAGAATAAGCATCTCTGCAAGGAGAGCACCTTCTGACTGCTTTGGGAAGATCTTAGCCAAGATCTAAGACCTATTTCTCTTTTTCAAATGGTCTTATATGAACTCTCTCTACACAAGTTCCAACACTCCAACACGGGGTACTTAAGTTTTAGCATTTGAAGTATTCTAAGACTCTTGTTGATATAATTGAACCACCATCTTTTAATTTTCAAATAGGCCCTATCAAAACCTCCTTTGAACAAATCATCATTTTTTTCCCTAATCACATTCTGGAGTTAAAAAAAAAAGCCTCCTTCCATTCTAACCAAAGTTATCTTTGTTTTACTTTTTCTCCCAATATTCCACATATCCACATAACATAGCATTTATATATAATAAGGAACTCTTAGAAAGAAGCATGCTTCAAAAGATTGCATTCATTTTAACAAAATGAATTTTATGATTTGATAAAATTAATTAATAATACTCTTAATCCTTAAAAACTACTAAATCTTTTTATTTTTTTTTAAAAGTTTATGCATCCAGGACACACGTGGAGTCTCTTACATAATTTTCTGTACTTCTGGGTCCAAGAGCTTTAATAACGTTTAGAAAAGAGTTGAAAATAAGTCCATTGCTTGCTGGCTGGGCTCCAAATATGAGGAAGGATTAAAGTCAGGGAAAAAGGTTTCACACTAGTGGCAGGATAAATAGTAACCGAAAATACTTGGGGCTCAGAGCCATGCACTCAGAGCCATGGAAATGAAATGAGAAATGTCTCATGCAGAGAAGTAGAATAGAACAACCCCATTCTCTCCTTCCTCTCTCTCTCTCTCTCTCTCTCTCTCTCTCTCTCTCTCTCTCTCTCTCTCTCTCTCTCTCTCTCTCTTTAAAAAAAAGACCTTCTAAACAGGAATGCAATAGAGAAGACAACTATGAAATAATAGGTTTAATTGAAATAATATAAAAATGGTTAAATGATTTCAATTAAATGTAATAGGTGCTATTTTAATGCAAATTTAACTATTTTAGCAATAAATGTGTAGCTTATTGCAGTTTAATTGGGTTTCCAGTTATTGCACAATATAAATGCAGATGATGCCTCAACAAAGTCTTCCAGGAAATAAATTGGGCTGAACTTAAATGCATGCTACTTCTTAATATATTCAGAAATGATTCTATTGATTTATGTGACTGTATCCATGAAAAGGAGAGTCTGTTTCAGATTATCCTGTGGTTATTTATAGATGGATGAATGACATCAACTCTTAGAATTGAAAATTTAAAATTCAAAAATCAAATCAAGAATCCAGGAGGCATGGAAGACTGAAAGACAAATTTAAATGTTAGATATTAATGTTAATTAATATAACATTATTAGATGTTAACATTGTTTCTCAAAATTCAATTATATTATACCTATGGTTTAAAATACTAATTCACATGTTTTATATTATATCAATTAAACCTAACAAACATATGAGATTTTAATGAAGATTTTTATCATATATATCATCAAAAAATTGATTCTGGTAGGATTGAATGTACAAATTTAACTTCTATATCTTAGTTTATCATAACCTCCCTAAGTGTCTACAGTCAGTAATCTACATGTTAAAAAATTAAAGATGAACATGACTGAATTCTTATTTAGGTTTGATGAGAGAGAGAAAATGGTTAAATGATTTCAATTAAATGTAATATGTGGTGGGGTGGAGGTTATTGGATCTATTAATTGTCAGAGCAAAGAACTGAGCACATCTGTTCACAATTCCATTTGTATATGTGTCATTATATAAATGAACTTCATTACATACTACTTAATCAGCTGGTTTTGTTCAAAGTCTGAAATAACACATGTTCTAAAAACCAAATGAATTACTACGACAAGGACAGTCATGCCAAAGGGAAATCTTTCATTATTAACCAATTAGAATAGATTTTTTTAAAAGCTGTCTCTATTCAGTTTTTGTACAATCAGAAAAAGTCAACATAGGAAAACCAACCATCCTGGTTTGCCCAGTACTGAAGCATTTAGCAGGACTAGAATTTCAGTAATAAAACCCAGAAAACCATGGGCAAACTAGAATGGTTGATCAGTTTCTGATAGACATCATTATCTAAAGTACATGTATGAAGACATGAATTGGTGTCAACATACTTTATATACAACCAGAGATATGAAAAATTGTGCTGTATATGTGTAATAAGAATTGTAATGCATTCCGCTATTATTTATTTTTAAAAAAATAAATCTAAAAAAATAAATAAAAACAATCTTGCACCCAAATAAATAAATAAATAAAGGTTAAGAGATATATAGTAAGTCTACAATCTCCAGAAACATTTTTCAGTTGCATGAAATCTCATTGGTTTAGGTCTATGTATCCCTGGGTTGGAGTTAGATTATAGGGACCAATAAAAAGGAACATAAAGAGATGCATAATAATATCACATTATCTTTGTATTGTGTCTAAGAATTATGAAAGATCTCAGTCTTTATAAATTGATTCATGTGAGCTTCTAACACTGACAAGGCCCAGTATCTTTATCTCCATTTTAAAGGAAAAGAGGAGACTCAAAAAAGATAAGAATTTTGTTCAAGGTCATAAAATTTATAAGGGCCAGAACAAACCCTTAAACCCAAGACTACAAGAGAATCCCTGTATGATTTCCATCTCTGGTGGTGAAAATTAGCCTGTTTATATAATAGCCTAGCTCATCCATCAAAAAAAATATTGTTCATGAGGATTAAAACTGCATTCAATCAGTAGAAGAACAAGAAGTTACATCACCTCAAAGTCAAGTGGAAGTTTATACCTGTTAGGAAAACCCTTGACTACTGAAGGTCAGTTTAACTAAAGAACCCATGCATACCTAACATCTCTGAAGTGCTTAATTTAATAACTCTCTATCTTTATTGCAGTGTTGCAACTGTGCTTAATACCCACTGCAGATGGTGCTCTGGGAATCACAAAACACTCTACGGATATAATGTTTATTGTTATTTTTAAATTTATGTACATTAGATCAAGATTCCCAGCACTTGGTACTTTACCGCTCTTAGGTTATTATTCTAGTTACTTTTGCACCTGTGAATGGATGAGTCAGATATTCTCACTCTCAATGTTTCTGGAATGTTTGCCATTCACCCCAGTGTTGGGTGTCACAGTGTACAATTATTTCTCCTGCTTTAATAATCCTCCTACCTTCTTATTTGATCATTGAAGTTCATTTTAGGTAGACCAAATGCACACACACTTCTGTGGTATTTCCTATTATAAATTTTGACCACAAAAAAATTTCACATTATAAATTTTACCATAAAAATGTTCACGTTAACCAGTGAGATTTTAAGAATGATAAAAATAAATTACCTCAAACAGAGTCTTTCATATGTTCAAATTCTGTTTAGTTTCCTTTAACAACTGAATAGAGTTATGGTTGGAAAGGAAATTGTCAAGTATTATTTAAGAATGTTATTCACTGCACTCAATTTTATAAGATGTATGACCTGTATAAAATTAGTTTCTCAGTACTTGGGAGAAATTGTTAAAGACCGTGTCTTTCCCTAAGCAAGACAAGTCATTCTAACTAATTTCTCTCCTGCCAAGGGTATTCTTTTTTCTTATAAATTACTATAAAAGTGCAATTGAGATGTGGATGTAATACCTACCTCATAGAGTTTTCATGAGGAATAAATTGAATAATGAACATGGTGCATTTTAAAAATTGTTCAATAAATAGTAGATATTAACCCCAAACCATCTTCACATCTTCAAAAATTCCAAATGGATTTATTTGTTTTTGAAATTATGAATTTATTGTTTTGTTTTGTTTGTCTTTTGGAGACTTTTGCCTAACTTTTGAAAAAAATATTTTATTTTTTAATTGTTTTTTTTTAACTTTTTGTTGTAGATGGACACAATATCTTTATTTTTAGTTGTTTATTTTTATGTGGTGCTGGGATTGAACTCTGGATCTCATGCATGCAAGGCAAGCGCCCTACCACTGAGCCCCAGCCCCAGCCCTTTTTAAATTTTTTAATTGATTTTTAAAAAATATATGACAGAAGAATGCATTACAATTCTTACTACACATATACAGCACAACTTTTCATATCTCTGGCTGTATATAAAATATTTTAACACAAATTCATATCTTCATACATGTACTTTGGATAATGATGTCCACCACATTCCACCATCCTTGCTAACTCCCTACCCCCTCTCTTCCCCTCCCACCCCTCTGCCCTATCTAGAGTTCGTATATTCCTCCCATGCTCCTCCTCCAAACCCCACTATGAATCAGCCTCTTTTTAATAGAAAAAACATTTAGATTTGTTTTTCTGGGGGGATTGCCTAACTTCACTTAGCATTATCTTTTCCAGCGTCATCCATTTATCAGCAAATGCCATGATTTCATTCTCTGTTATTGCTGAGTTAAATTCCATTGTGTATATATGCCACATTTTTTTATCCATTCATCTACTGAAGGGCATCTAGGTTGGTTCCAAAGTTTAGCTATTGTGAATTGTGCTGCTATAAATATTGATGTGGCTGTGTCCCTGAAGTATACTGTGTTTAAGTCCTTGGAGTATAGTCCAAGAAGAGGAATAGCTAGGTCAAATGGTGGTTTCATTCCCAGTTTTCCAAGGAATTTCCATACTGCTTTTCATATTGGCTGCACTCATTTGCAGTCCCACCAGCAATGGATGAGTGTACCTTTTCCCTCACATCCTCACCAACACTTATTGTTGTTTGTATGCATAGTAGCTTTTGAAAATTTCACATAATTGTCCTAGAGGGTGATGATGAAATGCAATGTTGGAGTACATGTAAATAATGAATCATCAGGTCACATTCATTAAATGTGCAGAGTTGTCAACTGTCCACAAAAAAAAAAAAAAAAAAGCGTGACTTTCATGAAGCACATGGGAGTTGCTGCCAGGAGTCAGCTTCCCAGGCTGTGGGAGCATTTTCCAGCAACCCCTTGCATAACCATAGAGTCACAAGACTAATTCATACCAAAAATATTATGAGCAAAGTGATGTATGTCACTACTGAACTTGGAGTTTCAAAGAAGTAAGTGAGCTTTCTTCCACTCCATCTAGCTCTAGTGAGTGGTGGAGCCACAAGATGGAAAGATTTCAGGTTTCTAAACACTGTATGGAAGACCAGTTGCATCTTGTAACAACCTTAGTGAACTATCCCAACCACACAACTGAGAAATAAACTTCTATTAGGCTAAGCCATCAGAATTTTTGTTTCATTTTAATTGAATACTCCAGGCAAATAAGCTTGGGTCACTGGAGTCCATGTTTTTCTGTCCAGAAAAATATAATGTTTGCAAAATACTGGTCAACCCCCAAAGTCTTAATTAGATAGAGCTAAAACTAAGACTTATCCACCCCTCATGATTAACCACATCATAGTGTCTCCTGAACAGTCCCATTTATGCAAGGTACTCCGGAGGCTGGGACAGGCTTTTCCCATCTCGACCCTTGGACTTAGCTACTTCTACTTCCACATTTCACTTGAAATATTACCTATTTAGAAAAGATTTCTTTCCTTGCCACTTAACTCCATTCCCCTTCTTAGTGCTTTCATAGCACAAACACAATTTTGTATGTATTTGTGATAATTATTTAATTGATTTGCTTTCCTCACTAGATTTATAAGCTTTTTAATTGTAGAAAGTAGCACATAGTCCAAACACATAATAGTCTTTGACTAAACATTTGTTTAATAAATTTAATAAATAAATAACTCAGTGTGGTATTGTGACATGTAAAATCCTGGGAGTGTAAGGAACACAATGAAGGTACTTTGATGGAATTCACATTTTTTTTTCTTCAAGTTCATTACTAATGGTTTGGTCTTAATGAAAGAAAATAGTCAACTGGCCACAGATAATTTGGCATTATCTGAGTGGACTGCACTCATTTTCAGGCTTAACTTGAGCAAACGGTTGTCAGGAGCTCAGCTAAACTGTAGAGAAATATTCCTAAGCTGTCAGCTGCTGAAGGAGTCAATTAATACAATAAACCCAAAATAAAAGAATTAAGAATATTATGCTAAGCAAAATAAGCCAATCCCAAATAACCAAAGGTTAAATGTTTTCTCTGATATACAGATGCTAATTCTGTGGGGGTGCTAGGAAAGAATAGAGGTACTTTGGATTAGGCAAAGGGGAATTAATGGAGGGGAGGGAGTATGGAAGTAAAAAGATAGTAGAATGAATCAAACATTATATCCTAATGTGCATATTTGATTACATGATCTGTGTAACCCTATATCCTGTACAACCAGAAGAATGAAAAGTTACACTCCCTTTATGTAAGATGTATCAAAATGCCTTCTACTCTCATGTATAACTAATTATACATGATACAAATAAAAACTTTTTAAAAAGTTAAAATAAAACTAAGTCAATCATTTACTATGATGGAATAAGAAAGAGGTTAAAATCAGAGAAAATGCCAACTTCCCTCTTCCCCTTTCCTCCTTGGGATGGCATACTGGTCCAGGGATCAGCATTCTCATTGTTGCGGGATCCCCAAAGAGTTCTAGCACTATATTATGGGTCTTGGGGTCAGGGGAAGGAGAAAAGAGGTTAAGAATGGGAAATAACTATGTAGTAGGTCAGTGTATGGAAAGGCTTACTGCTCTCCCTAATAAGCAGGTGTCAACACAGGCACCAGAAGAGCACCTCTGCCCAAGGTCTCAGATAAAGAAGCCTGGAAATGAAGATGCCCATGTGAGCTAGGAGGTAAACATGTGAAGAATGTGACCAGCCAGAGGCCTGAGTCCTTACAGACTGCAATGTGCTGTATGTCCATCAGACTTGGTGTAAGGAAGGCAGATTTCCAACATGAGGTTTTCCAGGTAAACGCTCCTTAGTTGACTGTTGTCAGGACTAAAACATTACACATAGGTTTTTAAGGTGCTTCCTTGCAGCTGGCTCCCTCCTGTGCTGCTGTCAGGAAGCCTGTGTTCCTCACCACAAAGATCCCCACAGAAGTTAGTTATTTCCTTATGATATGTAAACTGCCTTCCCTAATATGGGACCATCTAAGAGAAAGAGCAGGGAAAGCCACAAGGCCTCTCAGGACAGAATGTCAAAAGCCAATGTTCCCTTCAACCACATTTTCCTATTTAAAGAAAATGAATGAATCTACATACTGTCAAAGGGAAGGCAGTTAGACTCCACTTTGTGAAGAGAAGGATGTCAAAGAATCTGTGGACCTGTTTTAAAGCAACCAGACTTGAGTAGAACATGCTATGTTTTAGAAAAAGAGCAAAGTAAAAATAATTCTGTTTGTGGAATACATTTAAGCCACATAGCCCACTTGCTACTTTGACCTCCATAGATCTGGTTCTGCCAAATTTGGAAAGGAGAAGATGATATGGTTAATATCATTTCTAAGTATAATAATCCTTATTGCAAATTCAATTTATTTTTTTTATTCCATAAAAAGGTTTCACTTTGTCTGTTTCACCATCAGGAACATCATAATGATTCTAACAAAGATTAAAAGGTCACAATCTGAATTATCAACTTGAGAAAATATACAGAGCCAGGTGCAGTGGCACATACCTGTAACCCCAATAGCTTAGGAGGCTGAGGCAGGAGGATCTCAAGTTTAAAGCCAGCCTCAGCAAATGCAAGGTGCTAAGCAACTCAGTGACACCTGTCTCTAAATAAAATAGCAAAAAGGCCTGGAGATGTGATTAAGTGGTCAAGTACCCTTGAGTTCAATCCCCAGTAAGTGCCACTCCATGAAAGAAAATAAAACAGAGAGCATCAGCTTCTTTTTCAACCACTGTTTCAGATGTCTAGGCCAAAATAAGAATTATTTGCAATTCTAGCAAAGAAGTAAATTGAGGTTAATTGATTTATTACTGAAGCAAAGAAGGTAGCAAACAATCTTTGAGGGTTTAGAGTATTTATTTATTTCATGGTAGAAAATTCTGGGGAACTATCACTTCCTCTCAATTCAAAACTAATGTGGCAGTGAATTTACCAGAACAAAAATTTAGTTTGTAAATTCTGCTTAGGAAATAAAAGCAACTTTACATTGGTAATGGTATTACTTTGTATATGTGATTTCCTGAATAACATTGTGCAACACATTGTTACTTGAGACCCTTTTCCTGTATTATTGTAGCAACTAATCCAAACAGAACGCTCCAAAACCCTTGCAGATTAGGGAAAATTACTGGCATACAGACATCTTGGTGTCATGCTTCCAACATGCTGCCTTTGCCTGAACTCCGTTGTTCATTGTTTAAGAAATGGTTCTCTATCTTTTGGTTATATAAAAATTAAAAAATATGAGAAAGTAAAACCTATTCTCAAGAACATTATCACCATTAATCTCCATGGTTTTCCCATACAGATAATCTCTGTGTTTTGCAACTGTAAATTTCATCAAAAGAGGTCTGTGTCCAGCTGGTCCACCTTTGTCTCTCTGGCATCTTTCTGGATGCCTGAATGACTGCAAGAAATAATTGTGAAAGAAGTGAATGAAGCTTAGTTCACTAGAACTAAGTCATTGATTTGCCATAAATAGAGAGAGATTTTTACTACTACATCTTTCTTGTGGGTGGGAGACCTTTCCACATAAATTTTTGAAGGTGAAATTCTCAGACAAAGGTTTGAGAAATGGACAATTATATTCTATCTACTTTATCATTTCTTAAACTCACCGGACTGTTTTGACCACAAAGTGTTTTGAAAATGCAAAGCTCTGGATGCATATTGAATTTTTAAAATTTAAGTCATGAAAAATCTGTATATATTCAGGTATTTGGTAAGCACAGGGAAACTGCAATAAACAAGATAGGTACAGACCTTGCATCTCAACAATGGATAAAAATATGTAAACAATGTATTTAAAATGCATTCCACAAATTAACGTATTTATTTATAATTTCCTTGAGGAAATGATATGAACTGAGCTTCACAAGACAGATAGGAATTATGGACCCGCAAGAGACTGCTGAGAATGGAAGCCAGTGTTCGGAAAGGGAAAAGAATACTGGTCAAGGACAGAGAGTAGAGCAGTAGAAACATGAGTAGGAATATAGTACAGGGCCATTTTCTTCAGTTCTACTCTAAGGCAGCTTAGAAAAGACTGACCTTGATTGTCCTGCAATGCGTTACACCCAGAGGAATGCAGAGACTAGACAGGGAATGTCTGTGCAGCATCTTGAGATTAGTTTGAACCTTTTAAGCAGCACCACACTGGTTCTGTTATTGTTTTCCACGTCTTTCAAGAGATTCTTACTTGAATTAAGGAAAACAAGAGAAAATATAAGCTTATTTGGCTCTAAACTTTTTTTCTTGAAGGGTCCTTAGTATCCTGTGGACTTCATTCTGTAAACAAGAAAAATTTACAAAAACTTGTGTATTGAAAAAACCTTCTAAATAGATGCCAGGACAACAAAGAACTTAAAATATCCCAGGTTTCCTGTTTTTTCATCAATCTTTTCTTTAGACTCTATGACACACTCATCATCATCATCACCACCATCATCCATTACAGTCTGAAGTGCTTACTATATTCTGATGCTCCAGGTACCATACTAAGTTCTTTACATAACATTGAGTTCTTAATTATCAAAAATGCCTGTGAGGTATTGTGGCATTTAAATCTTTGTATTGCAGGTGATTTATTGAAGATTTGGTGATATTAATTAACTCTTTGGGTATATTAATTAATTAATTCAGGGTTTCAAGACTAGTCAATGAAATTGGATTCATAACTTATACCACGAATAAGAAATCTATAAAATGACCTGAAATCTTAAAGGTAAGACCTTAAACTAAAATTCTTAAAAGAAAACATAGTAGAAAAGCTTTGTGTCATTGGCCTTGGTAATGATTTCTTGGATACAACATTAAAGGTATAGGAAACAAGAAAACTAAAAAGTTTCCACACTTCAGAGCAAACAGACAACCTCATAAAGTGAAAAAAATTCTCAGACCACATATGTGATTAGGAGTTACTATCCAAAGTGCACAAGGAACTCTTGCTATTTATTAGCAAAAAATAAGAAAGATTAAAAAGTGAGCAAAGACCTTGGACAGACATTTCTCTGAAAAATATAAACAATTGACTAGTGGTTGTTTGAAAAAGAACTCAATATTGCAAATCATTGGTGAAATTCATATCAAAACTCTAAGGAGACATTACCACAAAGGTCATAAAATGACAGTTGGGAATAAGTAGTGTAATTCCACACATGCCAGGTATAGGACCACAAACCTCACCCTCGGAGTGGTAAACTTGTCTTCAAAATGAGGTCCCTGGTTGCATGGGACACTAGTATGGGTGCAACTGGGCAAAAGATCACCAGTGCTAAGTTGTTTAGGGTCAAAATTTTATAGACTAGAAAATGTCATAAAATCATTCTTTTTTTATGGCTGATATTTGGATGCTCACACACAACACGGGGGAGGGGGGATAGAAGTTCAGTACATTAGACAAAAGGTAATGAAGGGAAGGGAGAGGGGACAGGAGTAGGAAAGACAGTGGAATGAATCAAGCTCTCCTGTGCTCTAATATGAATACATAACCAGTACAACTCCACATCATGTATAAGACTAGGATCTAATTAGAATAAGATGTACTCTGTTGGGGTTTGAGTGTGCAGAGTTTAGCTCCTTCAGGCCTGATATTTTGCAAGAGCTGTGGCTGTGATTTAGGTCAGCTGAGGCAAACCTCTGCTAGGAGGAGGAAAAGTTCTCTTCCCCTTATCGCAAGTCACAAGTTCTGCATGGTTTGGCCAAGAGGAAGAAGCTTCCTGCATGCTTGATCTGGGAACAGTACATTCTAAAGAAACAAATACATCCTCATGGGATTAGATAATGTCTACAAAGAACTTTAAGAGGGTACTTATCAAATAAACAGGAACAATCTGAATTTAGTTCTGTGTACCCACTGAGGCATGATATTTGGGCAATGTGGGTGAAGTGTTACTGAAGAATCGCTTGCTTTGTTAGAAGAAGAATATAAAAAGGAACTTGCAAATAAACCTCAGCATGCAGTTGCAATTGCTGCCTTGGATCTGCATCCCCTGTGTCCTGGTTATTTCGTGACCCTTACCCAGGGACCCGAACGCTGTAGACTTTCACAGTACTCCATGTTTGTATGATGAAATATACTTTACTGTCATGTATAACTAAAGAGAACAAATAAAAATAAAAAATCCTATAGACTGATATCACAGCAGGAAGCCATCTGATGAGTAAATCGTATCACTGGAAAAGCAAAGAAATTAAGTGTAATGTAAGTTCGAGCTTTTCTTTCTCTTTTCTTCCTTCCTCCTCCCTCCCACTCACACACTCCTCCCTCCTTTCTTTTTCTTTTTTCTCTCTTTCTTTCTTCTGCAAGCCTGAATTTACACAGTCTGAAATCCAATTTCACTATTAACATTATTCGAGGGGAAAAAAAAGGTTATAGTGTCATTCTTAAATTTGATTTATGCCAGCCCCAACTGTGCCAAGAGAGAAAAAGAGGATCAATCACTTTTGTCCTTGGAAGTATGTAATATGGTTCATGTAAAATGACATTCTGAAATACTTTTTTAATGTCATGGGAACTGTAAATGCCACATTATTCTCTGAAACAAACAAGAAAGATTAAAAGACAATTTCATAGGGGTTTTCTTTCCCTTTTCATAAGAAAATGTTTGCCAGATTTTGCATATATTTCCTAATTCTGAATGACTTTCTTAGCTTTCCTACATAGAAACTCTTTACCTAGTATTCTGAGATTAATATGGTAGAAAGATAGTTTGATAGATAAAATATGAGTTAGAAAAAGAAGTCCCTGGGTCAAGGAAAGGAAATGGAATCCTACCTAAAAATGTCAAAATTGGAAATAGAGAAAACTCAGAGTAAATAGGATGGAAATGAGTTATATAAGGTTACCTGCTTTAAATACATCCCAAAAATGGGGAAAAATAAATAAACTACATGTTATGAGGAAATACAGAAAACACCAGTGGATAATAATTTAAAAATTGGATATTTTTCAAGGTTTTAAGAACATGAAAGGGACATTTATGGCTATACAAAATGGAAGATCTGCATCATCTTCCATGAAGTATTATTTATAAATATTTTTAAGTTTATTATTGGCTTATTTATAGTTAAAATTTAATATATTTTAGAAGAATATTAATACACATATATTTGATTTTATAAGTGGAAATTTATAAAGGATTTGGGGATTGAAGGGTAACTTTAAAATTGTGAAGTCTGATCATAGTTAATCTATTAATCATGCATGAACTCTTCCATCATTCATTCAACAAATCTATTATTAATTAACTACTGATACATCAGTGGATAAAGCAAGTAAAAGTGCTGGCCTTTGGTGGAGATTAGATACTGGTATGAGAGACATGGGTGATAAACATGTAAATATGTCACAGGGTGATAAGGGATAGAAAGAAAAAAGTAAGGGAAGGTCATAAAGAGAATGGATATTGTTGCATGATCAACATGGATGACCAGAGGGAGAAGGCCCGAGAAGGGGACATCTGTGTAAGCTCTGAAGAAGGTGAGGGATGGGATCTGTAGCTACCTGCTGGAGGTGCTGTGCAGAAGTAGCAAATGCTAAGGGCCTGAAGTGCCCAGGCATCAAGACAGGTCTCAGCAGTACAGAGCATGTCTAAAGTCCACTCCAGGTAGAAAAGTCATTTAAAAGTGTCCTATTTCAATGAACCATTGTGGAATCTCAATTAGGGTCACCCATGAAGTATCTGGGGTCACAGGTAAGTAGTTTCTGGGCACCACAAAACTTAAATAATTTAGCTAAAAGTGCCATATTTTAGTGAGTCCCAGCGTGAAGACTTAGGATGATAGTAAATAAGAGGTACATGTCTTACTTTCCTAGTCATGAATTCAATCTCTAGTGCTTTGTAAGATTCTGTGCAATATCATCCAATTTTGTTAAACTAACTAGCATGTTTGCAACATAGATAACAGGAGGCCATTTTAATAATCCAGGATTCGATGATAGTGATCATCTGTGTGAAACACCACTGATAATCACAAAGTATGGGCAGTGAGGAATGATCAATGGATCATAAGTCCTTACTTCATGCTTCAAAGTGACAGTAACAGAGGAAGTTCCTTGCTAAAACACTCATTCCATATTTCCATAGGTCTGGTCATTAAATTTTTGCATAAAGTAACAAGATCTGAAAGTTGATACTTCACACGCTGATGTATCTATCAATGCACTGGTTCAAGTTTTAAATTCTGATAATACCACAAAGAACACTTTGATACGGCAAATATTCCTCCTTCTTTGCACCTGCTAGTAAAAGACATTTGGAAACTTTGGAAATTGAATCAAACAAACCTTAAATTGTTGCTCAGAAAACTAAAAAAAAATCTACCATATGATCTAGCTATCCAAAGTCTGGGTTTATATCCAAAGAAACTGAAATCAGCAAAGAGACCTCTATACACTTAAGTTTATTGTGCCACTATTTACAATAGATAAACCAGCCTAGGTATGTATAAACAGATGAGGGGATAAAGAAAATTAGGTGTAGATTCACAGTGGAGTTATGAGTCAGCCATAAAAAGGAATGAAATTCTGTCATTTGTAACAAAATGGATGGAACCAGAGGACATTATATTAAGTGAAATAAGCCAGAAACAAAAACACAACTACTGCATGATCTCTCTCTCATCTGTGGAAATTTTGAAAAAGTCAACCTGGAGAGAATAATGATTACTAGAGGTTAGGAAGAGTGTGGGCATAGAGGAGGATAAAGGAGGTTGGGCTAGATCAATGCATGCTATATGTATTTGTGGAAATATCACACTAAATGCTAGTATAGTATACAATTAATACATATTAATGAAAAAATAAAATGAAATAATTTTTAAAATTCTAACTCAATCTCTTGGTTTCCTAATAAATAAATCCATTGTTGCTTCCTTATTGTTGTGAGTGAGCTATGCCATTAACACAGACCAAATACATTTGTGTCTTTCCACAGTATCAGAATTTATTGACTTAACAATAAATTCAAAAGCTACACTACTTTTAGCCTTTGGAATTCACTGAATATTTGTGGGCCACCTGGTAGTCAGAAACCTGGCCATGACAAGCTCTTTTATCCCATCCCAATCTTAATTTCTATTATCTATATCATTCAAGTCACACATCCTACTTCACACAAAAAAAATATCATCATGAGAAGAATAAGAAAGACCTCAGGCAACATCAGGCTATATATAGGATGCTGTGCAAGAAGAGCACAGGCAGAGAGGTATGAATGCAAAAAAAATCACTATAGGTGATCAAATAAACCTTTTAATTAACCAGTTTCACAGAGTTGTCAAGGCAGAGTGTGCAGAACGTAGGCAGTTTCACTGTCAACTTGAGGGGTCAGTTTGGAGTGGGGTGTTTGTCATCATCATAGTCAGGAGAAATCTCACTGAGCTGAAGCCTGGGAACAGAATCAGAGGTTTGTCTCTGTGGCAATTTTCCTGGACAAGGATCATCACGAGTTACCGGTGATGGGATTGGGGTGTTGCTGTGCCCAGTGTTGGTGGACTCCTCCTCCTATGGATCTTAGATGAGGCGGTTAAGTTTGGTGAGTTTCATAATCTGTGTCTGGTATTGCTGATAGAAGTTGAGATAGCAACATGTCCAGTTGTTCTTAATTTATTGTGATAAGTTGACATAAAAAGTTATTAGTCAACCTGTGTCTTATGATTGTGCTAGGCAGATGATGTTTGTTCATTTGCACAAACAAGTTGTAGATTCATTCTACCTTGGCACTTGAACTCAAAACAGAGTAACTAATGTTGAATTACTGCTCACTAAATGAAATATCTCAGAGCTAGCATGCCTAACATCTACACTTCTACACATCATGAAGTAACTCAGGGCAGGTTATAGCCGGTTCTTCATACTCACCAACAATTAGAAGCTATATGGGTGGGTTAGGCAACAGGACAAATTAAGTAGCCAATGGAATTAGGATGTTAGAAAGCAACTGGGTTAAGGATCTGGCTACCAGGGGCTGGAAACAATGGTACCATACAATAAACCCAGATCTAACTACAGGCTATACCTGGTTAGGCAAAATGTACCTACAGGTGTTGGGAGACAGTTGATCTGAGACTGAGAAGCAATTCAAACTCATAGACAGGCATATGTTCATAGAGTCTCTTCACCTCAGAACACAGTTAGGGAGGTAGTCATTGTGAAATTCCCAAACAGACACTTAGGTCTATTTCCAGCAGTTGTCTGATCTTCTAGCAAAACTTGGTTTGTATGTGGTCCACATGAACAAAGGTATGTGGGATACTTAAACAAACTTAAAATATTTTATTACAATAGTCCAGGGAGCTGTGCCTTTTATATCTGTCTGATATTTTATAGCATTTCCAGCCTAACTTGAGATATTTCTGGTAAATGAGGTTCAAAACTCAAAATATCAATTGAAGCTACAGACAGTTTTCTCTTTGTGCTTTGTTTAAAAAAATATTTTTTAAAATATTTAAGATTTAGTTCAGGATATAAATAAGAATCATCCATCCTGAGTCAGCATGACTCAGCAATTCAGTGAGCCTGGGAAATGAGTTGGAATGTAATAACTTTCTAGCACTTTAACGTGAATAAAAGCTTTTGAACCCCTGAAATTTCAAATGCTTGTGGTCATCTGTTTAAAGACAATTTTGTAATACAAAACAATTCAGGGAAAGATCTTTCAGACAAGACAAAACGTTGCTACTGTGTCACACTTAAGAGAAACATATTACTTGAGCAACTCAACCAAGATGAAGTAAGAACTTTTATTAGATGAAATCCTAGAGCATTCACAACTAGTGAAAGCTTGGGTTGCCTTAAAAAAATTCAGGGAAGAATTTCAATAAGTTTAGTATTATAAAACAAGTGTAACTATCAAGTCTCCAAATACTGTAATCATATAAAGAGGCCATTCTACTTTTTGAAGGAGATAACTACATTTATTTCATCATTGTCTCCAGATCTAGAAAGAGTAGATGCTACAGTGATGATAGGAAAGATACCAAAATTAGCTGCCGTGAATTCCTGTTATAGAAAAGCAAACAAGCAGACAAATAATTATCTGTTACTATTGGAATTAAAACTGAACATTGGAAAATTAAGAATTCTAAACCATAGTGAGATTTCAAGTAATTAATACAGAATAACATAGCCACGGTCCACTCAGAATGGGTGGCCAGTTCTTCAAAATGGACTCCAGCTGTAGCTAACTAATAACACCTCATTGGTGAGTATTTGTTGATTATTTCAATAATAGTTTCTGAGAAATGTCCTCTAGCAAATTAACATACAATCGAGACATTAATTTCCACCAAGTTTACTGAATGATTCTCCCTTCAATGTACAAAAAAAAATTATCCATCTTTATATGTTGGAATTTGATCACTGCCTCAGAAGCAATTTGGAAAAGTATTCTATTTTTTTTTTATTTCAAAAAGTAAGTTGAAAGGGGTGTATGGTGATACAGTAAGTAGTAATTGTTTTTCAGAGGTCTCGTATAAGTGTGTCAAGACAGAAAACAAGTAGAAACTGCCTCAGTGGGCAGGATCGAGGAGCCCCAGCTGAGTGTGTGCTCTCAGTCTTTGGGTAACATTAGTGGTTTGCTTTTGAGTGCTTTCTTAGAGAGATGGGATCAGCCTAGTCAGTTTCTTATTTATGGCGCTCTAACTCTAAAAGCAACAAAATGTATCTGCTGATCTGGCAACTGATATCTTAGCCCATTTCTAAATTGTACTGTTGATTATAAATCAGAGCTTGATGTTCCTGGACATGTTCCCAAGCCTCTTCCCATTCACTGCTATTGTAGGCCAGTGGTAAGTCAGCAAAAGGTAACAAGTCACAGAAAACATCATTTGACAGGGAAACAAAAAGAAAACACTGTAGAGGAGGCAGTTTAAAACAGGGCAGGGGTTCTCATTTTTTTTTAAATATTACCCTCAGTCACATTTACCTCATGAACGACTTTTGCTTTTCATACATTATTATCTTGTCACAAATTACCCTAGGCCTATTTGATTTTCTTCATTCTTATGAAATACTTGTTAGTATGATGTATTAAAAATAGAATTTAGTTTTACAAGACAGAAAGAGTTATGGAGATTAGTGGCTCAAGAATGTGGTTGTACTTAACACTACCAAAGTGTACATTTAAACATGTTTAAGATGGAAAAATCCATACGATTTTTTTCTTCCACAATTTTAAATGATATTGAAAAAATAGGCAAAAGCCAACTATAAAATAATGATGCCTGTTTGGGAAACTTCTCAGCTACTTCACTGATGAAGGTTCTACAAAGGTGAGACTTTAATTTCCACCAAGTTTACTGAGTGACTTTCCCTGAATGTACAAAAATTTGATAACTTCACTTGGGTAGTTTCTTGATTGGTCAATTCTTTTAAAGTATCTTTAGTAACTAGTAACTTATTTCCTGTGGACTGGATACAGGAGGGCAGAGATTTTTCTTCCTTTTTTTTTTCCCCAGTGCTGGATATCATCCAAAAAAGATGGATACTGAATAAACATGAAACCACATTTCTTGCTGTCTGTGACATTTAACTTACTAAAAGTATAAAGAAATAAAATTAAGTTATGATGATACATATTTTTATAACTTTAACTTCTAGAAGAAATCTATTTTCTTTTTTGGGAGGCTGGTGGGGACTGGGGATTGAACTCAGGGGCACTCAACTACAGAGCCACATCTGTAACTCCTCTTTGTATTTTATTTAGAGACAGGGCCTTGCTGAGTTGCTTAGCACCTCGCTTTTGCTGAGGCTGGCTTTAACTTATGGTCTGCCTCCCCCTGAGGTGCTGGGATTACAGTCATGTGCCACTGTGCCCAGCTGAAATCTATTTTCAAATCCTGTTTGCAAGCATAACATGCATTCCATTTAAGAAAAAAAATGAATGCACCCTTGTTTGACATGCCATTGCACTATTTACCAAATTTAAATTATAAATAGT
This sequence comes from Ictidomys tridecemlineatus, assembly GCF_052094955.1. Classification (NCBI taxonomy): domain Eukaryota; kingdom Metazoa; phylum Chordata; class Mammalia; order Rodentia; family Sciuridae; genus Ictidomys; species Ictidomys tridecemlineatus. The sequence goes on from NW_027520948.1 coordinate 134,114, forward strand.
TTATGGTGGTCTGGAAGTCTTGTAAATGTGTTTGGTACAAAAGGATTGTCGATTTCAGCAAGATTGAGAGAGTCTGGGCTACATCTTCATAGTTTTGCCTATCACAGGAATTTTCATGACTTTTACTACCCCAATAAGCACTGGGAAACCTTAAAAGAGGAATTCTACTTTGTTGTACTTCCCTCTTTAATAGCAGAGTGTTGCATGTGTACTGCTTGTTAAATATTCCTTGAAAGAATGTGTCCCAGGCCCAGTATTCCACTAGAAATAAACAGTGATTCTACATCAGTGACACCAACTGTTAGGTGGAACCACATTCAATAGCTGCTTGGTTGGCTGATGTGACCCATGTGTTTTCAGTATAGATGATCCAAAGAAAGTTTTAAAATCTACAGAATCTCAAAGAAATCCATAAATCCTCTTTTGATATTGACATAATTCTGTCAGAGATGTGTTTGGAAAAAACAGCATTCTCAGGGTTATTTGTTTTTAAATACTATCTGTTTCCTAGCAGTCTTTTCTTTTAACTATTTTAAGCAAAACTTTCCAATATTCATCTCTGAAGATAAAATAGTTGTTTTATTTCTAATATTGAGCAATCCACTTAAACAATTATGTTAACTAATGTCATGTTGCAGAAGCTTAAAGTAATTAAGTTTAAGTTTATGCAATAGGAGACTAATCCTCTTCTACTCAGGAATAGGTAGAAAAACATTTTATGTTGGCACCATGCATTATATTTAAGAAAAAAATGCAGAATAATTTAACAAAATCATGTTATCTACATATATAAATATACCACACAAAATTTATCTCTTATATGTGTGTGTGAAAATCACATATCAAGGATGAATAATGGAGGAGTAGGGGGAGGATCAGTGGAATGGAGTGGGTATCTGGATAGGGGAGAGGAGGTGGAGACTGAAATGGATGCAGTCGGTTTCCATTCATGTGTGATTTTGTCGGTATAAACCCAGATACTATGTTTAACTATTATTCTCTCATAATAAAAAAAAGATGTCTAAGAAAGCTTTAGGTTTACCAAAATCTTCTAGTTGATATGCACCCCATCCATTCTTTTTTTAAATGTGTGTCACTAAGATGTAGCTGAAACTTAAATTGAGGTTCACTGAACTGAGCCTTGGTTCTTCTTTCATTTGTACTTTTATTAAAATATGAAGTAACACAGGAAATTCAACAACTGTAATTTCATGATGAATTCTTAGAAAAGGAATTGTTAGATGAAAGGATAACAGACATTAAATTTTTCTATATAGTTTCTCAAAAGTCTTTCTAAAGTCTCAAGTATATTTTCACAGAAGAGTGTCTATGTACTAATGATCCAAATGAATATATATATATATATATATATATATATATAATCATCAATTAAAAGCTTTTAACTATATATAACGATTATATATAGTTCAGTAGTAAAGCTACAATAGTAGATGTCAGGCACTGGGGATCCTCAGCACCACCTAAAAATAAAAATAAAATAAAATAAAGGTATTGTGTTCATCTACAACTAAAAATCATTTTAAAAATCTTTTAACATTTTTTTATCCAGTAGTTTTTATTCTTAAGGGGCAAGTTATTTTAAAGAAGGGTTATTTTCAGAATTGGAGATGAACTGAGGGCCTCTGACATGGTCTCTAAGCCACAACCCCAGCCCTCTGTTCTAAGGACCTTTTCATGCTTTTTAGACTTTCATGTTTTGTTTTTATATGATATCTTTCATTGCCTTGTTCTTTTAGGAAAAAAAAAACTGCTAGTTTTCCTAATTGATATACAAAAATTCATTGTATTTTAAGATTAGCCTAAATTTATTGGTATAGAAGTTAGTGTGGAATCAAATTTTTACTTTATGAGTAACTCCTCTTAGTTATGTGTGTGTGTGTGTGTGTGTGTGTGTGTGTGTGTGTGTAACATTTTTAGGTGGGAATTCAACATACTCCATGGTGCATTTCATCTGTGATTGACTATATCTGTACTGCTATTAGCTTTGCTTTCAATCAGCTTTTCTTTTTTTAAAAGTGTTGATATGCTCATGGGAAAGTGTTGCACATGCAAAAACTGTTATAAATGTCAGAGAAGAAAACACTCTGGGAAATATTCTTCTATTCTCTCTTTCTGTCTGTCACGTGTGTCTCTGTGTGTCTCTCTGTCTGAAGTCAGGAGTACAAAGTAGGTGGAAGGGGAAGAGAGAACTTAGGTCCCATGGGATTTGGCAAAGCCAAAGACCAAGACCTCATTAGGATCCTGACATCTCTACCCCTGCTTTCACACACCAGTTCAATCGCTGTGCTGTTCCATTTCCTCTCCAGACTCAAGCAAGGAAAAACAGCCTCCTAGGAAGCTCCACCACATTCTTGATATGGTTTCCCATAAAACCCTCTGAATAATCAGCTAACACGAAGCTTTCACATGAATTTATTTGGGAATTGGCTGATGGTTTTGTTTTCCCTGTTGTTTCTGCTGCCGACATAGTTTGCATCTGAAATCATTCTGGCTGTGGTCACATTTCTTTGGCCAGGGGATATTGTGAAAGCCTCTGTCACCACAGAAGCAGATGAACATTCCCCTGGAAATTCACTGGAAAATGGTGAATTCGTGACAGCAGCTCAGCTGCTTCGTGGGAGGCCCAAGCTGTGACTCAGACTCGTGAGTTCAGGCCCCCAAATATCAGGATCCCTTTCCTCGTCAGATCCTCTTCACTGCTGCTCACAGGATCTGTGGCTAGCCTTTTGGAAAAGTCAATTATTTTTACCAAATATTTTTCAGATTTCTGACGACTACTAAAGAGAAAGGATGTCCTTATTATCTTATCTAGGGGAGAAAATTCTTTCATGTAGGTAAGAATTAAAATTCCTATATTCTGATACTTAAGACATAATCTTTTATTCTAATATTCCAAGTTAATAAGTGGAATTATAGAAAATTTACAAGATACAAATAAGAAAAATAGAATCTCCCCCAAATTATCTACTATGCCAAAAACCCAGATTAATATTATTGACATTATAGCAAACACCTAGTTTCTTTTCTATAAACTTAGGTTTTAAGGCCTTTAAAAGTCTCAGTTTAATTAAAAGTAAGCCAAAATAACAGAAGAACAACTTTTTAAATATTCATATAATGTGGTATTTTAGTTTGGGGATTCATCTCTATGATATTGAATTCATCATTCATTTCTAGGTGTTAAAAAATCAAATATGAATTGTAAACTAGGTTATAACTAGGTGCGTTTCAGAAGGTGTACTTACCTTGAGGTTTCAGTATGTTCAGATTCCTATAATAAAAATATCATAAGCTAGTATCTTAGGAACAACATTATTTCTCACAGTTCAGTAAGATGGGAATTCCAAGATGGTGTCCCCGCAAGATTTGCATCTGGTGGGGGTCAATTTCCTGGTTTACAGTAGAGACTTCTTGCTGCATTCTCACATGGTAGCACGGACAAGGCAACTCTAAGACCTCTTTTATGAGGATCCTAAGGATCATGAAGTCTCGGCCCCCATTATTTAATTGCCTCCCAAAGCCCACCTCTCAATACCATCACCTTGGGGGATAGAATTTTGGTGCATCAATTTCAAACTTGGATCTTGAGTGGCGATGAACATTCAGAAAATAGTACTTTGTTCTTTGTTAAATTGGTCATTAATCTTTCTATTAAAAAAAATCTCCTTGACCCTTTAGCCCTTCTTTCCCATCTCTAAAATGGGGCTTGATGACCCAGAAGTTCTTTTAAAGAGCCCTACTCTATGATTCTAATCAAAATCAAACATTGAGGAAAGCCCCCATCCCCACTCCCAATGTTGTGTGTGTTAAACATGTGGTAGTCATAGAGTTTAATTTACCATCTCGGAAACAAACAATGTCAGATATCTTGGTTTTGGGGGAAGACCAAGAAAATGACTCTTCCATTGCATACGTGCTAACTGTTGCATAGTTCAATATTTTCTTTCAACATGTGGTCACAGTCCTGACAGTTTTCTGCTATGTATCATGATAGTATCTTTTTTTCCATATAAATGATGACTTCATTATTTTCATTAAAAAATCATGAGCTCTTTATATAAACAATTCTAAGAAGTACAAATAAAAAATACAAAAATGACTTCGAATCCCTCCACCACAAAAAACTAAAAATAGCATTTGATGAACCTCATTACAAATACTTTCCATGCATTGATTATATATCAAATAGACTAGTAGAACGATGGAAAGGAAATATGGGCAATACACATAGTACTTATATTCTAACTGTATAGACAGGATTTGTTTTATAATATTCTGATCATTCTTTACGTACATTTTAATAGACTCTTACAGGTAAAATGTGTTTAAAATGAAGGCAATATTTTTCATGTTTTTTAAAAATTTTTTGCAAACATAATTCTCACTGTTGCTAAGTATTTGTTCTATATTCAGCTGCTTCCAAGATCATCATCTGTTCTTTTCCCAAAGCGTATCCATTTCTCAGGTATTTAATCTAATCTCTTTATTTTTGAGAAGGACTCTGTGAAAATCCTCAAACTTTCTTATTTAAGAGTGATTAGTCTTGCCTTTATAAGGAGCTTAAATTCAAGTAATCATGATTGTTATATGCATTATGATTTTTCAGGAATAATTCTGAAATGACTTTTCCCCTCTGCATTCTACAAGTCACAGTAATATTTTTGTTGTATCATCACTAAATGAGACACCAGTTGTCAGGCAGAACAGTGCCTAGAAAGCACATACAAGGTGCCATGTAAATGTATAGTAACCAAGAAAGTTCTGAAAGTAAATTTTAAAACATTCATTTTAAGTACCATTCTGTTTGTCTAGGGGATTGAATATATTTTTTTCATTATCTTTCTATATCAATGCTTTGAGCAAGATACAGCAGAATATTAGGTTTTCTGCTTCAATATTTCTTGAAATGTGATGTATTGTTTCAAATAATAGATTACTGTTTCTTTTAAGGAATTTTCTTTTTTTTTTTTTTTGAGTACTTTTCTCCCACTGCATCCATTCAGGAACACCAATTTCAATTCCGTTCTGTTGTGTATGGACAGATATCATACTCTTCAAGCTCCTTGTGGGTTTTTTTCCTCTGTGTTTACTGGGTTACCTCAAGACATTCACATTAGGTATATTTTTTGTCATGAATGTCATTCCTCCTCTTAACATTTCTAAATAATTCACTAAATATGCAAGAGTTTTGGTTTGGTAGATAGCTCTGCTGTCACTATTTTTATTCGAATATCATCTTTCCTTTCCGTTCCAGTTTTATCAATACTTTTTAAAAGTGCTTTCAAGGGGATCTACTTCTCTTCCTTGGATTCCTTTTTTATTTTCTTAAGATTTTTTTCGTTGTTTGTTTCCCTCCTTTCATCTTATCTTTCATCATTGCCTCCTCTTTTTCTTCCTTTTCTCCCCTCCTCTCACTATACATGTGTCTCTCTCCCTTCTATGGGCTTTTGCCATCACCACCTTTTTCATCTTGCTCATGCTGATGTGCTAAAAGCTCTATAGTGTGGGCAAAATCTATTTAATAACCTTTCTGGATCATCTAAGAAGATTCCGAGTCTTGGTTTTATTTGTAGCCAGTATTCACTGGGTCAGGATATGTACCTTGAGGAAACAGAGAAAAAAGATTATCTGAAATTGCCTTTGGTGAGGGGCAGGGCAGGGACCAGACCTCTGCTCTTATTTTTTCCTACATTCCTTCAAAAATCTTGTTTGAGGGCCCACTGCACCTGATTAGGGATGGATCCCGTTTTTATGAGCTTAGTCTCACTTTCTAACACAGCATAATATCCCGAGGAAGGGAAAGACCTAATGAATAGAAAAGATATGCTATTCAGTGCCAGAATCTTAGTGTTTCAATACTAAAAATTAGTCAGTTTTCTGCTGCTGCAACAAAATAACTGAGGAAGAAACTTAAAGGAAGAAAGATATATTTTGTTTAATCAGATGGGCTTGTGGTGAGACAGTGAGTACCTCATGGTAGAAGGAAATGGGTGAGCAAAACTGCTCACTTCAAGGAGGCTGGGAAGAGGAAAGAGAAATGGGCCAGGGACAAAATAGACCTTCCAAAGGCCTGCCTGCAGAGACCCTCCTCTTCCTAATAGGCCTAGACCCCACCTACAATTTCCCCCACTGCCCAAAAGAGCCACTTGTTCAAGACTAAACCTTTCACAGGAGCTTGTGGGGGACATTCCACATACAAACTATAGCACAGTGCAAATGTGTATTTCTCATTTGTGATAAAGTGACCATTGTTTCATCTTCCACTATGACCACAGATATATGGAAAGGTAGATACCCTTGAGGATTCTTCAGTGTCCTCTCAGGTTTATGTTCACATTTCCATTTTTTTTCTTTCTTTTCTTTCTTTTTTGACAGTTTGCTCAAAAGCACAAAACAAGGAACATTTTATTGGCTCAAAGTTATAAAGTTACATACAAATTCCTTAGGGTGTATAGAGTGTCCTTCACTAATTATTTTACAAAACATTCAGGTTCTTGAAGAAAAAAAATCAGCACTGTGCTATGTAGAGCACAAGATAAGCATTTCAATTTCATAACATCAAATCTGACATCTGTAAAATAAATACCAATAACCAGTGTATACCTATGGAAGTATCATTCCCAAGGCAGGAAAAAAATCCAGTTCACGAGTACAGCAAGCTGATGGCAATATTTTTAAATCTGAGATTACATATGTAAACACACACCAGCCCACACAATGGAAATGCACTTCTTCATTGAACCCAGCATACCCAGGGCTTAAAAGGTGATTCTGCTGAGTCTCTTCAGTTCCTAGTCTGAAAAACTACCACAAGATTTAACCCTAGCAGGCCATATTTAAATATGATAGAAAGAAGATCAATGTGTTTGAGCAGGATGGAGTTCTTCTTCTGATGAACCACTAGTAACATTTCCAGTCCACCCCAAAGCCTTCCATGCCAAGGGTGCACATGGTAACCAGTCCACTGGATGCAACCCTGACTCTCGTGGGGCATCTGAGATCAGAGTCAGATGTAGGTGAGGAGTCATAGGCCTGAGTTTCCCACAGTGGACACTGCACTGTAACCAAGAAATTATAAGTCAACACAATATAATGAAATGGTGTATGTTTCCTAATCCACTAGGACCAGATGGCTCAAAAACAGGGAATGTTAACATGTTAACCCTTCCTCTTATTATTACTTCAAGCATGAATGACTAGTCTTTTCCAGAATGGTCTTATAGACACTCACAGGGTTACCATGTTTCTTTCTTGTGACCACTCGGCTCCATCTTTACACTGAAAACTTGGAGTTCAGTTCTCTTAACGAGTACAACCAGACATAAAAATAAACATTGAGAAGCAGATGCAGCAGCCAATTATTTGCATTTTGATGTTAGGTGGGAAATCACTGCTAGAAAGATCAAGAGTAGATGAAAGGTAGTTTGGGGCAGGGGAAGTGCTGAACACTGAATTAGAGCAAATTATACTTCACGCTTTTGTGATTATGTCAAAATGTATCTTAATGTTTTATATAACTTAAAATAATCATAAAAAATTACTGCTAGTATGTGTTTTTTTCCTAAGTCATTAACATTTAACAACTGTCCAAACCAAAGGTCATTTCCAGGTAGAAAACTTACAACTTCTCCATTGGCCCATGTGCAGCATAATTTATTCTGTTCACCAAAACTTGTGACAGACTTGGCTCTTACTGATGCTGAATGGGCTTGTAGACACAAAATGCCCTAAGGACGTGGGTCACCAGCAAGATGCTGAAAACTGTTCCTGTCAACACCATATTCTGCCCATGCAGCATTACATACGGATGGCTCTGCTCCAAGGCTCCTCCAGGCCTGGGCCCTCTGCCTGCTCCACCAGGAAGCTACACAGGCCCAGGCAGCTACAGCCACACAATATCTTCCCCAGTACAAGTGGCAAATAGCCATCCTTACATTTTCAAACATAAGGATATTTCTGTAAATTCTTAATATTCTATTGAATGATAAAATAAAAATTTCAAACTTTCATAAAAAATAAATTATTTTATAATATAATTATAAATTATGTAATGATCATATCTATTTATAAAAGAAAAAGAGATTTTAAGTATTTCTAAGAAACATTAGGAATTGAATCATGACCAGAATCTTGGGTTCTGTTCCTCAGAAACCATTTTACAAGTGGCATTATGGTCTTACCTATTCTTGTAAGAGTTTACTAAGATTTTACAATTTTGGTTTATTCAGTTAAGTATTGGGAAGGGAAATTTCTGTTTTGGCTTGTTCTGCTCATTCTACGTGGAAATTAAGATGCCTTGGTTTCTTTCCTTTCTAATTTGCTTCTCCCTTACTCCATCTATTATTTCATATTATTATTCTTCAATTTAACTTCTTCATAGATGTAATATATTAATGTGATTTTAAAAATTAAGAATTTTATTAAAAATCTACATCTCATTCCTATTCCCATTCATGCAAATTTCCACTCACTTTTCATAATAACTACCACTATTTTCACATATATATTTCTGAAGATTCTTTATATAAATAGAAGAACAAATAAATATACCACATAATATTTCTTATTTACACAAAACTTGCCATGTTATATATTTTATGTTTTTAGGATTTTTATTTTTAAGTCAGAGCAAAGAAAGCTCCCTCGTTACTTTTATAAGTAACATCAAATTCCATTGCATGCTTATGTCATAACTTATTTAACCAGTCTTCATTGGTAGACATTTGGGCTGACTTTAATATTTTACTGGAATAAATAGTACTAAAATATACTACATGCAATTGTAAGTGTGCTGTTTGTAAGGGTTTTAGCTCCTTATATTCTCCATAAGTATGTCACTGAGCATCTGTTTTCTCACAGCTTCATCAACAGAGTTTGTAATCAAAGTTTTAATTTTTTTCTCATTCAATGAGTAAAATTAATATATTTCCAGAATTTTCATCCACACTTCATTTATAATTCACATATTGTTTTGCATGGCCATATACTAACAAATAAATTTGCTCATTTATCCATTTGGTTTTTAGAATTTTTGTAATGCAAAGAGCTCTTTTTATGTTATGAAAATAAGATATCAGTCTCAGCTCATTGATTAGGGTGCTCTTCTTTGTCATTGAGGTAGATTCCTACCTACACTGGGCATTAAGTTTAAGATCCACTAGGTTAGGCGAATCCACATGTTCCTCTAAAATAGGTGTATGTGAATGTCTGTTTAGTACACATAAAAATATAGCCACCCCTTATGAGTCCGATCTTACCATCTGGGGCTTCAAAAAGGATTAAGTTTCCTTTTTGTCTCCTGCTGTGATGGAGTCCTCACTCAGTGTTGAAAGTTGGATTCCCTCAGTACTTTACTCCATGCAGGAGTGCTGACTTGCCTGTGGTATACAGAGCAGATAGTACCTCACATGTCATTTGCATACTAAATGGTCCTGGCAGAGAAAGGCAAATTCTGCCCAATCTATTCTAGTCTTTATTCTAGAAGGCCGAAATTGATTCCAATTTCCAAAGTGACGTTATTTCTATTTTCTAAAAATATATTTCAATTTTACTAAGGGAATTCTGATACACACACATGTACGTCGAATAGCTAGAAATTACATATCCAGTTTATTACTCTGTGTTATGGTTTAAATATGTGTCCCCCAAAAGCTCATGGATAAGACCATTAGAGGTGAAATGATTGGATTATGAAAGCCTTAACCCAATCAGTGGATTAATTCCCTGATAGGGATTAACTGAGTGGTAACTTTGGGCATGTAGGGTGTGGCTGGAGGAGGTGGGTCTCTAGGAGCATGCCTTTGGGGTAAGTATTTTGTGCTGTTTTGAGCAGAGCTCTTGCTCTGTTTCTTGTGATGTCTGGAGCTGCTTTGCTCCACCACATTCTTCTGCCCTGATCTTCTGCCTCATCTGGAGCCATGAGGAATGGAGCTGGCTGACTATGGTCTGAGACCTCCGAAACTGTGAGCCTCCAAATAAAATTTTCCTCCTCTACTTGTTTTTGTCCAGTCTTTTGGTCACAGCAGTGAAAAAACTATCTAAAGCACTCTGTTAGTCCTTTTCCATTCATATATCCACTAGGTTGAAAGAATATAAACAATGAGCTGGCTTTACTTCAAAGCTACTTGTGGCTATGTTTCCCTTCCAGGGATATCTTAGAAATCTTCAGAATTTATTTTCATCTCACCTTACATAATAAGTCCTCCAACTCTTTACCAAAAATAGTTTTATTTCAGGATCAGAATTCTTATTAAATTTAAGAAGAATAATTTCTAAGTGACATTCAAACTAAACCTTTCCTGCTCCATGGGCAAAGAATCCCCAGTGAGAAGCCTCCAGAGGAAGATACCGCATGGGTTGAGTTGAGGTGACCCAAAGAAGGAACTCTGTCTCTGAGCTGGGGATGTGAAAGGAGAGGGGCAAGGACAATGGAAAGTTGAGGGGTAACTTTGTCTGGTACTTTTAATCTTATGAAGTTGGTGTTTTATGAATATATTCTATACAAAAATATGTTGCAATTTTATAATTAACCTTTCCATTTATTGGGCAAATAGTATGTTATTTAAGAGATGTCCTTGAAAGACCTGGTTAACAACTTAAAAAAAAAGATCTTATGACACAATGTACTGCAAATTAAAATTACAGATTTAGAAAAGAATCATAGTGAACTGTCCCCCTTCACCAAAAAAAAAAAAAAAAAAAAGCTTAAAAGAGCGAGGAGAGGAGAAAAGTTATATAAATATTTACCTTACTGAAGCATGGGAAAGGTCATTCTTTGAATAAAAATATAAAAAGACAGATTGTTAAATTATGCTGCATGAAAATTAAGGTATTCTACATAACAAACTTGTCACAGAATTGCTAAGCAATTTGAGAAAAATATTTGAAAATAGATATTAACAAATAGGTAGCTAGGTGGATACAGATCTCTTAATTTATTTATGAATATGTTAAAATGAGCCCTACTATTAGCATAACAATTCTTCAATAATAAAAGGGGTAATCTTGTGAAAATAGAAGAAATTATAGTACAGTAAGGTTGAGAAAAGAGGGAGGAAATATAGAATGAAACTGACCAAATTATTGCTATGTGCATGTATGAAAATACTACAATGAATTACACTTTTATATATAATTATAATGTATCAGTTCAAGAAAACAATAAATAAATAGAAGGAAGACCAATAAAGTAAAAGAAGAGGATCAGGGAGAAGAGGAAGGGAGGGGAAAGGGAAGCACTGTGGGAGGATATGGAGCAAATTATCATGTATACAATTAGTAATATGTCAAAAAGAATCCCATTGTTGTGTATAATTATAACACACCAATAATAACATTAAACCAGTACCTCACTAAAATTGTATATTTTATCATGTTTAGAAAATGTTAGGTGATATAGGAAAATGGTCATGACTTTGTATCCACTAAGATTACAGAGGCAATCACTTGACAATGACGTGTTATGAAATGTCTGTGAGGGTTAGTTTTATGTGATTGGGTTGTGGAAACTTTTAAATGTGTTTATGCTTTTGTGAATTGCCTGAACCTCCTTTTATATTCAGAGAAAGAATATTTCATTTCTAAAAATGTAGAAAACTGAAATAAAGTCAATTATTGATCTTCATTAAATGCATTTTAAAATAATGTTGTGAGGCTGGGGATGTGGCTCAAGCGGTAGCGCGCTCGCCTAGCATGTGTGCGGCCCGGGTTCGATCCTCAGCAGCACCACATACCAACAAAGATGTTGTGTCCGCCAAGAACTAAGAAAAAATGAATAAATGTTAAAATTCTCTCTCTCTCTCTCTCTCTCTCTCTCTCTCTCTCTCTCTCTCTCTCTGTCCCCCTCTGTCTCTCACTCTCTCTAAAAAAAAAAATAATAATGTTGTGAGAAGACATTTTAATTATATGTACACACACACACTATTTTAGACTGATCACATTTGTGCTATTAGAAATGTATGGGGAGTTACTTATTTCAAAGCAGTTTTGTGTAGGGCTGAGGATATAGCTCAGTGCAGAGCACTTGCCTAACACACTCAAGTTCTGGGTTTGATCTCCAGTAACACACACACACACACACACACACACACACGAGCTATGTTCAAAAATGTTACTTGCATGTCTAAATTGCTTATTGATTGTAGATTGATTGTAGTTTTTTTTATGTGGTGCTGAGGGTCAAACCTAGGGCCTCACACATGCTAGGGAAGTGCTCTACTGCTGAGCCACAACCCCAGCCTGATTGTACTTTTTTAAGGTTCTGAAAAGTCCCAAGTGAGAATAGTAACATGTTAATTTATGTGCTGCCCTATACCCTCTCACTGACTGTGTGTTGGGGAGAATTGTTTTTTCATTTCTGCTTTTTAGTTCATTTATAATAAACCTGAGATCTGAACTTAAGCTTAATAATATTTGAGCATGTCAAGGAAAGTCTAGATGTGGAAAGCTAGAACTCAATTTGCTTTAAGGACAGGGAATATTTAGGCTATAACTTATCCCAGTACTGCCAAGGAGTCAGGTGAAACAGTGAGACAAATTAATCAAGTATTAGTTGTGAGCACAGGGAGTTGAGTCTAAGTATATAAGTGATCGTGTACATGAGGTTATTTCTAGCTCATTCCCCATATCAACATTTAAGTAAAAGCCATAAAACAGTTTTGGTAAAAAATCTATAAAGTAATAAAGCGCAAACTTTTTCAAAAGTTCTCAGTGATTTCTTGCATCTCCCAAGGCTTTCAAATAGTTTTTTTTTTAATTTTTATTTTTTAACAATTAAAAATAGCTTCAGTTTATTTGGTCAGTTACTCAGTTACAGATAAATTAAAAATTTATAGCATTAAATTATTACCTATTATTCTTTTAAAAATCAAGACTGAAATATATTTCAGATTGCAAGAATTTAATAATCTATTAAAACATTAAAATTATCTGAATTCCTTCCTTTTGGATGCTAATAAACAGTGCATTTTGACACATATTCTGTATCTATTCACCCCAACTCTCAGACCTGAAATCTGAAGTTCTATACAATTTCAAATTCTCATTTAAAGATTGGATTGTTCCATGATATAAGCAATACCTCCTGGATGTCATCAATGGGGTTTTAGTTCTTAACAAGGACAAAAAAGTGGGTTTGGCTTTTTGTTGTTGTTGTTGTTGGTGGTGGTGGTGGTGACAATTTTGCATTGCATTTCTGTTCTTCTTTTTTTTTTTTTCTTTAAACATCAGGGTAAGTGACAATGCCCGATGGGATAGTACAGAATAACCACATTACCCAAAGATAAACATTGATTAGACTCAATAACGGGCCTTCCAGGGAAATTGCAGAGAGGACAGACTTGCAGAAGTTTGGAATAAACACAACCGAATGATTCAGGGGTAAGAGCAATGAATACCTGAGTCCTAGTTTTACATAATACACAAATGAAATATGATATATGAAAGACTTTGAAAATACAAAATTTTCTATGAACATGAAAAATATGTATTTGCTCAATCCAGACACAACATAATCAATTGAAAGGACTAAGGAGAAGAAAGCTCAAGTCATGCATAAGGTGATCAATTATTGTTTTCTTTTATAGGTGCTACAACCTTAATGATCTATGAGACAATATATATTATATGTAAGTAAGGCAACTGTAAAAAGATTGATAAACAAAAGACCAGAAAGAGCTCTGTTTCCTTGTTGCAGCTGCTTTCTTCCTCCATTCTCTTCCACCATGATGTTTTCTACCTTACCTTGAACTAAGAGCTACGGAGTTGGTAAACTATAGATTGAACCTATGAAACTATGAGGCCAAAATTCACTTTTCCTTTTCTAAAACAAACAAAGAACAGGAAAAAATTAAGTTTCTTCATGATGGCTCTCATATTTGTAAACATATAATTTATGTAAATATGCATATATAGTGCATGTAATTTGGCAATAATTCTTTTACTCAACACTATTCATTAACAGTTTCCTAGAAGATATATATCATGTAAAGTTTGCACAGTATGGACAGCTTATACTTATTCATTCAACAACTCATTTTAGACTACATGTTATATAGTTGGCAACTGTGCTCATATTGTGGTACTATAGTAAGCGAGTGAAGACAATTTGTGTTTTTAGGAATATATATATTCCTAAAAACACAAATTACCTTAAATATATGATATATATATATTTGGATTTGGCCTGGATCATGAATTTCAAATACATGTGAGGAGATACTGATCTTTTTTATCTTGTACCAACCCAACTGGCCCTGAGAGTTGGGGGAAATCTTTGGTTTCATCGCCTCTGGCTATGATCATCCCCTCATGGTAGGCTCCTCAGAATATAACAGTGATTAACAATGCAGCCTGTGGTCCTTGTAGGCAGTGATCAGAAAGTTGGACCAAGTATATGCTGTTATATTACATCATGGTGAAGGGTCAAGGAGCTGATTTCCTACATAGACATCTATATCTTGATCAGTTTCAGAGTTTACCTCTGCATCCAGTATGGCTAAGGGCCTTTGGAGCTGCTGAAGGAGTTATTGTTGCAAGACCATGCTGGAAAGACCAGCATGCGGTAAGATGTGGTGGAAAGGAAAGGAAGTCAGATAGGGGTACCTAGTTGGGGAGGTTCTAAATGACATCCTCAATTTCTATTTCCATGTATCAAAAGTTTTATTCATTTGTTCTGAAGAAGCATTTGGTGGGTTCACAGTATCTGAAATATGATTTCTCTGACAAGGATCACTCATTTCTGCAAATTAGAGCATACTGGACATTTTGGAATCCTTAATATGAAAATAGTTTAGGTGGATAAAAAATTAATTAACATTATCAAATCCAAGTTTTCATTTTTTATAGATTAGAAAAAGGAAAACCCATTGAGGTTTCTTAAGAGGTGTAATTTAAACTATTTTTATCTTAATGCAAATACCAGCTTTACCAAAACAGATTTGAAATTCTCATTTTTAAATTTTGGAGAATAATTTACTTGATTCAACAATTAATGTCTGCATTATTTTGAATGCTATATAGTGTAAAAATATATTTTATTTATCTAAGTTTTAGAAAAGAGCTAAATACCCTAATAAATTGCAGTGTGTCATACAAGTAATACTGACTTCTTCGTCTTTGCTACCAAAATGATATAGGCTAGGAAGAATGGCCCAATAATTGCTTTTTAAACTATCTGTAGTAAATATGTGTGTTGCATGTAAATAATATATAATCTTGTCTTATAATTTTATATCTATATGAGTATGTATAATTTTAGTGTGTAAAATACCATTAAACTTCTCATAAAATAATTATCAGTGTAAGTTAAGAATTAGAAAAATGAGAAGAAAAGAAAGACATAGAATACAAGCCCCTATTTTTTCCCTATTTTAAAAACTATTACATTTAATATTTCCTTATTGAATTGCTTTAAAAATATAATGTGTACTCCTAATTCTTTACCTTATCAAGGTAGGTACCCACTTTGACCAACCCTGAATTGTTAAGTGTTTGACTAAACTTTTGGGGTATTAGAAGTAATGCTGTGATTAATGTTGTTAGACATATAATTTAGTAAAGGTTTGGATTATTTCCTTGCAATAAGCTTTCAGATATGGAATAATAGAAGACCTTGTTATGTCTTTTTGATTTAAGTTTACTTATTTTTTGTTCTGATGACATGATTTAATTTGTTTCTGAATATGTAGCTGTAAACCTCATCCTTTGTGTTGTTAATTTTGTGTGACACTAGATTTTGCCTGTTTTTTTCATATAACAAGTAACATGTCCTACAATAACTAAAATTTATTTTGAAAAAGATTAAAGTGAAATGAATCAATTTTCCCTATGTTAAGAATACAGTGATCAAGACAAGTTGAAGGTCCATAGGAAAAAATATGAACATCAATATAAACCTTATACCTTATGTAAAAATTGTTCCCAAATGAACTTAAATATAAAACTACAAAAGTTATAGAAAGAAAAAATACAAGAGAAAGTCTTCAGAATCTAAGGAAAGTTCTCAGGCTTAACACTAAGCATTATGTATTTGTCAGTCAACTTTGCATTGCAACAAAATACCTGAGACAATCAACTTAAAAAGAAGAAAGCTGTGGCTCACAGTTTTGGAGGTATCCATCCATGGTCAACTGGCTCTACTGCTTTCTGGTCCATGAAAAGGCAGCATATATTACTGAGAGCACATGGCAGAGGAAGCTGCTTACCTTCTTGCAGCAGGGAAATAAAAAACAGAATAAAGAAGAGACCAGTGTCCCCAGTTACCTTCCACGAGGCCTTACCTTCCAAAGGTTCCACCAACTCCCAATAATGGGCCAAACTTATAACACATGAGCCTCAGGGAGACATTTATAATCCAAAGTATAGCTATCCATGCAAGAAAAAAAATAATAGATTGGATTTCATCAAAATTAAAAATTTATGCTGAGAAATAACTTCCTAATAGAATAAAAAGATTTGAAGAAAATATTTGAAAATCACACATTATGGTTTATCATCATCAATACACCTTAGAGAAATACAAACTGAAGCCAAAAGAAATATCACTATACAGCTACCGAAATATCTGAAATTAAAAAAAATCATAATAACCCCAAATGCTGAAGGGGTGCAGAGAGCCTGTATCACTCATACAGTGCATTTGGGAGTGGGAAATTGCACAGCCACTCTGGAAAGTAGTTTGGCATTTATTTTCCATAATGAAACCAGAATTACCATATGACCCACCAATTGCATTCTTGTATGTATATCACAGATACTTTTAAAATTAGGCAGAAAATTTATCCATGAATGTTTATAGAAGTTTTTAAAATCCTAATAGCCAAGAATTATAAATAACAAATATATCCTTCAGTGGGTGGACAGAAGAATCAAATTATGTTATATTACTCTGAAATAAAAGGGAAAGACCTATTGATACACACAATTTGGATCAACCTCAGTGGTCTTATATGGAGTGGAAAAACGTCAAACTCAAGACACATATTTGGATCTATTCATGATTCTATTTGTATAACATTTGTGAAACAGCATAATTATAAATGTGTGAACAAATTAATGGTTTCAGGAGATAGGCAAGGTATTAGGACTGGGATGGATTTGGTTATAAAGGGGTAGAATGATGGACTTGTGATGATGTTAAAATGATTATATTGAGGATGATGACAGTTACAAAGAGGTACTCATGCAAAAAATTGCAGAAAATTACACAAACACACAGAGAAAGAGTGCATGTATAACTAGTATAATCAAAATATACTCTATGAATTGTATCAACACCAAACTTCTGGTTTTGATATACTATACAAGATGTTAATAATAAGGGAAATATTAAATATCAGACAAATCTATCTATGTATGTGATATAATAAATGTTATAATAAAAAATGCAATTTTCTGAAGGACTTGCTTGAAGAAAGAAAGAAATCACACTATGATGTATAAGGAGATCATCCTGGAAAATTTTCAAAGCAGAAGAGAGAAAGCATGACATTTGCCAATATAAATCATGTGTATATTTTTTATCAGAACTTTACATTCTTATTTTATAGTAGAGAAAAATTGAAGAAAATAAACAAAGACCTAATCATAGAAGTCTTAGGCAAGCTGATGGGTAGGTACTTCGTAGTTAAGTAGTTAAAGCACTTGACAGTTCTTGGTATAAGGGCACTGTCCAAGTTCATGGCATTATTATGTCTAAGACATTAAAAGCCTTATTGGGTAAAGCAAGGGAACTTTGTATAAATATCTTACTTTTATCCACATGATTTCCTAGAACAATACTAAAAAAATGATGGGGAAATATTAAAGGAATGAGAGCCAAGCAAGAATACTGCTTTTGAAATTCTGCCTAGGATTATTTATACTTTACATACTAAGACTTAAAAGAATTTTCACTTCCCCTCAGAGATGGCACTGTACTTACAACAAACTTTGCCCATCCATCAGTTCCCTATATGGCTCCCTTGTCCTTAAATTGGTGGGAAAGTTATGGCTTTTCATTCCTGGTGTGTATTGGGATCCCAAATGAGAAAAGAAGTCCCAAAGGTAAGTAGAGGGGAAATGAAAAGGAACTGAAGAGAAAGAATGAGAAAGAAGAAAGTTCATGTGAGAAAATTTTAAAAATAAAGCACCAAAGCTATTCGGACCTCTCATGAACTTCTTAGAGGATAGCAATTATCCAGGATACAACAGATGGCTATAATTCTCTGTCTGGTCTGCATATTCTCAAGGCAGAAGACAGAAAAGGCACTTAGAATAGAAAGTTGATGCTGCCCTGAGGAACCCCATATAGAAAATCTCCACCTTCAGCCATCTCAAGTGAGGCGACTCACCCTTAGCCCTGGATGTGGTGGCATGTGGAGAGTGTGGGGCAGGGAAGAAGGGAATGAGAATCCCTCAGTGTTTTTCCCCAACTCCTGAGTTTAGTCTCACACTGAGTTTTTGCTGGTGAATCTGTTATGACTAAATAGATGTAAAGCAGCATAACTTTAATTAAATTGTGTGGAATGGTCATAATTTTAAGCAAAAACTTTTCAGAGACTAGGTTAAAATTATGCACAGACAGAAGTATATGTATACCCTTAGGAAATCTAGTGAGAACTTTACTTGCATTATTAATTACCTTTGAGAAGATTATGGGGCAGGAGTCCAGTCAATCCAACTAGCAAATTATAAAATACAGCTTATTTCATTTAAGATAGGAAATAATGGTTCTCCCAATGGAGGTGAAATTCTGAAGTGTGACTAGGTCATAAATCCATTTGAGAGAACCTGTTATAATTTTATATGAGAGAGAGAGAGACAGAGAAAGAGCGAGAGAGAGAGAGAGAGAGAGAGAGAGAGAGAGAGAGAGAGAGAGAGAGAGAAAGTTGAGAATGTTCAAAAAACATCATTTGCTTATCTTTTTTTATATATAAGATAATTCACACTGGAACCCATCTACCAGTTGTGTGAATTTGAATAAGTTATTTAACTTTCATGACTTTCATCTGTAAAACAAAGGTAATTAAATAACTTTCATTATAGAGTTGATTTGAGGATTAAACAAAAAAGATGATACTTTACCAAAAATTAAAGAACATTTTACCTCCAAGGAAAAAAAATTAAAGAAGTGAATAATAAGCCACAGATGGTATAAAATATTCACAAATTGTATGTATCAAATTACTTGTATTTAGAGTAATAAAACATCCTTACAACTTGACAACAAAATTCAAATGATTACTTTTTTTTGATTTTTTTTGATTACATTTTTAAAAGAAACAAATGATATGAATAGAAATTTCACTAGGAAGATACATAAATGTTTAATCAGCATGTGAACAGATTCTTACAATAATTAATAATAGGGAAATTTATGTCAAAACCACTTTAGGTCCTATTATACATTCAACTAGAATGGCTAAGTTTAAGATTTGAAAATGCCAGATATGGTAAGGATATAGAACAGAGGCCCTCCACAGTGTTGATTGTAATCAAAATTGACATTGGTATGTTGGATAGCTGTTTGGTGGTTTCTGAAATAATTTAACATATACTTACTATTTGATCCAGAAATCCCACTTAGATATTATAAGAAATTAAAATGTATATCCACACAAAGACTTTTTAATAAAAATTCATAGTAGTATTATTAATAGGAGCTTAAAACTGGATAGAATTTAAATGTATACCAAATAAATAGCAAAATATGATATATCTGCATAACAGAATATTGTTTAGCAATGAAAAGAAAAACTATTGATACATGATAATATGGATAAACTTCAAAATTACTATAAAAACGTATATATTATATGATATTATTTACATGAAATTTCTAGAATAGGCAGAATTACAGAGACAGCAGATTTGTGGTGTCATTGCACTAAAAAAGGAGAAAGAATTGAGTGCAAATGAGTATATGAATTTTAGGAGTGAGATGTAAATATTTTAAACTAAATTGAAAGTATGATTACAAAAAATGTGTAAATTTACCAAAATTTATCAAATTTGACATTTACAAAATGTCAAGTGATATGCAAATTATATTTTAATAAAACTCTTAAAATACCTATATTATCTACAGATTTTTTATTTATAATCTTTGCATATACTCAATATTTCATTCCTGAAAAGGGCATTTTAAAGTACAATTAAATTATATCATTGACTATTTTAAACTGCACTATAAATTTCATGTTGAATGCCCTGGTAATGTAGCTATAGTCAGAATTTGTTTTCTGCATCTAGTATAAAACTCTCCTAACTAGAATTTATAATCCAGAAAATCTGTTAAAAATGACCAAAGTAAATTTGTTTCATTGATTCCTAATGAGCATTTGAATGTATGGGAGGTTAGTAATGATTCAGTACTCAACCCACAAATAAGAAAAAGTACATATCAGAAATAAGAGTCTAAAGCTGACACATAAGTCCAAGATATCTTCCATAATCCATCCACAATTCCTCTTCTTCTGATAGGAAAGGTAGAACATCTGAAAAAGACTGGCTATAGAAAGAGACTCAAGAACTCAGAGTGTTCAAATTCAAAACATTTACATGTGCATGAAGCAACAGAGTCTGATTTCACATTAAGTCTCAGCATTGGTGAAGAGAAACTCATTCACTTTTGAATTTCTTAGTAGCTAAGCACATTTTGCTAATGATACATTGGCATTCTGATATATATATAATATAATATATAACATAATATATAATATAATATATATATTTTGTAATTATAATATAATAATATAATATTACTAGTAATAATTACTAATATAATAGTACTAGTAATATTACTCATACTACTATAATACTACTATAAGTACTAATAGTAATACTATACTTAGTATAAGTACTATAGTAATAAGTACTACTTAAGTACTACTAAGTACTACTATATTAGTCTAGAAGTAGAATGAAGAGCTTTTGTTGAAAAAATTTTGTTTTGAAATCAATGTTGGATGTATTCCATTATTTTTAAATCTTTGACTCTGATGTTTATAAGCATGCCTCATCATTAGTCAAATTACAAATATTACTGGGGATATTTATGATACAGATTTTATGCCTTGGAAGAAAGAATAAATATCATAATCTTACAACCTCAAATATCTTATTTTAGGGCTGGGGTTATAGCTCAGTGGTAAAGTGATTGTCTAGCACGCATGAGGCACTGGGTTCAATTCTCAGCACAACATATAAATGAATGAATGAATGAATGAATGGATTAAAGGTCCATTGACAACTAAATAGTATTTCTTAAACAAATCTTTATTTTATCAAAAATTATATGCTAGATAATGTTGAATGCAATTTCATTTGACACATTTACTTTAATATTAAAACACTAAATCATGTTTATCCAATGGTTACCACATTCTTTGTCTTGGTCTAAATGCTATTTTTGTTTTGCATAATAATTTTCTCAACCTATTTGATTGGCCAATCTTCTAGTGTATAGGATAATAAACATGTTTTTGCTTACATGATAAATACTTTCTATATAGAAAACTTAAGAGATTTCCATAGGGACATGAAATTACTCATTAAAAGTATGTCAGGGTACACTGTATTATTCTGAAGTTGTAAACAAGTATTAAGTATATTCTAAGCATCTTTAAACTTTGAAATCCAGGCATAAAAAGAATAAAGTATTTCCTTTTTATCCAAGCGTAGGCATCCCCTTCTGATACCTAATTTTCTGTTGCTTGGGTTTTTTCTTAGAATCATTGACAATGAGAATGTCTACTCTTCTCAGAGAAACTCCCTTTTGCTTGCCTCAACATGTACCCCATTGAGAACATACTTTGGAACACAGTATCTGATATGGGTGAATTTCCAAAATTCTGAATTCTCGTGTCTCAGAATATGTCATATATATAGTGTCATACTATTACCAATCTAGCACCTTTAGAGTTTTCACAGTTTCACTGCCAGAAGTGAGAAGGTGATAGTAGTATGTCTTTACTGCGATTCTTTCCATCTTGACTCATCACATTTAAACAACTGCTCAGAAAACAACACTAAAAATTCCACAAGAACAGGAATACATACAAAGCCCCAAAACATCCTTGCCCTCATCTCCAGTTGTGTCAGCCTTTTTTTTACCTACCCAAATAGTAAATAAATTAAAAAATCTTAATGATTAGAGAACTAATATGTCTAAAAGGTAAGAATTCTGTTTCTACTACAATTTACATTGTATCTACTACAATTTACATTAGCAAATGAACACTCTGCATGCTGAAGATTCTGCATTCAAGATGATATGATTTTATAGTTTGTAAAAAATACAACAGAAGTGTTCAGCTTTATGCATGTGTAACTAAAAGGCCCCAATCTAAAAAGTTCTCCAGAACAAAAGAACAAGACTTTCTACAAGGACTATTGAATTTTTACCATTTTGTATGTAGAAACTGATTATACTATTCTGATAACAATATTTTTGGTTCTATTTAACAAGATGCTTTTAATTTTTAAAACTTTTTTGGTAACAGTGACTAAACTCAAGGGGTGATTTTTTAGCCAATGATAAGATCAAGTCTCCCCTTCCTTCCGTACCATTCTGCACTATTGGTACTGAATGACTGAAACAATAATTCCAAGACTCCTTATTTTTTCTCCTTTTCTTTTCTTTTCTTTCTCTTTTTATTTATTTTGTTGTTGTTGTTATTATTATTTTTGGTCCTGGCTTCCTGTTTAGGTTGGCCAATGGAAGGCACTGGGAGAACCAAAGGTGAGAAAAGAAGTTCATGTAGCCACGATGGGGTGGGATGGCTGCAGCCAAGTGGAGCCCAGGCAGTGGCCACAATTTCTGTGGGTTTAACCTAGTGGCAGAGCAGAATCAGGGGCAGCCCTGGGGCTTCAGGCTGGATATGTCTGTTGTTTCTTCATATTAGGGTATTGCCCTCCTTCCTTTCACTTCTCCAGTTCTACTTTCTTCAATCTCTCTAGCCTTTCCAGAACTTTGTAACACGGGTGCCATGTCGACCTCCCAGTCTTGAAGAACCTAGCTGCCTATTTCCTTCACTAATGTCTCAGATATCTTACCTCAGGGTGCTCAGTGCCCTGCTGTTTTCTTTCTCTCTGTGACCACAGGTTTTTTTCACCCCCACAACTCCATTTATCCACCTTATGTCTCCAAAATCCATATTGCTGGTCCTCCATTCTGATTACACATTGGATAATTCTCATTGCTTCTTGGGCTTCAAGCTGAGATAATAAATAGAGAGAAAATAGGCAGCCAGCATCAGGACCAAGATGATGATATCTCAGTGATTCATGGGATGGTAGAAAATACATTCTCTTCTGCTTTTCCTTTTAGCTGTATTGAAACCTCGCTAAATTTAGAAGAGAACGCTGTGGGTTTGTACAAATCAGAACTACAAAATAAAGGAACAAAACAATAACAATACCAAGCAAGAAAACCAACAAAAAATAGCCTTGGGACTGTAACCACAAAGCTAAGCAGCATAAATTCTAATTCAATAATAGTTGGAAAAGGCTTCCCTCTGCTCCTAGTTAATGGTCCCTGTGTTCAACATGATACCACTGTATTTTGGCTTTTAAGTCATCACAAAGAATTAAAGGACTCACATCTTTTGACCCCCTGTGTTTTCTGCATTACTTGCATGTTTTGGGTACATTTCCAGTTTCTAGTGACATACAAGGTTACTCTTGGTAAATTTGTTTCTTATGTTCCCCATTTACCTACAAAATTATCCTACATCTTTTTCCAGAAGATAAATTTGGAGTTATAGAAAATCACTATGATACATTATGAAAGGTAGAAGGGAAGCACACTAAGGTATACCCATTATATACTTAGGCTGAAAATAATGTTTTATTCTTTGTGATGTTTTCCTTCTTCTATATAAGCTATTTGTCATACTACCTTTAATCATCGTTTAAAATTTCGTTTGGCTACTTTTTAAATTTATCTTGTGCTGATGTATGAAAAGCACAGTTTCTTTTAGTTTTAGTATTTTATGCTTTAAAACAACTCATCAGTACCTTCCTGCCTAAGAGATGGGGAAGTGTTTTTAGCATCCCCAATCCTGGTTCAAACAAAGACAATGACTCTAAACAACATCGGAAGAGTCCTATTAAGCAGCTAACAATTCCAGGGCTATAAACCATTACAGGATTTGTTATTTTTATTTTGTCTTCCTGTATGATTCTATTTCCCCTGGGACATACAAGAATGCAGCACTTTTTACAAAAAACAAAAAACATCATATATCATTTTTTTAGCTAAGCATCATTTCATGTCCCTCTTCTTCTGGATCATATTACATTTTGCACATTTACATAATGTTGGACATTTGCTCTCTAGCATCAGTTTGACACCAATCCATTGAAACTTCCTGTGAGTCTTGTGGTCTGAGTAAGCTTGGACAGTTTATCTCAATGTCAATTTCCTTGCCAGCAAAATGAAGAGAATACTATTGACTGTAGTAGTGCTGAAGAACTGTAAGATCTCTGCAAGTGGTACCTGAGTATTACTCGTACTTTCAGTTCATGACATAGATAAACTTTTTACTTATACACACAAACATAAAAACACATATATTTATGTAAGCAGACAAGAAAAATCAAATGTAGTTTGTGCCTAGTCTCATTACTAGGAAAGAAATATTATCAATAGATGTCAAGTAACCTGCCTCATAATAAATCCCTTAACCAATAAGTCTAATTACTGTAAAAATAGTCATTGTCATAGAAAGTTCATTATCCATCCATAAAAATCAAGATTTCTTAAGCTATTTAATCCCTAAAATGTGAATATCCTTAACTTCTAAAATAGACTTCTGGCTTTTGCTTTAGTAGCTTTATATAATAGCAGTCTTGAGCATGAGATGCCATTTAACAAGAAGAAAAGGTGTTTGACTCATACTTTTAAAGAACCTCCTAGAGCACCTCTCACCTAATAGATGAACACAAGAGTAACTTGATGGGTAATATAGAAAATCAAATAGCTGCCAGGTGCAGTGGAACATGCCTGTAATCCCACCAGCTCAACAGGCTGAGGAAACAGTAGCATCAGTTCACAGCCAGCCTCAGCAACTTAGCAAGGCCCTGTCTCTAAATAAAATATAAAAGAGGGATGCAGTTTTGGATCAGTGGTTAAGCACCTCTAGGTTCAATCACTGGTACCAAAGAAAGAATGAATGAAAAAAAGAAAGAAAATTAAACAGCTATCCTACAAAAAGAGCAGCTGATTCTATGAGAGTTACGATAGCTTCAGAACCATGGATAGAAAAAAATCCTCTTTTCCTCCAAGCAAAGTCATAAAATGCATGCTTCCACTAACAGCAATATTTGATATCAGCTCATTTCAATATTTGATATCAGCTCATTTTTTTTCTAAAACTGAAAGGAAATTGTCTTCTTTTTAGAAAAAATAAAGTGAAGTAGAAGTAAACAATTTAAGCAAATTGTCATAATGTTGTTTTCCCCCTTATGACTGACCTCCTAACTGACTCCCTGTGCCTGGTTTTTAGTCACTTGCCTGTCCCAGTTCACACACGCTGCAGGGTTAATCAGTAACATTATGTTGTGTGGCCCATCCATGCTAGTTGCTAATTATCTTAAGTAGAAAGTGAGAGCCAGAACAGAACTAATCAATATGCATTTTCCAACATTATAATAAGAGTGGGCTGCAAAAGTAGAAAAAAACACTGAGCTGTGTGGAATTAGGAACCTTGTATACACTGTCAGGCTGTAGTGACCACCAATTAGCATGTCTGTTTTGATGAATAAACATCAGTTGAAACCTGGTCAAGACTTATTTGACTGACTTTCACCTGCAGACATTTTCCTAACTATGACATTTATAGTAGATTCAACACCATGTTAAAAAAAGTCTCAGGAAGACTTTTTTCCCTTTGATCTCCAAAAGCTTGACTCTGTATGGAAGGGGAAAGAAATTAGAACATTCTGTATGGCTTGGGTTATGGCTCAGCAGTAGCTCATTCACCTAGCACATGCAAGGCCCTGGGTTTGATCCTCAGAACCACATAAAAATAAAATAAAGATATTGTGTACATCTACAACTAAAACAAAATATTTTAAAAATTCTATTTTTTAAGAGCAGTTTAGAAGACAAGTTTTGTGATTTCAAGACATATTATTATCAAGACAGTGTGATATTGGTGATAGGATAGAAATAGATCAATGGACTAGAACAGAAAATCTTGAAATACTTCCACATAAAATGATCAATTTATATTTGAGAAAAATGGAAATACAGTTTAATGGAGAAAGAGTAGTCTTTTCAACAAATGGGGCTAAGAAAATTAAAAGTGAAAAGAGGAAGAAAAAGAAAAATGAAAGAAGGAAAGAAAGAAGGAAGGAAGGGGAGAAAGGAAGAAGAGAGAAACAAAATTAGGAAGGAGAGAAAGAAGTAGATTATAATTCAAGACTTTGTTTCAAAATAAAATGAAAATTAAAGACCTGGGGATGGAGCTTAGAGATAAAGTTCCTGGGTTCAAATCCCAGTACCACAAAAAATAACTTTTATAAAACTCTTATATGATAAAAGGCAGAAAATATACCCTAACTCATTTTTTTGAGACTAGCATTACTTCATATCAAAACCAAAGATAAAAATAGAATATTAAACACAAAACAGATATCCCTGGTGAGTATTTTTAAAATCATACTCCTTGGTATTGATCCAATACTCCTTGGTATTGATCAGCATACTACAGGGAAGTGGGCTCATCAATGTTTACAGCAGAGCAATTCACTCTGGCCAGTCATGGTCTAGCCCAGAAGCCTGTTAGTAGATGATGGACTAAGAAAATGCTGTACAAAAACACAATGGGATTTGACTCAGCCATAAAGAGGAATGAAATCATGGCCCTTTCAGGTAAATGGATAGAACTGGTGAACATCGTGCTAAGTGAAGAAGACAGACTCAGAAATCAAGGATTGAGTGCTTTCCCTCATGTGTGGAAGAGCAAAATTAGAAAAAAGGGGGAAATCCCATCAAAAAGCAGGGAAGTCTGTGGAATAGAGGAAGGGAACTGAGAAAAAGGGAATAAGGATGGGAGAAGAGAGGAATGGTAGAATGAATTTATCAAATTGTGCTATCTACTTATTGAGTATATCACAGAGTTTGTACCTTTATGGGTATCTATGGAGATCAGTTTAACAGATTTATAAACAGAAAGAGCATCAGAAGAGCAGAGGAAGTGGAACTAGGGAGGGAGGCGAGGAGGGAAAGAGGAGGCACTGGGGACTGGATTAGAGTAAATTATGTTCCATGCTTGTATGACTATGTCATAATAAACCCCAACATATGAGTAACTGGATTGTACTAATAAAACATTGAAATGTACTATCTAACAGAGTTTAACAGCACACTGAAAGTGTTACACAGCATAAATAACTGGCACTTATCCCAGAAAGCAAGAGAGTTTCAATGCCCACCCACAAACATAATCTATCATGTCACAATACACAATAGCAGGAATAAGGAAGAAAAAGCACTGATGATCCTCTCCACTGGTCGAGAAGAGGCACTCTGTAAAACAGTATAGTTTCATGATAGGTTATTAAACTGGAAATTGAAGGAAATGGGAATCCATTTAGGGAAACCTTAGGAACAGGGATAGAATTTGAATAGCAAGAATAATAAGAAGGATACTACTTCTGAACAGTCAGAGTCTTACAGTAAATTTCAAAGCAAAGACAATGACCAATGATGAATGTCTGAAAGTTCCTTTCTAAGATCAGAACAAGAAAAATTTCCTACTTTAACAACTTTCATTTAATGAAGAACTATATGTCACAGCCAGAATAATGAATTAAATAAAAAGAAATAAAATACCTCTAACAAAATAACTGACAAAATTATCTTAATTTTCCAATAGCATGATCTTATCTGTTTAAAAAATCCTAAAGTTTTCCCAATAAACTGCTATAATTAATAAATGAGTGCAGCTAAGATGCAGAATGCAGACCATAGATAAAGACAGTGATTTCTATAACATAACCATGAGTAATTGGAAGAAATAAAGAAAATATTCTTAATAATAGCAACAAAAAGAATAAACATGATTGCCTTTTGCCTTGATT
Source organism: Ictidomys tridecemlineatus (assembly GCF_052094955.1). Lineage (NCBI taxonomy): Eukaryota > Metazoa > Chordata > Mammalia > Rodentia > Sciuridae > Ictidomys > Ictidomys tridecemlineatus. The sequence continues at coordinate 162,203 of NW_027520948.1, forward strand.
CCCTTCCAATATGGATTTCAGGTCTCTCTCTTGATAGTGGCCAGAGGCCAAGGTGGGCACTCCCTGGAGGAGCTCTAACTGGAGAACATCATGTTTAGGTGTGTCAGAGGTCCGAGGAGGAGAAATGTACTTCTCTCCTTTGCTCATGTTCCATAGGTGTCAGAGGTGACAACTGAGAGTCAGAGGTGACAGGGAGAAAGAGTTAAGTTTGGGGAGAGAAACCATGGGACTATGCCTTCATCATTTAAAAAATTCTCTCTCTCTCTCTCTCTCTCTCTCTCTCTCTCTCTCTCTCTCTCTTCTCTCTCTCCTCTCTCACTCTCTCTTTAAAAAAAGAATAATATTATACATGTAGAAATATGTGAAAGGACACATTTTGTATTAATAGAAAGTGAAATACATGTCAGAATTAAAAATATTTTTTTTTCTTTCAGGGACTGTGGTATAGCTCTGTAGATTAAGTGTTTGCCTTACATGCACAAGCCCCTTGGTTCAATCCCCAGCACTACTAAAAACAAATCAAAACAAACAAACAAACCAAAACCCCTTTTAAAAATGCAGTTATAATACACAAAAATTCTGAAATATTAGTATGAGGATTAAGAGTGGTATATGGACAACCAGATTTCTACATGCAGAAAAGCACTGAAAACTCCCAGCACTTCCTTGATATACCAACTCAAATGTGTTAAAGACTTTAATATAAGGCTGGATTCTGCATTACAGCACAGGGAATCCCACTCTCACAGCTCTACCTCCCAGTACTGGAAGTACTAGGAAGAACAGAAAAAGAAAAAGGAACTTTTATCAGAAAAGAAAAAGGAATCAAAGAAATCTCAATCAAAAAGGAAGATATAAAATGATTTCTGTTTGTGGATAACATAATTTATATGTAGAACATTTCAAAGGCACCACAAAAATTTAGAACTAATAAATAAATTCAGGAAAAAATACAAAATCAACATACCATGGTGGAATAAGATGGACATCCTTACCCTATGTACATGTATGAAGACATGAATGGTGTGACTCTACTTTATGTAGCACCAAAGAAATGAAGAATTGTGCTCCATTTGTGGAGTATGGACTGAAATGCATTCTGCTGTTATGTGTAACAAATTAGAACATATTAATTAATTAATTTTAAATATCTAGAAAAAAATCAACATACAAAATTCAGTAGTACTTCTCTGCACAAATAATTACCTAGGAGAAAAGGAAATCAAGAGAATAACCTCACTTCTGATTGCATAAAAATAACTCTATAAATCAATTAAGCAAGGAAGTGAATGATTTATACACTCAAAACTAGGCATTGGTGAAAAAAGTAAAGAGGAAATAAATAAATGGAAATATATCATATGTTCATGGATGTTATATGGAATTTATATGGTTAAAATATCCAAGCTACCTGAATAAATGTAGATTTGATGGAGTCTTTATTAAATCTCAGAAACATTCTTCACACAAAAAATGGAAAAAAAATTATGGAGACACAAAAACTTGAAATGTTCATAGAGATGCTGAGAAAGAAAAACAAATTTGGAGGCATTACACTTTCTAATTTAAGATATTTTTACAAAGCCATAGCAATCTACAGTACAACACAGGCACAAAAGTAGAAACCTAAATAAATGGAACAGAGTAGAGAGCTAAGAAATAAGCCAAATATATGTGGTCAGGTAGAAAAATTTTCAACAAGGGCACCAAGAAGACACATTGTGAAAGAGGAGTCTCTTCCAGACATTGCTGAGGAAAAAAAGGAATACCCACAGTAAAAGAATGACACTGTCTTCTTTTCTTACATCACATGTTTAATCATCTTGAAATGCATCAGTGACATAAAAGTAAGGCCTGAAACTATCAAGCTTCTGGAGAGGAGCTTCAGGGAAAATATTTTCAACACTGGTCTTCATGGTGAGATTTTTGGATTCCAGCCCTGGAAAGTTGCAGACAGCCTTCACTTAGAGCAACCACTTCTAACCCCCTCTGGGCACAGTTAGAGGGCCACACAGGACATAGGCACAATAATGAGCAAATCACAGAGATAAGCAATGGCTGGAATAATGAGGGAAAGTTTTAGAATCTGGCAAATGAAGTTTTTGAAGGATACTCATGAGACTCATTAAGCTAAGGAGATGGCAGATAACCTCTGGGAGCTCATCTTCAGAGTTCTGCCTACTGAGCATCCCCGCCACATGAACCCTGGTGCACCTAGCAGGCAACACCCAGAGGAATCTGATGTAAGTCTCAGGTTTCTGATGCAGGCAGTATCTTTGGAGAAATTAGGTGGCCAAAAGAACTGAGAAAATTAGTGCCCCAAAGCATGTTGCAAGAGCAATGTGCCAAGAAAGAAGAGAGAGTACTGAAGTTGTTGGGCTAATTGTGCTGCCATAGGGAGAACTCAGCTCCTGGCAGAAGAGGCAGCACTTCACATGCTTCTGTGAGAGAATTCTGCTTACTTTAACATGTTTTTTTTCAAATAATGTGAAACTAAAACTTTGATAGTTTGATCTTTTAGAAAGATGATTTTGATTGATAAATCTTCCCTTTGAAAAATTAAACTAGAGAGATAAATTATTAGATAATTCTAGAAAACATTTCAAGAGTTTAAAGCAATCTTTCTCAAACTCTTTTGAACAACTGAAGAGAAAGTAGCCCTCCCAAAATTCATTCTGAGAGGGCAATCATTGCCCTGAAACCACAAGGAAGGACATAACAAGAAAAGAAAAATTAAAGAGCCATATCCCCAAGGAACTAGTAATACAAAAATCCTGGAAAAATAAAGCAAATTGAATTGGACAGCACATTTTTAAAAAGTCATACTCCTGAGCCAGTGGACTTTATAAATGGGATGCAAGGGTAGTTCAACTTACATCAATCAATCAGTGTAATACATCAAATTAACCAAATGAAGTACAAATTACAGGATCAATGGAGAGACTGAAATCAGTGCATCTAAGATCAGGAATAAGGCAAGGTACCCTCTCTCAGCACTACTGCTCAACAGAACACTAGGACATTCCATTCTATCCAGAGGACAGAGATATGAAGAAGAAGCAGGAGACATTCAGACACATTAGCACGTTTACCACTTCACATATTTATCATTATTGTTTTATGTCTGTGGTGAGAAAATTTAGGATCTGCCCTCTGCAACCATCAAGTATATAATGCCCTGGAGTGCAATCTTTATGCTGGGCAGTAGCTGACCAGAAGTTATTTACCCCAGCCAACCTCACTCCATTTATGTTCCACATAATTCCGTGGGCTCAAAATTTCCAGAGTTCACATTCTAAGAGCTTTATTATGATTATCATTTTGTTTGTAGTACACATATTCCTCCTATATACCTGAAATATATATATATATATATATATATATGTATATCATCATACAAATTAAATGTAAACAAATTTTATTGTTTCATTATACCTCTATAATATGGAAATAAATACCACTCTGAATATTCTTTTTAATAGCACTCTTTGTTTTTCTTTATTTCTGTTTATTGAACCCAGGGAATTTAACTAAACTATGTTCATAGCAATTTAAATTTTTTAACTTGAGGCATGGTCTTTCTACATTGCCCAGGCTGGCTTAGAACTTGAGATTCTTCTGCCTTTGACTCCTTGTGATGAATTCAGCCTAATTCCATGTTAAGTTTGGGAGCCATCTCGTCACAAAGTCATGAAAAGTTAATTTTTGTTTTACTATAAATTACTGCAATTTCTAAACTTATGTGGAATTTCTGCCTATGCCTTGAACTCACCCATGCCTGGCTTTCCCTGACCAGATAACAACCCTCTTTGAAACATCAGTGGTACCTCATAAATTCTGATGTTGGGATCTAAACTTATTCTCTACCTTTAAATGTTAAGCCATGTAGATAATTAACTTTCTATCTTCTTTTGTATTATGCTTGTGAAAATCCTGTTATGTGTAAGTTCTCACAACATACCTTTGAAACTTTTTGTGCTATAAAACTGTGTTCCTAGAGAACTAGGGTGCTACTTTCTAGCCGGGGTTTTTGGGAGAGAGTCCTGGCCACGTCCTGTATATACAAAGATAAGCTTGCTTTAATTTGATTTACAATTTGAATTGGTAGTCTTTTCTTTGCATCGTGGTTTAACACTGGGTCCCTGGGATTATAGGTGTACACCACCAAACTAGGCCTCAACTACACCCTCAAAGAGAAACAAACTATTGTAACTCCTCACGGTGGATATGTTCTCTAATGAAACTACAAATGCTGAATTAGGAAATACTGTCTCTTTGCTCTCATGAGAAATGCAGTTAGGCCTCAAGAACCCTGATCAAAACTGATCACAGCCTTTTCACAAACCACACAGACCCTGTTCTTGGAACAGAGGTATTGTTCAATGCACCCTGTGGGTTCATTCAACAGCACTGAGATCATCACCGTCAACACTGTGACACAAGCCACTCAAAGCTCCTCACACCTGTGTATTCTCCTAGTAAGATATTTCAGAACCCAAGGCTTGTCAGGTACACTGGACAGCACCTAACACCTCACCTAGGTGGCATTTTGTACAGCAAAGCACCAAGAGCAGAATAATGACAGCATTGAGACAGGACCTTGACAGAGAAAAGGACACTAGTGTAAGAACTGAGAGCCCAAACAAGAAGGCAGAGTCCTGCTCCATCCTTCCTAAACTAGGAGTGTGCACTGCAGGGTAACTCAGACAGTTCACTGTTCTTACATTTAGGAGTGGTCCCTAAGGGCTGCAAGTACAGAGTCTAGAGTCACATTTGTGGGAAAATCACAATGAGCAAGCTCACAAACACAGAATCTGAGGAGAAGAAAATCCACCTGTATGTTGTCTGATATAAAGGAGTCTGATAAATAAAATTACGAATCTATGACAGGAAATTGTGTCAAATGAACTAACAGGATAAATTAGGGAAATTACATACACCACAAATGTGCCATTAAAATTCACCTTTAATTTCAAAATAAATAATACATAGAGATTGAAATAAAAAAAGAATTTATACAGCACAGTATTTTACATGTAAAGTACCGTAAAACTCACCAAAACATCTGTTAGAACTAACAGCTAATTTAAAGCAGTTGGAGGATACAAAATCAACACTCATATTTTATCATTTGCACTAACAATGACTAATCAAAAATGGAAACCAAGAAAGTGATTTCATTGAATTTTGTATTGTTACAGTTAAAGCTTCATCTCAGGTTTTCATGAACTGACTTCCAGACCACTCACATATAATCGAATCAAGCCTTTATTGCAGCACACCTGTGGTGGCTGAGCAGAACATAAAGCTGTTCCCCTGATCAGCCCCGAACAATTGCAAGGGATCTCCTTATAAGCCTGAAAACTGCAAAAGGGATGTTCAGGGGGTCTAGCCAATGCAAGCAAGCCAGGTTACAAGCCAGGTTACAATTGCAAGGGCACTCCTTATAAGCCTGAAAACTGCAAAAGGGATGTTCAGGGGGTCTAGCCAATGCAAGCAAGCCAGGTTACAGAATCGGGACAGTGCAGTCAAGCAGAGGGAAGCCTAATCAATCACAGTTAGCCCAGTCACCCCAGTTACAGAAACAGAGCCCCGTTACCCTAGTTACAGAAACAATGCCCCATTAGGTAGTTCTGTGTTCTTAAAGGTTTCTATAGCAAAAGGAAAAGAACATCTTGCTCTAGTCATGACTCTTCTACTTGGAATGGTTGTTTTACAGGATGAAGTCATAAAACAAAATGGAGTCACATTTGCTCCTACTACCACATTTCCCCACTGGTTTTAGTAGGTTTGATGTCAATCTTGCACATCATTAGCCCTCAGTTTTTTTTTTTTTTATCCTTCTATGTCTAAGGGACTATACTGGGCTCCCAAAAACATAAGCCTGACCTCACCTACATTCTTTTGTATATGGTTTAGGAGGGTTTTTAAGAGGCTGGGTCCTAATCCCAATCAGGAGAAGGACTAGGGGCCCAACTACGGCTGAAATGATGGTAGTCAACCAAGGGGACCATTAGAATAGGTTTTGGAACCAATTGCCTGAAGTTTCTAGTGCTTCATCTCTTTCCTTTAACCTGTTTCTCACAAGCGCCAAACTGTTCTTTATTATCCCAGAATGGTTTGCAGAGAAACAAGTTTCTCCTGGAGCCATACAAAGTCCTCCTTGTTTCAGAAAGAGACCATCTAGACCTCAACTGTTTTGTAAGACTATTTCTGTCAGAGAATCTAGTGAAACCTTTACTTTGGAGATTGACCTTTCTAGTTTTTTCTAAATTTATATCTATTTGATGGCTGAAGGACTTCCCAAACCAGCCAGGAGGGGAACTAAAATAGGGGCATGTCAGCCAGTCTATGTTGATAAATCAGTGTGCCCTGGCCTTTTAATAAGTCCATGTGTTCTGTTCCTTTTACTCCATCAAAATAGTAGGTTATATAGTTCAGAGTTATTGACAGTTTGGAGATATAGGCAGTTATTGACAGTTTGGAGATATAGATATAAGTGGGACCTGGGAAGCACAATTTTGGGTGAATGGGGAGTTGTCCCACTTATAAGTTGGGTTGTGGAAGCAAGTGTCTCTTTATGGGAGATCACCCAGGGTGATCTTGGGAATGGTTTCCCAGGTACATCTTCCTGAGATAGACATATTGGCGAATATCTATGTTGACCGTAATTTTTCCTCTAATATTAGAGACCTCCAACTACCCTAAAGGAAAAGGGCGATGACCGTTCTTGCTACTTCCAGCTGAAAGGGGGTGATATGCAGTGGGCAAGCAATTTGGAGTCCCTTTTGAGAAACTGAGTGGGTCAAGGAGTCCATGGTAAAAGTCTGGTTCAGGAAGAACAGGATGTAAAGTCACCTGGGGTGGGCTCGTCTATGAGGGAAACAAAAAGACATGAGTGCTGAAGTAAGATTAATACAAAATAGCAGTTGTAGCATCTGGAACCTGTCCATGAATATCATGAAAATGACAAAAATTAATAATTGTTTACCAGGAGATAGAAGACCTGAGAAATTGTCCCCATTACAAGGCCTAACAAAGCCTAATAAGGCACTTTTTTTAGGGAACATAAATCTTTAACATTGTCAGAATTATCAGGAATGTAGACACAACAATTAGTTAAATTAGTTAATGTCATCTGATTTTTGTAAAAATACGTTTTGGCATGACCTCTGTGTTCAATAAAGATCCTTTTGTTACTTAGGGCTAGATAATTTTATTAATAAACATTGATTACATCTACCTATGTAGGAAGTTAGGAAGATCTGTAGGCCTTAAACTGAATAAAATGTTTATTGGTAGTTATCAGGCATTTTTGCCTAAGAGTTTTTCTTCTGTTGTCTCCAGTCTTACTTATTTTTTGAGGGGATGCTAACACTAGTGTACATTTTAAGTTACATTATAATAACTGTTGTTTCTTTTTAAATGTCCAGGAATGGCTGTGTTTTGATTTTAACTGTTGTTGCTAGCTGTTCAAGACCAAGCTGGTCACAGTGACCTTGTTCCTATCTATTGGTAAGAGTCACCTGAGTTTCCTTGGAGGACATTTTTGGGGAACTTGTGAGCAGCACTTTAGCTCTGTTAATGTCATCTGCATTAGGATGGGTCAAGGTCTTGCTGATCGTATGGCTTCCCTTGGAAGCATCAGTCATGTCTCCTTTTTCAATGACCCTCCTCTTTTGCAGCATGGACACTCATTGGCATTCTGTTCTCCAGTGGTCTCATTAATCTCTCTTTTCAGGAGGTTATGTGGCCCGGAGTTGCAAAGCTTTCCCCCTGTCCTGGGTTCAGCCTGACTCAGAGGGCAAGAGCCAAATATTGGTTTCTTTGGCCCCTTTATTTTAACTTTAATATTTAAATTTGGTCTTAAACATCCAGCAAGTCAGTTTTACCAGTTTTAAAGTAAGAATGTTGAGCTTTAACTTTAATGTTTATAACTTTACAGTTAATTTTTACAAAACAAAATATCCTTATTTTATTTATTAATTTATGTAATGCTGGAGATCTGCCTGAAGGCAGAAGATGACATCTTAGCATCTACTGTGATCCAATCACTGTACACCAACGAGGCAGCTTGCAGATCCAGATACCACATCTCTCCTTTTTCTCTCACTTTCCCTGTCTCTCATTTTTTCTTTTTTCTTCTCTCTCTCTCTCTCTTTCTCTCCTCTCACTTTCCTCTCTCTCTCTCTCTCTCTCTTTTGCACTTTCGCACTCTCTCTCTCTCTCTCTCTTTTTTGCACTTTCTCTCTCTCTCTCTCTCTCTCTCTCTCTCTCTCTCTCTCTCTTTGTGTTAATCAGATGTTGTCACAGTAAAGGTCTCTTGGTTCTTCTGAGTGTTGTGGTCACTTTTTTTGGTCATAATGAAAATACAAAGTGAAATTAATGATAGTAAAAACTTAATGATAGTAAAAAATTATTTAGCTTGTATATAATTTTGAACCTTGGCGGAGTTATACATTATATTTTCTATTTGATATCACAGTAATCTTTGTAATAAAATTAATCTTTGAATATAACTTTAACTGAAATCTGGCCTACTTTGAAGTTATTCTGACATGTTGTAAGGTGGGAGGCAGAGCCTTATCTCAGGTAAGGCAGGGCTCTTCACAATCTTAGGTAAAGTGTTTTAGTTCTAAAGCTGATCTTCGTCTCTCTTTTTAGATATCATTTTATAAAGTTTACTTATATTGTTTTCTGACTCTGTATGAATGTTAGCTAGCACAATATGACATATATTTGAGGCATTAATTAAGGAAAGGCTGAGAGCCCTTAACATTTTTTTTCCATGTAGAAAAGTGGCAAAATGTTTTATAATATTAATTTTTAAACAGATCAGGCTTTCATTATCAAATCAATGAAAGTATCCTATTCACAACAACCTCAAAAAATTTTAAAAAATGACAATCTAACCAAGAGAATGTAATTCTCTACAATGAAAACTATAGAATACTGAAGAAAGAAATTGAAAAAACAAGTTGAAGAAATTTAGAAGATGGAAAGACCTCCCAGTTCTTAGATAGAAAGACTTAATATTGTCAAAATTATCACATTACCCCGAGAAAGGTAAATACTCAGTATGATCCCTATCAAAATGACAATGATGTTCTTCACAGAACTAGGAAAAACACAGTCCTAAAATTCATTTGAAAGAATAACAGACCCAGAATAGCCAAAGCAGTTCCAAGGAAGAAGAGTAAAGCTGGAGGCATCACAATAACATATCTCAAATCATACTACATATAAATATATATGTCAAAATATTCTCTACTGTTATGTATAACTAGAAAGAACAAATATAAAAAATATGTATCAACTACTCAGGACTAAATTTAACCTAAGAGGTGAACAATCTGTGCACTTAAGACTACAAACTATTGATGAGTAAAATTAAGAAAGAAAAAAATAAATAAATGGACTCAGACCTCTGGACAAGGTAGGATTAGCTGGGGTAGGCACTGAGGGCAATGGGCCATTCAGATCAGGCTGGAGTTGCAGCTCCCCTGGTCTGTCTGGGGCCATTAAGCCAGGCAGAGAAAAGATATGGAAAGAGCAAAATACAGTGGAGGGTATCAGATCCTAGAAGAAGTGAAACATATTAGATTGGATTTTCGTGCCTTCATACCCACTGTGAGGACTTCCAGTGTAAGAGGAATCTCTGAGCAACTGTGAGAAGAGGGAAATGTCCCCTCAAGGTTTGTGACTGAGGGTGTAGATTATATTCAACATGAATAAATTAAATAAAAAGCAAAGGAGAGTAAAATGATATTGACTAGCCATAAACTTCAGGTCAGTTGGTGGAACTCTTGTAGCTACAGTTGAGAGAAATCAGCATACTACTGACAAGAATAAAAGTTAGTCCACTATCATATGCACAAACTTGTCTATCAAATATTGGCATAAGTGCATCCCAAGAACAACACAGAATTTTTTGCAAAGAAAGTATATTGTGTGTGATGAGCATGTGTGTCCAGTGGCAAAATGATTACAATAGGGTTACAGAGCTTTGGAAGCACATTATGAAGTTCATCATGTAATAAAGTGTCCCTCAGCATTCCTCATTGGTTGATCAATAGCACTAAGTGATCAATGTTAATAGGGTGGAAAAAAGAAATTTAGAAAGTAATTAATTCCCATATCTTACAATCCAAGCAATCTTTTGCATTTTTTTACATGCAATCAATTTACCATACTTAAATTTCCTTATTTTAATCAGTATAAAGAGGAGAACCAAAGGGGAAACCCCCAGCTTTCCCACATACAGAGAAAAGTACTTGCAGCAGTCTTTCTTCAAATCATTGGCATTAAAAATATGCTAACTTCTCCTCATACTCCTTTTCATGACCCTCCTGCTAATGGAGATTTATTTTACTTATGAACCATTTTATGGTTTTTCAGAGGGAATTTTCATTAAACCTTTTCACCCTTAAAGGAGAATGTAGTTCTGAACACTCTAAAATTATTGAAATCAAACTACAGAACATAAAGCTTATGCTTTATTTTTTTAAAGTAGGTTCATAAAGTAATCATATTTTATAGATCTATAGGATGTGAGGCTTTATGAAATCCAGGATGTGATTAATATATGTATTTTACAATCACCATAATCTGAAGTCTCCTGTGGGAATGATCCATGAAAAAAGTAAATCAAATTTAGAGAATAATTTTTCAAAAGGTAATTAAACAACAGAATCAAAGAAAGATATCAATTCAGTTATATAATTCAAACTACTTTACTAGAGAATTTGATAAGTTCTTTTGGAGAAACTAAAATAGTACACTGTTTAGTAGGAAAAAAATAGAAACAAAAATGTCTCTATAATTCTAGATGAGCTTCCATATCCTGAAAACATATTTATTATTCCATCTTGTATTTGACACAAATGTTTAGGGCTGTTCAGAAAGAACCCCCTACAGGGCCTGAAAGTCATTACAGAAGTGAAAAGCTGCAAGGGTTTTAATATGGATTTGTCTCTTCACCCATCACCTTCTGAATTTGTTATATGGATTTACATGCTTACATATTATATTATTGTATTTTTTTCTGTCATTATAAATGGCAATCAAAATACTTAAAAATATCAATATTTTCTTCTTTCCAAAACTTCACCATCTGAAATAGCGGTGGCCATATTTGTGTCATAAACAATGCTTTTTGAATGATTACAGCTGTACAGAGACCTTACCTTGCAAGTGCATGGGCCCCTGGGCTTGCATGGCCTTCGAACAATATACACTGTGTGTGCTACAGCAGTGTAAAAGGGGCTGAGTCTGCTTGGGAGCTATTCCTTTGTAAATTAGTAGCATAAAGGAAGTCAGTCCAGGGAAATGGTCAGTCAGTAAAGCCACCAGACTTTAACTATAGTGCAGGAAGTAATGCACTTGCTCCTAAAAGGGTATAATGTTTAAGATACAAAGTCCCAAATCAAAAAATTTACACCAGTGATTTGGCTGATAATACCTACTGACTTAGTAAAAGGTAGTACAACAAAGTGATTTCTAACACTACACAACAGTGGAAAAAAATTGAGCCTGGAAAGCAGTTTCCAGAGAATTTTTTGCATTTGACTGTTCTTTAAAGCCCAGTACATAGTAATGGGTGAATTTAAATCATTATGTCACAGTAGAAAAGGGGCTCTGTCAACAATTCCTAGGGTAGATTGTGAACAAGGAGGTCCCTCAGAAGTGAGATTCAGATTTGTGACAGGGAGAAATGGGGGATGGAGCAAGACCCAGATTGCAGGTAGAGGGAGTAGGACCCCTTGAACATCACCCACACTGTGAAATTAAAAGCAGCCTACCTGTGTCTGGCCACCCACCTCTGACCATGGGAGACACACCACATTTCCAGGGGAGCTAAGGCAGATTCAGCAGGAGGTCACATTTCTAAGTGTGAGTGTGGTTAACCTGTCAAGTTGCTGAGGAGGACCCAGATTTGCAGAGGGCAGAGGAAATGACAATGTAGGTGACATGAGAATGAACTTGTCTGAGCTACTGCAGAAGTGCTACAACTATGAGCAAAACCTTCCTTTTAAGATATACAGGAAGTATCTTTTTGTACACTTGTGATGCCATTGAAAAGAAAGGAATAAAATGAAGTGTCAAGAAGAGGAAAGCAAATTATTATATAGACAAAGGAATCTTCAACTTTGTGCTGGTGAACACAGAGTAAAATCATATTATGTAAAATTATATTGACTAGTCATAAACTTCAGGTCAGTTTGTCAAACTCTTGTAGCTACAGTTGAGAGAAATCAGTGCAGTCACATACTGCTGACAAGATCAACAGTTAGTCCAATATCATATGCACAAACTTGTCCATCAAATATTGGCAAAAGTGAATCCCAAGATCAACTGAGCTAGATGCTGCCTGAACTGTGTACCTTCCATGTATTATGTGTGAAAATGTCTGACATTTTATATGTGGTCATAGTCTGTTGGTTGATCATTTTTTCACACTTCTGAAATTGGGAAAAATGTTATGTATGGACTTTGTCCTGAAGATCAAACTTCTTTTTTAAAAATCAAGAATAGGCTAACTTTAAATGAGAGACATTAAAGCCACTGGAAAACACCCCTTTTACTAAGATTATTAATGAAAATAGAACCATACAAGACAAAACCTATGACATTCATGAAGCACTACTAAGGCAGAAGGTGTTGCACTAAATGCCTGCATCAAAGAAGCAGAAAGTCTAAGTGCAGACTCTTACCACGACAATATAAAAAGACACCCACACGTATAAAAAGCAGTTGGAAAAGAAATGATAAAACATTGAATCAGAAATAAGAAATCAACACTAAATACCAATAAAAATATCAATAATACAAAAGGTTGTTTGTGAAAATAGAAACAAAAGTAACAAATCTTTAGTTATACTAACAATTAAAGTGCTCCAAATGAATAAAATATCAGAAAATAAAAAGGAGATCTTTTCACTAATGCTACAGAAATGCTAAGGCCTACTAGCAACACTTATCAACAAACACATATCAACATATTGGAAAATCTACAAGAAAGCATTAAATTTGGGACAAATATAACATACCAGAACTGAATTATGAGAAAATATAAGACCTGCACATCAATATGACCAATAAACTTGAATCAGGAAGCTCAGTTTTCAGTAAAGAAAACTCCAGCAGCTCATGGATTCACTACTGTTCTATCAAACATTTAAAGAGAAGTTTCACCATGTCTTCTGAAAATATTCCAGGGAACTGACATGAACTTGAACTCCTCAAGTAACGTTCCACAAAACCTTTATTTTCCTAGATCCACACAATAACATAACAATACAGTCTCAGGAACAAGCAGGTAAAGGACGCTGTGAGGAGAGTAATGCAAAGACAGTTGTTCTCAGGGAAATGATAGAGCTGCCTTTAAGCATCATCCTAGGGGGCTGCCGGGAAGGGGGAGGGGGTGGCACTTCCGGTAGGGCCCTCGGGTCTCCCCAGAGCGGTGGAGCCTCCACTTCCTAGATCTCTTCCACGTCATGAGCCACAAGGAAGCCCACATGTCTGAGAAGCCGTGTATGGCTGCGATGCCTGCGGCAAGACCTTTGGCTTCATCGAGAACCTCATGGGGCACAAGCTGGTCCACCAAGCTGCCCCAGAACGCCTGCTCGCACCCACGCCGGGTGGCTCCCAACCCCCTGATGGCTCCAGCGCCACTGATGCGGCCAGCGTGCTGGACAACGGGCTGGCAGGAGAAGTAGGGGCGGCTGTGGCAGCGCTAGCAGGAGTGTCTGGGGGCGAGGACGCTGGTGGGGCTGCAGTAGTAGGGGCCGGTGGAGGTGCCAGTTCGGGTCCTGAACGCTTTAGCTGTGCCACGCGAGGCCAGAGCTTCAAGCATTTCCTGGGCCTAGTGACTCATAAGTACGTGCACCTGGTGCGGCGGACCCTGGGCTGTGGCCTCTGTGGCCAGAGCTTTGCGGGCGCCTATGACTTGATTGCACCGCTACAGCCATAGGCAGAAGCGGGGTTTCCGCTGTCCGGTGTGTGGGAAGCGCTTCTGGGAGGCAGCTTTGCTGATGCGCCACCAGCGATGCCACACAGAGCAGCGGCCCTATCGCTGTGGTGTGTGTGTCAGAGGTTTCCTGCGCTCATGGTACCTGCGGCAGCACCGCGTGGTGCACACTGGTGAGCGGGCTTTCAAATGTGGCGTGTGCGCCAAGCGCTTTGCACAATCATCTAGTCTGGCAGAGCATGGGCGGCTGCGCGCAGTGGTTCGGCCCCAGCGCTGCGGTGCCTGTGGCAAGACCTTCCGCTACCGCTCCAACCTGCTGGAGCACCAGCGGCTACACTTGGGCGAGCGCGCCTATCTGCGGCAAGGGCTTCTTTTACGTGAGCTCTGTGCTGCGCCACCAGCTCGCCCATAAGCCCCCGCAGCCGGAGCTACGCTGTCCCGCTTGCCTCAAGGCCTTCAAGGATCCCCGCTACTTCCATAAGCACTTGGCGGCCCACCAGGGTGGCAGGCCCTTTCGCTGCTCCTCCTGTGGGGAGGGCTTCGCCAGCACCTATGGCCTGAAGAAACACCGTCTGGTGCACAAGGCCAAGGGCCTGGGGGGCCCTGGAGCAGGGGCAGGAGCCCTGGGGAAGGATGCCTGACTCCAGAGTTTTATCTGCCGCTCCAATCAGATGTCCCTTCTTGACTCCTCCCTCCTAGGGCTGCTGATCAGACTCTTCCCCCTCCTTGTGTCACCTGTCCTTCTGAACTTCAGATGTTTGAGTCTCCTTCAGGGCACATGCCCTACAAATCAAGACTGAATCACTCCCATCCTGGATCTCTGGACCTCCCCTCATTCTGTCAGACACTGAACTGAACCCTCTGTCCTACCCTCTTTTGTAACCCTCACTAGCCACCCCCAGCAGCATTCTGCCCTGGGAGCTCTTTGGTGGAGATTAATCTGAAATACCTCCCCTTTGGAATCTGGCTGGGCAGCAGATATGAGCTGAGTTGAGAGGGCACAAGGGGGGTCTGGGTGCTCTTGGATGGTGGGGTGGGGGTAGGGTGGCAGACGAAGCTTGTACAGAGCAGAGGACAATAAATCTTATCAACAGGGGAAAAAAAGCATCATCCTAATTTCTCTGAGTGAAATTCAAGATTCGGTCAAATGTTCTTCATATCTGGGTGACATAAGTTAAACTGCCTACTCTAATATCACTTTGTTTGACTATGAGATTTTTTATTATTTGATTTTTTTCATTTACCTATTATTCCATGAGTCCTTTATACAATGTGTAATTTAATCAATGTATCTTTTAATGAGTAAATATAATTTAATATATTTGTTGAAATCATTTGTGGAGGCATGCATTAAAGATTCATAAAATACATTGCAGTACCTGTATCAAGTACTATCACAGGGGAAAATTTTAGCAATCAAATCTGAAAAAAACTTACACTCCCATAATGTGCTATTATTCAGAGAAATGTCAAGCAAATTTCTAAGCACTGTGGTACATAACTGTATCTATCAAATTAACTACTTTGAATATATGCAATAATTAAATCCTAAAGAAGTTATAGCCAATGTATTTGGCACATGAGAAGAGTAAATCCTTGTCCATGAATAAACAGGGCCATGTTTACCACACCCTGTGTCCCGACAATCAAATCCACCAACCAGGAAGAGCACCCAGTACTTCCCTGGCAGTGGCAGCTGACAGTCTTTTATTATGTCCATGAGTGATTCAGTGTGGGGGACAAAGACTGGAGCATGAGTTGCAGGTCAGCCCTGATGGTTTACCTCCCACACATCTTCTGTGACATCTATGCTAATGTGCCAGGCCTCAAAATTATGACATGGTGGATCATTAATTTTTGACCTAAATTTCTGACTTGGGTAAACTCTTAAATTTCCCTCAGTTTACTGTACTTCTTAAAGTACATCTGTCTATACTTGTTCCCTAAAACTTTATGGCAGTGTATGTGCACTCTGATTATTATTATTATAATTATAATAATAATAATAATAATAATAATAATAATAATAATAATAATTATTATTGTCATAATCACCATCATCATTATTATTTTCATTCTTCTTCTTTTTTTAACCAAAGATTGAACTTAAGTTCTCATCCCCAGTCTCTTTTTTTGTGTGTTTTACTTAGACCGGAGACTTGCTAAGTGGTTTCAGGCCTTGCTTCATTGCTAATTCTGTCTTGATACCTCTGATCCTCCTGCCTTAGCCTCCATAGGCATTGTGATTGCAGGCTTTCACCACCACACCTGTCTTGTAGCAGTCTTTCATCACCTCCCACAAAATATTTCTCTCCAAGTATTCTTGTGCCCTCACTGGCATATACTTTGATAATTAGCAATAGTAACTAACATATTCTTAAGAACAAGTTATCTAGTATTACTTATATAACACAATGAGAAAAAAATATATAATATCATATTCAAGATTTTAAATTACAAATTCTGAAAAACATTTTTTCACCATTATACTAAAATGAAAATATGGAGAAAAATATAAATGTACTTATTACATAAGAAAATACAAAATAATAAACATATATGATTGATTGATGAATACACTTATTGAAGTTTTTAGGCAAGGGAATTCTTGTGGTAGGAGCAGATGAGCACCCCAGTACTGACTACTGCAAGAAGCTTTGAATTGCTTAACAGGATCCAACCATCCCCACACTGTGTCCCATGGCTTCTGGTTCTGACTGCTCCAATGTTCCCTGCTAGAATAGAAAGACATTTAATGAACCTCAGTTAAAGTCTGTACACTCTACCTTTATATGCATTTTCTCTACAACTATAGCTTACTGAATCCCAGTGAGTAGTATTGGACATTTTACATAGATGGGAGGGCTAGTTAAATTAATTTTAAATTTAATGTAAAAAGTTGGAAAGAAATTAAATTATACACACCAGTTCTTTTTTGTATAGATGGTAATTATTTTATTTGTCCTAATTAATTAGTTTTACATGGTAGCAAAAGTCATCTTGACACATTGTAAATATTTGGAGCACAACTTCTCATCCTCTGGCTGTACATGAGGCAGAGTCATGTGTGGTGTAATCACACGTGTATATAGAATAATAGTGTCCTCATTCCACTGTCTTCCCACCCCACAATCTCCTACCCTAACTCCCCTCTGTCCAATTTAAAGTTTCTCCATTCTTTCCTAGCCCTCCCACCATTACAGATCAGCATCTGTGTATCAGAGAAAACATTGGGCCTTTGGTTTTCTGGAATTGGCTTATTTCCATCAGCATGATTTTCTGCAGCTTCGTCCATTTACCTGCAAATGCTGTAATTTTGTTCTTCTTTAATGCTGAGTAATATTCCAATTATATATACCTCATTTATTTATACATTCTGTTGAAGGGCACCTAGGTTGGTTCCATAGTTTAGCTATTGTGAATTGAGCTGCCATAAATATTGATGTGGCTGTGTCACAATTGTTTGCCTACATTGTCCTTTGGATACAAACCAAAGAGTGGGATAGCTGGGTCAAGTGGTAGTTTGTAGGAATTCTGCATTTGAGATTGGGTCTCTGATTAACTTCATGACTGTCACATGCTTGGTGGATAGGAAGTTTCTGTGCAAAGGTGCAGAATGTTTGGCTGCTGGAAAACTTCCATGTTAAAGACAAGGGATGCCTGGCCACTGTAGTAATGGTCTTCATGAGGGTTTCCATCTTGATCTTAGGCATATAGCTCCTGGGAATAGAAGAATTTGCTGGCTAGATAACTACAATGTTTCATCAAGCTCCAGGGCTCCTGGAGCTACCCACCTAATAGTACCTTCAGACAATGGACTTTCTGGAAAGCTGCACAAAGCTCCTGACGTCCAAAATTGTAACTGTAATGTAACTGCAGAATAAGTGACCTCAGTGATACTCCAAACAATAATGTGGTTATGGTACTAACGACCTAATATAACCTATTGATATAGATAAATGTGGCCGCTTGCACAAAGAATCACTCTGTCATTCTAAATTTTCTGCAGAATCTCCATAGTGATTTCCAGAGCGTTTGCACCAATTTGCAATCCCACCTGCAATGTATGAGTGCACCTTTTCACCCACCTCCTCACCAATGCTTATTTGTATTCTTGATAATTTCCATTCTGATTGGAGTTTTAATTTAAAATTCTCTAATTGCTACAGATGTTGAACATTTTTCACATATTTGTTGATCAATTGCATTTCCTCTTCTGTGCCGTGTCTGTTCAGTTATTTAGCCCATGTGTTGATTGGATTATTTGTGGGTTTTTTTCCTCTCATTTTTTTGAGTTAAGTTTTTTGAGTTCTTTATATATCCTGGATATTAGCACTGTACCTGAGTTGCATGTTGTAAAGATTTTCTCTCGTTATGTAGGATGTCTCTTCATGTTATTATTTGTTTCTTTTCTGAGAAAAATCTTTTTAGTTTGACTCCATTCCAAAAGTCGGCCCAAATTTTTATCATGTCAGCTTAGCACTGGACTTCCTTAACAAGACTCCTAAAGCTCAAGAAGGAAAATCAAGAATCAACAAGTGGCATGGATTCAAACTAAGAAGCAAACACCTGTTCTATTGAAAGGTGCCCCTCTTGATGAAAGCTGTTGGATATTTAACACCTGTTTTAAGATGTTTTATATCATAATATCTGGTAGCAATAGATACAAAAAAAGGAAACATTGATATTAGAATTTGTGATATCTCAAATCTTGTATCAAATAACACAAAACCCTGCAGGTGCATGAGAATGGTATAAAATTTATGCAGAATTTAGCAAAAACATTTTCTTTGTATATTAGTCATGAACAAAGAAATAGATTTTTTATAGTAATATAAATTATGTTAAAGATATGTATTGGAGAGCTCTTCTGAAATATTAACCCTACCCATTAAGGAAACAATATTTAAGAGTACTTGTTAGATTCTTTATTGTGATTGTGTTTTTTCAGTGCTTTATAGAAAACTTCAGAAGACAAAAGACTTAGAGCAACACGTAGTTAGAAATTTGATGTGAGTTTAGCAACCACCAAGAAAATGTAGTAACTTATTCTAGAGTGTGTTTCATGGTAATATTCATGACTGAGACTATGATGCCAGAACATTCAAACTTTTCTAAGTTTTAAAAGACTTTAGAATATTTATATTAATACCAGAGATATATTGCATTATAATAAAGCAGTAGTTTATAGTAGTAGAGTTAAAAACTAAATTGGATCAGAGATTTGAAAAGATTATTTAAGAAACTAGGGCCAAGGAAGGTGTAATTGTAATGGATACCAGCACCTAAAGAGATGCTAAGCATTTCACACAGAGACATCAGGAAAGTGGCTGAGAGAATCTAAGGAATTTTTTTTTCTTCTTGCAGTACTGGGGATTGAACTGAGGATCATTCAACCACTGAGGCATATCCCCAGCCCTATTTTGTATTTTAGTTAGGGACAGGGCCTCACTGAGTTTCTAAGTGCCTAGCTATTGCTGAGACTGGCTTTGAACTCACAATTCTCCTGCCTCAGCCTCAGGAGCTGTTGGGATGATATGCATGCACCACAGTGCCTGGCTGTTTTTTGTGTTTGTTCAGGTATTTTTGTCACAGCAATGCAAAGCTCACCGAAACAGGTTCTAAACATAATCATAGAGAATGTAGAGTGTTTACCAGAGAAGTCAAATATGACAAAATATAAGGTAACAAAACAAATCAGTCAAATTATACTAGAGTATTAAAAAATATGTCCACAAATAGATATGTTGATTAAAATATTTCTGGCAAATGTAAATAATGGTTTTTCTTTCATCTTTCAGAAATGATCAAATGATACATGCTATAAAGTGGACTAATTTCAATGATGTTATGCTCACTTTAGCCAGAATACACTTCATATACTGAGTGACTTTATTTACATGAAATTTCACAAATATATAAATTCAAAGATACAAAATACATTTAGTTTCCAGTGACTGCAATTAGGGATTATATGCACAATGTATGTAATGGGTTAGTTGGTCATTTTGAAGTAAAAATTATTTTGGAAAAGATGTAGCTGGAAAATGTACAATTATGCAGTGTGGTAACTCACACTGATGTGAGAACGATAAACTGTTACAAAGGTTAATTTTAAATCATGTGGATTTCATCTTAATGATAAGAAACTTTTGTTGCTGAACTGGAGGTAGTTTTAGATGTTTCCCTCTTACAGGTTGGTAATGAGTGAGAGCTGCCCACCACACTTAATGTTAACTAATCCATACAAATACCTACTTGTAACTGACACTGAGGTGAAGAAGGGCAGAGATGAAAACACACCCAATGAGCACCATAATTCTCTCCCCAGGGTCATTGGTTTCTCAATAACGACTAGAGTCAATGCCCAGCAGAGGAGTTCCCATGTGTCATCCACTGTCCATACTGGCATGTGGCCAGGTCCTCTCTCCTGGGCTCTGCAGGTCCACTGTCTGGTGGTGGGCTCAGGCCTCCTGATGGTCCTGCAGCCCTAGCTCTGGGCTCCCAGGGGCCCTGCTCCCATTGGCCCAGTACCATGCTCACATAAAGCAGTAGTGACTGAGCTCCCCACATCCCATAAGGCACTGGGCTGACTGGACAGATCCACCCTGGCTGCAGACACAGTGGATGGGAGAAGCCAAGGAGAGATTTGGTACTGCAACATCATGGAGAACAGGTGACACTCAGAAGTGAGTACTTGGCATTTGGAGTCCAAATGCATCTAAGATTCATCATTATTCTGCTATGCAAATTGCAATTTCATCCAAAGAGTCAGGTAGCCCAAGAAAAGTTTCATGAATTCTGAGAAGAACACAGGAAGCAGAGGGAGTCCTTATAACTGCATTATGATGTTCGCCGTGATTGCGACCACTGCAATAGGAACACAGGGAACCTGGGGACATCTGCATGGTATATGGAAGTAAAGTGTGTAATAGTTCTTTGTGTTGCTTCTTGTTGGTTTAAAATTATTTTCTTCAGACTACTTTGACTATTAGTACACTTGGATAATGCCCAAAGTAGTCTGCACAGAAATTCAATAGAAGACTAATAAAAATATTCACATTAAGACAACAAGAATAAAATGCAAAACATGGTATAGGATAGATAGGTAGATAGGAATGATTTTATATATCTGATACACATGCACCTAAGTCAATAACTATGGGAATTATATTTAATGTGGTAGGCAATATTCTTTGAAATATTTTGAACATTAATCTTATTTCTTTTGTTCACAAAAATATGTTTTCAATTATTTATTGTTTGTTTGTTTGGTGTCAGGGATTGAACCCAGGGCTGCTTAAACATTGATCAACTTCCAAGCCCTTTTGAACATTTATTCTGAGACAGGGTCTTGACAAGTTGCTGAGACTAGCTTGGAATTTGAAATTTTCCTGTCTCAGCCTCCTGAGCTCCTGGGGTTATAGGCATGCACCACTATGCCCAAGTTTTCAATTGTATTCTTAAGTTTTTATACTAAATATATGTTATGTATGACTATGAGGATGTGTGTATCCAGTGGAATAAATATAAAAATAATGTTGTGCAACATTTGGAAGCATATTTTTATTTTCAGAATATATGTGCCTCAGCATTTTTAATGGCTTATAAAAACACTAATAATAATTCCTAATAGGGAAGATATAATTTAGAAAATAATTTATTCTTGTGTCTTCAAAACCAAGTAATATTTGCAGTTTTGAAGTGCTCTATTCATTATGTATTTCATTATTTGAAACACTATCAAGAGAAATTAAAAAGAGAAAATTCTCAGCTTTTACCAGTTACAGAGAAAGCACGTGGGCAGTCCCTCTTCATGATCCTGGAGTTAAAATATGCTAGTTCTCCTCACAAACATTGTGCTGACTCTCAATTTTACCAATGCTTTCTGTTATTTATACCTTCATCTTATTGTCTTTATGAGAGAATCCTCTATAAGCATCTTTACCCCTTAAATGAGAATGTAGAATTGAATCACACCAAAATATTAAGGTCAATCTATGCAATCTAAGCCATACTTTTATTTTAAAAATCCAGGTTCAAAAAAGTCATCCTATCTTTAGAATCTACTGAAATTATTTGAGGCTCTCTGTAAAAATTAGGCAGTGCTTTGTACATTTATTTATTGTATTTATACATGACTTTGGATTGGTGCTCCAAAAATGGAAGTTTTTGAAGACTGATACATGAAAAAAGAAATTCAAATTCAGAAGAATTTTTGAAACCATAGCAAAATCACACAAAGGAGGGCATCAAGTAACTAATGTAACTCAAACTGGTTTGTGGAGAATTTGCTAAGTTCTATTGGAGAAGGAAAGGCAGTATTTGGCTTAGTGTAAAAAACAATAATAAAGAAAGAAAATGTCTCTGTAGTCCTATGCACCTTCTAGATTTGCACCCATCTTGACGTCCCATCTGTATATTACAGGATGTCCTGAGGTGATCAACAGGAGCTCCTGTAGCTCCTGGAATCCAGGTTAAAGGGTAAAAAGTCTGGCAGATTTTCTTATTAGTCTCATCATATATCACATTCAGAAGTTTTCATATTAATTTGAATTTTTATATATGTATCAATTTCTTTTTTCCTTCACAGTACTGAAATAATGTTTTTTAAAAAACAATCTTTTACTAAAATTCAGTATCTGCAGCAGATTTTGCCGTATTATAAATCCTTAGTAAATATTTGTCAAGATTGCCTGCTTTGAAAAAAATCTTTCTTTCTACACAGAAGTGGGGATATGTTATCTCAAATTGACACACACTGTATGTCTTAAAGAAGTGAAGAATGGGCACCACTAATTTAGACTGTACTCACTTGTAAATTAGTGGAATAAAGAATCTTAGTTCATGTTAGCAGTTAGTCAATTGTACTACATTGCATTTTTTATTAACTACTATGCACGAAGTCACTTACTTGCTACTAAGAGAATAAATAGATGAATGATACAACGTTCAAAAATCAAGGAATTTATACCAGTGACTAGTACTTATAGATCTACTAAAAAGTAAAATAACATGTCAACTTCTAACACTAACAGAAATGTATAAAAAAAATTAGAGGCTAAGAAAGGGATTTGGAGAAAAGTTGCATTTCAGCCTCTTTAAAGAGCAGTATATATTAATGGGGAAAACTAAATCAATTATGTCTTGGTAGAAAAGAGGCTCGGCCACCAAGATCCAGGATATGCTGTGAACAAGGAGGTCACTGAAGTTTGAGTTCAGTTTTGTGTCAGGGAGGAATGGGGGATGGGGCTAGCAAAAGATTGCAGTAGATTAAGTAGGATTTCTTGAACTTCACCAACACTGTGAAATTAACAGTAAAGTTCATGAGTCTGGCCACCCATCAATGACCTTGGGGGACACACACATTTTCAGAGCAGCCCAGGCAGGCTAAGCAGGTAAGTCTCTTTTCCAAGGGTGAGTGTGGTTAACCTGGCAAGGTGCTGAGATGGACTCAGGTTGCAGAGGGCTGAGGAGATAATGATTTTGGTGACAAAGGATGAAACCAGTATGAGGTGATGCAGGAGTGTTATAACTATGAGCAAAACATTCCTCTTAGGGTATGCAGTCAGTAACTTTCTGTACATTTATGATAACTTTAAGAAGATTGGTATATAAGGGGAGGTGTCAAAAAGAAAAGGAACAATTATTATGTAGACAAAGGAATCTTCAACTTCATGGTGCTGAGCAATGAGTAAAAATATATTAAGGTAAAAAGTAGAAGTTTTGTAGAATGTCAGTCTCTAAATTCCTTACACTGATCTTCTGGAGAAAAAACTAGCCCCTGGGGGAGCTGAAACAAGTCTGGTGAGCATGTAAGAGTTTTTTATGTTCATGATGATAAAGTCTCTGAAACCATATCTACAAAAATATTTATAAATTATATTATGAATTATTTAGTGTGTATACAACGGCAAAAAAGTGGTGAATTTTCATTTATGGAAGACAATGAGGTAACTAAATTACAGAGCATTAAAGAACGCACTCTCACACAGGTCTCAAACAGGAAAGAAGGTGACCAATGCTTGCTAGTACTCTGCATGGGAGTCTCAGGAGGTCAGAGGAGGCCTGATGAGGAGCTGAGGAAAAGCTCTGAATGGCACACAAAGACCCTGGGCTGCAGACCTCCACTCCTGCACTGGGAGTTGCACTATGATTAAAAATGTTTAAAAATATCAGAGAAAAAGAGTGACCATTCCTCTGTCGGGAAAGCTAATGCAAAATACAAGAAAACAATCTGGACATAAATATGTAAAATAATTGTATTAATTATTTTTTGCTTCCTCTCTCATCCATTTATCTTCCCAGACAACTAGAATTTTCAGCAAGTGGCCAATGCCACCATGGTAACTGAATTTCTCCTCCTGGGCTCTCCTGATGGCTGGAATCTGAGTTTTCTCTATTTCACAGTATTCCCAATGACCTACCTGGGTACCTTGTTAGGCAACCTTCTCATTGTCACTGTCATCACTGTTGACCAGAACCTGCACACACCCATGTACTTCTTCCTCAGGAGCCTGTCAATTTTGGACATGTGCTTTATTTCCATCACTGTCCCCAATGCCTTTGTCAACTCTCTCACTATCAACTGGGTCATTTCAGTGACTGGTTGTGCAACACAGATCTTCTTGGTCCTTTTTTGTGCATATGTAGAGATTTTGATTCTCTCTATCATGGCCCTGGGACCGCTATGTGGCTATCTGCCAGCCCCTCCAGTACCCCCTCATCATGAACCCTCAGTTTTGTGCCCGCATGACCCTGGCTTCCCTTCTCAGAGGTCTGCTGTATGCAGGTGTGCACACTGGGAACACATTCTGGCTGTCTTTCTGCCAGTCAAATGTGGTACACCAGTTCTTCTGTGACATCCCCTCTCTGCTGAGGCTCTCCTCTTCTGACACCACCAGCAACATGGTCCTTCTTCTTGTCTCTGCTGTGGTCATTTGTGGTGGCTGCTTCCTTTTTATTGCCATGTCATACATTCGCATATTTGCTGCTGTGCTGAAATTTTCCACCAGAGCCCCAGGGAAGGCCTTCTCCACCTGCACCCCTCACATCCTCATGGTGTCCATCTTCATCAGTTCTGGCTCAGGTGTGTACCTGAGATCCTCAGCAACCTCTGACACCCTCCAGGACATGGTTCTCTCTGCCTTTTACACCATGATTCCTCCCTTCCTGAATCCTCTTATCTACAGTCTCAGAAATAAACAGGTAAAGGAAGCTGTGAGGAGAGTAATTCAAAGACAGTTATTGTCAGCGAAATAATAAAGATAACATTTCAGCTTCATACTAATTTCATTGATCTTGGTTCTTAATTAGATACAATACTTTTCATATTTATGCTTTACAAGTTACATTGTCTACCTTTCTATTACATTATTAGAATCTGAGTTATTTCATAAGGTATTTTTCTGTGTCTTACCATATCATTTCCATGGACCTATTATACAGTGCATCTTTTAATGATTAAATATAATTCAATATATTTGCTGAAATCATTTGTGGTTATATATTTTAAAGAATCATCTCATATGTCAATTACCTATATCAAATTCTGACACCAAAGAAAACTCTAGGAGATAATTTATTCTGATATAATTTGCTCTTATTCCAAACAATGTAGAACCTACTTGTAAACACTGTAATACATAATTTTTCAATTTATTTAGTTATAAAATATATAAAAAATCAAATCCTAAAGAAATTGTAGCCAAAATGTAAAGAATTTTTTTTGTATGTTCAAACAGCAACGTTTTATTCTCGAACTCTCACTGGCACTCTACACACACTTCACAGGAATCCACTCCCTCTACCAGGCTCCATGCACCAATTCTCAAAATGTAAATAATTTAACAGTAATATTTTTCTCCATCTGGACCAGGCATAAGAAGGGACTCCTTTCTGTGAAGTAAAGAGAGGGCAATGATTAATGCACCCTTTGTCCCAACATTCATATCTTTCCACAGGGAACAGAAGCCTGTGATTCTTTGGCCATGACAGGGGCCAGTCTTTGATTATGCCCATGAATTGATGTCAGCTTTCTGATGGTTTGTCTTCCACACATCTTACTCCTGTAGTGTTGTGCTAATGACTTACTCCTAATAATAATGTAGAAATGGACCATAGTTGTCTGGCACATATGTCTGGGCCATGCCAACTCTTATATTTCACCTCACTTTTCTTGAATTTGTAATGTAAACTTATATCTTTTATTCTGATAGTCATTTTATTGTTTTCCTTGCTGGTAGTGTTTTATTTATTTATTTTTTTAATTTTAATTTGTTATATATGACAGCAGAATTTATTATAATTTATACTGCACATATAGACCACAATTTTTTTTATTTTTTTAAATAAATGACAGCAGAATGCATTTTCTTTCTTATTACATATATAGAGCACATTTTTTATATCTCTTGTATATAAAGTATGTTCGCGCCAATTCATGTTTTCATACATGTACTTTGGATACTGATGTCCCTCACATTCTGCCAACATTGCCCCTCCCATCCCTCTGTCCTATCCTTACTAATCTGCTAACATCCTACTCCCTCCCTTCCCCTCCCATCCCTCTGTCCTATCCTTACTAATCCCCTGCCCCCTCCCTTCCCCTCATATCCCTCTTACCTATCTAGAGTTCATCTATTCCTCTCATGCTCTCCCTCCCTACCCACTATGAGTCAGTATCCTTATGTCAGAGAAAACATTCCGCATTTGTTTTTTGGGATTGGCTAACTTCACTTAGCATTATCTTCTCCAATGCCATCCATTTACTTGCAAATGCCATAATTTTATTCTCGTTTACTGCTGAGTTATATTCCATTGTGTGTACATGCCAGTTTTTTTTAAAAATACCTTAATCTACTGAAGGGCATCTAGCCTGGTTCCACAGTTTTGCTATTGTGAATTGTGCTGCTATAAACTTTGATGTGGCTGTTTCACTGCAGTATGCTATTTTTAAGTCCTTTGGGTATAGACTGAAAAGAAGGATAGCTGGGTCAAATGGTGGTTCCATTCCAAGTTTTCCAAGGAATCTCCATACTGCTTTCCATATTGGCTGCACCAATTTTCAGTCCCACCATCCATGTATGAGTGTGCATTTTCCTCACATCCTTGCCAACTCTTATTGTTGTTTGTCTTCATAGTAGTTTGCATTCTTAAAGGAGAGAGATGAAATCTTAGAGTAGTTTTTATTTGCTTTTCTATAATTGCTAGCAGTGATGAACATTTTTCATAAATGTGTTCATTGATTGTATATCCTCTTCTGAGAAGTGGCTGTTCAGGTCCTTGGCCTAAATATTGATTGGATTATTTCAATTTTGGTGTTTAGCTTTTTGAGTTCTTTAATGCCCTAGAGATTAGTCCTCTATGTGATGTATGAGGGGTAAAAATTTGCTCCCAAGATGTAGGCTCTCTATTCACCTCACAGATTGTTTCTTTTACTGAGAAGAAACTCTTCATTTTGAATCCATCCCATTTATTGATTCTTAGTTGTAATTCTTGCACTATAGGAATCTTATTAAGGAAGTTGGAGCCTAATCCCACGTGATGAAGATTAGGGCCTACTTTTTCTTCTATTAGGCTCAGGGTCTCTGGTTTAATTCCTAGGTCCTGATCCACTTTGAGTTGAAGTTTTCTGCACGGTGAGAGATAGAAGTTTAGTTTCATTTTGTTGTGTATGAATTTCCAGTTTTCCCAGCACCATTATTTGAAGCGGCTATCTTTTCTTCAATGCATGGTTTTGGTACCTTTGTCTAACATAATTGTAATTTTGTGGGTTATTCTCTATGTCCTCTATTTTGTACCATTGTTCTACCAGTCTCTTTTGGTGCCAATACCATGCTGTTTTTTGTTACTATTGTTTAAATTTAAGTTCTAGTAAAGTGATGCCACCTTCTTCACTCTTCCTTCTAAGGATTGCTTTAGCTATTCTGGGTCTCTTTATTTCAGATTAATTTCATGAATGTTTTTTAAATTTTTATGAGGAATACCATTGGGATTTTGATTGGAATTTCATTAAATCTGTATAGTGCTTTTGGTAGTATGGTTATTTTGATATTAATTCTGCCTATCCAAGAGCAAGTTAGATGTTTCCATATTTTAAGATCTTCTTTGATTGCTCTATTTAGGGTTCTGTAGTTTTCATTGTACAGTTCTTTCACCTTTTCCATTAAGTTGACTCCCAAGTATCTGTTTTTTTTTTTTCTTTTTGAGGTTATCATGTATGGGGTAGTTTTTCTCATTACCTTCTCAGAGGATTTGTCACGGATATACAGAAATTCCTTTGATTTATGAGTGTTGATTTTATATACTGCTACTTTTCTGAATTCATTTAATAGTTCTAGAAATTTTCTGGTGGAGCTTTTTGGATCTTCTATGTATAGAATCATATTGTCAGCCAATAGTGCCAATTTGAGTTTTTGTTTTCCCATGTATCTCTTTAATTTCTTTCATCTGTCTAATTGGTCTGGCCAGTGCTTCAAAAACAATGTTAAATAGAATTGG
Source organism: Ictidomys tridecemlineatus (assembly GCF_052094955.1). NCBI lineage: Eukaryota > Metazoa > Chordata > Mammalia > Rodentia > Sciuridae > Ictidomys > Ictidomys tridecemlineatus. The sequence continues at coordinate 190,674 of NW_027520948.1, forward strand.
TGAAAGAGGGCATCCCTGTCTTGTTCCAGTTTTAGAGGGAATGCCTTAAATTTCCTCCATTTAGGATGATGTTGGCTGGGGCTTAGTGTTGATAGCCTTTATGATGTTGAGATATGTTCCTGTTATCCCTAGTTTTCCTGGTGTTTTGAACATGAAGAAGGTGTATTTTGTTAAATGCTTTTTCTGCATCTATTGAGATGATAACATGATTTTTGTCTTTAAGTCTATTGATGTGATGAATTACATTTATTGATTTTCATATGTTGAACCAACCTTACATCTCTGGGATGAATCCCACTTGATTTTGGTGCACTATCTTTTTGATATGTTTTTGTATTTTATTTGCCAGAATTTTACTGAGAGATTTTGTATCTATGTTCATTAGAGATATTGGTCTGAAGTTTTCTTTCTTTGATGTGTCTCTGCCTGTTTTTCAGGATGATATTGACCTCATAGAATAAGTTTGGGAGTGCTCTCTCTTTTTCTATTTACTGAAATAAATTGAAGACTATTGATATTACTTCTTCTTTAAAGATCTTGTAGAATTTGGATTTGTATCCATCCAGTCCTGAGCTTTTCTTGTTTGGTAGTAGACTTCTGATGGTGTCTTCCATTTCATCACTTGATATTGGTCTGTTCAAATTGTATATATCATCCTACTTCATCCTGGGAAAATTGTATGACTTACGAATTTGTCAATGCCTTCAATATCCTCTACTTTATAATTTCTAATTATCCTCTGTATTTTTGTAGTATCTCTTGTGATAGTACTTTTTTATCAAATATGCTGATAATTTGATTTTTCTCTCTCCTTTTCCTTATTAGCATGGCTAAGTATCTGTCATTTTTTTTAAATTTTTCAAAGAACCAATTTTTGTTTTGTCAGATTTTGCAGTTGTTTCTTTTGCTTCAATGTCACCTCTAATTTTGATTATTTCTTGTCTTCTACTGCTGTTGGTGTTGATTTGTTCTTCTTTTTCTAGAGCTTTCACATGTAGTGTGAGGTCATTCATTTTTTGACTTTTTCTTCATTTAAGTAATGAACTCCATGCAATGAACTTTCCTCTTAGGACCACTTTCATAGTTTCCCAGAGATTTCAATATGTTGTGTCTATGTTCTCATTTACCTCTAGGAATTTTTCAATTTCCTCCTTGATATCTTCTGAAACCCATTGTTCATTCAGTAACATATTGTTCAGTCTCCAGGTGTTGGAGTAATTTTTATTTTTTATTTTGTCATTGATTTCAAATTTCATTTTATTATGATCTGATGAAATGCAGGGTAGTATCTCTACTCTTTTGTATTTGCTAAGAGTTGCTCTGTGGCAATTTATATGGTCTATTTTAGAGAAGGATCCATGTGCTGCTGAAAAGAAGGTGTAGCCACTTGATGCTGGTTGTTATATTCTATATATGTCAGTTAAGTCAAAGTTATTAATTGCATTGTTGAGATATATAGTTCTTTTTTATTCAATTTTTGTTTGGAAGATCTATCCAGGTGTGAGAGAGGTGTGTTAAAGTCATCCAAGATTATTATGTTTTGGTCAATTTAACTCTTGAACATGAGAAAAATTTGATGAACATAGCTGCTCAATTGTTTGGGGAATATATATTTATGTTTGTTATGGCTTGTTGGTATGGTTCCCTTGAACAGTATATAATTTCCATCTTTTTCCCTTTTGATTAACTTTGGCTTGAAGTCTACTTTACTGACATGAGGATCAAAACCCCTGCTTACTTCCACAGTCCATGTGAGTGGAATGATTTTTCCCAACCTTTCATTATCAGTCTGTGTGTGTCTTTTACTAACAGATGAGTCTCCTGGAGGCAACATATTGTTGATTTTTTAATCCAATCTGCTGGCTTATGTTATTTGATATATGAGTTTAGGCCATTGATATTCAGGGTTATTATTGAGACATGTTTTGCATGTCCAGTCATATTTATTTACTTTTGTTATTTAACTTGACTTGATTTTCTTTTTTGATTAGTTTTTTTTAGGGTACTACCTCCCTCTGCTGATTTCATTGTTTTTTTTTTTTTGTTTGTTTCCTCTTCATGGAATATGTTTCCAAATATGTATTATAATGCCAATTGCCTAGCTAAAAAATTCTTCTAACTTTTGTTTATCATGAAATGTTTTTATTTCTTCATCAAATCTAAAGGTTAAATTTTTTTAAAGAGAGCGTGAGAGACAGAGAGAGAGAGAGAGAGAGAGAGAGAGAGAGAGAGAGAGAGAGTTTTTTAATATTTTTTTTTCTGCGGACACAACTTCTTTGTTTTTATGTGGTGCTGAAGATGGAACCTGGGGTGCACATATGCCAGGCAAGCACGCTACCACTTGAGCCACATCCCTAGCCCCTAAAGAGGAGACTAAATAGGACCCAGGATGACAGAGGCCTCAGGATATTATGATGGAGGTAACCTCGGATTGAAGTGGTCTGAGCTGTTATGGAAGTATTCAACTATGAAAAAATTTTCCTTTTAGTGTATTCAGTCAGTATCTTTTTGTATGATTATGAAAGTGTGAAGAAAAAATATAGGGCTGTGGTTGTAACTCTGTGGAAGTGTGTTTGCCTCACATATGTGAGGCACTGGGTTCAATCTCAGCAACACATGAAAATGAATAAACAAAACGAAGATATTGAAATTAAAAAGAAAGAAAGAAACACAATAGAAGATGTCAAGAAGACTAAAGCAATTTAAATTTTAGGCAAAGGAATCTTTAACTTCATGGTGCTTTCTAGGAGTTGCCCCAGCTCAAAAGACTAACTTCCCCATCCCCCAAGAAGAGCCATCCAATGGTGAGCCCTGCTATCATGATCCTGCTATCTAACGGTGAGTGCTGCTTGCTCGCATGATCCTTACCCACCAATCAGACAAGCCCTGCTGGTTCACATAATCATTATTCACTAATCAGACTAACCCTTCTGGCTCACATGATATTTACCCACCAATTAGACTAGCCCTGCTGGCTTGCATGATTTTTACTCATCAATCAAACTAGCCCTGCTGACACATATGATCCTTATCCCCCAATCAGAAAGCACCCAGGTCAATTGTAAAACCCTTCAGCCATGAATCTGTCATAACTGTTAAACCACCCCCGGCTCTATAAATATGGAGAGCTGATCCTCAATAAATGGGCATTTTCTCTGACAATGAGCCTTGTTCTTTCTTTCAGTGCTGAACATGAAATATAAACACAACAGAGTAAAAATAGAAGTTTAGGAGAATGTCAGCTGTAGGTATGAATATCTTACTCTGATCTCTTGAAGAAGAAAAGAGAGCACCAGTGGGAACAGGAACAGGTGCCTGTTTGATGGTGTGTGACCATGAGACAGCACCGCTCATGTCCTGGGAAGCAGCGGGAGAGTAACCATGTGTAGTTAGGACACCTCAGTTTACTGTAACACCAGACCTGTGAGGTTTGAATGGGAAAGTGTTGTGGAGAACTTAACTCATGATAATTTTTTTTTATGTTCATGAGAATAAATACTTCAACATTATGAATAATTTGGATAATTACATTAATGAAATAAAATGAAGGTGATAAAAATGAAGAACAAAAGGAATGCATGGTGACACACAAGGTCATAGGGAAGAGGAGATGGGCCACCCTGGAAGTCCTCTGCATGGAATCTCAGGAGGTCAGGCAGGCCTGATGAGGAGCTGAGGACAAGCCCTACAGGTCAGACCCAGACCCTGGGATGCACACCTCCACACCTACACTGGGAAGTGTACTCTGCTCAGAAATGATTAAAGATATCAAAAAACCAAGAGTGTCCTTTTTCTGCAAGGAAAATACTAAAAAGTACAAGAAAACACATTGGACATGAATGTGTAAACTAACTGTATTATTTTTCAAATATGTTTCAGTTGTGTAAAAACATTTATATTGTATTTATTTTTTTATTTATATGCAGTGCTAAGAATCAATCCCAGTGGCTCACACATACTATTCAACTGCTCTACCACTGAGCAACAGACCCAGGCCCATCCACTTGCACTAATCATATTTTTGCTTTCTCTCTGTTATCTGTTTATCTTCTCAGACAACCATAATTTCCACTCTATGTCCAATTTCACCATGGTTACTGAGTTTCTCCCACTGGGCTCCCCTAATATCTATAATCTGAGTTTTCTCTATTTCACAGTATTCCCACTGACCTACCTGGGTACCTTGTTAGGGAAACCATTTCCATCACTGTCCCCAATGCCTATGTTAACTCTCTCAAGGGCATCAGAGCCATTTCAGTGGCTGGCTGTGCAACATAGATTTACCTGGTCATTTTCTGTACATGTGTTGAACTTCTGTTTCTCACCATCATGGCCTGGGACTGCTATATGGGCATCTGCCAGCCCCTATATTACCCCCTCATAATGAACCCTCAGTTTTGTGTTTACATGACCCTGGCTTTTCTACTCAATTGTCTGCTGTATGCAGGCTTGCACACTTGGAACATATTCTGGCTGTCCTTCTGCCAGTCAAACGTGGTCCTTCAGTTCTTCTGTGATGGCCCCTCTTTGCTGAGACTCTCCTGTTTCAATACCACCAGCAACATGGTCCTTCTTCTTGTGTCTATTGCAATAGTTGGTGGTGGCTGCTTTGCTATAAGAATCATGTCATACATTTGCATATTTTATGCTGGGCTGAAATTCCCACCAGAGCCCCATGGAAGGCCTACTCCACCTGCACCCGTAACATTCTTGTGGTGTCCCTCTTTCTCAGTTCCATCACAGGTGTGTACCTGAGGTCCCCAGCAACCTCTGACACCCTCCAGGACCTGGTTATCTCTACCTTTTACACAATCATTCCTCCCTTCCTGAATCCTCTCATCTACAGTCTCAGGAATAAACAGGTAAAGGAAGCTGTAAGGAGAGTTATGCCAAGACAGTTATTCTCAGGGAAATGCTAAAGATGTGCTTCAGCATCATCCTTATTTTACTGGTTATAGTTCATAATTGGATAAAGCTCTTCATATCTGAGCTTTTCATGTTACACTAATATCCTAGTATCAAATCATTAAGACCAAGTATAGAAATATTTACCATAATAATTATGTGATTTAGACTTTTATATCTATCCTTCATAAAATAACACTAGGTTCAGCTATAGAAAATGATAAGGCAGTAATATATTTAAAAGTTACACAATATGTCAGTGAACATGCTGAGTTAAGTAAATAGCTTTACACATTTTGACAATAATATATTTTCTCACAGTCACATATAAAATGATTAAAAATCAGAGTAAAATTTGTTTTGTTTCTGTGCTCCTCTGCATGTGAAAGGGTGCGAAATTATAAGTTCAAATGAAAACTATTGAGTGAGCAGCCAGGAGATCACTTTAGGCTCAACAGCATTGTCCACTGACCACTGAGCAGGACTGTGGTACATGGAGAACATGAGTCTGATCATGCACAGGAGTGTGCCTGGAGCAGACAGGCTGCTTTTAGCTGCAGTGATCAGTATTGCTCCAGCCTGTAATCTAGAAAACCTTGTTTTCACACTGTGCTTGGTAAAACTCAGGACTCATTGCATCCCTCCATTAAAGCAGCCTACAGGACAACTGGATTTGCTCCAGCCCTGAGAATAGGGTTCTCACTTCCATAAAAGCCATCTACATAGGAGGGCCAGGCCCCCACATCATATGCCCACCTTGGCCTGTGCACTATGGATGAGCTTGATGAGTGTCATGTGATCAGAAGTCTGCAGATGGCTCTATCATGGAAAATGGGGCTCACTTCTTTGGCTTGTGACATTTGGGAGGAAAAATAGTTACAATAGTAAATGAAAGACCAAGGCCAAGATCAAGCAGGAGTCCACTGCAAGATATAGTGCTCCTTTCCCTCCGTGGCCTGCAGGGTGGTCAGTACTGTGACCACTGGACTCCTAGAGGCTCCAAGAAGCCGATGCCCATTTGTTATGGTTTGAATGTTGTGTCCTCTGAGAGCTAAGTTGTGAGACAATGTAAGAAGTTTTCAAGTAGCACTGATTGGGTTGTAAGAGTCTTAACCCAATCAGTGATTTAATCCTCTGATGAGGATTAACTGAGTGGTAACAGAAGTGGTGGGGTGTGGCTTTTGGAGGAGATGGGAATTAGAGCATGGATTTGGTGTCTATATTTGTATGTGGAGAGTGGAGTCTCTCTCTGCCTCCTTATCACTGTGATGTGAGCTTCTTCCCTTCACCACACTCTCACACCATGTTTAGCCTCATCTGGGGCCCTGAGGAATGAACCTGGCCTTATATAGGCTAAAAGCTCTGAACTGTGAGCCCTCAAATAAACTTTTCCTCCTCTATAATTGTGTGTGGTTTAGTCCTTTAATCACAGCCAAAAATAAAAGAAAAAAAGAAAGAAAGAAAGAAAGAAAGAAAGAAAGAAAGAAAGAAAGAAAGAAAGAAACTGACTAAAACACTATTCATTATTATTTATAACTTCATTTCCTGATTCCCTAATCATTCCTTTTCATAGATATAAAAAACAGAGGTGTGCTTTTTATCTTGGATTCCTCACCTGGGAGAACACAGATAGACATGAAGAGAAGGTGACCACCCATGTCTCCCTTTCTTCATGAAACTTAAACTTTCTACATTAAGCTATCTCTAGACAGTTGACTTGATTTTATTTCATAACACTTTTTACATTCTTGTACTCGTGCCCCAGATATTCAGAAAGGTTATACTAGAAGTGGTCATATAAATTTATAAATAAATAAAATAAAAAAACAAAGACCAGTCCACCATAAGATTGTTTTTTGTTTGTTTGTTTGTTTTTACAAGCTACATTGTTCTGAACACCAGTGCCAGGTCTTGCTCTCCACATATCAGGTGGGATATTCATAAGGCATGGAGGCTGCTAGCCTTGGCCCAGGTTCTGCTGAAGATCATGAATGAGACAGGGGGTCGATGCTCTCTTATCACTCTCTGACTGTCCTTCAGTAGTCTTACCTCTGTGGCTCATCATAATCAGTGTTCCTTCTATGTTCTGGGTCCTGGGACTCAGACAGTGTGGTCTGTACACCTACAATTATAATAGGTAAAACATACCTTAGTTACTTTTTGGATATCTGTTAATCTATCCACCAGTTGTCAAGTCAAATACTGACTTCTGTTCCTGGACATTTTCCATCCTTTCATAGTCCATGGGATTTCAAGTCAAATAACCCTGTAGACATAGTAATTAATGTTGTCTCCATTGCAGTGAAGTAGTCCCCATTGCACTCTTTTACTAGCCAGTGAACACCCTGGGTGCATCCAGTGACATGCCTGCTTATTTAGTTCTCCAATCTTACAGACATTGTGGCCTCAAGACAAGGAGAATATCATTCTTGGTGTCTGTAGAGACAGGATCTTTGTACTTTGTATATTTGGCTTGTTTAACACACATTTTTTTTTTCTTTAAACTAGGTATAAGGTATGGGATTAGTAGCGAAGGACAATGAAGAAAATGCCAGAACAAGAAAAGAAGACTTCAATACAATATCCCTGACAAGAATATAGGCAAACCTTCTCAAAAAAATGTAGCCAAAAAATTCCACAGGACACCAAAACCAGAATAGACCATATTCATATGGTATCAATCCCAGCATGCAATAAAGCACCTACAGAAAATCACCAACAAATTTTACAGTGGGTTAACAGAACAAAGGGCAAATCATCCATCAATAGGTCTATTTTAAAAATGCTGGTATATACATATAATGGAACCTAATTCATCCATTCAAGAAATAAAATAGTGATAAATTCTACAATATGGACTTTCTTTGAAAACATCAGGCTGATTCAAATTATAAAAATAGCACATATTTAATAATTCTAGTCATACAAAATATTCAGAACATATATATTCAAACATGGTGATTATACTTAGTTGTTCCCAAAGTAAAGATAAACAGGGACTATGTGCAATGGGTTAGATGGTTCATTTAAAAAATTACAGATATTTGGGAACAAGAGGTAGTTGAAAGTTGTACAGTTTTGCCATGTGGTAAATAATATGGAATTGTTAACCACAAACTGTTACAAATTTAACTTCATGACACATGTATTTCATCTCAATGAAAAGAAATTTTGATACTGAACTGCAGACAGCCTTAGATGTTTCCCACTTAAAGGTTGAAGAGTGAGTGAGCGTGGCCCATCACCCTCAGTGTTAACTGATCACCATAAACACCCCTAACTCACACTGAGGTGAAGGAGAGCAGAGATGAAAACACACAGTGAGCATCACCAGTTTCTCCTTAGTGTTACTGGATTCTCAATGTGACTAAGCATGATGTCCAGCACAGAAGTTCCACTGTGCCATCCACTGTCCATGTGGGAGAATTAGCACACATTTCCTTATTTTAAGCACTACCAAGAGAACTACCAAAAGGGAAAAATCCCAGCTTCCCTACTTGCAGAGAGAAGTACTTGCAGCAGCCCTTCTTCAAATAATTGCCATTAAAAATATGATAACTCTTCCTCATACTTGTTTTTCTGAACTTCATGCTACCTGATCATGGCTTTATTTTGGTTCCAAACTCTTGTTTTTACAGCAAATTCTACATATGCATTTGCACTCCTTAAAGGCAATGCAGTTCTGAACACTCTAACATTATTGAGGTCAAACAATAGAAGCTAAAGCTTATTTCTTACTTTAAAAAATCCAGGTTCATAAAGTAATCATATTTTGTAGATCTGCAGGAACACTCTGAGGATCTATGCAAGTTAGGAGGTGATGCATATATTCTGTCACATCCAAAATCTGAAGGTTCATGAGATTGATCCATGAAAAAATCAAGTCAAATTTGGAGAAGTGTTCAAGTTGTAGTTCAAGCAATAAGCAAAAATGACATAAATTAAGCTTATGTGATTTAAAGTACTTACTGGAGAATTTACTAAATTCTTCTTATGAAACTAAAAAAGTACATTTTTTAGTAGGAAAAAGAGAACAGAAATGAAGAAAATATATCTGTAGTTCTATGCCAGCTTCCAGATCTTGAACACTTGTTTATTTTTCCATCTTATATTTGACACAAGTGTGTAGGGGTGGTCAGCAAGGACCCCTGGAGTGCCTGGAAGTCAGAATTGAAGAGTGAGAAGATGCGTGATTTTCCATATGGATTTGTCTCATGAGCCATCACCTTCTAAATTTGTCAAATTATATTATTTTATAATTCCTATTATGGTAAACTGATTACTTAAAAATACCAATATATTTCTTCTTTCCAAAACATCACTATCTGAATCAAATGTGGCCCTATTGGTGTCATCAGTAATGTTTGTTGACAGATTACTGCTGTAAAGAGATCTTACCTTTCAACTGCACAGGGCAGTGGGCTTACATGACCTCCCTCCAGCCTGCATTGTGTGTGCTAAGGAAGTGTAGAAAGGGCAGAGCCTGTTTGGGAGATACTTCTTTGTAAACCAGTATCAAAAAGAAAGCCAGTTCAGGTTCGTGGTCAGTCTACAAAGCCACCAGCTTTATTAACCACTGTGCATGCATTTGCACCTAAAAAAATACAAAGATGACTGATACAAGGTCCCAAATGAACAAATTTCCACAGAGTGATCTATAATACTACACAAAAGTGGGGGAAAATTTTTTTTTTTTTATTGGATGTTCAAAACATTACAGAGCTCAAGACATATCATCTTTCATACATTCGACTCAATTGGGTTTTGAACTCCCCAGATACATAATACAGACTCACTTCTGTTACATACTCACATTTTTACATAATGGCATATTAGTGACTGTTGTATTCTGCTACCTTTCCTATCCCCTACTATCCCCCCTCCCCTCCCCTCCCCTCCCAACATCCCTCTCTACCTCCTCTGCTGTTGTTCAATTCTCTCCCCTTTTTTTCCCCCCACCCCCTTGCCCCTCATAACCTCTTATTATTTTGTGTATCACTGAAGGTCTCCTACCATTTCCATATGTTTTCCCTTCTCTCTTCCTTTCTCTCCCCCCATTCGTCTTAGTTTACTGTTAGTCTTTTCCTCATGCTCTTCCTTCCTGTTCTATTCTTAGTGGCTCTCTTTATATCAAAGAAGACATTTGACATTTGTTTTTTAGGGCTTGGCTAGCTTCACTTAGCATAATCTGCTCTAATGCCATCCATTTCCCTGCAAATTCTATGATTTTGTCGTTTCTTAGTGCTGCATAATACTCCATTGTGTATAGCTGCCACAATTTTTTTATCCACTCATCTATTGAAGGGCATCTAGGTTGGTTCCACAGTCTAGCTATTGTGAATTGTGCTGCTATAATCATTGATGTGGCCGTATCCGTATAGTGTGCTCTTTTAAGGTCCTCAGGGAATAGTCCAAGAAGGGCAATAGCTGGGTCAAATGGTGGATCCATTCCCAGCTTTCCCAGGAATCTCCATACTGCTTTCCAAATTGGCCTCACCATTTTGCAGTCCCACCAGCAGTGAACAAGTGTGCCCTTTTCCCCACATCCTCGCCAACACTTATTGTTGTTTGACTTCATAATGGCTGCCAATCTTACAGGAGTGAAATGGTATCTTAGGGTGGTTTTGATTTGCATTTCTCTGATTGCTAGAGATGGTGAGCATTTTCTCATGTGCTTGTGGATTGATTGTATGTCCTCCTCTGAGAAGTGTCTGTTCAGGTCCTTGGCCCATTTGTTGATTGGATTATTTGTTATCTTATTGTTTAATTTTTTGAGTTCTTTGTACATTCTGGATATTAGGGCTCTGTCTGAGGTGTGAGGGGTAAAAATTTGTTCCCAGGATGTAGGCTCTCTATTTACCTCTTTTACTGTTTCTCTTGCTGAGAAAAAACTTTTTAGTTTAAGTAGGTACCATTTGTTTATTCTTGTCATTAACTCTTGGGCTACTGGCGTTCTATTAAGGAATTTGGAGCCCGACCCCACAATATGTAGATCGTAGCCAACTTTTCCTTCTATCAGACGCAGTGTCTCTGTTTTTATATCTAGCTCCTTGATCCATTTTGAGTTAACTTTTGTGGCTGGCGAGAGAAAGGGATTCAGTTTCATTTTGTTGCATATGGATTTCCAATTTTCCCAGCACCATTTGTTGAAGATGCTATCCTTCCTCCATTGCATGTTTTTAGCCCCTTTATCAAATATAAGATAGTTGTAACTTTGTGGATTAGTCTCTGTGTCCTCTATTCTGTACCATTGGTCCACCTGCCTGTTTTGGTACCAGTACCATGCTGTTTTTGTTACTATTGCTTTGTAGTACAGTTTGAGCTCTGGTATCGCTATACCTCCAGATTCACACTTCCTGCTTAGAATTGCTTTTGCTATTCTGGGTCTTTTGTTTTTCCATATGAATTTCATGATTGCTTTATCTATTTCTACAAGAAATGTCTTTGGGATTCTGATTGGCATCGCATTAAACCTGTAGAGAACTTTGGGTAATATCGCCATTTTGATGATGTTAGTTCTGCCTATCCATGAACAGGGTACATTTTTCCATCTTCTGAGATCTTCTTCTATCTCTCTCTTTAAGGTTCTGTAGTTTTCATTGTATAAATCTTTCACCTCTTTTGTTAGGTTGATTCCCAAGTATCTTATTTTCTTTGAGGATATTGTGAATGGAGTGGTTTTCCTTATTTCCATTTCAGAGGTTTTGTTGCTGATATACAGGAATGCCTTTGATTTGTGCGTGTTGATTTTATATCCTGCCACTTTGCTGAATTCATTTATTAACTCTAGCAGCTTCTTTGTAGATCCTTTTGGGTCTGTTAAGTAAATTATCATGTCATCTGCAAATAGCGATAATTTAATTTCTTCTTTTTCTATTTTTATGCCTTTAATTTCTTTTGTCTGTCTAATTGCTCTGGCTAGTACTTCGAGAACTAAATTGAATAGAAGTGGTGATAGAGGACATCCCTGTCTTGTTCCAGATTTTAGAGGGAATGCCTTCAGTTTTTCTCCGTTTAGGATGATGCTAGCCTGAGGTTTAGCATATATAGCTTTTACAATGTTGAGGTAAGTTCCTGATATCCCTAGTTTTTCTAATGTTTTGAACATAAAGGGATGTTGTATTTTGTCAAATGCTTTTTCTGCATCTATCGAGATGATCATATGGTTCTTGTCTTTAAGCCTATTGATGTGGTGAATAGCATGTATTGATTTCCGTATATTGAACCAGCCTTGCATCCCAGGGATGAATCCTACTTGATCATGGTGCACAAGTTTTCTGATATGTTTTTGTATTCGATTCGCCAGAATTTTATTGAGAATTTTTGCATCCAAGTTCATTAGAGATATTGGTCTGTAGTTTTCTTTCTTTGAAGTGTCTTTGTCTGGTTTTGGGATCAGGGTGATGTTGGCCTCATAGAATGAATTTGGAAGAGCTCCTTCTTTTTCTATTTCTTGAAATAGTTTGAAAAGTATTGGTATTAGTTCTTCTTTGAAGGTTTTGTAGAACTCCGCTGTATACCCATCAGGTCCAGGGCTTTTCTTGGTTGGTAGACTTTGGATGGCTTCTTCTATTTCTTCCTTTGTTATTGGTCTGTTTAAATTGTGTGTGTCTTCCTGTCTCAATCTGGGCAAATCATATGCCTTAAGAAATTTATCGATATCCTCGCTATCTTCTATTTTATTAGAATATATTGTTTCAAAATACTTTCTAATTATCTTCTGTATTTCTGTAGTGTCTGTTGTGATATTGCCTTTTTCATCCCGTATATTAGTAATTTGTGTTCTCTCTCTTCTTCTTTTTGTTAGCATAGCTAAGGGCTTGTCTATCTTATTTATTTTTTCAAAGAACCAACTTTTAGTTTTATCAATTTTTTCAATGGTTTTTTTTGTTTCAATTTCGTTTATTTCTGCTCTAATTTTAATTATTTCTTGTCTTCTACTACAATTGCTGTTGTTTTGTTCTTCCTTTTCTAGGTTTTTGAGGTGTAGTGTGAGTTCATTTATTTGTTGGTTTTTTCTTTTTTTGATGAAAGAACTCCAGGATATGAATTTCCCTCTTAAAACTGCTTTCATTGTGTCCCATAGATTCCGGTATGTTGTGTCTGTATTATCATTTGACTCTAAGAATTTTTTTATCTCTTCCTTTATGTCTTCTGTAACCCATTGATCATTCAATAACATATTGTTCATTTTCCATGTGGTGTAGGATTTTTCCTTCCTTTTTTTATCATTGATTTCCAATTTCATTCCATTATGGTCAGATATGGTGCATGGTATTATCTCCACACTTTTATATTTACTAAGATTTGCCTTATGGCATAATATATGGTCTATTTTTGAGTAGGATCCATGTGCTGCTGAGAAGAACGTGTATCCACTTGATGATGGTTGGTATATTCTATATATGTCAGTTAGGTCTAGGTTATTGATTGTGCTGTTGAGTTCTATAGTTTCTTTATTCAGCTTTTGTCTAGAGGATCTGTCTAATGGCGAGAGCGGTGTGTTGAAGTCACCCGTAATTATTGTGTTATGGTCTATTTGACTCTTGAACTTGAGGAGCGTTTGTTTTATGTAGATTGCAGCTCCATTGTTTGGTGCATACAAATTGATAATTGTTATGTCTTGTTGGTGGATGGTCCCTTTTAACAGTATATAGTGTCCTTCTTTATCCTTCTTAATTAACTTAGGTTTGAAGTTGATTTTATTTGATATGAGTATGGCCACTCCTGCTTGCTTCCGAGGGCCATGTGAGTGGTATGATTTTTCCCAACCTTTTACCTTCAGCCTGTGTATGTCTTTTCCTATCATATGAGTCTCCTGAAGGCAGCATATTGTTGGATTTGTTTTTTTGATCCAGGTTGCTAGCCTATGTCTCTTGATTGGTGAGTTTAGGCCATTAACATTTAAAGTTACAATTGAGATATGATTTGTACTTCCAGTCATGCTTCTTTATTTATTTATTTTAGTTTGGCTAGTTTTACTTTTTTGGTTATTTTCCTCCTCCTTTACTGAGATACCTCTTGTTGTTAGTTTTGGGCACTATTTTTCAATTCCTCTTCTTGTAGTATATTGCTCAGAATGCTTTGCAGTGCTGGTTTTCTTGCTGCAAATTCTTTTAGCTTTTGTTTATCGTGAAAGATTTTAATTTCGTTGTCAAATCTGAAGCTCAATTTTGCTGGATACAATATTCTTTGTTGAAATCCATTATTTTTCAGCGTTTGAAATACATTGTTCCAGGATCTTCTCGCTTTCAAAGTCTGTGCTGAGAAATCAGTCGTTAACCTAATTGGTTTACCCCTGAATGTAATCTGTCTCTTTTCTCTGGTAGCTTTTAATATTCTCTCCTTGTCCTGTATGTTGGCTATCTTCATAATTATGTGTCTTGGAGTTGGTCTATTATAGTTTTGAATGTTTGGGGTCCTGTAGGCTTCCAGGATTTGGCAATCCATTCCATCTTTCATCTCTGGGAAGTTTTCTACAATTATTTCATTTAATATGCTGTCCATTCCTTTGGTTTGAATCTCTGTGCCTTCTTCTATCCCGATGACTCTCAAATTTGGTTTTTTAATGACATCCCATATCTCTTGAATAGATTGCTCATGGGATTTAAGCATCTTTTCTGTGTTGACTATACTCTTTTCAAGTTGATAAACCTTGTCTTCATTATCTGATGTTCTGACTTCTACTTGATCAAGTCTATTTGTAATATTCTCGTTTGAGTTTTTAATTTGGTTTATAGTCTCCTGCAATTCTAGGATTATATTTTGATTCTTTTTTAAGATCTCTATCTCCTGGTAGAGCTCGTTCTTTGCCATTTGAATTTGTTTGTTTAATTCATTTTCAAAATATATTTTTATTGCTTGGACTTGCTGTCTCATGTCTTCTCTAATATTCCTTTCCATTTGAGTTAGGTATGCCTTGAGTTCTTTCCCTATCCCTGCTTCTGATGTTTCTATGTCCTCTTGTAGAATTAAGTTGTCTTGCATTGTTTGTACTCCTTTTTTCCCTTGTTTTCTCATGTTGTCCCCGTTGCTTTCCAGCTCTATTTGATTGTCGTGTTTCTACTCTCTTCTATAGATTTGTTTTGGTTCTGTATTACTCTGATGCCTCTCCTTAGTGTTGTTAAACTATGCCTGCTGACGTGGATTCCACTGTGAAGGAAGATCCGAAGTCCGAGCTCCAGTGACGACACTACTTTGCTATGACCGGCCCCAGTTCCTTGCCTGGGTATCCTGATGAGGTGGTGTGACTGGACTGTCTCTGTTTGATTTCAGCTCCCAGTCGCGGCAGGCAGGCGGTCTCTAGCTGCCCAGTATCACAGGCCGAGGGCGGGTGATCGGTCACCTGCGGCCGGGTGTTCTCCTACAGCCCAGCTATACGGGCAGTGGGTGAACTGTCGCCGGCGGGCCTGCAATTTCCAGCTGCCCAGTCTCGAGGGCCTTGCCTCTAGCCTCCTGGTTTCTCCTGCTAGCCTTCTGTAGCCGCAGGGCAGGCCGCACGAATCAGTGGGCCTGGATCTCCGGGGTCCCACAGTTGGCGATTGGGATCCCAGGTACTCTGTCCTTTGGATTTTTCCTGCTTGCCCCTCCCCCAGCTCTAGCTAGACAGGTTTCGTTTTGGCTGCAGAAGGGTAGGGGGGGTTGCAGGTCAGGTGCCTCTAGTTCCCCCCTAGTCTTTATGCAGGCTCACTCTGATTCTCCCTCCCCCGGCAAGCCTAGGAGAGAATTTATGCGAGTTCCCGATGTATGGGGGATGGGCTGAGTGCCACACACCTGTTTTGTTGTTGAGATCTGTCGGAGAATGGTGGTGGATATATCAGCTGTTCAAGATGCTGACTGCTGATTCCCTTGGTGGAGTGTCCTCTGTGGGGGATGGGACTGTACCGCTTCCTTCCCCGTCTAAACTCCCGTACTCAGCCCGGGGGTCAGTGCGGGCTTGGCTGGTGGGATTCCACCTGATCGCAGCCGAGCCTCTCCCTGCTTGCTAATTAATGGCTTCCCTGGGGCGCCACGCCTTCTGTAGCCGCAGGGCAGGCCGCAGGCATCAGTGGGCCTGGATCTCCAGGGTCTCACAGTTGGCGATTGGGATCCCAGGCACTCTGTCCTTTGGATTTTTCCTGCTTGCCCCTCCCCCAGCTCTAGCTAGACAGGTTTCCTTTTGGCTGCAGGTGGGTAGGGGGGGTTGCAGGTCAGGTGCCTCTAGTTCCCCCCTAGTCTTTATGCAGGCTCACTCTGATTCTCCCTCCCCCGGCAAGCCTAGGAGAGAATTTATGCGAGTTCCCGATGTATGGGGGATGGGCTGAGTGCCACACACCTGTTTTGTTGTTGAGATCTGTCGGAGAATGGCGGTGGATATATCAGCTGTTCAAGATGCTGACTGCTGATTCCCTTGGTGGAGTGTCCTCTGTGGGGGATGGGACTGTACCGCTTCCTTCCCCGTCTAAACTCCCGTACTCAGCCCGGGGGTCAGTGCGGGCTTGGCTGGTGGGATTCCACCTGATCGCAGCCGAGCCTCTCCCTGCTTGCTAATTAATGGCTTCCCTGGGGCGCCACGCCTTCTGTAGCCGCAGGGCAGGCCGCAGGAATCAGTGGGCCTGGATCTCCGGGGTCTCACAGTTGGCGATTGGGATCAAGTGGGGGAAAATTAACATTATTCAGCAGTTTCCAGGGAAAGATTGCATTTGAACCTCCTCTAAAGACCAGTAAAAAGTAAATGGGTAAAATTAAACCATTATGTCACATTAGAAAAGGGCTCTGTCAGTAAGTTCCAGGATATTTTGTTAACAAGGTCATCGCTCAGGCTTGAGCTTCAGGTTTGTGTCATCGAGAAATGGGGGATGTGACAAGAAACAGATTGCAGGTAGACTGAGTAAGACCTCTTGAACTTCACCCACACTGTGCAATTAGCTGCACCCTACCTGTGTCTGGCCACCCACTATCTACCCTGGGACACACACACATTTCCAGAGGAGCCCAGGAAGGCTCAGAAGGATGGTCATTTTACTAAGGGTGAGTGTGTTTAACTTGTCAAGTTGCTGAGGAGGACCCAGGATGACAGAGCCCTAAGGAGATTATGATGGAGGTGACCTGGTATTGAGGTGGTCTGAGCTGTTACAGAAGTGTTGAACTATGAGAAGAAATCTTCCTTTTAGTGTGTTCGGTCAGTACCTATTTGTATGATTATGATATTGTGAAGAAAGAAATATAGGGCTGGGGTTGTGGCTCTGTGGCAGAGTGCTTGCCTTGCACATGTGAGGCACTGAGTTCAATCCTCAGACCCACATAAAAATTAATAAACAAAGATATGGAAAATAAAAATAAATAAATAAATATAATAGAAGATGTCAACAAGACTAAGGCTAATTAATTTTTAGACAAAGTAATCTTTAACTTCATGGTGCTGAATATGAAATAAAAACACAACAAGCTAAAAGTTGAAGTTTAGGAGAATGTCAGCTGGAGGCTATGAGGACCTTAATCTGACCTGTTGAAGAAGAAAAGAGAGCTCAAGTGAGAACAGGAACAGGTGCCTGTCTGATTGTGTGTGACCATGAGACAGCACCACTCATGTCCTGGGGAGCAGCAGCTAGAGTAGGGGACTGCAGAGAAGCCAGGTGCAGTCAGGTCCCCTCAGTTTACTGTAACACCAGACCTGTGAGCTTGGAATGGAAAAGTATGGTGGAGAACTTTCCTTATGAGAATTATTTTTTCATGTTCCTGAGTATAAATACTCCAACATTATGAATCATTTCCTACCTAAAAATTTTTTTGAATTATGATTTGAATTATTAAATGTGGAAAAAATGAGAAAATAATTTGGACAATTGTATTAATGAAATAAAATGAAGGTGACGAAAATGGAGAACAAAAGGAATGCATGTGACACACATCGTCATGGGGAAGAGGAGGTGGGCCACCCTGGAAATGCTCTGCATGGAGTCTCAGGAGGTTATGGAGGCCTGATGGAGAGCTGAGGACAAGCCTTGCAGGTCATAACCACACACTGGGCTGCAGACCTCCACACCTGCACTGGGAGGTGCACTCTGCTCAGAAATGAGTAAAGATATCAGAAAACCAAGAGTGACCTTCCTCTCCAGGGAAAGCTACTGAAAAGTACAAGAAAACATGTTGGACATGAATGTGTAAACTAACTGTATTTTTTCATATATATTTTAAGTTGTGTATGAACATTTTTATTTTATTTATTTTTTATTTATATGCAGTGCTAAGAATCGATCCCAGTTGTTCACACATGCTATTCATGGCTCTGCCAGTGAGCTACAGAACCAAGCCCAAGTACTTGTGTTAATCATAATTTTGCTTCCTCTCTCTTATCTCTTTATCTTCACAGACAACCAGAATTTCCACTAAATGGCCAATGCCACCATGGTTACTGAATTTTTCCCACTGAGCTCTCCTGATATCTTTAATTTGAGTTTCCTTTGTTTCACAGTATTCCCACTGACCTACCTGGGTACCTTGTTAAAAAAAAAAAAAAACTATTTCCATCAATGTCCCCAATGCCTGTGTCAAACTCTCACTCAAAACAAGGCTATTTCAGTTGCTGGCTGTGGAACACAAATCTTCTTGGTCATTTACTATGCATATGTTGAATTTCTTTTCTCATTATCATGGCCTGGGACCGATAGGTGGCCATCTGCCAGCCCCTCCAGTACCTGTTCATCATGAACCCCCAATTTTATGTCAACATGATCCTGGTTTTTCTGTTCAGTGGTCTGCTGTATGCAGGTGTGAACACTGGGAACACATTCCGCTGTCCATCTGCCAGTCAAATATGGTCCATCATTTCCTCTGTGATGTCCTCTCTCTGCTGAGGCTCTACTGCTCTGACACAACAGCAACATGGTCCTTCTTTTTGTTTCTACTGTGGCAGTTGGTGGGTTGCTTTACTTTTATTGCCATGTCATATATTCACATATTTTCTTCTGTGCTGAAATATCCCACCAGAGAGTTGGAGAGGCCTGCTCCACCTGCATCCCTCCCATCCTCGTGATTTCAGTTTTCCTCAGTCCCATCATGTGTGTCTACAGATGGCCTTCAGTGACCTCTGACACAGTCCATGACATGGTTCTTTGCCTTTGACAGCAGTGTTTCTCTCTTCTTGAATCATCTTACATAAAGTCTCAGAACCAACAGGTAAAGGAAACTGTGAGAGAGTGATGCAAAAACAATTGTTCTCAGGGAAATGATAAAGACCCTTTTCAGCATTATCCTCATTTCACTGAGTGGAGTTAAATGAGGTCAAGTCCTCTTCTACTCTGCCTACTATAATCATCTTACTAGAATCTCAGTGATTTTATAGCATATTTTTTTGTGTGATTTACCCTATAATTGCCACAGATCCTTCAAAAAAGTTTAATTTTATCAATCCATTTTAATATAAAAATATGATCCAATATATTTTCTGAAATCATTTTTGGTAATATATATTAAAGTTTCATCAATTACTGTCACAGAGGAAATCTTTACAAATAAACCATGAAGATAATGTACAGTTACATAATCTGCTGTCAAACTGTGATACAAAATTGTGTCAATTTAATTACTTCAAAAATATATAAAAATAAAATTATTAAGACTTTATAATAAACAATGTAGAGAGAATTGCAATGATACTTTTCTTCATTTAACATATATAAAAAAAGAACTTACTCCTTGACCATGAAGAAAAGAGAGAAAAAAGGCTACATCAATCATGAACCAATAGTTAAATCCATCCACTAGGAAATAGCACCTTGGGCTCCCCCAGCTGTTATGGCTGCCAATCTTTTATTATGTCTATGATAATAGTTTGGGGGACACAAACTTGGGGCTGAGTTGCAGGTAAGCTTTCTAAGGGTTTTCCTCCGAAACTTCATACTTCTGTAACAACTGATAATGAGTCATGCCTGATCATTATGAAAAAGTGACCAGGACTTGTCTGGCTTCACTTTCTGACCCGTGTAAATGTGAAAATTTCTCTCAGTTTTATGGTTTTTATAAAGTAAACCTTTAGGTTTATTTCTGGCCATCTTTTTGGTTGTTGCTGTTGTTGTTATGCTCAGCAGGACTGAACCAAGGCTGCATCCTGTCGCGACTCCCCTTGCCCGCAAGGAAGACGCGACTCAGGAATCTTCTTTCAGCAGTTTATTCAGGCCCTTGATATTCTTCTAATGATTCTTCTACTCCTACTTCTACTAAACTTCGGATGCCCCTCCCAGCCTTAATAAAGCACTGCGAACCCCAATGCAAAGCTGCCACGTGTACCCTTCTCACAGGGTGCTAGAAAATGACACGCCAACTTTCTCTGATAAGGAGCTGGGAACACGCCAACTCTCTTTGATATGGTGTTGTCCTTCACAGACCACAACGGAGCCAGCGCCATCATGTAATGGCGACCACAGTCCGCAGGAACGGCTCACCACAGCTCCCCCTTTTTGTTTCACTAAGACAATACAGGCGAGAGTAGAGGTCCTATCCCACTGTGCAAAAGTGGCTGCATAGTATGGGCCAGCCCCAGGGGGCACCTTCCCCAGACCTGACACCATATCAGCCGACGCCTTTTTTCGTGGGGCGGGGCGGAGACACGTCAAACCCGCATGCAATAGGACATGCTCCCCTTGAGGTCCCTCTTCTCAATGGATCACTCAAGTGCAGTGCCTTGCCTCGCATCCTGTATCGTGACGATGGTGAGTAAGAGGGAATAGCTGAGGTTGAACTGTGGCCATGCAGAAGTACAACTACAAACAAGTTGGCAGCACCCTGAAAGAAAGGCACGGACTTTAAAGTGATAGATAAAGACCAGTGTGGAAACCCTTCTGCGTGCAATGGCAACAAGACCCGCAGAGTGCAAGGGCTTTCCAGCACTAAGAGAAAGACAAAAGAAGGACATGTCGTACCCAGTGCAATGTTATAATAACTTGGGGTGCAACGACCATGTCAAAGGCACTAGTGTAGAAACCCATCTGCGTGCAATGGTAGCAAGACCGGCAGAGTGGAAGGGCTTTCTGACACTAAGAGAATAACGAGGAAAGACATGTCAATCCCAGTGCAATGTTATAATAACTTGGGGTGCAATGACCATGTCAAAAGTTTAGTGCTTAAGATGCGCAAGCCAGACCTGTGGCGAGTTGCCAGTTTCTAAAGCAGCAAGAGCTTGTATGATCATAGCCTTATCTTGAGCACTACGAGCCTTAAGGCGACAGAGAAACCACAAACAGAGGAACATACCAAAACAACACAGTGCACCAAAAATGCCTACTCCCACCCACTCTTTAAAAAAGGAAAAAGCAGAAGATATCCAATTGGTGAATTGACCCAGAGTCACGGGATCGACACGGGTACTATTCAAGACAGCTATCTGGGTTAGTTGAGACTGGATCATGTCTTCCGCTTCCATGGACCAATTTCCGGCCAGATATCCACCAATGATGTGGGAAGCATTCCTGGAATCATTAAATCTGACAGAGGTTATACATAAATGTGCACGTTGGTCAATGCAGCCTAAAAGTACGAGGTCAGCCAATTCTTCTACCTGAGCTTGAAGAAAATCTATTCTCTGGTTGGTAGCTAAAATCCCTGACAAAATATGTTGATTAATCGCATTTTGCGATTCAAGTATAGTGGACGTTTGTTGAACAACTTGATTAATAGTGGCAGCAGTTTGTACTTGACTGGCCATGGCTACTCTGGCCGTAACTGCTGCAGCAGCAGATGCTGCCACGGCTGTCACTATAGCTGCTGTGATTCCAAAATCTCTGCGGACTCTAAGTAGCTCTACAATAGGAAATTTATCTGGATCCGCAGTGACTGGGATTGGGACAAAAGTTGGAATTTTCATAATTACTGCTACAGTCCAAGAACCATTCCAACACTCAGATAAGAAACAGGTAATAATAGAACAATCCAGCATCCCCGATGAGGTGTGATTAGCTAAAAGGAACAGGAACGGGGATTGGATACAGACCATTGCAGGAGGCAATGTGGCATAATGTAACAGAGAGTTGAACGAAACAGATGTAAGCCTATTACCTCGTTCACTCTCCTTAGTAGTGCCAGAAACATTAGCCAGCCAACTTTTGGCTCCTAGTAATTGAGCCAATGCGGAAATATCGGCTGAAGCCCCCTTCTCATTGGAAATGAGCCATTGAAACCAGGACCAACCTGTTCCTGTAGAGGAGTTGGCATTGTTGTTAAAGTTATAAACATATCTCTTCAGAGGGGGGGAAAAGGAGAAACCTTTAGCAACTTGATGTTTCTCCCAAGAATGATCCTGACAAGGCATAAATGTCGGGGGAAAACCAAAATTAGGGGTACAGTAAGGAGAGGCCTTGAAATGAGTGGCATTACAAGTTCTATTAGAAGAAGGAGGCATTGGGATTAATACCTCGGAGATAATAGCTAAAGTAGTTATGTTTAAAACAGAGCTAGTTGTGGGGGTCCCTGAGCCTGATTGCTTCCCTGTAACTACTTGGCTCAATACAGCACTGAGAATACTCCCTGAGACTCGACTGGACTGCAATGGGTCCTCCCAGTTAGTCAAATTTTTGGTCTTAAGGCTAATACAATTAGTGTTCCCAAGACTGAAACAAAAAACTCCTGTGAGATTAACTTGAGACTGATTAAAAATATTTTCCATGTCCCCTCTAGGAGAGGTACAAGGAGCAGACATCTCACATGAGGTAGAAAAAAGAGTGGGGAGGACACTAGAATTACTATGAACTATCATTGGCATTGGCCATGCCCGTGCCACTGCCCACCACTGCATTGGTGCCATCTGTACCGTTGGCACCAGCATCAGAGCCAGAGCACTCATCAGAATGAAGCTCCTCATCATGGGACTGTTGTGGCACCTCCTGCTGCTGGTTAGTAGATCTCGAGACTCTTCTTGTCAGGCGTTCAGGGATCCACAGCGGCTCCGTGCGATCCTGGGGAAAAACACATACAGATCCTCGTGCCCATGTCAGCACGGGGTCAGGGCCGTTCCATTGGCCCGTAAGAACATCCTTCCACTTAACATAGCCAGTCACAGAGGGCTGAGGGGACACATGTCTATTGGCCGCAGAGCGGCCATGAATATCCAAATTCAAAAAATTAATGGTAAAAAGAGCTAAGGACAGGCGTTCTTTAGGAGTGTGGTCAACTCCTATTCCCCCTTTTTGTTTTTCTAAGGTTTCTTTTAAGGTGCGGTGGGCACCTTCAACAATGCCTTGCCCTTGAGGATTGTAAGGCAACCCATGAGCAAGTTGTACTCCCATAGTAGAACAAAAAGATGTAAACTGTCTGCCCGTATAAGCAGGTCCATTATCAGTCTTAAGGGATGCAGGTGCACCCCATGCTGCCCATGCCTCTAAGCAATGAGTAATAACATTACGTGCCTTTTCTCCCGATAAAGCAGAAGCATGAATAATTCCAGAGTATGTGTCAATAGAAACATGTACATATTTGAGGCTACCAAAGTCAGGCACGTGAGTTACGTCCATTTGCCAGACGACCAATGGCTTCAGTCCTCGTGGGTTTTCACCATAAGTAGGAGGATGAAGAAATGTGACACAATGGGGACATTGTAATACTATCTGACAAGCATCTGCTCTGGATATGGAAAACCGTCTACGCAGTGTCATAGCATTGACATGAAAGTTGTGATGAAACAATTTAGCTTCTTCTAAGGAGGAGGCCAAGCATACCAACTGGCTTCTAGTTGCCGAGTCAGCACAGGCATTACCCTGTGATAACGGGCCAGGAAGAGAGGTGTGAGCCCGAATGTGCATTGGATAGAAAGGGGCAGTACGGCTACGGATAAGCTGTTGAAGCTGATTAAAGTAAGCAGACACAGTATGGGTGTCACTAATAGCTCCTACAGCCTCCAGAATTTTGAGCGCCTGCACCACATAGATGGAGTCCGAAATGAGATTGAAAGGAAAAGAACACTGCTTAAAAACTTTAATGACAATTTGTAGTTCTACCCATTGTGGATTTCTAGGAGCAAGTTGATGCTGGACAGAGGGAGAGTCATTAATCACATAAGCTCCCATTCCAGACTTAGAGCCATCAGTAAAAATGTTAACAGCCCCCGGAATTGGAGTGGGTGAAGTTACTTTAGGGAAAATGATAGGATGCTCTTTAACAAACTGGAGTAATGGATGAGAAGGGTAATGATTATCAATATCCCCTTGAAACGAGCAACATAGAATGGCCCAGTTGTCCAGAGTAGCACACAAAACATTAGGTTGAACTTTAGAATAGGGTATGATAAGAGAAGAAGGTGCTTGTCCAAAAAATTGAATGCTCTGTTGAATCCCTCTAAGTGCTAACGCTGCAACAGCATCAGGATAGTATTCTAAAGATTTTCCTGGGGATACATGTGGGTGGATCCATAGTAAAGGCCCATCTTGCCACAGTACTCCAGTAGGCTGCCGCATATAACTGGAAAGGTTTATCACTCTGGAGCCTGCATAGAGTAGCATGTTGTATAGCTTCCTCTACTTTAATAAGGGCCACTCTGGCCTCTGTAGTGAGGGTACAAGGGGAAGTAAGATCTGGATCACCCTTAAGAATAGCATACAAAGGCTGGAGCACGATATTAGGAATATGTAAATAACCTCTTATCCAATTAATATCTCCCAACAGTTTTTGAAAATCATTTAGAGTCTGGAGATCTTGAGTTTTTATAGTAACCTTTTGTGGTTGTAACATGTCATATCCAATCGTCGCTCCCAAATACTGAATAGAATCCCCTGTTTGAACCTTTTCAGGTGCAATATGTAATCCATACTGAGCTAACAACTTCACCAAGTCTTTATAGGCCTCATTAACTGACTGTTGTAATTTGGCTGCCAATAATACATCATCCATATAATGAATAATCTTGATGGAAGGATATTGTTGTCTGAGAGGTGCGAGTGCCTTCCCTACATACATCTGGCAAATCGTAGGACTGTTAGACATTCCCTGTGGTAAAACAATCCACTCAAACCTTTGATCTGGTTCCTCGTGATTACAGGAGGGAAGGGTGAAGGCAAAACGCTGTGAGTCCTTAGGATGCAAAGGAATAGAAAAGAAACAGTCTTTAATGTCAATAGCAATGATATGCCAGCCCTGAGGAACAGAGGAAAGCAGCGGCAGCCTGAAACACCCCCGCCATACGGAGGCGGATCGGGAGGCTGTCTGTTCTTGAGCCCTTGCTTATCTCTGTTCCCTGTACCTAAACTCCCTAACTGCCGGGACAGCGTCTCCAGCTCCTCCTCTTCATTATCTTTAACTCTGACCCACTTTCGCATGGGGGCGTGTGCAGCACACTGAGATCTGGATACAGTCTCCTCCCGTTCTCCACGCCCCGCACACTCCCCTCTTCCTGAGACACTTCGCTCTCTGTTGTTTCTGATTTTTCTTCATGCAATTGTTTTAAAACCTCTTGCCCTTTAACAAGCGCTTCTTGGCATCTGCCATCCGTAAGGCAACTACGGACCATCTTCCAGAGGGGTATCACCCCGCCCTCTAGCATGCCCTTCTCACGAGCAAAGTCAAGGTCTTTGCCTAATTTATCCCAGCTGGGTGTAGTGAGGCTGCCTGAAAATGCAAACCACGGTGCAGCTGTATCTACCCTCTGTAAAAATTTCTCTAAGGTACTGCGTTTCACCTCCAGTCCCTTGGAACGCAAAAAGCCATCTAAGGCCAGAAGAAGTGGACTTGAAGTCACAGAACCCATGACGCAACACAAGAAAACACAGAAATCGAAAGTGAAAGTACACAAAACAAAACGAACATACACAGAAAGAGAACAAAAATTCAGAGTGCAATTGCTATAAGATGTAGCGCCCTCTCTTTACAGAGGAGCTTCCCGCTTTTTAACAGCGGGTCCCACGTTACCTGGGACTTACCGGTGCACCTCCCTGACTGCTGAAAGTTCTGGTTCCTGGGTGTTTCTTTGTTTCTTTTTTCCCGGGTCTCGGCACCACTTGTCGTGACCCCCCTTGCCCGCAAGGAAGACGCGACTCAGGAATCTTCTTTCAGCAGTTTATTCAGGCCCTTGATATTCTTCTAATGATTCTTCTACTCCTACTTCTACTAAACTTTGGATGCCCCTCCCAGCCTTAATAAAGCACGGCGAACCCCAATGCAAAGCTGCCACGTGTACCCTTCTCACAGGGTGCTAGAAAATGACACGCCAACTTTCTCTGATAAGGAGCTGGGAACACGCCAACTCTCTTTGATATGGAGTTGTCCTTCACAGACCACAACGGAGCCAGCGCCATCATGTAATGGCGACCACAGTCCGCAGGAACGGCTCACCACAGCATCCCTAAACTTTTTTTGTTTGTTTGTTTTTATTGTGGGACAAACTATATATGCTTTGATCAGACAAACTCCATTTTACCCTGAGACTCCATTGCATATGAGAAATGCTTCTCACATGAGAAAACCCTGCATATGTGACCCACCTCCTGCCAAGCACACTCTGTGAGGCAACATATAAGGCTAAAAGAGTTTCAATTATTCTTTCACAGTGTATTATTAGGAACTACATGAGTAAGTTGTTCTCATTTTAATTCCTATTTTTCTTGGGCTGCTTACTGTACTCTGACTGGGTAATTCCTACCCACTCTCCATGTTACTATGGTTTTGACTTACTGGTAGTTTGTAGTTTGGGGCTATAAAAATGTACCCTACCTTCTGCAAAAGGTTGAAGGATACAGAGCTGACTTTCTATCTGCCATTCCTACCCACCATCTAATAAACTTAATGTCCTACTTCAAGACTCACCCAGTGATTTATTTTTTTTTAATTTTTTTTTAATATTTATTTTTCTGTTATCAGTGGACACAACATCTTTGTTTGCACGTGGTATTGAGGATCAAACCCAGGCCACACGCATGCCAGGCGAGCGCACTACCGCTTGAGCCACATCCCCAGCCCATCAGTGATTTATTTCTAATGTGCCACATTTAATCACAGAAATAGGGTCTTGCTAAGTAGCTTAGGGATTCCAGGAGTTTCTGAGGATGGCTTCAAACCTGTGATCAATGTTTATCAGCCTCCTCATGTGTGAGATGGCAGGTGTGCACCCCCTGTGCCCAGTTTGTGGCAGCTCATCATCTCACATGAGTTATTTCTCTCCAAATATTTTAGTGTCCTCATTGGCATGTGTTTTGTTCATTGTTAATTATGACTGACATATGCTCAATATCAAGTTACCTAGGAGTACTGATATAACAAAATGAGGAAAAAAATATTTATACAAAAAATAGTCAGTTTACTCAATTCCAAAATCTAAACAAGCAATTTTGTTCACCAATACGCTAATAGGAATATGTGGAGAAAAATAAAAGTGTATTTATTACCTAGGAAAATATGAAAGCCTAATATATATGTGATTGATTAATAAAGGCATTTTTTAAAAAATTTTCACATAAGGGAATACTTGCAGTAGGAGCCAATGAGCACCTCAGGGCTGCCTGAAGCGGAAGGCTTAACTTGCTCTGACATGATCCAGCAGAGTTGAGGCTCCTCCCACACACTATGTCCAGGCTTCTGGTTCTCACTGCTACAATGTATCCTGCTAGAACAAAGGGCCTTCAGAGAATCCTAGATAAATTCTGCAAACTCTACTTTTACATGCATTTTCTCTTCAACTATGGCTTACTGAATCTAAATTTATGAGCTTTTCATGAGTTGAGGTGGCCACATAAATGAAGTTTAAATTTCACAAATAAATTTCTCTGGAAAGAAATTAAATTTTAATCACCAGTTCTATTGAGAGGTGTCGTTTGGGGTACATTTTTGTATATTTAATTTATATTTTATTTGAAAGACCTTGAGTCAAAGGAGATAAAGAAACAAATGTTGATATAAGGACTTCTTTATAGCTCATATTGTTGTGAAATAATGCAAAGCACCATCAATTGGTGAGCTATGGAACACATTCAGATATTGGCAAAAAAATTTACTTTGTGTATTGTCATGAGCCAAGGAACATATTTTTATAGTAATATCAATTATGTCAAAGATATATTTTGGATAGCCAGCTTTTCTGAAATATTAGGTCTGTTTAGATAGCCAGTTTTCATGAAATATTAGGTTTACTCTAATAAGGACACAATATTTAAGAGTACTTGTTAGAATCTTTTCTGTGACAATGTGCTGCCACCTGCATGGCCATTAATTCAGCTGCCAGACAGGGATGAACACAGATTTTTAAAAAACACACAAAAACCTTTACAGAGAATGCCGGGTTCAGGCAGGAATCTCATCTCTGATTGAGTTTAGTGACCCGGAGCTGGCTCAGCACATTTATTTTACAGGTTTTGTCACCAAAAGGTTATTTGTGGGAAAGTTTCAACAAAGCAGACAGGTGTTAAGCTCCCAACACCAACGAGACATTGTGATTCTTGTTATCATTCTATGCTCACAATCCCCTATCCCTGGGAGATAATATCTCAGTTTCAAGTTTCAGACTGATAACTCTGAGCTTTTGCCCTGATTTTTCCTTAGGCTGGGTGTCACCAACTGGGGGATCTTCAACTGTGTATTTGTTCAAGAGGTTTCCAGTGCAGCAGCACACCAGAACCATGAGGCAATCACAAACCTAATGCACATCACCATCTCCCATGATTATGTGTGTCAGTGTCTGTGGGATGAAAGCTGCAGAAGAGAAAACCTTAGCCAAGTACATAGTTAGAAGTATGATGAAAGATTAGCAATCAACAAGGCAAGGTAGTAACTTATTCTATGGAGACTTTTAAGATAACATTCATGACTGAGAATATTATGCCAGAACCATGGGATTTTGCCCAGCTTCATAAAGCCTTTAGAATATTTATTATTGAATACCTTTAGAATACTATATCAACTTCAAGAAAGCAGTTGTTTGTATCAGTAGAGTTAAAAGCCATATTTGATCATAGTTTTAAAGAGATCATTTTAAAAGCTGGGTTCAAAGAATGAGTGGTTATAAACAGATTGTAGGCCCTAAAGAGATGCCAAATATTTCATACCTCTTCAATAAGAAAGGAG
This sequence comes from Ictidomys tridecemlineatus, assembly GCF_052094955.1. Lineage (NCBI taxonomy): Eukaryota > Metazoa > Chordata > Mammalia > Rodentia > Sciuridae > Ictidomys > Ictidomys tridecemlineatus. Next base: position 219,591 of record NW_027520948.1, read on the forward strand.
CTGAGAGCATCTAATTCATTTGTAGGACAATACTTATTGCACATACAAGGATGTGGAAAGGAAAATTCCCTTGAGAAGTGTCTTGTGGCCACCCTGCTTGCACAGAGGGCACAGAAAGCTGTTTTACCATGCTAAGCATGGAAGACATTCAAAAACCACCATTGTATTAATTTTTGGGACCCAACTATGGTGTGAGCTGGCATCAGACTTTAGCATCATTTACTTTGTGCCATCTCTGAAGGAATGTAGTGTGCCCAAATTAATGTGTCATGATGCCTTCCACCATCAATTAAAAGAAAGGCTTGATAGCCCAAGTGAACTGTAGCATATTCTAGGCCCTACAGACTCCTCCTGACAGGGTGAATAGGTGGAGCTGTGAATGTGAAGCCCAAGTTGGCAAGGAATCCCAAGAAATTAATAGTTACTAGCAGCATAAACTCTCTGCCAAGAAAAGGCAAAGAGAGCCCTGTGTTCTGCAACTGGCAAGGCTAAAGGGCAGGAATTACCAGGCCTTTTGGAAATATTGTCTTAGAGTCAAGAGTCCTAGCTTCTACATGAGGATTTATAGATGAGGTTTTTTTCTCAGCTGGTTTTATATTTCCTCTACACCATCCATTCTTTCCACAGCCCTACTAAGTCCTTTTGGAATAAGAAGGTTTATGTTCTACAGTGGATATTGATGCATGTAACTTGCTTTTGATTTTTATGGGGGCTCACAACCAATATTTTTACCTTCAGTTTCAGGTGAGATTTTTGAATCAAACTTTAGGATAAAGCTAGAATTGTTTTGACTATCAGACACTTAGAGATGGGCTAAATTAATTTTGCATTGTGAAATGGACATGAGTTTTAGAGGTCTGGGGTTGAAACATTATGGATGGGATGTGAGGTATCTCAAAAAGTTCCTGTATTGGGGCAGAAATTTTCTTTTTTTCTTTTCTTTTTTTCCATTCTTGAGTGTTTATTTCAGATATATAAAATCTTGTTTTCACACAAGAATTTTTTTTTAATAAAATGGGGTATAATATCTCATTTTTCCAAGTCTAAAGGTTGCAGAATAACATTGGTTATACAGACATGTATATACATTCATCAATATTAGTCTCTAATTTTTCTGTTGCCCTTCCTATCAGGGAGGAATTTTCAAAGGTAGAATGATTGGGTTATGAGAGCTGCAACGTAATCGACCCATGTTAATTTGAACAAATTGGGTGCTAGCTTTAGGCATTTGGGACATTGCTGGAGGAGGTGGCCCACTGGGATTAATCCCTGATCGCTTTCCTCTAACCCTAACCCTAACCCCAAACCTCTTTCCCCTTCCCTATCTTTGCTTACCTAAAGCCATATTCTGAGCATCTTCCCTCTGCTGTGCTGGTCCTCAGTGTGACCCCACAATGGACATATAGTCATGAAAATGGCTGAAGATAGACTAAAACTCTGAACCCCTGAGACACAGTATGCTTTCCCAAATCTGGGTTGGTTTTTGTTTATTGTGGGTGTTTTTTTTTTAACTAGTACTTTTGGTCACAGCCAGGCAAATCTGATACAGTTATTCATCATAATCACATAGACTGCAGAATGTATAGCAGAGGTGACCAAATGGCCAAACTTATAATAAACAATAAATCAGTCACATTATATTACCAGACAGAGGATAAATAAGTCCACAGATGGATGTGTTGATTTAAAGATCTATGGAATGTACATGTAACAGAATGTCTTTCATCCAAAGGAATGAAAAAAAGAAGCCTGTCCAAGGTGGAATAATTTTGAAAAAGTTAGAGTAAGTCAAGTCAGAACATATATTGAATGATTTTATTTATATGAAATTTCACAAATATATAATTTCAAAGGTACAGAATATACTTAGAGTTTTCTAGTGTCTGAAAGACCATGTGTAACATAGTAGATGGTTCATCTGAAGTAATAAAAGTATCTGGGAACAAGTTGTAGTTGGATGTTCTACAACTTGGAAATGTAGTAAATATCACTACATTTATAAAAATGAACTGTCACAAAGGTAAACTTTGTGTCATGTGGTTTTCATGTCAATGATAAGAAATTTTTCTGTTGAAATGCAGATAGTGAGATGTTTCCAACTTACAAGTGAGAGTTGCTCAACAGCCTTAATGTTACCTGATCCATACAAACACCCTTAATTCATAATGAGGAGAGGAGGACAGAGATGAAAACACACAGGGAGAATCATCAGTCTTTTCAGTGTTATTCACTTCTCAGTAATGATTTACAGCAATGTGTGGCAGAGCAGTTCCATTGTCCATGCTGGCACATGGACAGGTCCTATCTCCTGGGCTCTGGAGGTGCTGCTGCCTGGTGGAATGCTCAGGCCTCCTGCTGTCTCTGCAGGCTGAGCTCTGGGCTCAACCAGGCACCATGTTCACATAAAGCAGAATTGACTGAGCTCCTCACATCCCACATGGCACTGTGCTGACTGGACAGATTCACCCTGGCTGCAGACACCATTGAAGGGAGAAGCATTGGGAGACATGGTTCTGTTCCATGTTGACAACCAGTGACACTCAGGAGTGAGTAATAAGCAGTTAGAGTTTAAATGCATCTGAGTTTCACTTTTATTCTGTTCAGCGAATTACAGTGTCATCCAAAGAGTCAGCTAGTCCAGGGAAAGGTTTCTTAATTCTGTGAAGAACACATCATGCATGGAGAGTCCTTAAAACTGAACTATGGTTTTCGGGGTGATTGCCACTGCTGCAATAAGAACACAGGGACCTTGGGGACGTCTGTACAGTGTATGCTAGTATAGTGTGTGAAAATTCTTCATGCTGATTCTGGATGGTTTAAAATTCTTTTCTTCAGAATACTATTACTAATAGTATACTTGCAAAATTCACAATATTCCAGAGAAAAATAAACACATTCACATTAACAAGAACAAAATGCAAAATATGGTATAGGATAGGTAGGTAGATAGGAATGTTTTTATACAACTGATAAACATGCACATATGTCAATAACAGTGGGAAATAAGATATTAATGTAAAATACAATTTTCATAGGAACATTTTGAACATTAATCTCACCCCTTTCTTTTGATCACAAATACATTTTTTTTTCACTTATCCAGTTTGTTACTTTTTGTTTTGGGGGTTTCCGGGATTGAAACCAGGGATGCTTAACCACTGAGGCACATCCCAGCTCTATTTATTATTTATTTTGAGACACAGTCTTGACAAGATGGGAGGCTAGCTTTGAATTTACCATCCTCCTCTCTCAGCCTCCTAAACTGCTGTATTACAAGCATGTGTCACTGTGCCCAATTTTTCAATCATATTCTTAACATTTTTTACAGAGTATATATTACGTATGACTATAAGGATGTGTGTTTCTGGTGGTATCAATATAAATATCAAGTTGTGTAACATTTGTAAACTTATTTTGATTTTCATATTATATGTACCTCAACATTCCTCAATAGGTTATCGAAGATACTAATCAATTTCCTAATATGGAAAATTTAATTTAGAAATAATTAATTCTTGGTTCTTTCAAACCAAATAATTTTTAGCACATATGAAATCAAATTAAATCATATATTTAATCATTTTAAATAATTATTTGAAACACTATCAAGAGAAATGCAAAAAATAAAAACTCCTGGCTCTTCACTTCCAGAGAAAGCACCTGGGCAGTCCATCTTTATGTTCCTGGAGTTAAAACATGCTAGTTCTCCTCATACACATTGTGCTGACTCTCACTTCTACCAACCCTTTCTGTTATTTATACCTTCATCTTATTGTCTTTAAGAGGGAATTTTCTATAGGTATTTTTTGCCCCTTAAATGAGGAAGTCATGCTGAACCATACTAAAATTTTAAGGTCAGTCTATGCAATTTAAAGCCATATTTTTATTTTAAAAATCTAGGTTCAAAAAGTCACCATATCTTTAGTATCTACTGAAATTGTGTCAGGGCCTATGTAAAAATACATGTGGTGCTTTGTAAATTTATTTTATTTTATGTATACATGACTTTGCATCAGTTATCCATAATTGGAAGTTTCCAAATATTGACTGGCATACAAAAAAAGAAAGTTGAAGGAGAAGAATTTATCAAACTATATCTAAATCACACAAAGTAAAGAGAACATGACGTAAGTTCATATAATTCAAACTAGTTGTGGAGAATTTTCTAAGTTCTATTGGAGAAAGAAAAGCAGGAGGTGCTTTAATGTTAAAAACTATAATAATAAAAAAGCACTAGGGACATATAACAGTTGATGGAGTGCTGGCCTCACATTCACCAGACTCTGGGTCCAACACTCACACCACAAACACAAAAAATTAAAACATTTTTAAGAAGAAAGAAAATGTCTCTATTGTTCTATGCAACTTTTAAATTTAAACCCATGTTTATGTCCCATCTGTATGTGACAGGATGTTTTGGGGTGGTGAACAAAAACTTCCGGAGATCCCAGAATCCAGGATAAAATGTGAAAAACCTGGCAGATTTCCATAAAGAAACCTGATTAGTCTCATATCACTTTCAAAAATTTTCATGTTTATTTAACTTTTTACATATGTACCATTTTATTTTTCCTTCACAGTACTCAAATTATGTTTTAAAGATGATAATTTACTTCTTTTAGTAAAACTCAGTATCTAGAGCAGATTTTGCCATGTTATGAATCATTAACAAATAATTGTGGAAAGATTACCTAATTTGAAAATATGTTATGCCCACAGGCAAAGGTGAGTTATTTCAAAAGAAGGTACACTGTATTTCTTAGACATGTGAAGAAGGGCTTAACAATTTAGGAGTTACTCATTTGTAAATAAGTCAAATAAAAACTTAGTTCATGTTAGCAGTTAGACAATTATGCTACATTGCATTTTTTATTAAGTATTACGTATGAAGTCATGCACTTGCAACTAAGAGAATAAAACTTTAAGCAATACATGGTCAAAAATCAAAAAATTTGCAACAGTAATTTGGGGGATAAATCATACTGATTTACTGAAAGGTAGAATAACATGTCGATTTCTAACATTACAGAGAAATAGAAGAATAATTAGAAGCTATGAAGAGGGTTTCTGAGAAAAAGTTGCATTTGAACCTCCTTTAAAGTTGAGTACATAGTAATGGGAAAAATGGAATCATTATGTCACAGTAGTAAATGGCCTCTGTCAGCAAGTTCTAGGGCATGAACAAGGGGATCACTGACGTGTGAGATTCAGGTTTGTGTCAAAGAGAAATGAGGAATAGGGCAAGGAAGAGATAGCAGCTAGACTGAGTAGGGGTCCTTGAAATTAACTGTGAAATTAACACCAACCTACCTGTGTCTGGGCACGCACCCCTGACGCTGGGGGACACAAATTTTAAGTAAAGGCCAGACAAACTCATGATGAAGATCGATTTTCTACGGGTGAGTGTGGTTAACCTGGCTTAGTGCTGAGGTGGACCCAGGTTTTCAGAGGGCTGAAAAATGACAATTTTGGTGATTTGGGATTGAACCAGTCTGAGCTGCTTCAGAAGTGCTATAAATATGAACAAAATCTTCCTTATAGGGTATACAGTCAGTATCATTTTGTATAATCATGACATTTGGAGGAAAGGATTAAAATAGAAGTATCAACAAGAAAATGAAAAATTATTGTCTAGACAAAGGAATCAACATCATGGTGCTGTATACACAGTAAAAACACATTAAGGTAAAAAATAAAAGTTTAGGAAAATGTCAGCTGGGCTAGAATCTGGAGCTTTAAACACCTCATACTGATCTGTTGGAGAGAAAAAGAGAGCCCCATGGGAATAGGACCAGATCCCGATCTGAGATTGTGTGGTCTGCATTAAGCACCACCCCATTCTGGGGAGCAGCAGGGAGACTGGGGGACTGCAGGAGAATCCAGGTGCAGTCAGATACCCTCAGTTTACCAGAGCACTGACCTGCAGCCCTGGAATGGGAAAGTTTGAATACTTGAGATGCTTTCCTCTTGAGTAAAATATTTTCATGTTCATGGAGATAAATACTCTTATATAATGAAGACATTCCTATGTAAAAATATTAGAAAATTTGGCTGGGGATGTGACTCAAGCGGTAGCACACTCCCCTGGCATGCTCGAGGTCCTGGGTTCAATCCTCAGTACCACATACAAATAAATTAAAGATGTTGTGTCCACTGAATACTATAAAGTAAATATTTTAAAAATTCTCTTTCTCTCTCTCTCCTTAAAAAAACAGTAAGTTGTAAATCTTGACAATACAAGAAAAATTAGAAAATTACAAGAGGAATTACTAATCATACTTTGAATTGTTTACTGTGGAAAAATGGCAAAATAATGTTGAAATTGTATTCATCATTTTAAAAAGAAAAACATTGTCACATGCTCAGCATGGAGTCTCAGGAGGTCAGGGGAGGCCTGATGGGAATCTGAGGACAAGCCCTGCAGGTCATGCCCAGAGCCTGAGCTGAAGAACTCCACACCTGCACTGGAAGGTGCATTCTGCTCTGAAATAAGGAATCATCGGAAAACCAACGGTGAACTTCCTCTGCAGAGAAACCAATTGGAAAATACAAGAAAACATGGTGTATATGAATATATAAAGTAATTGCATTAATTCTGTTTTCTTTGCACTTTATCTTTTTATCTTCCCAGACAACCAGAATTTCCAGCAAGTTGCCAATCCATCATGGGAACTGAATTTCTCCTCCTGGGCTCTCCTGATGGCTAGGATCTGAGTTTCCTCTATTTCACAGTATTCCCAATGATCTACCTGGGTACCTTGGTAGGGAATCTTCTCATCATCATTGTCACCACTGCTGACCAGAATATGCACACACCCATGTACTTCTTCCTCAGGAAGCTGTCCATGTTGAACTGGTGCTACGTTTCCATTACTGTCCCCAATGCCTGTGTCAACTCTATCACATGTAACAGGACCATTTCAGTAGCTGGCTGTGCAACACAAATTTTCATGGTCATTTTCTGTGCATGTGTTGAACTTCTGTTTCTCACCATCATGGCCTGGGACCACTATGTAGCCATCTGCTAGACACTCTAGTACCCCCTCATCATGAATCCTCAAATTTGTGTCCGCATGACCCTGGCCACCCTGCTCAGTGGTCTGCTGTATGCAGGTGTGCACACTGGGAACACATTCCAGCTGTCCTTCTACCAGTCAAACGTGGTCCACTAGTTCTTCTTTCATGTCCCTTCTCTGCTGAGGCTCTCCTTCTCTGACACCACAAGCAGCATGGTCCTTTTTTAATCTCTGCTGTGGCAATTGCTGGTGGTTGCTTTACTTTAATTGCCATGTCATACATTCGAATATTTTCTGCTGTGCTGAAATTTCCCACCAGAGCCCCAGTGAAGGTCTTCTCCACCTGAACTCCTCACATCCTCGTGGTGTCCATCTTCCTCAGTTCTGGTGCAGGTGTGTACCTGAGGCCTTCAGCAACCTCTGACACCCTCCAGGAAATGGTTGTCTCTGCCTTTTACACCATGGTTCCTCCCTTCCTGAACCCTCTCATCTACAGTCTCAGGAACCATCAGGTAAAAGACGCTGGGAGGAGAGTAATGGGAAGACAGTTGTTCTCTGGGAAATGATGCATTTCAGCATTATCCTAATTTCACTGTTCGAGGTTCTTAATCAGAGATCATGTTCTTCATAGCTATGCTTCAGAAGTCATACTGCTTACTCTAAGGTCACCTTATTGGATCCTGGGTAATTCAACTTATAAAATATTTTTTGTTTTAATTTACGCCATCATTTCTATTTATTCTTCATAAAATGTATAATGTTAGCAAATGCATCTTTATTGAATGAGTACAGTTCAATTTGTGTGCTATAATCATTTGAGAATATATCTGTTTATGATTCATCAAATAGTTTGTCATACTTTTATTAAGTAATGTCACAGATGCAAATCTTACAAATTAATCATGAGAACAATCTGAAATAATTTGCTCATATTTTGTGATCTCATTTAGTGATGTGTGAAATAAATATGGAAGGTCTCTGGTACACAATTGTGTCAATTTAAATACATTGAAAATACTCAAAAATCAAATCCAAAAGCAGTTAAAATCATAGTAACATTTCTCTCCTTCTGGAACATAGAACAAGAGGAAAGTCTTTGTCCATGAAGTAAACAGAGGGCTATGTTTACCAACCCCTTTATCCTGACAGTCAAATCCATCCCCTGGGGAAGCCACATTGCCTTCCTAGGCCATGTTGGCTGCCAGTCTGTTTTTATGTCCATGATTGACCCAGAGATGGGAACCAAACCTTGGGTCTAAGTTGCAGGTGAGCATTTAGATGATTGCCTCTACGATGTAACTTAATTCTGTAATGTTTAAGACTCTGCCATGTCTGATAAAAATGAAATGACAGACACTAATTATCTGACCTAAATGTCTCCCCTGTCAACGTCAACTTTCTATAAGTATGTAATGTAAGCCTGTATCTGTACATATACTCTAATGCATTTGTGCAGTCTTTCATCCTCTCACACAGCTTATTTCTTTTGAAGTATTTTAGTGGCCTAACTGGTATGTGTTTTGTTAGTTGTTAATTGCAACTGACATATACTCACTGTCAATGTATCTAGAAATTTTAATATAAAAATATAGAAACAAAAGAGTTCATTTATATTGCAGGCAACGCATCGAACTCCAAATTCTGAGAACAGTTTTTTTTCAGCAGTTCACTAATAAGGAAAAGAGGAAAAAAAATATAAATATATGTATTACCTAAGAAAATACAAAAGTCTAAATATATATGATTAATGAATAACAGCATCTCTTAAAGTTTGCAGACAAGGGAATACTTGTAGTAGGAACCCATGAGCACCCAGACAATCAGCAGGAAGCCTTGATCTGCTGTCACATGATCCAACCAGAACACAGATTTCATTCCCTGTGTCCATGAAGACTTGTTCTCCCTGCTCCAATGATCCCTCCTAGAGCAGAAGGCCCTTAAGAGCACCACAGATGAATTCTGCAACCTCTACCTTTACATTTTCATTTCCTCTACAACTAATACCTACTGAATATTAATGAGTGGCATTAAAAGACTTACATGATTTGAGATGACAAGCAAATTAAGTTTAACTTTAATGTATAAATTTAGAAAAGTTAAATAGCATACACCACTCCTATTGAGAGACATCCATTTTGGTGAAAGTCATTGGATGTTTAACTTGTGTTTCAAGATGTATTATACCAAAAAAGCTGATTGCAAACAAAATGCAAATAATAAAATATTGGTACAAAGACTATATGGAATCCCATATCTGATGTTAAAATATGCAATACCCTGAAGATAAGTTCTTAGGGAGAAAAAAAAGAGGTCAGCAGATAAAAATAGGTAATAACAGCAGCTAATTGTTAAGATATTTCTTTCACATATAAAATAAGGGATTGTTTTAATCTATTTTCAATGATTCTTCTCTGGGATTATCAAATTACTCAGAATACATTAAAGAAGATGAAAATATGAAATATTATTTTGTGCTGATATTCAGTCTAATGTTCTGAAAATAGGCCATGCCATGAAACATGAATTCCAATTTCAGTATCTGCACATAATATTTCAACCTATTTATGTGAATTTTAACTGAATAAAACATTTGTGTGTACATATCTAAATCTGTATCAGAGTTGTCTCAGGTATATTAAGCAGCTTATACCTTATTGCTTCATTTAATAACTAGGTTAAATCTTATATTAAAATAATCAATGTTAATGAAAAGATTTTTACTTTTAAATTAATCTTTTTAAAAATCATTTCTCTCTCATATACATGGTCTTTAAATCAAAAACAAAAACCTAGCATTTATCAGTACACCTCCTTTAAAATTCTTTTAGTTCACTGCCAACAGCCTTGCATCACTATGCATTAAATAAAGATGGGTGCTTACTGATTAATTATCAATTTACTACTTCTTTTTTATTTAAAGAGAGAGAGAGAGAGAAAATTTTTTAATATTTATATTTAGTTTTCGGAGGACACAACATCTTTATTTTATTTTTATGTGGTGCTGAGGATCGAACCCAGCGCCCCACATACGCCATGTGAGCGCGCTACCCCTTGAGCCACATCCTCAGCCCAATTTACTACTTCATAACAAACATGCTGTCTTACTTCACAAATCAGCAGGTAATCACATGTGATCATGTTATTTATTAAATTATCTGCATCAAGAGACAATACCACCTTTACAGACATTGATATGAAAAAAGTTACTAAGCATGTGATTTAGTGGAGTCTACCATTAAATGATTTTAAATAGAATGATAAGTAATGTCATTGTGACTTGGTGAAATTGGCCATGTGAAGGCTCAGACTGGGAATGACAGAGGCACAGGTTCTGAGGGTGCAAGGGGCAAGTCTCAGCAGCATGGCTTGTTGAGCTAGTTTCTGGGAGCAGACTGAGAACTGATGAGCTCACAATGGCCTCACTTACTGGATCAAATGAGTTTCCAGAGAAAATGCTCAAGTTACTCTGGTTTTTTGATGCTGCTTTCTTTCTTTCCTTATTTATTTATTCATTTATTTATTTATTTATTTATTTATTTATTTATTTATTTATTTATTTATTTATTTATTTTAGTTGTCGTTGCACACAATACCTTTATTTATATGTGGCGCTGAGGATCAAACCCAGAGCTTTGCTCATGCTAGTCGAGTGCTCTACCACTGAGACTCAGACCCAGTCCTTTGATTCTGCTTTCTGAGTAAGAACTTACAGGACCCCCACAGTTTGTTAGTGCATCTGGTGACACAAAGCTGGAGTGTAGAATAAACCCAGGGATGGAAGTGACCAATTCAGATGTGCACCGGTGTTCGCTGAATCATCTGTGCAGATCAATATTTACATAAAGATCAATACAAAGTTTTAGATGTCTAATTTTTGTAATTTTATGGATGCAAACATAGTTGTTCAACATTTCAAAAATCAGAGATACACACCAACAGCAGAGAAGTAGAATCATCTCCACCTGGTCCAGCAGCCAATCATGCTCCTGTCAAAGACAGAAAAGTTCCTTTCTAATGTACCAACCAAAGTGGATTTTCTATGAGGAAAATTGCTCCCACTTTTTTTGAAGATACTGGTCCCAATGCAATGGCATGAAAGTCCATAGACTTCTGTAGGACATAAGATTCCCAGTAAGACAGGAGGTTCTTCCATCTTAGGAATCCTGCATCATGTCCAGATTTGCTATGTCAAACTAACATGTGTTCAGCTCAGTCTACTCATCAGGTTAAACATTTTATGGTGTTTGGGGCATCAGTAGCACTTTCTTCCAATTTAGCAAGCCTTATTTAAACTTGTAATCGTATAGGATCTAGGATAAAAGATGGGGTGCAGAACTTCCTTTCAGAAGTCAAATTGTTGATTTTTAAGCTGGAAGTGAGCTTTTCTCCTACCTTAGTCACATCTCTTATGATGAAAGTGGAATATTCAAGGCCAGTATCAGTCCTAGATATTTTATGGATTGATGTGAATCTAAGAAGCGATCTCTGGGAACTACCCCTGCCGGGTCTAGGAGCAGGAAGTAACATTTGCTCAGTGGCTGGGACAACATACCAGTCCCTGTGGAAATGCAAGTAATTTATTTTTGGTAAAAATACCGCTTTAGAATTGTCTAAAAGCACAGTGTGAGCCTCACTTTTCAAAGCTGGTATTTAGGAGAGAGACTTTAAGTAGAAAGATCAGAAAACTGAACTAAAGATAAGCAGAAAACCCCAACTAATGAGTTTACTTGAGGTTCCCAGATGGAAAATTTGAATTTTGTACACTGACATCCACAGGCCTTCCCTAAGTTCCAATTCTAAGAAAATCTGGAGAAGTGGCTAAAGTCTACAAAAAGCCCACATGTTACTTCAGCAGTAACACTCCATTCTGGCTTTTACTTACTTGGCCTTACAGAATTGTGGTTACTTCCACCTGGGATATTTTCATCTAAAATGCTGTTTTATGTTTGAATGGAGTTAGGAAAATAAACACATCGCCACCAAATCTTAGTAACAAGTGGATTTTAGTGGTATTCAAAGAGAAATAAAGACAAGCACAACATTGGCTTGACAGTTTTAGGCAAATCCTGAGTCAAATCAAACCACATGTGTCTTTTTCATGGAGAAAGTAGGAACATTAAGAACAAGATGACAACAGTGACAGGAAAGAAGTACTCCAATTGGTAAAAACACCGTGATCCATGCAAAGTATTAAACAGGAGGGCAGCAAAGCAAAGAGCTTACCCATGATAAAGAGCACTCAGCCAAGGAACCAGGATCAGCAACTACACTTGGGGAGGGGGCCTGCCTGGTGTCCCAAGACCCTGGGAAGGCTTCCCTCTGCATGACAGTGAACACTGGCTCTGCAATGTCCTTTACAGAATCCAGATTGAGTTCACCTGATTTGGCAGCCTGTAGTCATTTCCAGGATGACTGCTTAGGTTTAAGTCTGAAGGAGGAGTCCACAGGGCACACGTCAGGATCTCACTGACAGGCTAGCTAACCACAATTGATGAACCCAGAGTCAAATGGACCCAAAGACCACATTTCTCTGCAGCCTCTTCTAAAACTGTAGTCTCTTCCCTGTGGGGAGCATTTGTCATTGTCATGAGGTTTAAAACCATCATATCTGAGCTCCTTACTGCCTAACAGCCATTCACTTGGTTTGATTCTCTTCTTTTTGGTGCTAACTGTGAGCTAGCAAAAAAAGAATGAGTGCCATCTTGAACAGTGATGTGGGAGTCTCCCTGGGAGGTTCCCTTCTTCCACTTTCTATGTCACTTCAGGAAACCAATGGCCAAGCTCAGGCCACAGCAAGAAAATCACCGACCACCCTCATGTCTCCATGCACCTGGGTGGCAGACTCATGGGGAAGCAGGAGGCTGTGTCAAGGAGCCCACCTTCACTCACATGCTGCACCCAACACACACTGACCTCAGAAACACTGCCCTCTCTTGGGTTGGCTCCTGCTGTCCTTGTGTCAGTATCTGTCCATCAGTACCAACTCACAATCATGAGCAATGACTGAGGGAACAAGTTTCCATGGAACCATGAACACCCAGAGTCCCAGCTTTCCAGCACATTCCTCACCTGAGCCAAAATGCAAACTTTAACCCCCATGAATCTTAGGCTGGGTTCTGCTGAGAAAGGCCATTGCTGCCCTGACAATGATGTACAGAAACTTATCTGTTGCCAGCCATCTGGGAAAGACCTACAGTCTTCTTCCAGGGTGACTGTGCACCAAGGAAAATAAAATAATGAGAACTTTTTGGGCTCTCTGATATGGGAAGTTGTTTTTTTTTCCAGTATAATTTAGTACAGGCTTTTGGATGCAAACTTCTTTCACCTGGTAAGACCAAAAACACACCCTCAGTGTCCTATTCAAGTACATATCGACATTTCAGCCTTACATTATGATTTTTAGTAGAGACTTTGACAACGTGAACCATTTCCAGGACTAGCAATGGGTTCATTGTGCAATACTGATTGGACAAAGCAACCAAGAAGCAGGAACTGCTCTTGGCTGGAAGGCAATAATGTGTGTGCCAGAAACTGAATAAAAACAATGATAGCTTAGGGATCTCACACATCAGAAAACAGCTGGGATATCATTGTCTGAGTCATGAGATTTGCCCTCTTATGTGAAGTATAAGTCATTCTGTCTGGTCTCTTCTACAACTGAAAAGAGTCATGCTGGGTAGAGAACTGCTCTGAATTTTCAAGACATCCTATAAGTTGCATATAGTGTCGGTATGTGTTAGACAGAATGTGATCCCTCTGTCAAACGTGTGATGATCAAAGCTGAGCAACCTCCTTAGACCTTAGCCTTCCTGTGGCTGGGCATGTCATCCTCCTCTTCTCCAGTCCTTCTGAGACCTTGCCCCACCTGTTTTCTCTAGTAGCTTCCCACTGCGATATGGCAGGGCCAGTGACCAGTCCCATCCTCTCACTGGCTGGGTGGCCATCCTGACACTTCTTTCTGTCTTCCTTTCCCAAGCCTCCATGTTTTTAGTGACACCACCCCATTCTCTTCTTTCCTCAGACCTGCTTTTCAACTTGCACAAATGTGTTTGAGTGTGTGGTGTCTGCTTTCTGGGTCCACTTTATCCCACACAATGACCTCCCTTCCACCAGTCTGTGTCCAGCTTCAAGCGACAGCATATCACCATTTTTCATCCTGAATAAAATTCTTTGTGACTATATTTCACACGTTTCTCCATTCATCCACTCAGGGGTATCCAGATGGGGGCCATGCTTCAGCTGCAAGGATTAGACCATCTTGAAACCGTTATTGAGATGATGTTTCTTGCTAGCCTTTCTCATAGTCAGACTGAATAATGTAAGTAAAACACTGTAATAAAAAGTTCATTAAAAAATTGCCTTGGCATTTTAAGTTTTTCTAATTTGTTTTCATTATTGGTAACACATAATAATTTTGCCATTAATGAGATTCATTGTGAAAATAAATAGTCTGGTAAATATGAGGCTTATGTAAAGTAGGACACTTCTACAGCTTTCATGTCCTATGTAACTACAGAAGCAGGAATAAAATAACAGCCAAAAGAACATGCTGTTTTCTCAATCTCTTATTGAAATTTTTAGGTATGAATATATCCCTAAAATCTATGTTAGGCAGAAACCAAAAAAGATTAAAAATCATAGGCTAGATTCAGGAATGTCTGCCATAGCTAAGCTTTCCTGAAGTCATGTTGAAACTGAGGTGTGTTGTCATATGAAGGCATATTGAGACTGCAAGGAGGGCAGGATATGATAGTCACTGTCTGTTAATTAAGTTTTATTAAGAAGGATGGGAAGGAACACTTTGTCTTAAGGTTTTGTTAAGGTTGGGGGAATGTGTTTACTGCCTGAGCCTGTCCGAGAGCACACATCTGGGAAAGGGCCTGGAGACACACATGACCTAAAATCAAATTGCTTCAATAAGGTAAAATTAATCAGGAAATGTTAATGATCATGTATGGAATAGGAGATACAAGGAAGTACATTTCTTCTAAATGGATAATGTGAACACTCTGTGTTTGCTTTTATTCTTGCAGAGAAGAACATGCACACTTACTAGTGTTTCCAGTAGTGAAAATAATGTCTCCATATATTTCTTCATTAATCAGTCATAACTTTTGTGGTTTACTTGAATGTGGTAACACATAGATATTTTTCTTCTTTAGACAGACATGTGTTTTAATTCTCTTTTATTTACCAGACACAAATTTTAAGCAACCAAGGAATTAAATCTGTCAATTAATTCATTGTGGTGTTTATTTTGTTAAGCTAACCAAGTTAACATCACATAATGCATATTCTGCATCACTGTCATTTTATAATTAATGATGAACATATGTATCCTGAATTCAAATGACTTAGAATTGGTTTACCTAGAAAATTTGAAGAAAAGCAGAAGACCTATCCCTGAATATTCCCAAACCTGCATCAACCAAGGCCCTTCTAACCCACTGACAGGCCTGAGGAGCTGCCCCTTCCCATGGGAACGCACACCCTGAGGGTGAATACAAGGGGGCATAAGCAATTGTCATTGGCCTAGACATTCTTTTGTTTTTCTTTTAAATACTATTCTTTTGATTTATTTTTATTTGTTTGTTTTTATTTTTATTGATTTTATTTTTTAAATATACAAAAGTAGAATGCATTACAATTCTTATTACACTTATAGGGGACAATTTTTCATATCTTTGTATACAGAGTACATTCACACCAATTCATGCCTTTATACATGTACTTTCTTTTTATTTTTGTATTAACATTTTAATACACATGTATTCCTCAATTTTTCGTATCTATGTTTATACATAAAGAATGTTGCCACCCAATTTGAGTCTTCATGCACGTACTTTGGATAATGATGTCCACCACATTCCACCGCTCTTGCTAATCCCCTGCCCCCAACCTTTCCCTCCCATCCATCTTCCCTATCTAGAATGAATCTATTCCTCCCATGCTCTCTCTCCCTACCCCACTATGAGTCAGCCTCCTTATATCAGAGAAAACATTCAGCATTTTTTTGGGGGGATTGACTAACTTCACTTAGAATTATCTTCTCCAACGCCATCAATTTACCTGCAAATGTATTATTCTCTTTAATGCTGAGTAAAATTCTACTGTGTATATATGCCAAATGTTTTATCCATTCCTCCACTGAAGTGCATCTAGGTTGGCACAGCTTAGCTCTTATGAATTGTGCTGCTATAAACATCAATGGGATCAACCAGAAAATTTCTAGAACTAGTAAATGAATTCAGAAACGTAGCAGGATATAAAATCAACACCCATAAATCAAAGCCATTTCTGGATATCAGTGACAAATCCTCTGAGAAGAAAATGAGGAAAACTACCCCATTCACAATAACCTAAAAAAAAAAAATAGTTGACTCAACATGGCTGCGGACGGGAAGGCAGCATTTTCAGTACCTCCTCAGCCACGTGGACAGAGAGACCCATCAGAACATTTGGATTCTCCCTGCTGAGAAACTCCCAGCAAAATTCCGCTGAAGTGAGTTCTAGGCTTGGAGTTTGGCATTATCGGAGGTGACACCTTGCCCCAGATGGGTGAATCTTGGCCACCTTGTGCTGAGGTGCAGGCCACAACTGTCTGGTGACCAGCACAGAAGGAAGTGTTTCAGCACTTCCAGATACCCTGTGCAGCTTACAGACTGTTTGAAGAGGTTTCTAACCACACCTTCATGAAACAGTGGACCAAGAACTGAAACAGAGTCTGGGTCAGATCAAACACAGGCTAGACCCACCCCTTCCATCGGACACTCCGGCAAGGAGTCTGGAGCCCGCCATAGCAGAGAGCTGATGTCACCAGAGTTTGGCGGACAGTATCCCTTCCCAGCTGATTTGGCTCAAAAATCTCACCCCAGAGCTCTGTGGGTCTGCCTGTAGGGGCCGGGGGAAGCAGAGGGGACCCCTGACCTCCAACTCCCCCTACCACCAGCAGTGAGAGCCAAGGCCCTTGCCGCCAGCTCCTGGGGACATGGCCACCGAAGGAGTTCAGGCAAATTAAGCTGACGGTTCCCAGATCACCCACTCCACAACCTTGGGTCTGGATGAATGGCAAACAGAGAGAGTGCTCAGTCATTCAGAAAATAGGGCACTCAGGGGGCTGCAAGTGTACCTAGATCTGTGGATATCGCCTCTGGTGAGCTGGGCCTGGCTGGGTGGCAGGAGGAAGTTGGGGAGGGGCTTAAGAAGAGAAACAGCTCTGGACTAACAGGATTGGAAAGACGCCCAGTAGGGGAAGAGGAGCTGCCTTACAGGGATTGCTGCTGGCACATAGAGGGCAAAAGCTGGGCTCGGAGGGCACAGCTCCACCTAGTGGAAGAGAAGAAAATAGAACTCTAAGACTTCATTTATCATTTTTTTTCTTTTACCTTTTTAATATTTATTGTTCATTCCATTCACCTTTATTCTACCTATTTTTCTCTCCCTCTTTCTCTTTAAGGACTTCTTCCTTCCTGTTTCCCCTAACTTTTATCCCAAGCATTATGACTTTTATTAGGTGTAATTTTCTAAATACAAATAGGTGAATGTTCCAAGGCTGTCTATAGGGCTCCTAAGTACCTAGCTATTACCAAATACCCTGATCCATTTGCCTGTTAATATCCCCCTTCAGTAGATCAATCTTCCAAAGTAGTCAAGACATACTAACCTTCATAACATCATAGCACCCAACCTAAACATAAAGTCCTAAGACCAAACAACAGATCACTATATGCCTACAGAATCCATAAGCCTTTTATGAAATGAATGAATCAGCTTATATTACAATAAAGCCCAACATCTCTAGACATAGTACCACACCACAAAGGAGAGACCACAGAAATATACAAAACCAAAACAAATTTATAGGAGAAAACAGAAACACAGCAGTTAAACAGAGTTGGAAAGTTATGTGAACACCATGAAAGAACAAGGGATAAAAGGATTTCAAACAATGCAGGAAAACTTAAATTTACAGGCAACCTAGAGGCATCAGAAAAATGGACAGAGAAAGAACTCAAGGCATACCTGACTCAGATGGAATGGAATATTAAAGAAGTCATTTGACAGCAAGTCCAAACAATGGAAGAATACTTTGAAAATGAATTGCATAAGCAGATTCAAGAAGCAAAAAATCAACTCTACCAGGAGATTTAGAGATTTTTTTAAAAAATCAAACAGTAATACTAGAAATGCAGGAAACCATAAACCAAATCAAAAACTCAAATGAGAATATTACAGTAGACTAGATCAAATAGAAGTCAGAACATCAGATAATGAAGACAAAGTTTATCAATTCGAAAAGAATATAGTCAATGCAGAAAGACTGGTAAGAAACCACAAGCAAAACATCCAAGAGATATGGGATGCCATAAAAATACCGAACTTAAGAGTCATTGGAGTAGAGGAAAGTATATAGGTCCAAACCAAAGGAATGAACAATCTGTTGAATGACATAATTTTAGAAAACTTTCCAGACATGAAAGATGGAATGGATTGCCAAATCCTGGAAACCTACAGGACCCCAAACATACAAAAACATAATAGACCAACTCCAAGACACATTATTATAAAGATATCCAACATGCAGAACAAGTAGAGAATATTAAAAGCTACAAGAGAAAGGAGGCAGATTACATTCAGGGGTAAACCAATTGGGTTAACAGCTGATTTTTCATCACAGACATTGAAAGCGAGAAGATCCTGGAACAATGTATTTCAATCGCTGGAAAATAATGGATTCCAACTCAGAATATTGTACCCAGCAAAATTAAACTTCAGGTTTGACAATGAAATTAAAATATTTCACGATAAACAAAAATTAAAAGAATTTGCCACCAGAAAACCAGCACTGCAAAGAATTTTGAGCAAAACACTACAAGAAGAGGAAATGAAAAACAGCACCCAAAACCAACAGTGGGAGGTGACTCAGTAAAGGGGGGTTAAAAATAAGCCAAATTAAAATAAATAAATAAATACATAAACATGACTGGAATTACAAACCATATATCAATAGTAACCCCAAACTTTAATAGCTTAACCTCACCAATCAAGTGACATAGGCTAGTATTTTGTATTAAAAAAAAAACAGATCCAACAATATTCTGCCTTCAGGAGACTCATATGATAGGAAAAGACATACATAGGTTGAAGGTAAAAGGTTGGAAAAAATCATACCACTCACATGGCCCTCAGAAGCAAGTAGGAGTGGCCATACTCATATGAAATAAAGTCAACTTCAAACCTAAGTTAATCCAAAGCGATAAAGAAGGACACTACATACTGTTAAAAGGAACCATTCTCCAACAAGACATAACAATTATCAATATGTATGCACCAAATAATGGTGCTGCAACGTTCATAAAACAAACTCTCCTCAAGTTCAAGAATCAAGTAGACTGCAACACAATAATTATTGATGACTTCAACACACCTCTCTCACCATTGGACAGATCCTCCAAGCAAAAGTTGAGTAAAAAAACTATAGAACTCAATAACACAATTAATAACTTAGACTTAACTGACATATATAGAATATGTAAACCATCATCAAGGGGATATAGGTTTTATTTTCAGCAGCACATGGATCCTTCTCAAAGATAGACCATGTATTATGCCATAGGGCAACCCTTAGTAAATATAAAGGTGTGGAGATAATACCATGCATCTTATCTGATCATAATGGAATGAAACTGTAATTCAATGATAAAAGAAGGAAGAAAAAATCCTTCATAAACTGGAAAATGAACAATATGTTACTGACTGATCAATGGGTTACAGAAGACATAAAGGAGGAAATCATAAAATTCTTAGAGATAAATGAAAATACAGACACAACATATCGGAATCTATGGGACACAATGAAAGCAGTTTTAAGAGGGAAATTCATTGCCTGGAGTTCATTCCTCAAAAAAGAAAAAATCAACAAATAAATGATCTCACACTTCATCTCAAAACCCTAGAAAAGGAAGAGCAAAACAAAAGCAAATATAGCAGAAGGCAAAAAAATAATTAAAATCAGAGCAGAAATCAATGAAATTAAAACAAAAGAAACCATTGAAAAAATTGACAAAACTAAAAGTTGGTTCTTCAAAAAAATATATAAGATCAACAGACCCTTAGCCATTCTAATGAAGAGAAGAAGAGAGAGAACTCAAATTACTAACATATGGGATGAAAAAGGCCAATATCACAACAGACACTACAGAAACACAGAAGATAATTAGAAATTATTTTGAAACTCTATATTCCAATAAAATAGAAGATAGTGAAGATATCGATAACTTTCTTAAGTCATATGATTTGCCCAGATTGAGTCAGGAAAAGCCCTGGACCAGATGAATATACAGCAGAGTTTTACAAAACTTTTAAAGAAGAATTAATACCAATACTTTTCAAGTTATTTCAGGAAATAGAAAAAGAAGGAGCTCTTCAAATTCATTCTATGAGGCCAACATCACCCTGATCCCAAAACCAGACAAAGACATTTCAAAGAAAGAAAACTACAGACTAATATCTCTAATGAACCTAGATCCTCAACAAAATTCTGGCGAATTGGATAAAAAAACATATAAAAAAATTGTGCACCATGATCAAGTAGGACTGGTTCAATATACGGAAATCAATAAATGTTATTCACCACATCAATAGACTTAAAGATAAGAACCATATGATCATCTCCATAGACACAGGAAAAGCATTTGACAAAGTACAGCATCCCTTTATGTTCAAAACACTAGAAAAACTAGGGATAACAGGAACTCAACATTGTAAAAGCAATCTATGCTAAGCCTCAGGCTAGCATCATTCTAAATGGAGAAAAACTGAAAGCATTCCATCTGAAATCTGAAAGAAGACAGGATGTCCTCTCTCACCACTTCTATTCAATAGTTCTCAAAATATTGGCCAGAGCAATTAGATGAAAGAAATTAAAGACATAAAAATAGGAAAATAAGAACTTAAATTATCACTATTTGCCGATGACATGATTCTATACATAGCAGACCTAAAAGGGTCTACAAAGAAACTACTAGAGCAAATAAATGTATTCAGCAAAGTGGCAGGATATAAAATCAACATGCATAAATCAAAGGCATTCCTGTATATCAGCAACAAATCTTCTGAAATGGAAATGAGGACAACCACCCCATTCACAACATCCTTAAAAAAATACCTGGGAAACAACCTAACAAAAGAGGTGAAAGATTTATACAATGAAAACTGCAGAAACCTAAAAAGAGAAATAGAAGAATATCTTAGAAGATGGAAAAATATACCCTGTTCATGGATGGGCAGAACTAACATAATAAAAATGGCGATTTTATCAAAAGTTCTCTATAGGTTTAATGCAATGCCAATCAAAATATCAATGGAATTTCTTGTAGAAATAGATAAAGCAATAATGAAATTCATATGGAAAAATAAAAGACCCAGAATAGCAAAAGCAATTCTAAGAAGGAAGAGTGAATCAGGTGGTATAGCTATGCCAGACTTCAAACTATACTATAGAGCAATAGTAACAAAAATAGCATGGTACTGGTACCAAAACAGGGGTCGACCAATGGTACAGAATAGAGGACACAGAGACCAATCCACAAAATTACAACTATCGGATTTTTGACAAAGGGGCTAAATGCATGCGATGGAGGAAGGATAGCATCTTCAGCAAATTGTGCTGGGAAAACTGGAAATCCTTATGCAACAAAATGAATCTCAATCCATTCCTCTCACCATGCACAAAAGTTAACTCAAAATGTATCAAGGAGTTTGATATCAAAAGAGAGACTATGCATCTGATAGAAGAAAAATCTTGGATCCAGGCTACATACTGTGGGGTTGGGCTCCAAATTCCTTAATAGGACATCCATAGCACAAGATTTAAAAACAACAATCAACAAATGGGACTCACTCAAACTAAAAAGTTTTGTCTCAGCACGAGAAACAATAAGAGAGGAAAATAGGGAGCCTACATCCTGGGAACAAATTTTTACTCCTCAAACTTCAGATAGAGCCCTAATATTCAGAGTATACAAAGAACTCAAAAAATTAAACAATAAGAAAACAAATAACCCAATCAATAAATGGGCCAAGGACCTGAACAGACACTTCTCAGAGGAGGACATACAAACAATCAACAAGTACATGAAAAAATGCTCACCATCTCTAGCAGCCAGAGAAATGCAAATTAAAACCACTCTAAGATACCATCTCACTCCAGTAAAATTGGCAGGCATTATGAAGTCAAACAACAACAAGTGATGGCAAGGATGTGGGGAAAAGGGTACACTTGTACATTGCTGGTGGGACTGCAAATTGGTGTGGCCAATTTGGAAAGCAGTATGGAGATTCCATGGAAAGCCTGGAATGGAACCACCATTTAAACCAGCTATTCCCCTTCTTGGACTATTCCCTAAAGACCTAAAAAGAGCCTACTATAGAGATACAGCTACATAGATGTTCATGGCAGCACAATTCACAATAGCTAGTCTGTGGAACCAACCTAGATGCCCTTCAATAGATGAATGGATAAAAAAGTGGCATTTATACAAAATGGAGTATTACTCAGCACTAAAAAATAACAAAATCATGGTATTTGCAGGGAAATGGATGGCGCTAGAGCAGATTATGCTAAGTGAAGCTGGCCAATCCATAAAAACAAATGCCAAATGTCTTCTTTGGTATAAGGAGAGCAACTAAGAACAGAGCAGGGAGGAAGAGCATGAGAAGAAGATTAACATTAAACAGGGATGAGAGGTGGGAGGGAAAGGGAGAGAGAAGGGAAATTGCATGGAAATGGAAGGAGACCCTCATCATTATACAAAATTACATATAAGAGGAATTGAGGGGAAAGGGAACAAAAAATAAGGGAGGGAAATTAATTTCAGTAGATGGGGTAGATAGAGAAGATGGGAGGGTAGGGGAGGGGTGATAATAGAGGATAGGAAAGGCAGCAGAATACAATAGACACTAGTATGGCAGTATGTAAAAACGTGGATGTGTAGCCCAGGTGATTCTGCAATCTGTATATGGAGAAAAAATGGGAGTTCATAATCCACTTGAATCAAAGGTATGAAATATGATATGTCAAGAGCTATGTAATGTTTTGAACAACTAATAATAAAAAAAATAAAAAAACTGGAAAGCACCATGAGTCATAACTACACACACCCACACACACTCACACACACACACACACACCACAGACACAGCTTTTGTGAGTTGGAAAGCTATCTAGTTTCATAAACTGAGTAAATTGTGTATGTGTATATTTTTTTGTCGTGGTGTAAATGGTTTTAATTATTTAGTATTTTTAATTTTTAGTTTATAATTAACATGCAAAAATTGTACATATTTATGGGGTAAGGTTGGATTGCTCAAAAACAATAAAGGAAAGGGAGAAAGTAAAAGTATTTTTAAAGTTTATTTAAAATAAAAGAAAATATATAAAAAATAACAATGAATACGAATTAATTAAACTACAGTTATTGTGGACGCATATTCATTCTTGATAAAAATGATACTTTCTGAAATTAATTGCCTTTGTTTGACTCTACCAATGTTTATTTTTGAATTTAACTCAATAAAATTAACTTCTCTTAAAAAAATAGTAAGATACTTTGGAATCAACTTAACAAAAGAGGTGAAAGATCTATACAATGAAAAATACAGAACCATAAGGAGAGAAATCAAAGAAAACCTGAGAAGATGGAAAGATCTTCCTTGCTCATGGATAGACGAATTAATATTATCAATATAACCATACTACCAAAAGCACTATACAAATTTAATGCAATTCTGATAAATATCCTAATGACATTCCTCATAGAACTAGAAAAAAAGCAATCATGAAATTCATCTGGAAAAATAAGAGACCCAGAATAGCTAAAGCAATCTTTAGCAGGAAGAGTGAAGCAGGTGGTATCACTATACCAGACCTCAAACTATACTACAGAACAACAGTAACAAAAACAGCATGGTACTGGCACTAACACTGACTGGTAGACCAATGGTACAGAAAAGAAGACACAGAGACTAACACGAAAATTACAATTATCTTATATTAGACAAAGGTGCCAAAATCATGCACTGGAGAAAAGATAGCATCTTCAACAAATAATGCTGGGAAAAATGGAAATCCATATTCAACAAAATGTAATTAAACCTCTATCTCTCATGATGCACAAAAGATAACTAAAAAATGGATCAAGGACCTAAGAATTAATAGAAGAACAAGTAGACCCTAATCTCCATCATATGAAATTAGGCCCCAACTTCCTTAATAAGATGTCTATAGCACAAGAATTAAAACCAGGAATCAATAAATGGGATGGAATCAAACTAAAACGTTTCTTCTCAGCAAAAGAAACAATCTATGAGGTGAATAGAGAGCCTACATTCTGGGAGCAAATTTTTACTCTTCACACATCAGATAAACCAATAATCTCTAGGGTATATAAGGATCTCAAACAGCTAAGCACGGAAAAAAAAACAAATAACGCCATCAATAAATGGGCCAAGGACCTGAACAGACACTTCTAGGAAGATGATATACAATCAACTAACAAATATATGAAAAAAATGGCCTAGACATTTTTGACTGTACAAATGTCCAAAACACATTTCTTAGCAGCTTTGAGACTGTGCAGGTTACTTGATTTTATAAGTGTTACCACTTATTTTTGGCCTCTCATTTTACCCAGAGAATAAAGTGACAAGCTCATGTCCCAGTGTTTAGAAACAAGCAAACACAGTGACTCTGCAAAGCTGTATCAATAATGCATGTGCCAGGAAAGGGCCCTCAGCAAATGTTGTTGATCAGCCCTTAACTGGCATTGACCAGGGACCTACTGCTATGCAGACACTGTGGCTGAAGCCACCATCACACTGAATAGATTTATGCAGATTCTACTCTGGGTGATCTGTGATTTTAACTAATGTCTTCCCACATAATCTTCCTGAGCAGAAAATAAACACT
The DNA here is from genome assembly GCF_052094955.1 of Ictidomys tridecemlineatus. NCBI lineage: Eukaryota > Metazoa > Chordata > Mammalia > Rodentia > Sciuridae > Ictidomys > Ictidomys tridecemlineatus. The sequence goes on from NW_027520948.1 coordinate 244,575, forward strand.
AAAGAAAAATAGGAGCCCCTGGAGCACTCCTGCGAGAAAGCATGGTCCCAGGGAGCAGGGGAAGGTGAGGCCCTGTGCTGGGTGCCCACGCCTCTATAGGGGGTGACATCCCTCTACAGGACTGGTCTTCAGCAGGCTGGCTTCCTGTGTGGCAGTGATAAAGACTCTATTTTCACATATGGCCCAGGCATTAACTATATATTCCACTTGCCACTTATGTTTATATTATCAAACAGTGAAATAAATATGGAAAGATGAAATATTTCAAATGAGAGCATTTTATATATTAAAAAAATGTGCAATTATATTAAATATTACCTTTGCAAATGTTCATGAAAATTAAAGGACTAATTGAAATTCAATGGAAAAATATCATGTGTAACCAAAGAGTAGAGATAAAAATTTATAGAAGAAAACTACAAAATTGTTCAGGCAAAGATTTTTAAATAGTAAACTATATTTTCACTGGAAAAAAATCCATCTGTTGCAACAACAAATGAAAACGGGAGAAAACAGCAATTTAAGATAATGACTGATAGTCAGAAGTATCACCCATCCTAAGTCCATGGCTCCATTTCAGAGGTGATAGAGCTTCATCAAATGTGTTTCCTTCAAAAAAAAAAAGGCACTAGATGTGTTTTTGCACATGACAGTAAATTGGAAAGATTTCTTTAAACATTAAACGTGACTATAGAAACTTGATATCCCAATGAAACCAGAAGTCACTTAATATATAAAATACACAGGGAAGAAACTCACTTACACGAATGAGTAGAACATTCTACCAAACTTCTAAATAAAGTGGGGGCTCCACAATGACTCATATACAGATAAATGACTACACACACACACAGACAACACACACACACACACACACACACACACACACACACACACACACACACTGAAGCAAGTTGGAGATTAATTGACAAAAATAAGAGGTGGCTACATTATAGAGCACAAAACAATGTGTACCATGGCTTCTAAGACAGTGCCTGCCCTCCACATGCCCAGTGTCCCTGGACTAGAACAGCAATCTCTTTTCACCATGAGGATGACATCACCAGAAATTACTGGGGGCAAAGATTGAGAAAGGTGGACTCTCAATTCAATTCCCAGTCCCTATGAATATATATATTAACTCCATAAAACAAAATTATTTGAATATTGTAACCAAGCAGGTGTGTTGTAAGAAGCTATGGGAACATCCAGCAAGCAGTATCAAAGCTCAGACTACAGTCTTTATGTGGGTTTATCTCAGGTTAACTTCTTCATATTCTCTTGCTTTACCTGCTACACACCACAATGACCATTCTTTAATATTCCACAATGAACAACTAAAACTCTGGTATGGAACTTGAGTTATTTAAAAAAAATTGAAACAGGATTGGCATATATATGAAATATAATCTATATAGCTGCTGTTTTTATTCATTTCCATATTAGAATTAAAAACAAGTAATGATCTGTTTTGAACGTGTTTTGAGTATTTCCTTTAAAGTTTTATGTGCTAGAAGAATGGTCCTCAGTTAAACTATACAGGTGGTATTTATGCTAAAGAATTAAATTCAGCATAATGTATTGACACATGCATACCCATGTTTATAGCAGCACAATTCACAATAGTCAAACTATGAAAACAGCCCAGGTGCCTCTCCTTGGATGAATGGATAAAAGTTTTGTGGCAATATACACAAAAATTTATTCATGCATAAAGAAGCATGAAATTATGTCATTAGGAAAATGAATGGAGCTTAAGAAGATTAGATTAAGTAAAATAAGACAAACTCAAAAAATCAAGGGCCATATATTTTCTCTCAGATGTGAAAGCTGGAAAGGACAAAAAGGTGTGTGGGGGTGGATCTCAAGAAAAACAAAGGGATATCAGTAGAGTAGAGGAAAAGGTGCAGTGGAGGAAGGAGGAGAGGGAAAGGGGAAAATTGGGGTATGCTATCATCCAAATTATATTGTTGTAGATACATATGAATCTGTGACCATTTATCCCATCATATACCACTGTAATGCAACCATGAAAAATAGGAAACAAAACAGTCCTTAGGTAGTGAAGACTTGGATGATTCCATCATCTGAGAAGCACCATCTGATGAGATTGAGGCAGTCCTATAGGACTAGATTACTTCATGTGAGATCAGGTTTTTATAAAACAGCCAGCTATGTTCCATCCTGCCCTCATGCCTCCTGGCTCACACAGTGCCCCTTCCTCACCTGACAAATTCTCTTTGTGGTTCTTTATTGTTTTGGCATATCCAGTGTGGTACCATGATGTTTGGACCATGATATCTGGTTTCCCAGCCAACAAAATGGTGAGTCAGTTAATTTTTTTTCCTTTAGACATTACTCAAAGCTATGTGTTCTCTTACAGCAATACAAGCACCAAGAAAACTCTCCTTTAAACAAAATTATGAGAAGTCAACAAGATCATGGGCTATGAAGTCAGAAACAATCAATCCACATGGAAATATTGAAAATCTATAGATTGACCAAAATAGCCTTTTGAGAACTATGGACACTCTTCAATGACCCATATTAACCCAGTGGATGTACAATAACCAAAAACATACATCAAGTAAGTTGGGAATTTTGTGGAGACTTTTCTTTTTCTTTTTTTTATTTTTTAAACTTTATCACACATATATACATCATGTCAGACAAGAAGAGGTAGTCCAATTCTCAGTTTCCCCCCTTGGAAGGAAAGGGACAGAATTTGATGCATTCTGTCACGTTTGTGGAATATCACAGGAGTTACTTCAATATCACTTGGTTCACAGGTCAAATAGTAATAGTGGCAATGTTGACTGCCAAAATGAGAAACCTCCAATTGCTGAGGCAAGTACCATGGGAATAAAAGGTAAAAGGCCAGCAGATATATGAGGGTAAGAGATTTTAGGCCAAGGAACATAAAAGAACAATCAGTTAATGAGAAGAAGAAGAGATAAGAATCTCAGGAAAATAAAAACTTATGAAAGTTCATCCATGAACTTGGGATGATTGTGGGAGGACACTTGCACAGGGAAGGGAAGATACATGCTGAGAAAAGATGCCCACAGTGAGCCTTCAATTAAGCATGTTTCTAGCACACACAGAGCCAGGCTTCAATGACAGAGGTTGTCTTATAGTTGGTGTCTTATATAAAGCCCATTTGTCAACAAAAGATCACAAGACACACAAAGAAAAGGGAAGTGTCCCATTAAAAGAACAAAATAAATCTACAAATACTAATATAAAGACACTAACTTCAAATTCACTAGACAGACTAAATATCCATTGTTTAAATACATTCAAAAAGCTAAAGGAAAATACTAAGAGAATATGAAAGCAAAAGAGAAAAGTATACATGAAAAAATGAGAGTACAAATAAAATTGAGGAAGTTATAAAGTAAAGGAAATGAAAAAAGTTCTGAACTAAGAAATGAATTGAAATGTAAAAAAATATGAAGTAAGAAATGAATTGGAAAGTGTAGTTAAAGTTTCAATGTCAAATCAAACACATAGGAAGAAGAATCAAGAAATTGGAAGATCGTTAAATTGAAATTATCAAGTCTAACAAATAAAAAGAAATAAAAGAAAACAGAGAACATTCTTAGAAACTTACAGGATAATTCAAGTTATAGAGAAAGGAGTTAAGACTTTCTTTTAAAAAATACAAAAATTACCTCTTTAAAGATATGAAATGCACATCCAAGACATTCATGTACTCCAATAAATCCAGAGATTAAGACCAAGAGTCATAAGTATCAAAGTGTCTAAAGACAAAGGCAAAAAGAATATTGAAAGGCATAAGAGAAAAGCAGCTCATCACACAAAACTAATCCTCTATAATATTACTGATCAGTCTCTCAGTAGAAACTTTGCACACCGAAGACCACTTGGTTGATGTATTTAACACAGGAAAATAAAACCCATCAGTAGAGAATTCCCTATATGACAAAACTATTGTGTATCTCCTTAAAATAAGAGAGAACTATTGATACTCTAGGAAAAAAAAAGCAATCAACTTAATTAGTACTATACACATCCCACAAGATATGGTTAAAATAAAAATAAAATGACACTAGATAATAATCTGTAGCCATATAAAAATAAAATTCTCTGGTAAAGGAAAATATAAAAACTATTAATATTGTTATTTCAGTTCATTACTCCATATTTAATTTATCTTAGGGATTAGAACACAAAAGCATCAAAATGATTTTAGGTCTGTTAATTGGTATACAATTTGTGACATCAATAATGAAGTGTATAAAGTCAAAACTAAGAGAGTAGAATTTTGTACATGATCAAAGTTAAGTTGGTATCTGTTTAAAACAGATAGTTAAAAACCAAGATAAACTAAGATTGATAGATGTAATTCCCAAAATAACCCTTCTACACACACACAATGTCTATATATGTTGCCTCAATACAAATGATAAGTAAATATAAATATCAGTACAAAAAATAATCAAACAAAAGGACATAAATAAAGAAATGAATAAGAATGAAAAGAGCTCCAAGACATATAGAAAACAATAAATGGCAAAAAGTAGTCCTTCTCATCATTACTGTCATTAATTTTAACTGGATTCAATTCTCTAATCAAATTGCACACATCAGAAAATAGAATTTTAAATATCATACAACCTTGTTCTGTCTCCTAGAGTATTGACTCAGACCTTAGTATCCACATAGGCTAAGAACAAAAGGATGAAGAAGGCATAAACAGCAACCCAAAGAATCCAGGGTGCTACAATATAAGAATAAAATTAATTCAAAGTCAAAAACTTTTAAAAATATAGTGACCATTACATAATGAAAAAAGTGTTAACTCACAGGTGGGATTAACAATTAAGACAACATACATACCACATATCAGAGCTTCACAATAAATTGAGAAAGATTAGGCAGAAAAAAAAAGAGAGAGACAACTCTGAAATAATATTCATATACTTCAATATCCAACTGTATTTAACTAGTACCTACAACAGACAGAGAAGCAACAGGAACACAGCAGACTAGAACAGCCCCCCAGTCCTACATACCCCACTTAACCCAGTGATGGGGAAGGCATGCACTTGGGTTCAGAATGGATTGCAACTACATAGCAAAGACAGAATGGTAAAACATGGTAAATATGCATATATGTGTAAATTAACATTGTTTCCTAAAAAAACAAGAGGTCAGAGAAGAAGTTGCCATCACTATCAGAAAATCTCCTTATAAAAATGAAAGTAAAAGCACAATACACCGAAATTGAAAGGATGAGAGAAATCACACACAGTGGGAAAGGAAGATTTGTATTTGAAAATACTCTGTTTCAAAAAAGACTTCCCTTCAATCACTTTACTTTACACATTGAAGACATAGAACAAGAGAAACAAATTAGACATGAAGTTAGTAGTAAGTGGAGTAATAGAGATAAAATAAAAAGAAAACAAAATAAAAAATCCACAAGAAAAATCAACAAAACTTAGATTGATTCTTCAAAACAAGAATTTAATGAAATGACACCAATCTTAGCAAATCAGCAAGACTTTCTCTCAAAAATGATAAAAAATAAAAACATTTTAAAGACCTGGTTTTGGAGCTCAGTGTTAGGGTGACTTGGGTTCAATTCCTACTACCACTAAAAAGAACATTTATAAAATTCATACAAAAACAAAAGGCAGAATACATATCCTAACTCATTTTTGAGACTAGTATTACTTCATAGAAAGCCAAAGTCAAATTGAGAAAATGAAACACAAAACAGAGCCCTAATGAGTATTTTTTAAATCATACACCTTGGTATTTATCCAAAATAACTAAAATCAGGATACTACAGTGAAACAGGCTCATCAATGTTTACAGCAGAGCAATTCACTCTGGCCAGTCAAGGACTCGCCCAGAAGCTGACCAACAGATGAATGGATTAAGAAAATTCAGTACATACACACAATTGCATTTGACTGGGCATAAAGAGGAAGGAAATCATGGCCCTTTCAGGTGAATGAATGGAACTGGTGAACATCATACTAAGTGAAGAAGAAAGACTGAGAAGTCAAGGGTTGAGTGCTTTCCCTCATGTTGGAAGAAAAGAATTAGAAAAGAAGTGAGGAATCCAATGACTGTAGAAGGAAATCCATGGAGAAAAGGACAGGAGTTGAGGGGAGGGAGGAAGGATGGGAAGAAAGATCCAACTATTGTATGTTCATATGTGAATACATCCTAGTTAATTCCACCTTCAAAACATCAAATGAAAAACAATGAATGGAAGGAATATCATAAGAGCAGATGAAAGGGAATGTGGGGAGGGAGGAGAGGAGAGGAAAAGGAGACACCAGGTACTGGATTAGAAGAAATTATTTCCCATGCTTGTATGACTGTGTCATTATAAACCCCAATATTATGAATAACTAGACTGTATTAATAAAATATTGATATATTATATCAAACAGAGTTTAAAAGCACAATGAAAGTTACACAGCATAAATAATTGGTGTTTATCCCTAAATGCAAGAAAGTTTCAATACACACACACACACAAACACACACACACATACACACATCTATCAATGTCACAAACAGGCTAGGAGTCATAGGGGAGAAAAAGAACTCATGGTCCTCTCCACTGGTGGAGAAGCAGCACTCTGTAAAACTCAGTTCATTTTTATGATCAGACAATAAACTGGAAATTGAAGGAAATAGGAATCCACAAACAGAAACAATAGGAATAGAGAAAGAATGTGAATAGTAATAAGAAAACAGTAAGAAGAAAACTACCTCCAAATAGTGAGAGTCTCATAATAAATACCACAGCAAATACATGACCAAGTACTGAGTATACTGAGTATCTGAGAGTTTCTTTTAAGAAAAGAATATGACAAATTTCCTGCTCTCATTATTTTCACTTAATGAAGTACTGTATGTCACAGGCAGAATAATGAATTAAATAAAAATAAATGACATCTGATAATGTAACTGACAGAGTAAAATTATCTTAATTTGCCACCATAACGTGATCTTAAGTGTTTAAAAATTACAGTTTCCACAACAAACTATAAGAATTACTAAATCAGTGCAGCTAAGATGCAGAATACAAAACCAATAGAAAAAGACATTTATCTCTATAACATAACCATGAGCAATCAGAAGAGATAAACAATTCCATTGGTACTAGCACCCAAAAGAATAAACCTGATGTTCTTTTGCTCTGATTTCTTTCCAGTGTGGACATGAGGTTTCTCCCTTGACAGTGACCAGAGGACAAGGTGGGCACTCCCTGGAGGAGCTCTGACTGGGGAACATCAGGTTCTGGTGTGTCAGACAGAGGGCAGAGGAATAACTGAACGTCCAGCACATGACACAGAAGAAACATACTCCTACTCTCTTGTCCCAGAGGTGTTAGAGGTGCCAACTGAGAGTTGGAAGTGACAGGGAGCTGGAGTCAAGTTTGGGGAGACACACCATGGGATTCTGTATTTACCAATGTCAATGGGCAATATCCATAAGCTTCTCCGGGGAACAAGCTAATTTAAAAAAAAAAAAACATGTAAAAGGAGGCATTTGTTCACCTAACTGTGGTACTGGCCAGTAGGTCAGCAGTTGTAGGAGTGTTGGGTTTGGGCTCAATGTGATGGGAAACCAGCTGCCTCTTCTCCACAGCAACATGAGGAAAGCTTGTTTCACTCAGGACAAAGGCAGGGTGCACCTAGGCTTCAAAGAGTTTTAAAAATTAATAAATTGCACACCAAGGCAGCAACTGTACTCAGCAAGGGCACAACAATAAAACATTCAGGAATTAACTTGAACAAGGAGGTTACAGTCTCATGTGCAGAAATCTCCAAAATGCTACAGAAAGTAGTCACAGTAGACATGGATGAATGGAAATGTATTCCACACTGATGTAGTTGAAGACTTGAACAACAACTTTAATAGAAATGTTCAACTTTGATAGAAATTCAGAGAACTTTGATAGAAGTGTTCAAATGACCTAAAGATATTTCTCTAGATGAGATACACAAATGGATCATGTTGAGGTCAAATTATAATAAATGCTCAAGAGGATATGGGTAAAGGGAACACCTCACACTGTTGGTGGGTCTGTAATTTAGGACAACTACTATGGAAATCTGTATGGAGGTTCCACAAAAGACTCGGCATGGAACCACCATTTGACCAAGGAATAGCACTCATTATTTGCCCTAAAGAATTAAATTAATCACACTACAGGGATGACTTCAGACCCATATTTATAGCAGCACAGTCCACAACACCCAAACTATGAAACCAAGCTTAGGTGTCCATCCATGGATGAATGGATAAAGAAAATGTGGTGTATGTAAATGATGGAGTTTTAGTCAACCATAAAGAAAAATGAAATTATGTCATGTGCAGGAAAATTTAAGGAACTTGAGATCATTGTGTTGAGGGAAATAAGCCAAATTCAGATGGTCAAGAGTATGTTTCTCTCTTATTTGGAAGTAGACAAAAAAAGAAAGAAAGAAAACATGAGGGAATCTCCTGAAAATAGAATGAAGATCAGTAGAGTAGAGCCACAATCCATGAGAGGAAGGAGGAGGAAAAGGGAAATGCTGAGGAATGAAATTTGCCAACTTATATTGTTATATTGAGTGCATGTGTGAATATGAAACAATGAATTCAACTAGAATGTAAAATTATAATGCACTAATAAAAACATGTAAAAATAAGATTAAATAATATATTATACAGTCAAAATCAATCCCAATTTACAAAATTATATTTAAAATGTTTTATCATGACAAAGATTGATTTATTATTTCAAAACATCAAGTGTTGTTTGAGAAAAGACATATATTGTAAGTAAATATATAAGAGGACATTAGGGCTTCATGAGTCTAAAGTTGAAGAAGCATCAAAAACAATAACAGAAGAAAGTTTCCCATTTATAAATATGTGAAAAGACATATGATTTTCTATTAATAGAGTGTGAAATACAGAAGAGTGTTTAAAAGATAATTTTGAAAATTTAATTAAAAATTTTTGATTATACTATAAAAGTTCTGAAGTATTCATAGGAGCATTAACAGTGCTTTATGGACAACCAGATTTCCACATGCAGAACAGCATGAACACCTCCCATCACACCTTATATGCATCAGTTCAATTGTATGAAAAACTTAAATGCTGGATAGTCTAACACTACAACCACGAATCTCACTCTCACCACTTCTACCACCCAGAGTACGGAAAGTACCAGGAGGAGGTAGCAGGCAAGTAAAAGGGATAAATGTCACCCCAATCAAAAAGGAAGATATAAAATGATCTCTACTCGCAGATAAAATGAAGTTATATTTAGGACATTTCAAAGTAACACACACACACACAAAAAAAAAAACCTGTTAAGACATAAGGTAAAATATCTTAATGCTGATCTTGACAGTGATTATTTTGGATTCCAGCCATGGAATCTTACAGACAGCCTGAACTCAGAAAAAGCACTACCAACGCCCTCTGGGTACAGTTAGAGGGCACACAGGACAGAGGCACAATAATGAGCAAAACAAAACAATAATCATTGGCTGGAATCATGAGGGGAAGTTTGGAATCTGGCAAATAAAATTTTGAAGAATAATCATGGAATGCATTAAGCTAACAATATAGAAGATAACTTCTGGGAGTTCATCAGAGTCCTGTCTCCTGAGCATCCCTCCACACATGAACCCTGATGAGTGTAGCAGACAATGCCCAGGGGCATCTCATGTGAGCCTCCGGTGTCTGATACAAGCAGGGATCTTAGGGAAAACTAAGGAGTCAAAAGGACTGAGAAAATTAGTGCCCAAAAGCATGTTGCAAAAGTAAACTGCCAAGAAAGAAGAGAGAGGACTAAGATGTTTGGCTAATTATGCTGCTAGAGGAGCACTCGGGTCCTAGCATGAACAGGCAGGACTTTCCATGTTTCTGTGAGAGAATAGTGTTTACCTTTCTATCATATTTTTTTCAAATAATGTGAAAATAAAACATTGATAGTTTATTTTCTTAGAAGGATAACTTTGATTGCCAATTCTTTCCTTTGAGAAATGAGATAGAGAGGTGACTTACTAGATGATTCTAACAAATATTTGAAGAGTTTACAGCAATCTTTCTCAAACTCTTTTGAAGAACTGAAGAGAAGGTAACACTCTCACTTCATTCTGAGAAGCAAATCATCTCCCTGAAACCACAACCAAGGAAATTACAAGAAAAGAAATCAAAAGAGCAATATCCCCAAGTGACTAGTAACTCAAAATCCTGAAGAAGAAAAAAAACTAGCAGACTGAATTGGGCAGCACATGAAAAAAAGCCATACTCCTGAGTAGATGGGATTTATACACAGCATGCAAGGATGGTTTAACCCATGTCAATCAATGTAATACATCAAATTAACAAAATTAATACAAAAACTATGATCATTAAAATTAATATGGAAACTTTTAAAAAAACTGAACAAGATAAAAATGTACATTAAAGTAGGAATATGATACATCAACATAGTAAAAGGCAGGTATAAAAAGCCCACAGATAACACCAAATTCAATGGAGAGATGAAATCTGTGCATCTAAGATCAGGAATAAGGCAAGGTCCCTTCTCTCAGCACTACTGCTCAACAGAACACTGGGATGTTACATTCTACCCAGAGGACACAGATATGAAAAACAGCAGGAGGCATTCAGATGCCTTAGCACACACTTACCACTTCACATAGTTATCATTATTTTTGTCTGTGGTGAGAACATTTAGGATCTGCCCTCTTCAACTGTCAAGTACACAGTGCCCTGAGTACAGTCTTCATGCTGGGCAGTTGCTGACCAGAATTTACTCACCTCACTCTATTTCTGCCCCCACATACTTATATGGGCTCAAAATTTTCAGGTATCACATACAAAAAGTTTGATCATGAGTATCATTTTGTACATAGTACACATATACCTCATAAGTACCTGAAATAGGTAAATATATAACTTACATAGGTAATATGTGTATGTAATAAAAAATAGAAAAAAATTCTGAAAATTTGTATGAAACCACAAAATCTTTAAATGTTCACAGCCATGCTGAGAAAGAAAAACAAAGTTGGAGGCATTCCACTTTATCATTTAAGGTATTTTTACAAAGCCATTGCAATCTACAGTGTGCACTGGCATAAAACCAGTAACCCAAGCAAATGGAACAGAGCAGACAGGTCAGAAATATTCTAAATGTATGTAATTATTTTGACAAGTTTTCAACAAGGGCATATATATAGGAAATCTAAGCAAATTTTGTTGTTTCATTATACATCTATTAGATGGAAAAAATACCACTCTGAATATTCTTTTTAGAAGTACTCTTTTTGTTTCCTTTTTCCTACACCTCAACCCAGGTGTGTTTCACCACTGAACTACATTCACTGACGTTTTAATTTTTTACCTTGAGGCAGGATCTTGCTCCATTGCCAGGCTGGCCTAGAACTTTTTATCATCCTGCCTTAGGCTCTCAAATCACTGGGATTACAGTCATGCACCACCACACCAGGCCTCAACTACACCCTCAAATAGAGTCAATCAATTCTAACTCCTCACAGTACTACAAAGTCACTGCAAATGCTGGATTAGTAAACACCGCCCCGTTGCTATCATGAGAAATTCAGTTTAGGCTCTGACAGCTTTGATTGCAACTGATCACAGCCTTTTAACCAACCAACTACACACACCCTGTTCTCTGCATGTTTCTGGGAGAGGAGCTGCTGTTCAATGCACCTTATCACTGTCAGCACTGTTATGCAGGCCCTCAAAGCTCATCTCATTGTAAGGCACATCAGAACCTAATAGTGCTCAGGGACACTGAACAGCAGCTCAGCACACACGTGGGTGGCCTTCTGAACAGCAAAGCACCAAGAGCATAGTAACTAGATAAGTGAGACAGGACCTTGACAGAGAGTACACTGGTGTATCAACTGAGAGCCCAAAGAAGAAGAAGAAGGCAGAGTCCTGCTCCATCCTTCCTAAACCAGGAGTGTGCATTAGTGTAACTCAAACAGTGCACTGTTCTTGCATTTTAGGAGTGGTCCTTAAGGGCTCCAAGTACAGACTCTGGGGTCACATTTGTGGGAAAATCACAACAAGCAAGCTCACAAACACAGAATCAGAGAAGAAAGTTCAACTGTATGTGGTTTGATATAAAGAAGCCTGATAACTAAAATTATGAACCTATGACAAGAAATTGTCTCAAATGAACAAACAACAAAAATTAAGGAAATTGTTGCATATATCACAAATTTGCCACTAAAAAATACATTTAATTTAAAAAAATCAGGCATAAGAATTGAAATTTAAAAAGAACTTAAAATATGTTTAGAGGTGACATCATTTTACATGTAGAAAACCCTAAAAATTTACCAAAAAATCAACTAATTCAAAGAAGTTTAAAGATACAAACTCAACACTCAAAATTTTATCATTTGCATTAACAATAACAAATCACAAGATGAAATTAAAAAGTGATTTCATTCAATTATGTATCAGGAAGGAAAAAGTATATTTAATCAAAATCTTAATGATTCTTACATGAAAGTATAAGAAAAGCATTGTCAAAATAAATTAAAGTTATAAATAAGTAGAATGATGTTTCATCTTGTGGATAAGAAGTATTAATGTTATTAAAATACCTCTAGTTTCTAAAATACTCTATAGATTCAATAAAATCATTATCAATTTTTTATTCCTCTTTTCCTTTCAGATACAAAAAAACTGTTACAAAATTAATGTAGAATGAAACTGTTCTCCAAAGCTAAAATAGTGTTGAAAAGAAATGAGCAAAATTAAAAGCCTCACACTGAGGTTTCCAAACATATAACAAGGAGATTATTTAAGTCAGCACCTGCATCCCTCACACAGTGCAGAGAGCAGAAGGTGGAGTCCTCACCGCAGCCCTTGCACTCTGGGCTGGGAGATTTTCAATGAGGGTGCTGAGATTACTGAACAGGGTGTCAGGCTTCTCCACTGTATGGTACTGGGACCTCCGCAAAAGGGTGACTTGGGCCTCTATACCATCCTGGATCTTAGCTCAAAATGCACAAAGGCTTAACTGTGAGGCTTAAATCCATTGAACTCCTACAAGAAGACCTTTGATAAAGCTCCAGGACTCAGGACAGGATCACAGTTTCATGAAATAGAACCTAAATGCAGAGAAAACAAATGAAAAATATAAATATGAAAAAAAAATATTGTAAAATTGGAAAGGCAACCTGCCTGTGGGATGGGAAAGAGAAATCTGCATCTGATGGAATTTTTATTCTAAATGTAAGTGACTTTTACACTTCAATCACAATGAGCCTGATTAAAAATGGGCAAGTGATAGATAGTTTATCCATAGATAAAGCAAAGCATATCCCTGTGTGGCTGAACATGCACATGTGTGAGTGTGAGCATGCATGGGCATGTCCATAACTGGGACATTTCCCAGGACCGCTGCTCCCTCCACATGGTTGCTTATGAAATAGAAACAACCCACCCTACTCTTCAAAGTGTAGAACACATAGCAAATGGCAGTTTTATTCACAAAAATACAAAATGAACAGGGAATTCATCTCCTCTCAATGATCTCTGCCTTGGTAAATAAAAAGTGTTTGAGTCAATAACTCTAATTTATTTTCTCAGAAACTTTTTCCTAAAATTATTTAGCAATTTACAATTTCCAAGTTTTATTGGATTTTATAAAATTACAATAATAGAATATTTCTATCCCAGCTACTAATGCTATCTTTTGTGAGTACCAGGCTCCAGGAGGAAAGATTGTGCTATTTACTTCACTGTTCTAACTGGAGCAACTAAAATTGCATATGGCTGAAATACAAACATATCAAATAAAGTAATGAGTGCTTCCTCCCTGTACCCCAGAGCATGGAGTGGGTGCCACCCATTTTTATCATGGTGGACAGAATTCAGGATAGCTACCCACATGTGGGAAGTGAAGCTTCCACAACCTCAGCCCCTCAACTCTAGGGTAGAATAAAACCAGTTGCAGAGGCCCTCCAAATGGAGAGGGAGGAGAGCCAGCCACCTCCACATGGCATAGTAGTCACAGCTGTGACACTGACATGCATCATGTTTCTTCATTATTTTCCATTAGATGAAGTAACCCTTAGGTAGAAAACACCACTTGATTTCAGGTGGTGAGGCATGTACCAGCTAACTCCAGAGTGCCAGGAGCGGTCTGTCTCTTCAGGGGCCTCTCTTCTTCCTGGACATTAGTGCTACAGAACCTCACAGAAGGAAGAAAATCTGAACAACAATAAGGTAAAATTATGAACCTGAATTTTTTATGTATCTGAGGATTTAGCATGCGTGGCACCAATTATAATTTTTTTCCAGTACAGTTTTCAAATATCTTCCCAAATTAGCAAACCATTTTTTTAGTTTGTCCTCAAACACAATGAATTTAATTAATTTTTTACTGAGAAACCTGTTTCAGATTGACCAAAATGATAAACAGAAGATAGGAGATAGAGAAAATATAAAGCAGCCTGTGTACATTTCTATGTACACCTCCATGTAACTAAATAGGTGTCTCCATCTCCTTCCACATAGATAGTATACAGGTAACATGCAGATATAGCTCTTTTATCTACATATGTGCAAACCACTATGGGCTGCCCCACTTAGAAACATGCAAAGTCCATTTTGTTCAAATTGGAGAGTCTTTATTTACCTGGCCAGCTGGCAACTGCTCCCTACAGCACCCATAATTGTTTCTCCAAGGAATAGCCCCAAAACTGAGCATTTCAAGTTATTTAAAAGCAAAAACTGCCAAAACTACATTTGGATTGATGTATCTGCAAGCAAGCATGTTACAGAAGCTACACTGAGCAGTTAGTGAAACAATGCAATGGGTACTTTGGTATTTCCCAAGGGACTTTCCAGGTTGGCATAGCAGCAAGCAAGCAGAAGGGAAATGGGTCAAAAATGACTCTAGTTGAGTACAATTTAGAGAATGGTTACTAATGTTTGGACAATCAATCTCTGAGAGGGTACACTGCCCAAGAAAAATTGGAACCAAAGAGAGAACAATTTTAAATTGTGTAAAAATTGCCAATTTATGTTGCCAAGCATGCTATGCTAAGCAACTCTTGATAGGTACAGAGGCAGAGTGTTCCAATGGGAGGCACATTTCTTACATGACATGGAGTCTCAGGGTAAAATGGAGTCTGTTTGGTCATTGTCCATATAGCCTGGCCCATGACACAAACAAAAAGGTACTGAGCTGTATATTTCCTTTAGCTTATTTATAAGTAAATAGAGAAATGTCTTTGTCATTTGTATTCATTTTAAATACTTATTACATTACAGTTTCTAAATATCCATCAACTTCATTGGAACATTTATATATATTACTGGATCCTAACATCAAATTCCTCCACTGTAGATTGTTATAAAAATTACTTTCAGATTTCACTATAATAACTGCGATTCAAAGGCCCACTCTAAATACTTGGTGGTTATTATCTAAGTTTCTAAAAGTATAATTTTAATCAATATTGTGATAACCTACTTACACATGTTGCTTGACTTCTTAAAAATTGTGCCAACTTGTGTTCTAACTAATCTGACATAGATTTTTAATTTCATGATGTCATAAATCCTCAATAATCTTTGAATTAACTGATTTTCAATTGAAAAGCATATGGTTTTGTTCATTATGAAGTAAAAATGTAGCGTGCAATGATTACAAAAATAATAACATCCGTGTTTTAGTATATCGTAATTCCTGGGCATTCTACATTTATGAATCAACTGACTCTTTACTAGGACAGACAAGTAAGAACACTGCTTACTATTAATTTAGTAATAAGATCTATAAAATATGCATGTTAATTTTGTGGTTCATCAGATTCTCCTACTCTGAAGGCACAAGCATGAACCAAGCAAGCTGAAGAAACAATGTCACCAACAAGCAGAAGCTTATTCCAAGGGACTCCCCCAGACTACCCTATATACTTTCACTCTCATATAGCTATTTAATTAGACCAATATATTACATGGAATTTGTACACAGACTTTGCAGACATGGAAATGGAAGTAACGAAAACTCTAATAACATTATAATGTGACTCTTCTATAGATCAAATGTTTCCTTGGGTAGTGCAATGTTCACCTAAACTTTGTGTTATCTTTCCAGCTGTTGGAAGAGACCTCTGGACTCGATGGACCATGGAGGTTTCTAGTGTTTTCATCTAGGGGTCCTGCATTCACTGGGAGCTGTATGTCAAGTCCTGTTGACCACATCAAAATTGATAAAGAAAAACTGAGACAAGTAAACATAAAAAAGTTTATTTCAGTGAGAAAAAGTTCCTAGCACTTGCCAACATTCCACACAGAAGGAAGTTGCTAATGTTCTCCAGGACATACAACCAGAAAGACAGGAAATGGCATGCAGAGAGTCCCCAGTGGATGAGGCCTGGCATTGGCTACATTTCAGCATCACTGGACAGGCTTTGGCCTAGGATTGGCAGAGGCTCAGTTGCTTAGATATAAGGACACACTGATGGGTCATGTTATACCCTGCTTGGAACCCAGCTAAGTGGTAGTTCACTATGTATGGAAGCTGGTACATGCTCACTCATCACGAACACAGAGTCTTGCCTGATCTCCAGTTCTGAATGGGAGGTATTCCCTGCAAACTAGCGTGTTTCAGCAGGAAGCTGTGGATATGATTGGATCAGGAGAGCTGAGACCTAATCAGACCATCCTAGTTTGAATGGACTGACTAGATGACTAATGTAGACAGGTGGGGGAGGATGGAGGAGATGGGTCACTGGAGGCATATTCTGGAAAGATGTATCTTCCCTGCAGACCATTCCCCCTCTCTTTCTCTGCTATCTGGCTATCATGAGCTGAGCAGCTTTTCTCCACTACACCCTATGACCATGGCCCAGAGCATGGAACTGGTCCACCATGTACTGAATCTCTAAAACCAGGGAAGAAACTGAACATTACCCTCTCTAACTTACTCTAGTTGGGTATTTTGGTCACAGCAATGAAAAACTGACTAACACACCACTTTTTGGTCATCCCCTCAAATTATGATAGATTTAACAAAACCACATATGTGGGCAGTGACACCACCTCCTGCCACCATCACAGAAAAGCTGCCTGATGCCTGTGCAGCTTATGTCACAAAGTCATTCCACTTAGGTGACTGTTATGCTCTCTTTTATTATGCCAGTCACAATAACACCATGATACACGAGAGATGTCTGCCTCGAGGTGTTCAACCCTCTGGGTGACTACAATACAACCCAATATCCAGAGAAAAAAGACTGAAAAATACACACTTTCTCATTAAGGGGAATATCCAGGATGCAAGCCAGTCAATTTTCAAATTCCTTTTCACTACAGCCTTTTTCTGTTTCAATGTTAAACTTCTCTAAAAAGGAAGAAAACTGGCATCAAAAATATCATTCCAAAAAGAGAAAAAAAGACAATCTGCTTCCACAGCTGGACAGTTGCTTGACGTCAACTGCACTGGCCAACCAAGTCCCTGGAGCACCTCTCAGGTTTAAGGCTCAGAATCTCTCTTCATGCCAATCCACACTCAGTCTTCAGAAATTCATCAGCATTTTCCTGCATGTGTGCCACAGTTTATGGCCCCAGCAGCTTTGCACCAGGCCGCTGCTCTTGGCTGCCCATATACTCTCCCCTATTGTGACATACATAGCCCATAGAGGGGCAACAGCTCTGTGGCCTCTAAACAAAACACTCAGGAAACTCCATCAGAAGCAAGTGACAGATATGCACCCAGCTTCAGTGATTTATCATTTGACAAACCTCTGAATAAAGACCAAACAAGCTTCCGGGGACAGTCTCCTCACCTGCAGAGGGCTGTCTGGGTCTATGGTGTTGCTCATGAGCACTTTTTTGTTTTTTTCATTGTGTTTCTTGTTCTTGATGTGTTTCTACAGTTAACTCAGAATCTATTGGTTACAAACACCATCATTGGTCAGTGATTGGGTGGTACTGGCTCTCCATGGTAACAAAGCCATCCTTACCCTGATATGACTTCATTTATGATTATAATCAAAATTTGGGAGGACTCTGGGGCTCTGAAAAGAGTGGCATTTGTGATGTGCTCTGCACAATTTCCAGATCTACTGGAGCATTTGTGAGTCCAAGTTCAGGAGTTTCATCAGCAGGTGGAATAGGGAGGAAGACACCACAGCTTTTGGAAAAGCTAGATGGGGAGACTTGGTTTCCTTCCCTCCCAGCCATGGCCATCCAAAATGGCCAAGCTGGGGCCACACACCTTACTCCCCCCACCCCCATGCCGCCCTCCCACTTCAGGCCCCACCCATGCCTTGAGTAGGCTGGAATATCTGCTGCAGATTCAGGGCTAGGATTCACACCCACCTGAGCCACTTGAAGTTGTTGTAGAGTAGCTAGCAAGCAGGATGCTACCCAGGTGAAGACAAATAAGGATTCTTGTGCTGAGAACTGAAATTTTACATTTTCTGTCAATGCCTGATCCACAACAGACTTCTGATTATGTAAGTGAGGGCTTTACTGATACTGTGAACTCATCCAGAAATGGGATTGCTAGGAAGATAGGGACTGATAGGAACTCACATTATGGGTAAATAGGAGATAAACCCAATCCAGAGGAGTTAGCATGAGTAAACCTGAAGGGAGGAATTTGCAAGGGAGGAGTAGCCTGAGCTCATTCTGAAAAGCTAGGAGGAGGGGAAGTGTGGAGCTGGATTTTGATTGACACAGAGCTGTGTATCATTTGTATCTGTTCAGGAAGAGAGAAATCAACATTAGGCATTTTATTCAAGATACTTTAATATGGAGACTTGTTTCCAGATAGATGAGGATTACAAACAATTGAAAGAGTCCCTAGCCATTCCTCAGGTACAGTTCCAGACTCCTGTACTGTGCTCAGGAAGCCCAGGTTTCTCTGCTGTGCTGGAAGATCCATGTGGAGAATGCTGCACTCTGACAGGGAGGACATTAGGGGCTAAAAGTGGTTGGGACACTTCAAGTTCACAACAAAGAAATCTTGCTGCCAAAAAATACTCAAAACCCAGCCAAGTAACAGCAAACCTCACTCCACACATGAACTACACCCATCACAGCCTCAGAAATGCTTCCATACATTGAATACATGAGAAAACAACAACAATGAGGGTCTGGGCACAAAGAAACAGAGAAGAAACATAGGTCCAAATCCTGGACATTGACTCCTTCAGCAAAAACAGAGAGAGGTGCCTAGAACCAAAATGATAACTACCCACAAAGGACACACATTTAACAGAGGAAGGATTCCATGTCAAGTGAAGTGCATATTCCAGACCTTCAAAAACTTGAGGAAACGTGCAAGAGAACCTCCCCCAAAACTCACAACACACCAACAAAGGATCCCACAGATAAAGACATAACTGGAATTCCAGAGAAAGATTATAAAAATCTGATTATTAAAATATTCAATAACCTAAAATAAGATGAAAGTAATTAAGAGGGTGCCGCGACCCCTCACCAGCAAGGAGGACACGACACAGGATTCTTTTTTCAGCAGTTTATTCAGGCCTTTAATTATGTGTCTCTGGAAGCTTCTTCTTCTACTACTACTACTACTACTACTACTACTACTGCTACTGCTATTGCTACTGCTACTGTTACTGCTACTGCTCCCGAGCGCCCCAGCCTTGATAAAGCACATCAAGCCCCAATGCACAACTGCCACGTGGACCTTTCTCATAGGGTGTTTTACAGCTACGTGCCAACTCTCCCAAAACAAGGAGTTGTTTATCACAGGCCACGGCGCTTATCAGCGCCATCTTGTAATGGCGACCACGGTCCACTGACACGGCTCACCACAAGAGGGCACATATAAGATATAAAAGACCATTTAGGCCTTTAAAGAAGAACAAGGATTAGACTTTATCAAATTATTTCATGAATTGAAGAGTGGGAAAACTCTCAATTACATTCTATTAAAGAAGTATAACCCTAATTCCAAAACCAGACAAAGATATTTCAAGGAAGGAAATCTACAGACCAATGTCCCTGATGAACATAGATGCAAAAATTCCTAATTTTTTTTCAGAAAACAAATTAAAAATACATGAAGAAGATAATAAACCATGATCAAGTTATTTTATCCCAGGGATACATGGGTGGCTTAACAAATGCAAATTAGTAAATGCAATACACCACATAAATAGAATAAATAAATTTAGACCTATGATAACAAAAAGGGCATGGTGATGCCATTAAAATAGACATGAAGTCTAATGGAATAGAAAGTAGATACAGAGACAAACCCATGCACAGTCCTCTGATTCTTGACAAAGGGGTCAAAAATATATGTTGGAGAAATAATCACCTTGTAAACATGGTGCTGGGAAAACTTAATATTCACATTTAAAAGAATAAAAGTAGGACCTTATATCCCACCCTGCACAACAGTCAGATCAAAATGGATTGAAGATGTAGAAATCCAGCCAGAAATGTGCAACTTCTAGAAGAAAGCATAGGGTCAGCATGTATTGGTGCAGTCACTGACATCCTTAACAAGACCCTGGAAGCTCAAGAAATGAAAGCAATGATCAGTGAGGTAGCATTAAATTAAAAAAGCTTCTGCGTAGCCAAGGAAATGATAAAGAGGGTAAAGAGAGAAACTTCAGAGTGTTAGAAAATCCTCGTCAGCTATTCTTCTGACAAGAAATTTATATCAAGAATATATAAAGAAGTAAACAATCTGAACACCAAAAAATCAAATAAACCAATAAAAATTAAAAGAACTAACCAGATATTTATTTTAGAAATACAAATGGCCAGCAAATATATGAAAAAGATGTTCAACATCTCTAGCAATCAAGGAAATGCAAGTCAAAATTACTTACAGATTTCATCTCACACTAGTCAAAATGACAACTGTCAAGAATCAAATAATGAATGTCGGTAGGTATATGGGGAGGAAAGGACCATAGTAAATTTTTGGTGAGACTGCAAATTAATACAAACATTCTAGAAAGCAGTATGGAAATTCTAGGAATGGGATCATCATATGAATAAGCTTTACCTTTTCTTGGTATTTATCCAAAAGAACTAAAATCAATACAGTATAGAGATACAGCCATATCAATGTTTATGGGAGCACAGTTCACAATAGGCAGTAATGAAACTAACTCAGATGGTTGTCAACACAGGCATGAATAAAGAAAATGTGGTATATGTACACAGTAAATTTTATTCATTCAAAAGGAATAATTAAATTGTGGCATTTTTGGTTAATGCATGGAAGAAGAAAACACCATGCTAAGTAAAATAAGACAGACTCAGAAAGTCAAGGATCAAAAGTTTTCTCTCAAATGAAGAATCTAGAGTAAATTAAGGGGGATAATGGAGTTGGATACAATACAGATATATGGAAGACCAGTGGAATTGAGGAAGGAGATCCAGAGAAAGGGAGAGGGATTAGAAATGTTCATGTGCATGTATGAATATAAAACAGTGGATTCCAAATGTATGTGGATCTATAAACCACTAATTATTAATTTAATATAAACATGGATTAAAAATAAATAAAGATAAGGCAGACCAGTTGAATAGAAGGGGAATAAGTGGAGGAAGAAGAAGAGAGAAAAGAGGGAAAACAAGAACTATAATGTACTAAATTAAGTTCAATATATGTATGATTATGCTAAAATGAGTCTTTATGGACAAGTATAAACACTAATAAAAGAAAACAAGTAAATAAAATAAAAAGTGTTCCTTTAAAGTAATTCTGAGATAAGCAGTTACTACCTTTGAAAATGTAGCATATCTGATAAATGCTTGGGAAGTGGGGAGAGATGACCCCCTTAAATCTGCAGAAGAGACCTCTGAAAGAAGGGTCTGCCTAGTGAACTTGGTATTGGGGGTTCTGAGCTGGATCTTGCAGTACCAGGATGTGAACTTCTGGTAGAGAACTGTGCCTGTCCAATGTAGGTATCACAGAAGAGTTCAATGAGGCTGGTTCTCAATATGACTTGAGTTAAAGCAGAAGAACCCATGACTCATAATAACCACTCTTCATCACACACAGGGAAAACTGTAAAAAGAGAATCTCTAATATAATCACTTCTCAGAAATTAATGGGGAAACATAGAGGATCGATATTCATTGAATTACAGAAGAGGAAGAGATAGAGGAGAAATTTTTATGCTGGTGAATTTGCATACAGGGGCATTTCTGTTCATTATATTGTACTATCAAAATTCAATTAAGAAAAAATCATATTTACATTAGCATCAAAATGATGTGTACACTTCACAATACTGTGATCCTGATTCGAATAAGATGTACTCCATGTTTGTAGAAATATGTCAAAATATACTCTACTGACATATATAACTAACAAAAATTAAACACTTAAAAATAAGCAACAACATTTAACCTAAGAATGAACTATCTATGGTCCTAAAACTACACAATATTGATGAGTAAAATTGAGAAAGAAAAAATAAATGGACTCAGGCCTCTGGACCAGGCAGTATGAGCTGCTGTGTGCACAACATGGCCAGGCACTGAGGAAAAAGGGCCACCCAGGCTTGAGTGGCAGCATCCATGTCTGTTTAGGGACACTGAGCCAAGCAGAGAATAGATATAGACAGAGCAAAAGAGACAGTGTAAGAGATCAGATCCCAGAAGACATGAAACATAGTAGATTGGATATTCCTGCCTTCATACCCATTGTGAGGACTCCCAGTGTAAGGGGAGTCTCTGAGCCACTGTGAAAAGAGAGAAATGTCCCTTCAAGGTTGGTTACTGAAGTTGTGGGATACATAAAATAAAAAACAAAAGACAGTACAATGATATTGTCTAGCCATATACTTAGGTCAGTTGGTGAAACTCTTGTAGCTATAGTTGAGAGAAATCAGTGTACTCACATATTGCTGACAAGAACAAAATTAACTCAACACAATATGCACAAATTTGTCCACCAAATATTGGCATAAGTGCATCCTGAAAACAACCCACATAAATGCTGCCTGAACTGGGTACTTTGTATGTATTTGATATGTGGAAAAATGTGTGCCATTTTATATGTGGTCATAGACTATTGATTGATCATTCTTCCATACTTGTGAAGCTGGGAAAATTTTCGTTTATGGACTTTTTTCCTAATGTTCAAATTCCTTTTCATAAAAAAGTAAACTAACTTTAAATGAAAGACATTTGAAGACACTAGGAAACATTTCTTTTACTAAGACTATTAATTAAAATGGAACCATAACATTGAAAAACCTATGACATTCATGAAGCACTACTAAGGAAAAAGGTTCAATAAAGCAGAAAGTCTAAGAACACATCCTACAATGACAGCAGAAAAGCAAACGGAAACCACACTTAAAATAAGCAGTTGAAAAAGCAATGATAGGTATTGGAGAAGAAATAAATTAACACTAAATAACAATACAAAAAGTATCAATGAAAGCAAAAGTTGTTTATAAAAATACAAACAAAACCAACAGACCTTTAGCTACACTAACAATAAAAAAGACCAAAGTAAATAAAATATCAGAGAATAAAAATAAATCTTTAAGTGATGTCACAGAAATGCATTAGCAACTCTTACGAACAATCACATCTCAACATATTGGAAAATATACAAGAAAGAGATAAATTTGGGACAAATATAACATACTACATCTGAATTATGAGAAAATAAATGTCCTGGACATATATAATGGCCAAGAAATTTGAATCAGTAATAAAAATAATTCTATGTAAAACAAACAAACAAACACATAAAAAGAAAAACATAAAATCCTCCAGCAGCCCGTTGCTTCACTACTGTTCTACCAAACATTCAAAGAGAGGTAACGCCATGTCTCCTGAACCCACTCCAGGAAACTGAAATGACCTTCAACTCCTCAAGTCACATTCACAAAAAACATCATTTAATATAAGATCCAGAAAATTACACAAAAAACACCAAACAAGAGAATTACAGACCCGTATCCTTGATCAAGATACATATAACCATTCTCAGCAAAACCTAGAAAATGAAATACAACAGCACATTAAAAAGACAGCACCCTGTGTACATATGGGATCTATCCCAGAAGACGAGAAGCCCAAAGACAGGGACCAGCAATCCCACACTATGCTAACAGAACAAAGGACCAAAATGCTCAGAGAAGGATAGATAGACTTTTTAAATTGCTGGTATACATATATAAAGGAATAGTATTCATTCTCTAAAAGAATAAAATTGTGATAAATACTACAAAGTGGACTAATTTGAAATAC
Source organism: Ictidomys tridecemlineatus (assembly GCF_052094955.1). Taxonomy (NCBI): domain Eukaryota; kingdom Metazoa; phylum Chordata; class Mammalia; order Rodentia; family Sciuridae; genus Ictidomys; species Ictidomys tridecemlineatus. The sequence continues at coordinate 268,845 of NW_027520948.1, forward strand.
ATTTGACTGACCCAAGTCATAAAAAGAAGCCATACTGAATGATTCTACTCAACCAAACCTGAAAGACATAATCTAAACATGGAGATTATACTTAGTGTCATCAAGTGACTGTAAGTATGTATATGTAGGGACAATGGATAATATCTCACTGAAAGTGATAACTATCTGGGAACAAGATGCATTTGGAAGTTTCACAATTTTTTAATGTGGTAGATAACACTAAATTGATGACCATGAACGGTTAAAAGGTTAAAATGATGTCATGTGAATTTTATGTCAATGATAAGAAATTTTTGCAGCAAAAATGCAGATAGTGTTAGAGGTTTCCTATTTACAGGTTGGTGAGTGAATAAGAGTTGCCCACCACGCTTAATATTATCTGATCCCCAAATACCCCTAATTCACACTGATGTGAAGGAGGGCAAAGATGGAAACACACACAGTGAGAACCATCAGTCTCTCCTTAGTGTTATGCATTTCTCTACAGATATCCATCAGAGGAATTTCACTGCTTTATCCACTGTCCATGATGGCATGTGGCCAGGTCCTCTCTCCTGGGTTCTGGTGGTGCTGCTGCCTGGTGGTGTGCTCAGGCCTCAGACTATCTCTGCAGTCTGAGATCTGGGATCCCTGGGGTCCTGCTCCCACTGGCCAGGCTCCAGATTCACAGATGTGACTGAGCCTTCCACATCCCACATAGCACTGTGCTGACTGCACAGATGCACCCTGACTGCAGACAGAATTGATGGGAAAAATCAAGGAGAGATGCAGTTTTGCTCCCACCTGGAGAACAGGAGACACTAAGGAGGGAGTACTTGGCAGTTAGAGTCCAAGCACTTCTGAGCCTCATTTTTATTCTGCTCAACAAATTGCAGTTTCATCCAGATTGTCAACCACCCCAGAAAAAATGATTAATTCTTCAAAGAATTATAGGAACAATGAATTCTTGTAAACACAGTACTATTTTCTGATTTCCTGTGCTTCAGTAGTATTATACCTGGAGCATGGTGGATATCTGCACATTATTTGCAAGTAACACATGTGATAGCTCTTCATGTTACCTCTTAATAGCTTTTACTTGCTACACACTTAGAAAATGCACAAAATTATCTGCACAGTTTTGATGGCTGACAAAGAAATATCTTCAGATTAAGGCAACAGGGACGAAAATGCCAAATACATTGTTGGTGACAGGGAGGTAGATATGAATTCATTTCTGCAAATTCATACATTCATATTTTTCAGTAGCTGTTGGAAATAAAAACATCTAATATGGTATACAATTTTCAATGAAGTATTTTTAATTCATCAGCCTCACCTTTTTGTCCTAATCACAAATATGTTTGCATTTTCAATAATTGTTCACATTTTAGACTAAAAGCATATGACTTAATGAGGATGTGAGTTTAGTATTAAAAATAAGTTAATATGGGTATGCAACCTTTAGAAGCACATTATGAAGGTCAGATGTGCTAAAATGCTCCTCAGCATCCCTCAGTGACTGATCAATAACACTAAACCATAATTGCTACTATGAAAAAATGTAATTTAGAAAATAATTAAAACCTGTATTTTAACACACAAACAACCCAATGCATTTTTTAATGCAATCCACTTACTTGATAGTTAAAAACTGTCAAAGAAATACCAAAAGGGAAAACTCCCAGCTTTCTCCATTAACAGATGAAAGTATTTGCAGAAGCCCTTCTTCAAATTGCTGGCATTAAAAATATGCTAGTTGCTCTTTATGATTCTATTCTTGACCTTCTTGTATCCTGACCTTTGTTTCATTTATAACACCAAATTTGGTTTTTATGGGAATTTTCAATAAGCATTTTCATACCTTAGAGGACAATGTAGTTCTAAACATACTAAAATTATGAGGTCAAACTAGAAAAGTGAAGGCTTATTTCTTATTTTTAAAAAATCTAGGTGAAGAAAGTAATCACATTTTGGAGATGTGTAAGAATACTTGGAAGACCCCAGTAAATCAGGTAGTGGTCCTATATTGATTTTGTCATATCCATAATCTGAAGTTTCCTGTGAGACTGATCCATGAAAAAAGTAAGTCAAATATAGATAAGAATTTTTCAAGAAGTAGTTAAACATATAAGCAATGAAGGACATCAATTAAATTCATATAATTCATACTGCTTACTGGAAAATTTACTAAGTTCTACTGGAAAAATAAAAATAGTTCATGGTTTAGTATAAAATTTGGTAACAAAAAATGTCTCTGTAGTTCTGTGCCAAATTCCAGATCCTGAACACATATTTGTTTATCTTATATTTGACACAAATGTCTAGGGGTAGTGAGCAAGGACTCCTGTAGTGCCTGGAAGTTAGTATAAAAGGTTGAAAACCTGCAAAGTTTTTAACATTCATTTGTCTCATCACCCATCACCATCTGAATTTGTCATATGCATTTATATTTTTACATAATGTATATTGTGCAGTTTCTCTCGTGGTAATCAATTTACTTTAAAATACCAATATTTTTCTTCTTTCCAAAACTTAACCATCAGAAATAGCTGTAGCCATAGTTGTGTCATCGGTTATCCTTATTCAGCAATTACTGTTATAAAGATATCTTACTTTGCACCTTCACTTGCATGACCTCCCACCATCATGTACTGTGTGTGCTATAGCAGTGTAGAAGGGTCAGAGCCTGCTTAGGAGCTCTTCATCTGTAAGTCAGTAGCATAAAGAAATCCAGTCGAGGGGAGCAATCAGCCAACAAAGCCACCAGGCATTAGTTCCTTACCACTGTGAAGGAAGTCATGCACTTGCTACAAAAATGATGAACAATACAAGGTCCCAAATCAAGGAATTTGCACCAGTGATCTGAGTGATGAATAAATGCTGATTTAATTAAAGGCAATACAATATGTCTATTTCTAACACTACATAGAAGGGGGAAATGTTTAAGATTGTAAAGCAGTTTCCAGAGGAAAAATTCGATTTGAGCTTTCTTTGAAGCCCAATATACATTAATGGAGAAAATTATGTCAAACTATATCACAGTTCGAAAAGGCTTCTGTCAGCAATTCCAGGGTATGCTATAAACAAGGGGGTCACTTGGGAGTGAGCCTCAGGTTTGTGTCAGGGAGGAATGGGGGATGGAGCAAGACATTGTTCAGATAGACAGAGTAGGACCCCTTGAACTTCACCCTCACTGTGAAATTTACACCAACCTACCTGTGTCTGGCTACCCACCCCTGACCCAGGGGAACACACATTTCCAGAGGAACCCAGGGAGGCTCACCAGGAAGATCACTTTTCTAAGGGTAAGTGTGGTTAACCTAGAAGGTGCTGAGAAGGATCAGGTTTGCAGAGGGCAGAGGAAATGACAATATGTGTGACTCTGGATTGAGTCACCTTATAGGTGGTCTAAGCTGCTGTTGAAGTGTTGTAACTATGGGGAAAACATTCTTTTAGTATATACATTCAGTATCTTTTTATATCATTATGATGCCATTGAGAAGAAAGAAAAATAATGAAAGGTGTCCCCAAGGAGAGTATAAATTATTGTTCAGACAAAGGAAACTACAACTTCATGGTGCTGAACACAGAGTGAAAAACCAATAAATGTACAAAGTAGAGGTTTAGGAGAATTTCAGCTGGACGGGGACCTGGAGGCTCTGAAAACCTTACCCTGATCACCTGGAGAGGAATAGAGAGTCCCAGCAGAAGCTGGATTAGGTCAGGCTGCGGGTGTATGTCCATGAGAAAGACCACCCCCATCCAGGGAGCACCAGGGAGAGTGGGGGACTTGAGCAGAGTTCAGAGGCACTCAGGTCACCTCAGTTTTCCACAACACTGTATCTGTAATGCTGGAATGGGAAAATCTGAGTTCTTGAGATGATTTTCTCATGAGTAAAAGGTTTCCATGTTCATAGTGATCAGTACTCCAACATGATATATATATATATATATATATATATATATATATATATATATATACATATATATATATATATATAGAGAGAGAGAGATCTCTACATAAAAACATAAAAAAATTACAATTTGCATTATAATTTGAATTATTAGGTGTTTAGGTAATGTCAAAATAATATTGAATTGTATTTATGGAGGAATATGAAGGTAAGTAAAGTACAGAGCATTAAACAATGAACTCTCACACAGGTGGTCATGCAGGTGAAGAGGTAGGCAACCCTGGAAGTGCTCTGCATGGAGTCTCAGGAGGTCAGCAAGATGGTCCTTCTTCTTGTCTCTATTACAATCATTGGTGGTGGCTGCTTTGTTATAATACTCATGTCATATCTTCACATATTTTCTGCCATGCTGAAATTTCCCACCAGAGCCCCAGGGAAGGCCTTCTCTACCTGCACCCCTCACATCATCGTGGTGTCTCTCTTCCTCAGTTCTGTCACAGGTGTGTACCTGAGGTCCTCAGAAATATCTGACACACTCCAGGACATGGTTCTCTCTGCCTTTCACATCATGGTTCCTCCGTTCCTGAATCCTCTCATCTCCAGTCTCAGGAAAAAGCAGGTAAAGAAAGCTCTGAGGAGATTAAAGCAAAGACAGTTGTTCTCAAGATAACAATAAAGATGCATTTCAGGATTATCCTCATTTTCTCTTAGTGGTTCTTATATAAAGCTCTTTACATGTGGGCTTTCCATCTTAGCCTACCTACACTGGGATCACATCATTAGAAGCTTATTTATTTAAAGGTATCTTTTGTGATTTACCATATTTTTCCATGGATACTTCATAAAATGTGAAATTTTATCATTGTACATATTTTTTATTTTTGATTATTTGTTCTAACTAGTTATACATGACAGCAGAATGAATTTTATCTCATTATTCTAAATGGAGTATAATTTCTTATTTCTCTGGTTTTACATGATACAGAGTTTTATGGTTTGTGCATACATATAAGTACCTATGCTAATAATGACTGCCTCATTTTGCCAGCTTTCTCCACCCACACCCTTCCCTTTCCTCACTTCCTTTTGCACAATCTAAAATTCCTCCATACTACCCTATGTTCCCCCTGTTTATGGATCAAAACTGCATATCAGAGAAAACATTTTGCCTTTGGTGTTTGGGGATTGACTTATTTCACTTAGCAGGATATTCTCCAACTCCATCCTTTACCCTAAAATGCCATGATTTTATTTTTTTTAAGGCTGAGTAATACTCCATTGTGTACATATACTACATTTTCTTTATCCATTATCTGTTGAAGGGTACCTAGTTTGGTATTATAGTTTAGCTATTGTGACTTGAGCTGCTATAAACATTAATGTGGCTGTGTCATATAGTATGTTATCTTTAAGTTCTTTGAGTACATACCAAGAAGTGAGATAGCTGGGTCATATGGTATTTCCATTCCAAGTTTTCTAAGCAATCTCCATACTGCTTTCCAGAGCGGTTGCACCAATTTTCAGTCCCACCAGCAATTTATGAGTGTACCTTTTCCCCACATCCTCACCAACAGGTATTGTGGAGTGAGATGAAATATTAGAGTAGTTTTTATTAGAAGTGTCTGTTCAGTTTCTAAATCTATTTAATGATTGGGTTATTTGTTTCTTTGGTGTTAAGTTTTTTGAATTTATATATGTGTGTGTGTGTGTGTGTGTGTATATATATATATATATATATATATATATATATATATATATATATATATATATTAGTGTTCTTTCATGTACACCTGGGAAACATTTTCTCCTATCCTGTAGGCTCTCTCTTTATGTTCTTGATTTTTTTCCTTTCTCGTGAAGACGTGTTTTAGTTCATATCATCCCATTTATTGATCTTTTATTTTATGTCTTGTGCTGTAGGAATCTTTTTAAGGAAATCATGTCTTATGCCAACATTATGAAGATGTGGTTCTACTTTTTCTTCTAGTAGGCAAAAGGTCTTGGATGTAATGCCTAGGTCTTTGATCCACTTTAAGTTGATTTTTGTGCAGAGTGAGAGATAGGGGTTTAGTTTCATTTTACTACATATGGATTTCCAGTTTTACAGCACTATTTGTTAAAGAAGCTTTCTCTTCTCTGAAATATTTTTGGCACCATTATTTATTATGTGATAATTGTATTTATGTGGGTTGGTCTCTACGTCTTCTATTCTGTACCATTGGTCTAAAAGAGTATTTTGGTGCCAAAACCATGCCATTTTTGAAACTATAACTCTGTAGTATAATTTAAAATTCTGTATTGTGATGCTTCCTGCTTTACTTTTCTTGCTAAGTATTGCTTTTGCTATTCTGGATCTTTTATTTTTCCAAATGCATTTCAAAATTGCTTTTTTTATTTCTATAAAAAATAATAATGGAATTTGATAGAAATTGCATTAAATCTGTAAAATGATTTTAGAATTATGGTTATTTTGAAAACCTTAATTCTGCCTATCCAAGATCATGGGGAGGTTTTCCATCTTCTAAGATCATCTTCAATTTCCTTCTTTGTTTTGTTGTTTTCATTGTAGAGGTCTTCTACCTCATTTGTTATATTGGTTCACAAGTATTTTTTTATCAATACATAATTTAATAAAAAATATAATTCAACATATTTGCTGAAATTCTTTTAGGTTATATATATATTGAAGATTCATCCAATATATCCTCTTACATATATCAAATACTGTGACAGAGGAAAATTTTACCAGTTTTATCTAGAGATAACTTACACTCCATAATCTATTCTTACTCAGAGCCAGTGTCTAATAAGCAAGAACTGTGATATATAATTTTGTCAATTAATTATTATAAAATATACAAAAATCAAATTCGAAAGAAGTTGTGACCAAAAATCCAGAGAGAAACACAATAATATTTCTCTCCATTTAGAACATTAAAAAAGAAAAATTTCTTTGTCCATGAAGTATTTGGATAGCCATTGTTACCACCCCTTGTGTCCTGACAATAAACCCAACTGGTTGAGAAGATACTCCATCTTCCTTAGCTGTTCATGAGTGACCCAGTGTCAGGGACCAAAGTCCAAAGTGAAAATGCAGGTCATCTTTTTGACAGTTTTCCTCCCACACTGTAATTGTCTGGCCTCATTGTCTGATTATGTGAACACTTATATTTTTCTCACTTTACTGAATTTTTAAACTTCTATCTGTACTTGTTTCCTAAAACCTCATGGCAGTTTATTTATTTATTTGTTTTTCCTGAAAAGTGATTGAATCCAGGGGAGTATCTTCAGACTTTTAGGTGTTTAATATAAAAAAGGATCTTAGTAAATTGTTTACTGTCTCACTATGTTGCTGATGCCAGCTTGGAAACTCTTATTCTCCTGCCTTAGCTCCTGATGCACTGGAATTGCAGGGGTGTGCCACTTCCCCAGTCTTGTGGCAATCTTTCATCTTCTCACAAACGTTATTTCTCTCCAAACATGCTAGTGTCCTCATTGACATATGCTTTGTCAAGTAAAATTATAGCTGACATATGCTCATATCAAGTTAGCTAGGACTACTTATATAAAAAAGAGAAATATGTATTTATACAAATAATTACATCAAATTCTAACTTTTGAGAAACAATTTTATTCACCAGTACACTAATAGGAAAAAATGCAAAAAATTCAATGTACTTATTACCTAGGTAAATTTAAAAGCCTGAACATATTTGATTGATTAGTAAAGGTATTTCTTAAAGTTTGCAGATAGGGAAATGCTAGTAATAGGAATCAATGAGCACCCCAGCACTGGCTGCTGCAGGAAGTCTTGACATGCTTAACATTATCTAAACAGAACATAAGCTCCATCCACACACTGTGTCTATGGTTTCTGGTTGTCACTGCTCCAATGTTCCCTGCTAGAGCAGAAAGAACTTCAGAAAATCCCAAAGAATTCTGCAAACTCCACATTTACATGCATTTCCCCCAGAACTATAGCTTATTGAACCTCTCTGAGTGACTTGTATCAACAATTTTGAGTTAAGTTAGGTGGGTAATTTTTTTACTTAATAGATGAATTAAGAATGAAATTAAATTGCAAAACCATCTCTAATGATATGTATCTATCTTGACAAAGACTTTGGGTGCTTACCTTATATTATAAGATGTTTTATATTGAAAGAATTGGTGATGAAGGAAACCAAAAAAGAAAATATTGATATAAGATCTTCATGATATTTCACAGCTGTGTCAAATTACACAAAACACTGTAGGTGTGTGAGTGTGATATAATACTTCTTCAGAATTTAGTAAAACTTTACTTTGTGTGCTAGTTTTGTACAAAGAAAGTTATTTTTATAGTAATATAATTGTGTGATAATATCTATTGTAAAGAGAGCCACCAAAAAGACATTATGGTAACATAATCTACTGAATGCTTTCAGGTAATGTTCATCACTGACAATATAATATCATAATCATTACATTTTTCCATGTTTTAAATAGCCTTTACAATATTTATATCAATATCATAGACATATAGCATTGTAAGAAAGCAGTTGCTTATTTTAGTAGAGTTAAATACCATATTTGATATAAGATTATCATTGAGAAAACTAGGGCCAAGGAAGGTGTGGTGGTAAAGACATTGCAATCTCTTAAGAGATGTCAAGCATTTCAAACTGACACAATATAGAAGAGGCTGAGGAAGTGTAAGGAATTCGCAAGACCACCACTGTTGTACACTCAAGGAGGTAGAAGACAAATTCCCTTCCAAACTGTCTTGGGGCCACACCACTAGCATAGGGGCCCAGGAAGTGAGTTTACCTTGCTCAGCAAGAAGACATTCAGAAATCATCATAGCAGTAATTTCAGGGACCAACTGAAGCACAAGCTGACAACAGACTTTGCCACTATTTACATTGTGCTGGCTCTGCAGGAATGAAGGGTGCTCAAGTTAAGGGGTCATGCTGCCTTTCACCATCATCTCAATAAAAGGCCTCATATGCCAATCAAACTGTAGCAGGGTCTGAGGCCTGCAGGCTGCCCCTGACCAGGTGATAGGTGAAGCTCTGAAGGTGAAGCCAAAGTTCTAATGGAATTCTCAGAAATTTGTAGTTACCAAAAGCATGAACTGCTGGCCAAGTAAAGCTGCTGGGTACAGAGATAGCCAAAGGAATAGAGAGTATTTGCCTGTGCTCTGCAAATGGCAAAGCCAAAGAGCAGAAATACTTAAGCACTTTGGAAATAGTCAAGGGTTTTCAATGCTACCAGAGGAATTACAGGTGGAGTTGAGGGTCATATTTGTTCAACTAGGTTTCACATTTCCTCAGCCCTAATCCATTCTTTATATGCCCCTAATAATGCCTTTTGCTAATGGAAGATTTACTCTCTGCTAGTAAATACTGGATGCATGTATCTTCTTTTGATGTTTTATAGGGGTTCACAGCCAATAGTTTGCCTACAGTTTCAGGAAAGATTTTGGACTTTCACTTTGGGGCAACGCTGGAATTATTAAGACTGTGAAACACTTGGAGATGGACTAAATTAATTTTGCATTGTAAAATGGACATGGGGTTTGAAGGGCCAGCAGTAAATGTTATGGATGGGGTGTGAGGTGTCTCCCGGTAGTTCCTCTGTTGAAGTATAAGTTTTTGTCATTTGTCTCTGTGTCCTCTATTCTGTACCATTGGTCTACATGTCTCATTTGGTGCCAAGACCATGCCATTTTTGTTACTATATCTCTGTAGTAGAGTTTATAGCAATGTCTCCTGCTTCACTCTTCTTACTAAGATTTGCTTTGGCTATTCTGGGTCTTTTATTTTTTCCAAATAAATTTTATAATTGCTTTTTCCAGTTATATGAAGAATGACATTGGGATTTTAATTGGAAGAGCATTAAATCTGTTTACTGCTTCTGGTAGAATGGCCATTTTCACAATATTGGCAGAATCATCTGGGTCATGGATTTATCCCAGCGATGCATGGTTGATTTAACAAATGCAAATCAGTAAATGCAATAAACAACATGAATACAATAAATAGATTTAAGAACAGGAATCACATGAGCATCTCAATACATGTGGAATAATATCTTTGATAAAATTCAGCACCCCTTCATGTTAAAAATACTGGATAAAATAGGGATAAAAGGAATTCATCTCAACATTATAAATGGTATATATGAATAGCTCAAAGCCAACTTCATACTAAATGGAGAAAAACTGAAAACATTTTCTCAAAAATCAGGAACAAATCATGGATAGAAAACCAAAGGCAAGAGAAGAAAATTAATTGGATACAGATAGGAAAAGAAGTAGTCAAACTATCTCTATTTGGTCATAACATGATTCTATATCTATACGACTCCAAAAATTCCACCAGAAGACTTCTAGAGCTGATAAATAACTTTAGGAAAATACTAAGATAAAAGATCAAAATCAATAATTTTCACAGTTCATATTAAAGGTATATTGTATGTGATTAGGATGTGTGTCCAGTGGCAAAATGATTACAATAGGGTTACTGAGATTCAGAAGCACATTATGAATTTCATGACGTAATAAAGTGTCCCTCAGCATTCCTCACTGGTTGATCAATAGCACTAAGTGATCATTGTTAATAGGAGGAAAAAAGTAATTTAGAAAGTAACTAATTCTCGTATCTTACAATCCAAGCAATCTTTTGCATTTTTTTACATGCAATAAATTGACCATACTTAAATTTTCTTATTTGAAGCACTAAAAAGAGAAGAACCAAGGAGGAACCCCCAGCTTCCCCACTTATAGAGAGAAGTACTTGCAGCAGTCTTTCTTCAAATCAATGGCATTAAAAATATGTTAACCTCTCCTCATACTCCTTTTCATGACCCTCCTGTTAATGGAGATTTGTTTTACTTATGAACCATCTTATCGTTTTTCTGAGGGAATTTTCCATAAACCTTTTCACCCTTAAAGGAGATTGTAGTTCTGAACACTCTAAAATTATTGAAATCAAACTACAGAACATAAAGCTTATGCTTTATTTTTTAAAAGTAGGTTTGTAAAGTAATCATTTTTTAGATCTACAGGATGTGAGGCTGTATGAACACTAGGATGTGATTCATATATGTATTTTACCATCATCATAATCTGAAATTTCCTATGGGATTGATCCGTGAAAAAAGTAAGTCAAATTTACAGAATAATTTTTCAAGAGGTAATTAAACAATAGAAGAAAAGAAAGATATCAATTAAGTTATATAATTGAAACTACTAGAGAATTTGATAAGTTCTTTTGGAGAAACTAAAATAGTACATTGTTAAGTAGAAAAAAATAGAAACAAAAAAAAATGTCTCTATAATTCTAGGTGAGCTTCCATATCCTGAAAACGTATGTATTTTTCCATCTTGTATTTGACACAAATGTCTAGGGCTGGTCAGAAAGGACCCCCTACAGGGCCCGAAAGTCAGTACAGAAGGGTGAAAAGCTGCAAGGTTTTTAATATGGATTTCTCTCTTTACCCATCACCTTCTGAATTTGTTATATGGATTTACATGCTTACATATTATATTATTGTATTTTTTCTGTCATGGTAATCAAAATACTTAAAAATATCAGTATTTTTCTTCTTTCCAAAACTTCACCATCTGAAATAGGGGTGGCCATATTTGTGTCATAAACAATGCTTGTTGAGTGATTACAGCTGTAAAGAGACCTTACCTTGCAAGTGCACAGGTCCTCTGGGCTTGCATGCCTTCAACCAATGTACACTTTTGTGTGTTACAGCAGTGTAGAAGGGGCTGAGTCTGTTTGGGAACTATTCCTTTGTAAATCAGTAGCATAAAGAAAGTCATTCCAGGGAAATGGCCAGTTAGTAAAGCCACCAGGCTTTAACTACTGTGCAGGAAATAATGCATTTGCTCCTTAAAGGATATAAAGCTGAAGATACAAAGTTCCAAATCAAAAAATTTACATCAGTGATTTGGAAGATGAATACCTAATGACTTAGTGAAAGTGTAGTACAACAAGCTGATTTCTAACTCTACACAACAGTGAAAAAATTTTGAGATTTGAAAGCAGTTTCTAGAGAATTTTTTGCACTTGACTGTCCTTTAAAGTACATAGTAATGGGTGAATTTAAATCATTATGTCACAGTAGAAAAGGGGCTCTGTCAACAATTTCTAGGTAGGTTATGAACAAGGAGATCCCTCAGGAGTGAGATTCAGGTTTGTGACGGGGAGGGATGGGGGATGGGGCGAGACACAGATTGCAGGTAAAGGGAGTAGGACCCCCTGAACATCACCCACACTGTGAATTTAACAGCAGCCTACATGTGTCTGGCCAGCCACCCCTGAGTATGGGAGACACACATATTTCCAGAGTAGCTGAGGCAGGCTCAGCAGGAGGTCACGCTTCTAAGGGTGAGTGTAATAAATGTGTCAGGTTTTCTTGGAGAGGAGAAGAGAGCCCCCGTGGGAGCTGGAACAAGTTCCTGGCTGAGACCCAGTGGCCAGGAGGCAGCAACATCTATGTGGGGGTGAGCAAAAGGGAGAGTGGGGAACTGAAGGAGAGTCCAGGTGCTATCAGATCACTGCAGTTTTCAACATGCAGGACCTGCAGGCCTAAAATGGAAAAGGTTGTTTATTAGAGACTCTGTCCTTGTGAGTAAATTTTTTTTCTGGTCCTACTGATAAGTACTCCAAGATTATATACATTTTTAAAATAAAAATTAAAAATAATTATAATCTGAATTAGGGATTTTAATTTGAATTACTAATTGTGGATTAAATGAGAAAATAATGTTTAAATTTTATTTGTGGAAGAAATTGAAGGTAACAAATATACAATCAATTAAGGAATCTATTATCCCCCAGGTGGGCATGCAGGAGAGGAGGTGTGCAACATTGGAAGTGCTCCACATGGGAGTCTCAAGAGGTCAGGTGAGGCATGATGGGGGAGCTGAGGATAAGCCCTGCAGGTCACACCCAGACCCTGAGCTGCAGACCTCCACACTTGCACTGAGAGGTGCACTCTGCTTAGAAATGAGTATACCAGAAAATATATGTTTATATCAGAAAACAAATAGTGACCTTTTATCTGTTGGGAAACCTTCTACTAAATAGAAGAAAATAATGTGCACATGAATATGTAAAGTAGTAGTACTGATCATGTTTTGCTTTCTCTCTCTTATCTCTCTATCTTTTCTCAAAACCAGAATTTCCAGCAAATAGCTATTCTCACCATGGTAACTAAATTTTTTTTTCTCCCAGGCTTTCTTGATACCATTCTAAAATCTAAGTTTTTTTTTCTATTTCACAGTATTCTCACTGATCTACTAGGTACTTTGTTAGGGAATCTTCTCATTGTCACTGTCACCACTGTTGGCCAGAACCTGCACACACCCGTGTACTTCTTCCTATGGAAACTGTTAATATTTGACATGTGCTACATTTCCATCACTGTCCCCAATGCCTATATCGATTCTCTCATTGGCAACTGGACCATTTCCCTCACTGGCTGTGCTATCCAGACTCTCATGGTCATTTTGTGCATGTATTGATCTTCTGTAACCATTGTGGTCTGGGACCGCTATGTGGCCATCTGCCAGCCCCTCCAGTACCCCTCATCATGAATCCCCAGATTTGTGTCCACATGACCTTGGTTTCCCTACTCAGTCATCTGCTGTATGCAGATGTGTACTCTGGGAACACATTCTAGCTGTCCTTCTGCCAGTCAAACGTGGTCCATCAGTTCTTCTGTGATGTCCCCTCTCTGCTGAGGCTCTCCTGCTCTGACATCACCAGCAACATGGTCCTTATCCTTATCCCTATTACAGTCATTGGTGGTGGCTGCTTTGCTATAATAATCATGTCATATATTCGCATATTTTCTGCTGTGCTCAAATTTCCCACCAGAGCCCCAAGGAAAGCCTTCTCCACCTGCCCCCTCACATCCTCTTGGTGTTCCTCTTCCTCAGTTCCAGCTCAGGTGTGTACCTGAGGTCCTCAGCAACCTCTGAAACTCTCCAGGACATGGTTCTCTCTGCTTTTACACCATGTTTCCTTCCTTCTTGTATCTTCTCATCTAGAGTCTGAGGAACAAATAGGTAAAGGTCACTGTGAGGACACTAATGCAAAGAGAGTTGTTCTTACAGAAATGATAAAGATGCATTTCAGCATTATCCTAATTTTACTGTTTGTGGTTCTTGGATAAAGCTCTTCACATGTACTTTTTTTTCCTATTAGGCACAGGGACTCTTGTGTAATTCCTAGGTCCTTGATCCATTTTGAGTTGATTTTTATGCAGGGTGAGAGATAGGGGTTTACATTCCTTTTGCTGCACATGGATTTTCAGTTGTCCCAGCACTATGTGTTGAAGAAGTTATCTTTTCTCTGAAGTATTTTTTTGCACCATTGTTTAGTATGTCATAACTGTATTTATGGGGGTTGGTCTCTGTTGGTGTCTATTCTGTACCATTGGTCTACATGTCTATTTTGTTACTAAGCTCTGTGGTATAGTTTAAGGTCTGATATTGTGATGTCTCCTGCTACACTCTTCTCCCTAAGAATTGCTTTGGCTATTCTATGTCTTTTATTTTTCCAAATAAATTTTGTGATTCCTTTTCCTAGTTCTATGAAGAATGACATTGGGATTTTAATTGGAATTGCATTAAACCTGTATAATGCTTTTGTAGAGTATGGCCATTTTGACAAAATTTATGTAATTGTTATATGACTCAGCTGTACAATTCATTGGTATTTACCCAAAAGAACTAAAATCAGTACACTACATTGATACAGCCATATCATAGCTCATGGAAGCACAATTCACAATAGCCAGTTATGAAAGTAGCCAGATGGTAGTTGACAGATGAATGAATGAACAAAATGTGATATATCTACAAAGTAAAGTTTTACTCATTAAAAAGGCATAATTAAATTGTGTCATTTTTTGGTTGATGGATGGATGGAAGAAGAAAATATCATGCTAAGTGAAATAAGACAGACTCAGAAAGTCAAGGGTCAATTGATTTATCTCATATGCAGAATTTAGAGGAAAGTAAGTGGGAAAATGAGGTTGGATATTATAAAGACATAGAGAAGATCAATGCAATAGAGGAAGGAGATCCAGAGAAAGGAAGAATGGATGGGGAAAGAGTCATGAGTGTGTGTAAATGTAACACTGTGGATTCCACCTCTATGTGCATCTATAAAACTCCAATTAAAAATAAATCACTAAATGAGGATAAGGTAGATCAGTAGAATAGATGAAGGGAATCAAGGAAATGAGGATTGGAGAGAGGAGATCCAGGGACTGTAATAGAGTAAATTAAGTTTAATGCATGTATGATTATGTTAAAGTGAATCTTTATATAAAATCAAAAAGCATTAATGAAAGTAAAATAAATATAAAGTGTTCCATAAATAAATTCTGAGATAAGCATTTACTCCCATTGGAAATGTAGCACATCAGGTAAGTGTTGGGGATGAGGGGAGAGATGACCCCTCAAAGCTGCAGAAGAGACCTCTGACAGCAAGATCTATCCAGTGAACTGTTATTGGGGGTTCTGAGCTGGATCTCACAGTGCCAGGATGTGGACTTCTGGTAGGCAACTGTGCCTGGCCAATGCAGGTATCCCTGAAGAGTTCAATGAGGCTGGTTCTCAATATGACCTGAGATAAAGCAGAGGAACCCAGTGACTGGTATTAACTGCTGTTATCACACACAGGGGAAACTGTAAAAAAATAGTAATAATGTATAATATGCCCAATTCTCAGGAATTACTGAGGAACAACTACACAGGGTTGATATGCATTGAACTACAGAAGAGTTTGAGTTAGAGAAGACATTTTTTATTTTGATGATTTTGCCATCAATGGCTTTTGTGTTTATTTTAATGTACTATTAAGAAATCAGTTAAGCAGATTATTACTAAAAAAGATGGTGGCAGACTTGGAGAGATCAATCCTGTGACCTCTTCTGCTGCGCTGGCTAAAAGAGACTTCAACTGACTCCATGCTGTTGGCTCAGAAACATTTGGCAATGATGGGGTGAAGTGGATCTAGTATGAGCAGTTTGAATCTCTAGAGGCCACAGCGGGCTCTGCGTGGGTGAATTGAGACTGCTCCGTGTGTATAGTTACTGGCAGACTGTTTGTGTCTTGTAACCATACCACCGAGACTCAGCGCTGCAGAGACACTCCAGTGGAATAGAGAATCAATTCTTAGGTTCCTTGTGAACCTTTTGAGTGATGTCAACCGAGCCTCTATAGGTCAGCAGGTGAGAGTGGAGGTGGGACCTGGGAGAAACGGACTAGACCCACCTTTTGCAATGGACACCCCATCAGAAAACCACATCCACCATAGCAGAGAACTGATGTCACCAGAATTTGGCAGATGGGATCGCTGTGCAGTGAGAGCAGGACTGAGAATGTGTAACCCCACCAGCCCCCCTCTCCACACAGCAGGGAAATCTCAAGGGCTCCTCCCAGCTCTCCAAGAGTGTGATTGTTGGACCTGAGGGAGTCAGGAGCAGCACCTGTCCTCTGGCTACCACTCCCACCAGTGCTGACCACTGAGGTCTCTTGTACCAACTCCCAGGACCGTGGCTAAAAGAGGGAATCAGGCAAAAAAAGCTGATAGTCCCCAGCGCCACACTCCACAACCTTGGGGTCTAGGTGAATGGCAAACAGAGAGAGTGCACAGACCTTCAAGAAAATAGGGCACCCAGGAGCTGCAGGCCTGGCGTGTGGCTAGTTCTGTGGTCAATGCCAGCAGTGAGTGGTGCCTGGCTGGAGGAGAAGCCGGGAGGTGGCTGTAGTCCAGGAAAGGCCCTGGGCCACCAGCATTGGAGAGCTGCCCAGTGGGGGAGGAAGAGCCGCCACACAGGGATTGTTTCCTGCATATTGAGAGGAGAAGATTGGCCCAGTGGGCACAGCTCCAGCTACTGGAAGAGAAGTTAATCGAACTTTAAGACTGCATTTATCTTTTTTTTAATTTCTTTTTAAATTTCCCTTTTCCCACTATTTTTGAATTCTACCTATTTTCTCTCATTCTCCTTAGTGACCTCTTCCTTCCTCTTCTCATACCTTTCCTCCCAAGCATTATGACTCTGTTTATATGTGAATTTACTAAATGTATATAGATCAAAGTTCTGAGGCAATAAATAGTGCTCCCAAGCCCCTAGATAACCCCAAATACTCCAGAAAATTCTCCTGTTAATATCCCCTTTCAGTAGAGCAATCTTTCAAGGTTGCCAAGATATACCAACCTCTATAGCATCACATCACCTGATGTAAACATAAGTCCCAAGACCAAACCGCAGATTGCTATATGCCATCAGAATGCAAATCATTTTATGAAATGAACGAATCTGCTTTAAAGTACAATAAAACTCAACATCTCTAGACATAGTCTCCCATCACAAAGGAGAGAACCAGGAGATACACAAAACCAAAATAAATTCATAAGAATAAACAGTAACTCAGCAGTCAAATAGAGCCAGAAGTGATATGAGCACCATGAAAAAACAATGAAGAAAAGGAGTACAAACATTGCAGGACAGGCTAAATTTACAGGAGAACCTAGAGGCATCAGAAAAATGATCATATAAAGAACTCAAGGCATATCTTACACAGATGGAATGGAATCTTAAAGAGGCCATTAGACAGCAAATTCAAACAGTGAAAGAACACATTGAAAATGATTTACATAAACAGATTCAAGAAGCAAATAAGCACCTTTACCAGGAGAGAGAGATTATAAAAAAATCAAACAATCATCCTAGAAATGAAGGAAACTATAAACCAAATTAAAAACTCAAATGAGAGTATCACTAATAGAGTAGATCAAGTAGAGATCAGAAAGTCAGACAATGAAGACAAAATATATCATCTCGAAAAGAGTCTAGCCAACTCAGAAAAGTTGGTAAGAAATCACGAGGAAAACATCCAAAAGATATGGGATAGCATAAAAAAAAAAACAAAACAAAAACTTAAGAGTCATCAGGATAGAGGAAGGTATACAGGTCCAAACAAAGGGAATGAGCAATATGTTGAATGAAATAATTTTAGAAAACATTCCAGACATGAAAAAGGAACATGCATATAGGATGCTGAGCAAACAAAATCACAGTAGACCAACTCCAAGACACAATGTTATGAAGATATTCAATATACAGAACAAAAAGAGAATATTAAAAACTATGAGAGAAAGGAGACAGATTACATTCAGGGGTAAACCAATTAGGTTAACAGCTAATTTTTTATCACAGATGCTGAAAGCAAGAAGATCCTGGAACAACATATTTCAAACACTGAAAGATAATGGATTCCAACCAAGAATTTTTTGTCCAGCAAAGTTCAGCTTCAGGTATGAAAACGAAATAAAAATCTTTCACAATAATCAGAAGTTAAAAGAATTCACAGCCAGAAAACCAGTACTGCAAAGCATCTTAGGATTCATTCCTGGGATGCAAGACTGATTCAATATACGGAAATCAATAAACGTTATTCACCACATCAATAGACTTAAAGATAAGAACCATATGATCATCTCAATAGACACAGAAAAAGCATTTGACAAAGTACAGCATCCCTTTATGTTCAAAACACTAGAAAAACTAGGGATAACAGGAACTTACCTCAACATTGTAAAAGCTATCTATGCTAAGCCAAAGGCTATCATCATTCCAAATGGAGAAAAATTGAAGGCATTCCCTCTAAAATCTGAAACAAGACAGGGATGCCTTCTCTCACCACTTCTACTCAACATAGTTCTTGAAACAATAGCCAGAGCAATTAGACAGTCGGAAGAAATTAAAGGCATAAAGATAAAAAAAAATAGAAACTTTAAATTGGCACTATTTGTGGGAGACATGATTCTATACCTAGCAGACCCAAAAAGGTCTACAAAGAAACTTCTAGAGCTAGTAAATGAATTCAGCAAAGTGGCTGGATATAAAATCAACATGCATAAATCAAAGGCATTCCTGTATCTCAGTGGCAAATCTTCTGAAATGGAAATGAGGGCAACCACCCCATTCACAATATCTTCAAAAAAATAAAATACTTGGGAAGCAGCCTAACAATAGAGGTGAATGATTTATACAATGAAAACTACAGAACCCTAAAGAGAGAAATAGAAGAAGGTCTTAGAATATGGAAAACTATACCTGTTCATGGATAGGCAGAACTAACATCATCAAAATGGCAATACTACCAAAAGTACTGTACAGGTTTAATGCAATGCCAATCAAAATCCCAATGGCATTTCTTGTAGAAATAGATAAAGCAATCTTGAAATTCATCTGGAAAAATAAAAGACCCAGAATAGCAAAAGCAATTCTAAGCAGAAAGAATGAAACAGGCGATATAGCAATACCAGACTTCAAACTATACTATAGAGCAATAGTACCAAAAACAGCATGGTACTGGTACCAAAATAGGCGGGTGGACCAATGGTACAGAATAGAGGACACAGAGACCAATCCACAGAACTACAACTACCTTATATTTGACAAAGTTGCTAAAAGCATGCAATGGAAAAATGATAGCATCTTCAACAAATGGTTCTGGAAAACTGGAAATTCATATGCAACAAAATGAAACTAAATATCTCTCTCACCTCGCACAAAAGTTAACTCAATATGGATCAAGGAGCTTGATATCAAACCAGAAACTCTGCGACGGATAGAAGAAAAAGTTGGCTCAAGTCTACATTTTGTGGGGTCGGGCTCCAAATTCCTTAATAGGACACCTACAGCACAAGAGTTAAAAACAAGAATTAACAAATGGGACATACTCAAACTAAAAACTAAAAAGTTTTTTTCTCAGTAAGAGAAACAATAAGGGAGGTAAATAGGGAGCCTACAACCTGGGAACAATTTTTTACTCCTCACACTTCAGATAGAGCCCTAATATTCAGAGTATACAAAGAACTCAAAAAATTAAACAAAAAAAACATATAACCCAATCAACAAATGAGCCAAGTACCTGAACAGACACTCTCAGAGAAGGATATGCAATTAATCAACAAATACATGGAAAAATGCTCACCATCTCTAGCAGTCAGAGAAATGCAAATTAAAACCACTCTAAGATACCATCTTACTCCAGTAAGAATGGCAGCTGTTATGAAATCAAACAATAACAAGTGCTGGTGAGGATGTGGGGAAAAGGGTACACTTATATATTGCTGGTGGGACTGCAAATTGGTGTGGCCAATCTGGAAAGCAGTATGGAGATCCCTTGGAAATCTGGGAATGGAACCACCATTCAAACCAGCTATTCCCCTTCTTGGACTATTCCCTAAAGACCTAAAAAGAGCCTACTATAGAGATACAGCTACATAGATGTTCATGGCAGCACAATTCACAATAGCTAGTCTGTGGAACCAACCTAGATGCCCTTCAATAGATGAATAGATAAAAAAATGTGGCATTTATACACAATGGAATATTACTCAGCACTAAAAAATAACAAAATCATGGCATTTGCAGGGAAATGGATGGCATTAGAGAAGATTATGCTAAGTTAAACTAGCCAATCCCTTAAAAACAAATGATAAATGTCTTCATGATATAAGGAGGGTATCTCAAAACAGAGCAGGGAGACAGAGCATGAGAAGAAGATTACCATTAAACAAGGACAAGAAGTGGGAGGGAAAGGGAGAGAGAAGGGGAATTGCATGGAAATGGAAGGAGACTGCATTGGTATACAAAATTACATATAAGAAGAGGTGAGGGGAAAGGGGGAAAAACAAGAGAGAGAATTGAATTATAGTAGATGGGATAGAGAAAGAAGAAGGGAGGGGAGGGGAGGAGAGGGGAGGGGGATACTAGGGAATAGGAAAGGCAGCAAAAAACAACAGACACTAGTATGGCAGTATGTATAAACATGGATGTGTGACCAATGTGATTCTGCAGTCTGTACACGTGGTAAAATTGAGAGTTCATAACCCACTTGAATCAAATGTATGAAATATGATATGTCAAGCACATTGTAATATTTTGAACAATAATAAAAAATCAATTAAGCAGCCTGGAGTTGTGGCTCAGTTTGTTGAGTGTTTGCCATGCATGTGTGAGGCACTGGTTTCAATCCTCAGCACCACATAAAAACAAATAAATAAAAATAAATGTATTATGTCTGTCCACAACTAAAAATAAATTAAAACTTGATAAGAAAAAACATTATATGTATAATAGCATCAACTTAGTATATGATTCAAACGACTGAAATTCTAATTAGAATAAGATGTATTCCATATTTATATAAATCTGTCAAAATATATCCTACTGTCATGTCTAAGTAAAAGGAACAATTTTTAAACATATGTCTAAACTACTTAGGAGTAAATGTAACCAAAGAAATAAACAACTTGTGCCCTTAAAACTACAAAATTTTTATGAGTGAAATTAAGACAGAAAAAAAATGGACTCAGCCCTCTGGACCTGATTGCACACAGCTGGACCAGGCACTGAGCGCAAAGGGCCACCCAGGCTGGAGTTGCAGCTCCCCTGGTCTGTTTGGGACACTGAGCCAGGCAGAGAAAAGATGTGGAAAGAGCAAAAGAGACAGTGGAGGAGATAAGAGCCCAGAAGACATGATACACATTAGACTAGATTTCCGTACCTTCATACCTACTGTAAGGGGAGAATGAAGCACTATGAGGAGAAAGGAATGTCCCCTCAAGTTTGTGATAGAAAATGTGGGTTGTGATAAAAGTGGATAAATCAAAATTTTTTAAGAGAGTAAAATGATATTGACTAGCAGTAAACTTTAGGTCAGTTGGTGGAACTCGTGTAGCTACAGTTGAGAGAAATCAGTGTACTCACATACTGCTGACAAGAACAACAGTTAGTCCAATATCATATGCACAAACTTGTCCATCAAACTTGTCCCTGAACTGTGCACATTCCATGTATTATGTGTGAAAATGTCTGACATATTATATGTGGTCATAGTCTGTTGGTTGATAATTCTTTCACATTTCTGAAGTTGGGAAAAAAGTTACCTATGGACTTTGTCCTAAAGATCAAATTTATTTTTTAAAAATCAAGAATAGACTAACTTTAAATGAGAGACATTAGAAGCCACTGAAAAAAACCCCTTTTACTAAGATTATTAATGAAAATAGAACCATACAAGGCAAAACCTATGACTTTCATGAAGCATTACTAAGGCAGAAGATGTTACACTAAATGCTTGCATCAAAGAAGCAGAAAGACTAGTGCAGACCCTACCATGACAATAGAAAACAGACAAATCACACCTATAAAAAGCAGTTGGAAAAGAAATTATACACATTGGAACAGAAATAAGAAATCAATACTAAATACCAATAGAAAATATCTTATACTAACAATTAAAATGCCCCAAATTAATAAAATATCAGAAAATAAAAAGAATGCTACAGAATGCTAAGGCCTACTAGCAACTCTTATCAACAAACACATACCAACATATTGGAAAATCTACAAGAAAGCATTAAATTTGGGACAAATATAACATACCAGAACTGAATTATGAGAAAATATAAGAACTGGACATCAATATGATTAATAAATTTGAATCAGGAATAATAGTTTGCAGTAAACTCCAGCAGGTCATGGATTCACTACTGTTCTACCAAAAATTTAAAGAAAAGTGTCACCACATCTTCTGAAACCACTCCAGGGAACTGAAATGAACTTAAACTCCTCAAGTCATGTTCCACAAAACCATCATTTTCCTAGATCCAGACACAACAATACCACAAAAAAGAGGATTACAGACTCATATCCTTAATAAAGACATAGGAAGGCATTCTAAGCAAAACCTAGAACACCAAATCCAACAGCACATCAAAAATATAGCACATGGTGTTAATTTGGAATCTATCCAGTCAACAAAGCCCATGAGACAGTGACTGACAAATCTTACACTATGTTAATAGAACAAAGAAACGAAATGGCTATTGGTGTATATATGGGCTTTTTAAAGTGCTAGTATACACATATAATGGAACTTTATTCATCCATTAAAGGAATGAAATAGTGATAAATGCTGTAATGTGAGCCAATTGTGAAAACATCAGGCTGAGTGAAGTCATAAAAAAGAGCACATAATGAATTGTCTACTCATAAAAAATCTCCAGGACATAAATTAAAATGTGGAGATTATACATAGTGGCTTCAATTGACAGTAAGTAAACTTGAGAAGGGATGATGGATAGGTGTCTCATTAACACTGAAACAAATATTTGGGCATAAGATGTAGTTGGATATTGTACAATGGCATATTGTGGTACATAACACTGAATTTATAATTATAAACTGTTACAAAGGCTAAATTCATGACATGTGCCTTTCATCTCCATGATAAGAAATTTTGCAGCTAAAATGCAGATAGCTTGAAATGTTTCCCACTTACAGGTTGGGGAGTGAACGAGTGTTGCCCACTACCCTCATTGTTAACTGATCCCCATAAACACCCCTAACTCACACTGAAGTGAAGGAGGGCTGAAGTGAAAACACACAGTGAGCACCATCAGTCTCTCCTCAGTGTTATTTGATTTTCAACAATGCCTTAGGGTGTTTCCCAGCAGAGGAGTTCCACTGTGTTATAGATTGTCCACATTGGCACATGCCCAGGACCTCTCTCCTGGGCTCTGGAGGTGCTGCTGTCTGGTGATGTACTCAGGCATCCTCTGTCTCTGCTGAGCTCTGGGCTCCCTGGGGCCCTGCTCCCACTGGCCAGGCACCAGGTTCACATAAAGAAGAGATGACTGAGGTCCCCACATCCCACATGGCACTGTGCTGACTGCACACATCCACCCTGGCTGCAGACATGGTTGATGGGAGAAGCCAAGGAGAGACTCAGTTCTGCTCAGGAGTGAGTACTTGGCATTTAGAGCCCAAAGGCATCTGAGCCTCATCTTTTTTCTGCTGAGCAAACTGCAATCTCATCCAGATTGTCAGCTAGCCCAGGAACTTAATTCTGCAGAGAATAACAGGCACACAGAAGTCTTAAAAACACTGTAGTTTTTCTATGATTTCTATTCTTCACTAGTAATGTACCTGGAGTGTGGTGGACATCTGCCCAGTGTTTGCAAGTACTGCATGTGATAGTTCTTTATGCTGCCTCTTGTGGGTTTAAAATTCTTCTTTTCAATTAGCTTTTAATTTCCACACACACAAATGCACAAACATATCTGCACAGATTTGAGGGATGACAAAGAAATATATTCATATTAAGGCAACAGGGACTAAATGACAAATATGTTGCAGGTGACAAGGAGGTAGATATGAATTCATTTATGCAAATTACATACATTAATATTTTTCAGTAGCTGTGTAAAATGAAAAATCTAATATTCTATACAATTTTCATTGAAGCATTTTGAATTTATCAACTTTACCTTTGTGCCCTGACCACAAATATATTTTTTGATATTTTTCACATTTTATATGAAAAGTTTTTCAAATGTGAATATGAGGATGTGTATCCATTGGTAGAAATAAAAAAGAAGAAAGAGACTTGTGCAGCTTTCAGAAGACCCTTATGAAGATCAGGAAGTAATAAAGTACCCCTCAGCATGCCTCTGTGGCTGATCAATAGCACTAAGCCATAATTATTAATACAGAAAAATGTAATTTAGAAAATATTGAATTCTTGTATCTTAGAACCCACGAAGTCTTTACATTTTTACATTCAATTTGTGTGCCATTCCTTTCCTCATGTTATGCACTATTAAGAGAAGTTCCAAAAGGGAAAGCTTCTACTTTAGGAAGAAAGCACTTGGAGTTGTCCCTGTTATACTTGAGCATTAAACACATGGTAACTTCTCTTCCTACTTCTGTTCCTGAGTCTCATGCTACCTGAAATTTGCTTTATTTATGTCCCCATTTTTGTACTTTTCTGAAGAAATTTTAAATGATCACTTTCACCCTTTAAAGGAGAATGTAGTTCTGAACACTCTAAAATTGTTAAGGTCAAGCTACAGAAACTAAACCTTACCTCTTATGTTAAATATTCTAGGTTCACAAAGTAACCATTTTTTGTACATCTGCAGGAATACTCTTAGTGTCCATGAACATTAGGTGGTGATTCATATATTTATAGTATCACATCCATAATCTGAAATTTCTTAGGAGACTCATCCAGGAAAACAGCAAGTCAAATTTAGAGAAGAATTTTTCAAGTTGGAGTTGAATCACATAAGCAAAGAAGAACATCAATTAAGGTCATAGAATTCAAACTATTTACTGGAGAATTTACTAAGTTCCTTTGGAGAAACAAAAACAGTACATGTTTTAGCAGGAAAAACTAGAAACAAAGAAAATGTCTGTATAGTTCTGTGCTGGCTTCCAGATCCCAAATAAATATTGAATTGTCTGTCTTATATTTAGCATAAATGTCTAGGTGTTTTTGGCAAGGACCCCTGGAGTGCTCAGAAATCAGTATAGAAGGGTGAAAACCTGAAAGGTTTTCAATACAGATTTGTTCTCATCACCCAACATCTTCTGAACTAGTCAAATGTATTTACTTTCTTACATTTTATATCTTTGTATTACTTCTCTCATAATAATTTCTTCTTTCTAAAACTTTAGAATCTGAAACATCTGTAGCCATATTTGTATCATTGGTAAACATCAGTTGACAAATTACTGCTTTAAAGAGAGCTGACTTTGCAAGTCCACAGGTTCTTGGGTTTGTATGATCTCATAGCAGGCTGCACTGCATGTGCTACATCAGTGTAGAAGGGACAGAGCCTGCTTGGGAGCTCTTTATCTATAAATCAGATTTATCTAGAATATAGAAAGCCAGTGCAGGTGAGTAGTCAGTCAGCAAAGTCACCAGGAATTAGTTAACTAACCATTGGGCAGGAAGTCATGCACTTGCTACTAAAATGAGAAAAACGTGAAGGATACAATGTCCAAAGTCAAGGAATTTGTATTAGTGATTTGAGTGATGAATACATACTTATTTGTTGAAGGGTAGTATGATGTACTGTTACTAACATTACATAAAAGTGAAAAAATTTAAATTGTACAGAGTTCCCAGAGAAAAATATTGATTTGAGTCTCCTTTCTAGCCCAATACATAGTAATGGAGAAAATAAAATCAGCATGTCAAGTAGAAAAGAGGCTGTGTCCCAAAGTCCAAGGAGCATGCTTTGAACAAAGATGCCACTCAGGTGTGCACTTCAGGTTTGTGTCCAAGAGGAATCTGGCTGGGGAGAAACAGATTACAGGTAGACTGAGTGGGACCACTGGAAATTCACCCCCACTGTGAAATTAACATCAGCTTATCTGTGTCTGCACATCAACCCTTGAAACTTGGGCACACACACATTACCAGTGGAGCCCAAGCAGGCCCAACAGGAAGATCGGTTTTCTAAGAGTGAGTGTAGCTAAACTAGCAAGGTGCTGAGGAGAATCCAGGTTTTCAGAGGTCAAAGGAAATGACAATGTAGGAGACTCAGTATTAAACTCATCTGAGCTACTGCAGAAGTGTTTTAGTCAGTATAATTCTGTACACTTATGATGCCTTTGAGAAGAAAGAAATATAATGGAAGGTGTCGAGAAAAAGTAAGCAAACTATTATATAGGAAAAGGAATCTTCAACTTCATGGTGCTGAACACAGAGCAAAAACATATTAAGGTAAAAAATGGAAGTTTAGGAGAATGTCAGCTGGGTGGAACCAGGAAACTTCAAAGATTTCACACTGATGTGTTGGAGAAGAAAAAAGAGCTGCAGCTGGAGCTGGGACAGGTCCCTCTCTGAAGGTATGAGGCTGTGAGACAGTCCTGTCCATGTCCTGGGGAGCAGCAGGGAGAGTGAAGAACAGCAGGAGAGTCCAGGGGCAGTCAGGTCACCCCAGTTTCCCACAAGCTGGTCCTGTGAGTGTGAATGGGAATGTTTGAATTCTTGAGATGGTTTTCCATGAGTAAAAGTTTTTCATGTTCCTGGTGTTAACTACTTCAAGGTTATGGTCATGTTCCAATGTAGAAATGTTAAAAAAATTATAATTTGAATTGTTATTCATGATTTGAATTGTTAAGAATTGATAAAATGGCAAAATAATGTTACAAATGTATTTATGGAAGAGAATGAAAGCAACTAATTTATTTGTTAGAGACAGCATTAAAGAACACATGGTCACACAGGTGGCCATGCAGGAGAGAAGGTGGGCAACCCTGGAAGTGCTCTGCATGGAGTCTCAGGAGG
Organism: Ictidomys tridecemlineatus; assembly: GCF_052094955.1. Classification (NCBI taxonomy): domain Eukaryota; kingdom Metazoa; phylum Chordata; class Mammalia; order Rodentia; family Sciuridae; genus Ictidomys; species Ictidomys tridecemlineatus. Next base: position 295,917 of record NW_027520948.1, read on the forward strand.
TCAGAGGAGGCCTGATGGGGAGCTGAGGACAGGCCCTGTAGGTCAGGACCAGAGCCTGGGCTTCAGACTTCCACACCTGCACTGGGAGGTACACTTTGCTCAGAAATGATTAAACATATCAGAAAACCAAGAGTGACATTCCTCTCCAGGGAAAGCTACTTCAAGTACAAGAAAAACACTGTGGACCTGAGTATCATTGTATTATTCATTATAATCATATTATTCATGCTTTTTGTTTCCTCCCTCTTCTCTTTTTATCTTCTCAGAAAACCATAATTTCCAGTAAATGGCCAATGCCACTATGGTAACTGAATTTCTCCTCCTGAGCTCTCCGGATGGCTGGAATCTGAGTTTCCTCTATTTCACAGTATTCCCAATGATCTACCTTGGTACCTTGTTAGGGAACCTTCTCATCATCACTATCACCACTGCTGACCAGAACCTGCATACACCCATGTACTTCTTCCTGAGGAACCTGTCCATCTTGGACATGTGCTACATTTCCATCACTGTCCCCAATGCCTGTGTCAACTCTCTCACTGGCAACAGGGCAATTTCAGTGGCTGGCTGTGCAACCCAGATCTTCTTGGTCATTTTCTGTGCATGTGTTGAACTTTTTTTTCTCACCATCATGGCCTGGGACCGCTATGTGGCCATCTGCCAGCCCCTCCAGTACCCCCTCATCATGAACCCCCAGTTTTGTGTCCACATGACCCTGGCTTCCCTGCTCAGTGGTCTGCTGTATGCAGGTGTGCACACTGGGAATACATTCCGGTTGTCCTTCTGCCAGTCAAACGTGGTCCATCAGTTCTTCTGTGACGTCCCCTCTCTGCTGAGGCTCTCCTGCTCTGACATCACCGGCAACATGGTCCTTATTCTTGTCTCTATTACAGTCATTGGTAGTGGCTGCTTTGCTATAATAATAATGTCATATATTCGCATATTTTCTGCTGTGCTGAAATTTCCCACCAGAGCCCCAGGGAAGGCCTTCTCCACCTGCACCCCTCACATCCTTGTGTTTTCCGTCTTCATCAGTTCCAGTGCAGGTGTACACCTGAGGTCCTCAGCAACCTCTGACACCCTCCAGGACATGGTTCTCTCTGTGTTTTACACAATGGTTCCTCCCTTCCTGAATCCTCTCCTCTACAGTCTCAGGAACAAGCAGGTAAAGGAAGCTGTGGGGAGAGTAATGGGAACACAGTTGTTCTCAGGGAAATGATAAAGATGCCTGTCAGCACCATCCTATTTTCTGTGAATGAAGTTCAAGATTAGGTCAAATACTCTTCATATCTGGGTGACACAAGTTAAACTGCCTACTCTAATATCACTTTGTTTGAATATGAGATTTTTTATTATTTGATTTTTTAATTTACTGTATTATTCCCTGGATTCTTTATAAAATGTGTAATTTACTCAATGTGTCTTTTAACGAGTAAATATAATTTAATATATTTGTTGAAATCATTTTTGGAGGCATGCATTAAAGATTTATCAAATACATTGCAGTACCAGTATCAAGTACTATCACAGAGGAAAACTTTAGCAATCAAATCTGAAGAAAACTTACACTCACATAATCTGCTATTATTCAGGAATTATCAAGCAAATTTCTAAGCACTGCAGTACCTAACTGTATCAATTTAACTACTTTGAATGTATGCAACAATTAAATCCTATAGAAGTTATAACCAATCTATTTGGAGCATGAGAAGAGTAATTCCTTGTCCATGAATAAACAGAGGGCCATGTTTACCACACCCTGTGTCCCGACAGTCAAATTTATCCACCAGGAAGAGCACACAGTGCTTCCTTGGCAGTGGCTGCTGCCAGTCTTTTATTATGTCCAAGAGTGACTTAGTGTAGGGTACTAAACCTGGAGCATGATTTGCAGTCAGCTCTGATGGATTATCTCCAACAGATCTTACTTCTGTTACATTTATGCTAATATGCCATGCCTCAAAATTATGACATGGTGGACCATTATTTTCTGGCCTAAATTTCTGACCTGGGTCAACTCTTAAATTTCCCCCTGTTTACTGTACTTCTTAAAGTACATCTGTCTGTACTTGTTCCCTAAAACCTTATGGCAGTGTATCTGCTTTATTATTATTATTATTATTATTATTATTATTATTATTATTATTATTATTATTTTCATTCTTCTTCTTTTTTTTTAACCAAAGATTGAACTTAAGGTCTCATCCCCAGCCCCTTTTTTGTATTTTACTTAGAACTGGGTCTTGTTAAGTGGCTTCAGGCATAGCTCCATTGCTAATGCTGTCTTGGAACCTCTGATCCTCCTTCCTTAGCGTCCTGAGGCACTGTGATTGCAGGCTTGCACCACCACATCTGTCTTGTGGCACTCTTTCATCATCTCCCACAAGTTATTTCTCCCCAAGTATTCTAATGTCCTCACAGGCATATAGTTTGATAATTATCAATAATAAATTACATCTGCTTAAAAACAAGTTTATCTAAGGTTACTTATATAACACAATGAGAAAAAATATATAATATCACAATCAAGATTTTAAATTACAAATTCTGAAAAAACATTTGTTTACCATTACATTAATATGAAAATGTGGAGAAAAACATAAATGTACTTATTACCTAAGAAAATACAAAATAATAAACATATATGACTAATTGATGAATACACTTATTAAAGTTTTTAGGCAAGGGAATTTCTTATAGTAGGAGCAGATGAGCACCTCATCACTGACTGCTGCAGGAAGTCTTGAGTTGCTTAACAGGATCCAACCATCCCCACACTGTGTCCCATGGTTTCTGGTTCTCATTGCTCCAATGTTCCCTGCTAGAACAGAAAGACCTTCAAAGAACCCCAGATAAATTCTGTACACTCCATGTTTATATGCATTTCCTATACAAATATAGCTTACTGAATCTTAGTGAGTGGTATTGGACATTTTACATAGATGACAGGGCTAGTTAAATTAATTTTAAATTTAATGTAAAAAGTTGAAAAGAAATTAAATTATAAACACCAGGTTTTTTGTATAGATGTTAATTTTTTATTTGTCTTAATTAATTAGTTTTACATGGCAGCAGAAGGCATTTTGATACATTGTACATAATTGGAGCACAACTTCTCATCCTCTGTCTGTACATGAGGCAGAGTCATGTGTGGTGCAATCACACATGTATATAGAATAATAATGTCCTCATTCCACTGTCTTCCCATCTCACACTCCCCTACCCTCACTCCCCTCTGTCCAATTTAAAGTTTCTCCATTCTTCCCTAGTCTTCCCCCCATTACAGATCAGCATCTGTGCATCAGAAAACATTGGGCCTTTGGTTTTAAGGAATTGGCTTATTTCCATCAGCATGATATTCTGCAGCTTTGTCCATTTACCTGCAAATACCATAATTTCATTCTTCTTTAATGCTGACCACGTTCATATATATATATATATATATATATATATATATATATATATATATATATATATATATATATCACATTTTCTTTATCCATTCAGTTGAAGGGCACCTAGGTTTGTTCCATGGTTTAGCTATTGTGAATTGAGCTGCCATAAATATTGATATGGCTGTGTCACAATAGTTTGCTGACATTGTCCTTTGGATATAAACCAAAGAGTGGGATAGTTGGGTCAAGTGGTGGTTTATAGGGGTTTTGTGTTTGAGATTGGGTCTCTGATAAACTTCATGACTGAGGCATGCTTGGTGCATAGGAAGTTTCTGTGCAAAGGTGCAGAATGCCTGGGTGCTGGAAAACTTACATGTTAAAGACATGGGATGCCTGGCCAGTGTAGCAATGTTCTTCATGATGGTTTCCATCTTTATCTTAGGCACATAGCTCCTGGGAATAGAAGAAGTTTTTGGCTAGATAACTACAATGTTTCATCAAGGTTGCTCTTGGAGCTGCCCACCTAATAGTAACTTCAGACAATGGACTTCCTTGAGAACTGCACAAAGCTCATGACATTGCATATTGTAATTGTGAAATATAACTGCAGAATAAGCAACCTTACTGGTATTCCAAGCAGTAAAATGGTTATGGTACTAACGACCTAATGTAACCTATTGATATAGAAAAACGTGACCACTAAGATAAAGAGTCAATCTACTACTTTCTTTCTATGTTTCCTTTGAGATTCTTTACAGTGTTTCCATTCTAAATATTCTGTGGAATCTCCATAATGTTTTCCTGAGTGTTGCACCAATTTTCAGTCCCATGTGCAATGTATAAGTGTACCTTTTTACCTACCTCCTCGCCAATGCTTATTTGTATTCTTGATAATTTTCATTCTGATTGGAGTGAGATAAAATCTTAGAGTAGTTTTAAATTACATTTCTCTAATTGCTACAGATGTTGAACATTTTTCATATATTTGTTGATCAATTGTATTTCTTCTTCTGTGCAATGTCTGTTCAGTTATATAGCCCATTTGTGGATTAGATTATTTTTTTTTCTCTCATTTTTTTGAGTTAAGTTTTTTGAGTTCCTTGTATATCCTGGAGATTAGCACTCTACCTGAGTTGCATGTGGTAAAGATGTTCTCTCATTCTGTAGGATATCTCTTCACGTCATTGTTTATTTCTTTTCTGAGAAAAAGCTTTCTAGTTTGACTCCATTCCAAATGTCTGCCCAAATTTTTATCATGTCAGCTTAGCACTGGACTTCCTCAACAAGACTCTTAAAGCTCAAGAAGAAAAATTAAGAATCAACAAATGGCATGGATTCAAACTAAGAAACACCTGTTCTATTGAAAGGTGTCCCTCTTACTATCCCCCCTCCCCTCCCCACCCATCATCCCTCTCTACCTCATCTGCAAATATGTTGGATATTTAACACCTGTTTTAAGATGTTTTTTTATCACAAGATATGATAGCAATAGATATGAAAAAAGGAAACATTGGTATAAGGACTTTGTTATATCTCAAATTTTGTGTCAAATAACACAAAACCCTGAAGATTCATGAGAATGGTATAATATTTCTGCAGAATTTAGCAAAAAAATTTCTTTTTGTATTAGTCATAAACAAATAAGTAGATATTTATAGTAATATAATTTATGTGAAAAATATCTATTGGAAAGAGAACTCTTCTGAAATATTAACTCTACCCTTTAAGGAAACAATATATAAGAGTACTTGTTAGATCCTTTGTTGTGATTGTTTTTTTTTTCAGTGCTTTGTAGAATCAAAACTTTAGAACAAAAGACTTAGAACAACATATAGTTAGAAATTTGATGAGAGTTTAGCAACCATCAAGAAAATGTAGTAACTTATTTTATAGGGTGTTTTAAGATAATATTCATGACTGAGAATATTATGCCAGAATATTCAAACTTTTCTAAGTTTTAAAATGGCTTTAGAACATCTATATTAATACCAGAGATTAATTGTTTATATTAATAGAGATAAAAACATATAGGATCAGAATTTTAAAGGGATTGTTTAAGAAAATAGGGCCAAAGAATGTGTAATTGTAATAGATATGAACAACTACAGAGGTGCTAAGCATTTCACATAGAGATATCAGGAAAGTGGCTGAGAGCATCTAAGAAATTTTTTTCTATTTTCAATACTGGGTATTGAACTGAGGATCATTCAACCACTGAGGCATATCTGCAGCCCTATTTTGTATTTTAGTTAGAGACAGGGCCTCACTGAGTTGCTTAGCACCTTGCTGTTGTTGAGACTGGCTTTGAACTTGTAATTCTCCTGCCTCAGCCTCAGGAGCCATTGGGATGATATGCATGCACCACAGTCCCTGGCGGTTTTTTGTTTTTGTTCAGGTTTTTTTTCTCATCAAAACAGTTTCTAAACATATTCTTAGAGAGTGTAGAGTGTTTACCAGAGAAGTCAAATATGGCAAAACAAGTGATAACCAAAAATCAGTCAAATTATACTAGAGAATGAAAAAATATGTTCACAAATAGATATGTTTATTAAAATATTTCTGGCATATGCAAATAGTGGTCTGTCATTCCTCTTTCAGAAATGAACAAATAATACGTGCTACAAGGTGGACTAATTTCAATGATGTTAAGCTCACTTCAGCCAGAATACACATCATATACTGACTTTATTTATATGAAATTTCACAAATATGTAAATTCAAAGATAGAGAATACATTTAATGTTTTCCAGTGACTGCAATTAGGGATAATATGGACAATGTGTGTAATGGGTTAGGTAGTAAATTTGAAGTAAAAATTATTTTGGAAAAGATGTAGCTGGAAATTGTACAATTATGCAGTGTGGTAACTCACACCAACTTGAGAACCATGAACTGTTATAAAGGTTAATTTTAAATCATGTGGATTTCATCTTAATGATAAGAAATTTTTGCTGCTAAACTGGAAGTAGTCTTTGACATTCCCTCTTACAGATTGGTGAATGAGTAAGAGCTGTCCACCACACTTAATGTTAACTAATCTGTGGTGTGCTCAGGCCTCATGCTGTCCTTGCAGGCTGAGCTCTGCGCTCCCAGGGTCCTTGTTCCCACTAGCCTGGCACCAGATTCACATAAACCAGTGATGACTGTGCTCCCCACATAACACATGGCACTGGACTGACTGGACAGATCCACCCTGGCTGCACACACAGTGATGGGAGAAGCCAAGGAGAGATGCAGTTCTGCACCATTGTGGAGAACAGGTGACACTCGGGAGTGAGTACTTGGCACTTAGAGTTCAAATGCATCTAAGATTCATAATTATTCTGCTCTGCAAATTGCAATTTCATCCAAAGAGTCAGCTATCCCAGGAAAAGTTTTGTGGATTCTGAGAACACAGGAAGCATAGAGTCCTTATAACTGCATTATGATGTCTGTGATTGTGAACATTGCAATAGGAACACAGGGACCCTGGGGGCATCTGCATTGTGTATGGAAGTTCTTCATGTTGCTTCTTGTTGGTTTAAAATTATTTTCTTCAGATTATTTTAACATTTAGTACACTTAGATAAAGCCCAAAGTAGTCTGCACAGAAATTCCATAGAAGACTAATAAAAACATTCATATTAAGACAACAAAAATAAAATGCAAAATATGGTATAGGATAGGTAGGTAGATAGGAATGATTTTATAAAACTGATACACATGTACTTAAGTCAATAACTGTGGGAAATATGTTGAATATGGTAGGCAAGATTCATTGAAATATTTTGAATATAATCTCCCTACTTTGTTTTGTTCACAAATACATGTTTCAATTTTTATTCCTTTATTTGTTGGTTTGTTGTCAGGAATTGACACCACGGCTGCTTAATCATTGAGCAACCTCCCAGCCCTTTTATTTTTTTTTAGCGAATGAGAGAGAGACAGAGAGAGAGAGAGAGACAGAGAGAGAGAGAGAGAGAGAGAGAGAGAGAGAGAGAGAGAGAGAGAGAAGAGAGAAGTTTTGTTTTTTCAGTTTTTGGCGGACACATCTTTGTTTGTATGTGGTGCTGAGAATTGAACCCGGGCCACACATATGCCAGGCAAATGCGCTACCGCTTGAGTCACATTCTCAGCCCCTCCCAGTCCTTTTAATTATTTATAATGAGACAGGGTCTTGACAAGTTGCTGAGGCTAGCTTTGAACTTGAAATCTTCCTGTCTCAGTCTCCTGAGCTGCTGGATTATATGCATGCACCAACATGACTAAGTTTTCAATTATATTCTTAAGTTTTTATACTAAATATATATTATATATGACTATGAGGATGTGTGTGTCCAGTGGTTATACATATAAAAATAAAGTTTCACAACATTTGTAAGCATATATTTATTTTCAAAATATATGTGCCTTAGCATTTTTTAATGGCTTATCCAAGACAGTAATCAATAATTCCTAATATGGAAAATGTAATTTATAATATAATTTATTCTTGTGTCTTCCAAACCAAACAATATTTGCAGTTTTGAAGTGCTCTACTTATTATATAATTCATTATTTGAAACACCATCAAGAGAAATTAAAAAGAGAAAACTCTCAGTTTTTACCACTTACAGAGAAAGCACCTGGGCAGTCCCTCTTCATGTTCCTGGAGTTAAAACATGCTAGTTCTCCTCACAAACATTGTGCTGACTCTCACTTCTACCAACCCTTTCTGTTATTTATACCTTCATCTTATTGTCTTTATGAGAGAATTCTCTATAGGCATTTTTGCCCCTTAAATGAGAATGTAGACTTGAATCACATCAAAATATTAAGGCCAATCTATGCAATGTAAGGCATACTTTTATTTTAAAACTCCAGGTTCAAAAAGTCATCCTATCTTTAGAATCTATGGAAATTATCCGAGGCTCTCTGTAAAAATTAGGTGGTGCTTTCTACATTTATTTTATTGTATTTATACATGACTTTGGATTTTTGCTCCATAAATGAAAGTTTTTGAAGATTGATACATGAAAAAAGAAAGTCAAATTCAGAGAAATTTATCAAACCATAGCTAAATCACACAAAGGAGGACGTCAAGTAAGTTAATGTAACTCAAACTGGCTTGCAGAGAATTTTCTAAGTTCTATTGGAGAAGGAAAGACAGTATTTGGCTTAGTGTAGAAAACAATAATAGAGAAAGAAAATGTCTCTGTAGTTTTATGCACCTTCTAGATTTGAACCCATGTTGACCTCCCATCTGTATGTTACAGGATGTCCTGGGGTGATCAATAGGAGCTCCTGTAGCTCCTGGAATCCAGGTTAAAGGATAAAATGTCTGGCAAATTTCCTTATTAATTAGTCTCATCATATATCACATTCAGAATTTTTCATATTAATTTGAATTTTTATATATGTAACAATTTATTTTTTTCCTTCACAGTACTCAAATCATGTTTTTTTAAAAAAAGATAATCTTTGGGGGCAGGGGATGTGGCTCAAGTGGTAGCACACTAGCCTGGCATGAGTGTAGCCCGGGTTCAATCCTCAGCACCACATACAAACAAAGATGTTGTGTCCTCTGAAAACTAATTAATAAATATTAAAAATTCTCTCTCTCTCCCCCTCCCCCCCCCCTCTCTCTCTCTCTCTCTCTCTCTCTCTCTCTCTCTCTCTTTAAAAAATAGTTTTACTAAATCCCAGTAGATTTTGCCATATTATAAATATTATAAGTCATTAGTAAATATTTGTCAAGATTGCCTGCTTTGAAAAAATCTTTCTGCACAGAAGTGGGGGTATGTTATTTCAAAGGAACACACACTGTATTTCTTACAGAAGTGAAGAAAGGACATCAATGATTTAGAAAATACTCACTTGTAAATTAGTGGAATAAAGAAACTTAGATCATGTTAGCAGTTAGTCAATTGTGCTACATTGTATTTTTTTATTAACTACTATGCAAGAAATCACTTATTTGCTACTAAGAGAATAAAAAGATGAATGATACAAGGTCCAAAATCAAGAAATTTATACCAGTAATTTTGGTGATTAGTACATATAGATTTACTAAAAGGTAAAATAACATGTCACATGTCGACTTCTAACACAGAAAAGTATAAGAAAAATTAGAGGCTAAGAAAGGGTTTCAGAGAAAAAGTTGTGTTTCAGCCTCTTTAAAGAGCAGTATATACTAATGGGGAAAATTAAATCAATTAAGTCTTGGTAGAAAAGGGGCTCTGTCAACAAGATTCAGGGTATGCTGTGAACAAGGGTTTCACTGAAGTGTGAGTCCAGGTTTGTGTCAGGGAGGAATGGGGGATGGGGCTAGCAAAAGATTGCAGGTAGATTAAGTAGTCTGGCCACCCACCAATGAGTTTGGGGACACACACATTTTCAGAAGAGCCCAGGCAGGCTCAGCAGGAAGGTCTCTTTTCTAAGAGTGAGTGTGGTTAACCTGGAAAGGTGCTGAGGAAGACCCAAATTGCAGAGGGCTGAGGAGATAAAGATTTTGGTGACAAAAAATTAAACCAGTCTGAGGTGCTTCAGTAGTGCTATAACTCTGAGCAAAACATTCCTTTTAGGGTATGCAGTCAGTATCTTTTTGTACAATTATGATAACTTTAAGAAGAATGATATATAATGGGAGGTGTCAAAAGAAAAGGAACAATTATTGTCTAGACATTGGAATCTTCAACCTCATGGTGCTGAGCACAGAGTAAAACCACATTAAGGTTAAAAAGTAGAAGTTTAGTAGAATGTCAGTCTCTAAAGACCTTACACTGATCTGCTAGAGAGAAAAACAGCCCCTGGGGGAGCTGAATCTGTCTGGCTGAGCATGTGTGAGTTTTTCATGTTCATGATGATAAAGTCTCTGAAACCATTCCTACAAAAATATTTATAAATTATAATTTGAATTATACAGTGTGCATACAATGGCAAAAAGGTGGTGAAATTGCATTTATGGAAGACAATGAGGTAACTAAATAACAGAGCATTAAAGAACACGCTGTCAAACAGGTGATCAAACAGGAGAGAAGGTGACCAATGCTTGCTAGTGTTCTGCATGAAAGTCTCAGGAGGTCAGAGGAGCCAATATGGAGGAACTGAGGACAACCCTGAAAGTCACACACAGACCCTGGGCTACAGACCTCCAAAGCTGCACTGGGAGGTGCACTCTGCTTAAAAATGATTAAAAATATCAGAAAAACAAGAGGGACCTTTCCTCTGCAGGGAAAACTAAAGCAAAATATAAGAAAACACTTTGGACATAAATATGTAAAATAATTATATTAATTATTTTTTGCTTCCTCTCTCATCTATTTATCTTACCAGGCAAACAGAATTTCCAGCAAATGGCAAATTCTACCATGGTAACTGAATTTCTCCTCCTGGGCTCGCCTGATAGCTGGAATCTGAGTTTCCTCTATTTCACAGTATTCCCAATGACCTATCTGGGTACATTGTTAGGGAAAATTATCAGTGTCACTGTCACAACTGCTGACCAGAATCTACATATGCCCATGTATTTCTTCCTCAGGAACCTGTCCATTTTGGACATGTGCTTCATTTCTGTCACTGTCCCCAATGCCTGTGTCAACTCTCTCAATATCAACTGGGTCATTTCAGTGACTGGTTGTGCAACACAGATCTTCTTGATCCTTTTTTGTGCCTTTGTAGAGATTTTAATTCTCTGCATCATGGCCTGGGACTGCTATGTGGCCAAGTGCCAGCCCCTCCAGTATCCTCTCATCATGAACACTCAGTATTATGTCCGCATGTCCCTGGCTTCCCTGCTCAGTGGTCTGCTGTATGCAGGTGTGCACACTGGGAACACATTCCTGCTGTCCTGTCAGTCAAACGTAGTCCACCAGTTCTTCTGTGACATCTTCTCTCTGCTGAGGCTCTCCTGCTCTGCACTACCAGCAACAACGTCCTTATTCTTGTTTCTATTATAATAGTTGGTGGTGGCTCATTTGCTATAATATTCATGTCATACATTTGCATATTTTTACTGTGCTAAAATTTCCCACCAGTGCCCCAGTGAAGGCCTTCTTCACCTGCACCCCTCACATCCTCATGGTGTCCATCTTCCTCAGTTCCAGCACAGTTGTGTACCTTAGGTCCTCAGCAACCTCTGACACCCTCCAGGTCATGTTCTCTCTGCCTTTTACACCGTGGTTCCTATCTTCCTGAATCCTCTCATCTACAGTCTAAAAACAAGCAGGTAAAGGAAGCTGTGAGGACAGTAATGCCAAGACAGTTGTTCTGAGGGAAATTATAAAGATGCATTTCAGCATTAGCCTAATTTCTTTGATAATAGTTCTTATAGAAACAATACTCTTCATATTTGTGCCTTACAAGTTACACTCTCTGTCTACCTTTCTATTATATCATTAGAAGCTGAGTTATTTCATAAGGTATATTTCTGTTATTTACATCATTTCCATGGATCCTTCTTAGAATGTGTAATTTCATCAATGCATCTTTTAATGATTAAATATAATTCAATATATTTGCTGAAATCATTCATGGTTATATATTTTAAATAATGGTTCCATATGTCAACTACCTATATCAAATACTGTCACCAAAGAAAACTCTACCTATAAAATCTGGAGATAATTTATTCTTAAATAATTTTCTCTTATTCAGAACAGTGTAGAACCTAATTGTAAACACTGTGATACATAATTGTGCCAATTCATTTACTTTTAAATATATAAAAATCAAATCCTAAAGAAGTTATACCCAAAATGTAGAGAATTTCACAGTAATATTTTTTCTCCATCTAGACCAGGCAAGAAGAAGAGACTCTTGTCTGTGAAGTAAAGAGAGGGCAATAGTTAATGCCCCCTGTGTCCCAACATTCACAACTTTCCACAGGGAACAGCAGCCTGTGCTTCCTTGGCCATGACAGGGCCAGTCTTTGATTATGTCCATGAATTGAGATCAGCTATCTGATGGTTTGTCTTCCACACATCTTACTCCTGTAGTGTTTGTGCTAATGACTTAGTCCTAATAATCATGAAGAAATGGACGATAGTTGTCTGACACATGTGTCTGGGCCATGTCAACTCTTACATTTCTCTCACATTTATTGAATTTGTAATGTAAACCTCTATCTTTATTTTGATAGTCATTTTGTTGTTGGTAGTGATTTATTGATTTAGTGATTTAAATTTTAGTTTGTAATATATGACAGCAAAATGCATTATGATCTATACTGTACACATATAGAGCACAATTTTTTAAATTTTTAAAAAATAAATGACACCAGAATGCATTTCATTTCTTATTACACATATAGAACACATTTTTAATATCTCTGATTGTATATAAAGTATGTTCATGCCAATTCATGTCTTCATACATGTACTTTGGATAATGATGTCCATAACATTTCACTGTCCTTGCTAACACCCTTCTCACTCCCTTCCCCGCCCACACCTCTGTCCTATCCTTGCTAATCCCCTGCCCCTCCCTTTTCTGCCCATCCCTCTTCCCTATCTAGAGTTTATCTATTCCTCCCATGCTCCCCCTCCCTAACCCAATATGAGTCAGAGAAAACATTCCGCATCTGTTTTTGTGGGATTGTCTAACTTCACTTACCATTATCTTCTCCAATGCCATCCATTTACCTGCAAATGCCATGATTTTATTCTTCTTTACTGCTGAGTTATATTCCATTGTATATATATGCCACATTTTTTTTTATACATTTATCTACTGAAGGACATCTAGGCTGGTTCCACAGTTTAGCTATTGTGAATTGTGCTTCCATAAACATTGATGTGGCTGTGTCCCTGCAGTATGCTGTTTTTAAGTCCTTTGGGTATAGACTGAAAAGAGGGATAGCTGGGTCAAATGGTGGTTTCATTCCCAGTTTTCCAAGGAATCCCCACACTGCTTTCCATATTGGCTGCACCAATTTGCAGTCCCACCTTCAATGTATGAGTGTGCCTTTGCCCCCCACATCCTTGCCAACACTTACTGTTGTTTGTCTTCATAATAGCTGGCATTTTTAAAGGAGAGAAATGAAATATCAGTGTAGTTTTTATTTGCATTTCTCTAATTTCTAGCAATGATAAACATTTTTTCATAAATTCATTGATTGTATATCATTTTCTGAGAAGTGTCTGTTCAGGTCCTTGGCCTTGGATTATTTGCCTTTTGGTGTTTAGCTTTTTTGAGTTCTTTTATACTGTAGAGATTGGTGCTGTATCTGATGTATGAGGGCTAAAAAAATTGCTTCCAAGATGTAGGCTCTCTATTCACTTCACAGATTGTTTCTTTTGCTGAGGAGAAACTCTTTAGTTTGAATTCATCCATTCCATTTATTGATTCTTAGTTTTAATTCTTGCACAATATGAATCTTATTAAGGAAGTTGGGGCCTAATCCCATGTGATAAATATTAGGGCCTACTTTTTTTTCTATTAGGTGCAGGGTCTCAGGAATAATTCCTAGGTCCTTGATCCACTTTGAATTAAAGTTTTGTGCATGGTGAGAGATAGAGGTTTAATTTCATTTTGTTGTGTATAAGTTTCCAGTTTCCCCAGCCCCATTTTTTGAAGAGGCTATCTTTTTTCCAATGCATGTTATCAGCACCTTTGTCTAATATAATTGTAATTTTGTGGGTTATTTCCTGTGTCCTCTATTCAGTACCATTGATCTACCAGTCTGTTTTGGTGCCAATACTATGCTGTTTTTGTTACCATTGCTCTGTAGTATAGTTTAAGTTTTGGTATAGTGATGCCAGAACTTAAACTATACTACAAAGCATATAGTATAGTTTATATGCTTCACTCTTCCTGCTAAAGATTACTTTAGCTATTATGGGCCTCTTATTTTTCCAGATGAATTTTATGATTGCTTTTTCTATTTTTATGAGGAATACCATTGGGGTTTTGATTGAAATTTCATTAAATTTGTACAGTTCTTTTGGTAGTATAGTTATTTTGATATTAATTCTGTCTATACAAGTGCAAGCTAGATCTTTCCATATTCTAAGGTCTTCTTTGATTTCTCTCTTTAGGATTCTGTACTTTTCATTGTATAGATCTTTCACCTTTTTCATTAAGTTGATTCTCAAGTATCCTTTTTTTAGGTTATTGTGGAATGGAGTAGTTTTTCTCCTCAGAGGATTTGTCACTGATATACAGAAATGCCTTTGATTTATGCGTGTTGATTTTATATCCTGCTACTTTTCTGAATTCATTTACTAGTTCTAGAAGTTTTCTGGTGGAGCTTTTTGGATCTTCTAGGTACAGAATCATATTGTCAGCAAATAGTGCCAATTTGATTTATTGTTTTCCTATGTGTATCCCTTTAATTTCTTACATCTGTCTAATTGCTCTAGCCAGTGTTTCAAGAACTAGGTTAAATAGAAGTGGAGAAAGAGGGCATACCTGTCTTGTTCCAGTTTTTAGAAGGAATGCCTTTAATTTTCTCCATTTAGAATGATGTTGTCCTAGGGCTTAAGATAGAAAGCCTTTATGATATTGAGATATGTTCCTGTTATCCCTAGATTTCCTGGTGTTTTGAACATAAAGGAGGTCTATTTTGTCAAATGCTTTTTCTGCATCTATTGAGATGATCATATGATTTTTATCATTAAGGCTATTGATGTGATGAATTACATTTATTGATTTTTGTATGTTGAACCAACCGTACATCCCTGGCATGAATCCCACTTGATCTTGGTGCATGATCTTTTTTATATGTTTTTGTATTTTATTTGCCAGATTTTTATTGATAATTTTTGCATCTATTTTCATTAGAGATAGTGGCCTGAAGTTTTCTTTTTTTGATGTGTCTTTGCCTAGTTTTGGAATCAGGAGGATATTGGCCTTATAGAATGAGTTTGGGAGTGCTCTCTCTTTTTCAATTTACTGAAATAAATTGAAGAGTATTGGTGTTACTTCTGCTTTAAAGGTCTTGTAGAATTTTGCTATGTATCCATCCAGTCCTAGGCTTTTCCTGGTTAGAAGTAGAATTCTGATGGTGTCTTCCATTTCATCACTTGATATTGGTCTGTTCAAATTGTGTATATCATCCTGGTTCATTCTGGGCAAATTGTATGACTTAAGAAATTTGTCAATGCCTTCAATATCCTCTACTTTATTAAAGTGTATGTTTTCAAAATAATTTCTAATTATCCTCTGTATTTCTGCAGTAAACTGTTGTGATATTACATTTTTCATCACATAGGCTGGTAATTTGAGTTTTCTCTCTCCTTCTCTTCATTAGCATGGCTAAGGTTTTGTCAATCTTATTTTTTCAAAGAACCATTTTTGTTTTGTCAGTTTTTTCAGTTCTTTCTTTTGCTTCAATTTCCTTGATTTCAGCTCTAATTTCGATTATTTCTTGTCTTCTACTGCTTTTAGTGTTGAGTTGTTTTTCTTTTTCTAGGGCTTTGAGATGTAGTGTGAGTTCATTCATTTGTTGACTTTTTTCTCTTTTAAGAAATGAGCTCCATGCAATGAACTTTCCTCTTAGTATCGCTTTCATAGCTTCCCAGAGATTTCAATATGTTGTATCTAATTTCTCATTTACCTCTAGGAATTTTTTAATTTCCTCCTTGATGTCTTCTGCAGCCCATTGTTCACTCAGTAGCATATTGTTCAGTCTTCAGGTGTTGGAGTAATTTTTATTTTTTATTTTGTCATTGATTTCCAATTTCATTCCATTATCATCTGATAAAATGCAAGATAGTATCTCGACTCTTTTGTATTTGCTAAGAGTTGTTTTGTGGCTTAATATATGGTCTATTTTAGAGAAGGATCCATGTGCTGATGAGAAAAAGGTGTATCCACTTGATGTCAGTTGAAATATTCTATATATGTAAGTTAAGTCAAAGTTATTAGTTGTATTATTGAGATCTATAGGTTTTATGAATTTAATTTTTGTTTGGAAGATCTGTCCAGGTGTGAGAGATGTGTGTTAAAGTCATCCAATATTATTGTGTTTTGGTCAATATGACTCTTGAACTTGAGAAAAAATTACTGAACATAGCTGCTCCATTGTTTGGGGAATATATATTTATGATTGTGGAGAATATATATTTATGATTGTTACAGCTTGTTGGTATGGTTCCTTTGAGCAGTATATAATTTCCATCTTTTTCCCTTTTGATTAACATTGACTTGAAGTCCACTTTATTTGATATGAGGATGGAAACCCTTGCTTACTTCCGCAGTCCATGTGAGTGGTATAATTTTTCCCAACATTTCATCTTCAGTCTGTGTATGTCTTTTTCTATGAGTCTCCTAGAGGCAGCACATTGTTGTTGTTGTTGTTTTAATCCAATCTTCTTGCCTATGTCTTTTGATTGGTGAGTTTATGCCATTAACATTCAGGGTTATTATTGAGACATGTTTTGTATTCCAAGCCATATTTATTTACTTTTGTTATTTAACTTGACTTGATTTTCTTCTTTGATTAGTTTCTCCTTTAGGGTGCTACCTACCTCTGCTTATTTCATTGTTTTTTGTTTCCTTTTCATGGAATATGTTTCCAAGTATGTGTTATAGTGCCAGTTTTCTAACTATAAATTATTCCAACTTTTGTTTATCATGAAAAGTTTTTATTTCTCCATCAAATCTAAAGCTTAATTTTGCTGGATACAAGATTCTTGGTTGGCATTCATTTTCTTTCAGAGCTTGATATATGTTGTTCCAGGATTTTCAAGCTTTTAGAGTCTGTGTTTAAAAATCTGCTGTTATTCTAATTGCTTTTCCCTTTTTGTAATCTGATTCT
Source organism: Ictidomys tridecemlineatus (assembly GCF_052094955.1). Taxonomy (NCBI): domain Eukaryota; kingdom Metazoa; phylum Chordata; class Mammalia; order Rodentia; family Sciuridae; genus Ictidomys; species Ictidomys tridecemlineatus. Next base: position 313,026 of record NW_027520948.1, read on the forward strand.
TTTTTTTCATGGCTTTTAAAATTCTCTCTTCATTCTGTTTGTTGGGCATTTTTATTATAATGTGTCTTGGTGTGGATCTTTTGTGATTTTGTACATTTGATGTCCTATAGGCTTCTTGAATTTGGATTTCTAATTCACTCTTCATGTTTGGAAAGTTTTCTGACATTATTTCATTAAATAGATTGTTTATTCCCTTTGTTTGGAACTCTATGCATCTTCTATCTCAATAACTCTTAAATTTGATCTTTTTTTGCTATCCCATATTTTTTGAACATTCTGTTTGTGGTTTCTTACCAATATTATTGTGTGTTCTTTTAACACTATATATTTTGTCCTACTTCATACGCTGAGTAGGACCCCTTGAACTTCACACTCACTCTGCAATTATAGCACCCTAACTGTGTCTAGCCACCCACCATCTACCCCAGGAGACACACATTTTTCCATAGAAGCCCAGGCAGGCTCAGCATGAAAGTAATGTTACTAAGGGTGAGTATGTCAAGGTGGAGAGGAGGACCCAGAAAGACAGAGCCCTGAGTATACTATGATGGAGGTGGCCTGGGATTCAAGTGGTCTGAGCTGTTATGGAAGTTTTGAACTATGAGCAAAATCTTCCTTTAAGTGTATTTGGTCAGTATTTTTGTAAGATTATAAAATTGTGAAGAAAAAATATAGGGTTAGGGTTGTGGCTCAGTGGCAGAGTGCTTGCCTTGCACAAGTGAGGCACTAGGTTCAATCCTCAGCAACACATAAAAATGAATAATTAAAATAAAGATATTGAAAATAAAAAGAAAGAAAGAAACACAATAGAATATGTCAACAAGGCTAAGGCAAATTAATTTTTAGACAAAGAAATCTTTACCTTCATGGTGCGGAACATGCAATAAAAACACAACAGGGTAAAAGCAGAAGTTTAGGAGAATGTCAGCAGGAGATTATAAAGAACTTACTCTGATTTGTTGAAGAAGAAAAGAGAGCGCCAGTTGGATTAGGAACAGGTGCCTTTCTGATGGTGTGTGACCATAAGACAGCATCACTCATGTCCTGGGGAGCAACAGGGAAAGTAGTGGACTGAAGAGTAGCCATGTGCAGTCAGGTCACACAGTTTTCTGTAACACCAGACCTGTGAGCTTGGAATGGGAAAATTTGGTGGAGAACTTTCCTCATGAGAAGTTGTTTTTTTTTTTCATGTTCATGAGAATAAATACTACAACATTATGAATCATTTGCTACCTAAATTGTTTTTTTTGAATTATGATTTGAATTTATATGTGGGAAAATGAGAAAATAATCTGGACAGTTATATTAATGAAATAAAAGAAGGTGATGAAAATGGAGAACAAAAGGAATGCATGTGACACACATGGTCATGGGGAAGAGGAGGTGGGCCACCCTTGAAGTGCTCTGTATGGTGTCTCAGGAGGTCAGGGAAGCCTGACTGGGAGCTGAGGACAAGCCCTGCAGGTCAGGCCCAGACCCTGGGCTGCAGACCTCCACACCTGCACTGAGAGGAGCATTCTGCTCAAAAATGATTAAAGATATCAGAAAACCAGAATACCTTCCTCTGCAGGGAAAGCTACTGCAAAGTACAAGAAAACACATTGGACATGAATGTGTAAACTAACTGTATTATTTTTCAAATATGTTTCAGTTGTCTATGAATATTAATATTTTATTTATTTTTTGATTTATATGCAGTTCTAAGAATCAATCCCAGTAGTTCACACATGCTATTCAAGTGCTCTACCACAGAGCAATGGACCCAGGCCAAACCACTTTTATTAGTCATATTTTTGCTTAAATTTGTGTATCTCTTTATCTTCTCAGACAACCAGAATTTCCACTCAATGGCCAATTTCACCATGCTTACTGAATTTCTCCCCCTGGGCTCTCCTGATATCTGTAATCTGAGTTTCCTTTATTTCACGGTATTCCCACTGACCTACCTGAGTATCTTGTTAGGGAAAGTATTTCCATCACTGTCCCCAATGCCTATGTCAACTCTCTCAGTAGCATCAGGGCCATTTCAGTGGCTGGCTGTGCAACACAGATGTTCTTAGTCATTTTCTGTGCATATGTTGCATTTCTATTTCTCACTATCATGGCCTGCTTCCTTCTTAAAGCATCTTACACAAAGTCTCAGATGCAAACAGGTAAAGGAAACTGTGAGAAGAGTGATGCAAAGACAGTTGTTCTCAGGGAAATGATGAAGACGCTTTTCAGCATTATCCTCATTTCATTGAGTGGAGTTAAATGAGATCAAATGCTCTTCTAATGTGGACTTTTACATGTTACCCTGCCTACCCTATTATCACCTCACTAGAATCTCAATTATTTTATAGCATTTTTTGGTGATTTACCCTATTATTACCATGGATCCTTCATAATAGTTTAATTTTACCAATCCATTTTAATATATAAATATGATCCAATATATTTTCTGAAATAATTTCTGGAGCTATATATTTAAGTTTCATAAACTACTGCCACAGAGGAAATCTTTACAAATAAAACATGAAGATAATATACAGTCACATAATCTGCTGTCAAACTGTGATACAAAATGTGTCAATTTAATTTCTTTGAAAATATATAAAAATCAAATTCTTAAGACTTTATAATAATAAACGTAGAAAAAATCACAATGATACTTTTCTCCATTTAACATATATAAATAAAGGAAGATAGTCTATGTCCAAGAAGAAAAGAGAAAGGAAAGGTTGCATTCATCATGAACCAACAGTACAATCCATCCACTGGGGAAAAGCACCTTGGGGTCATCCGGCTCTTATGGCTGCCAATCTTTTATTATGTCTATGGGTGGTCTAGTTTGAGAGACCCAAATTCAGGGCTAAGTTGCAGGTCAGATTTCTAAGGGTTTTCCTCCAACACATGGTACTTCTGTAAAAATGATGATAATGATCATACCTGATCATTATGAAAAAGTGGCCAGGAATTGTCTGGCCTCACTGTATGACCTGTGTAAACTTGAAAATTTCTCTGTGTTTTTGGATTTTGTAATGTAAACCTCTAGGAGCATTTCTGGCCATCTTTTTGGTTGTTGTTGCTGTTGTTGTACTCAGAAGGACTGAACCAAGGCTGCATCCCTAAACTTTTTTTCTGTTTTTCTTGTGGGACAAATTATATGCTTTAAGCAGACAAACTCCATTTTACCCTGAGACTCCATTGCATATGAGAAATGCTTCTCATATGAGAAAACCCTGCATATGTAATCCACTTTCTGCCAAGCACACCCTGTATGGCAACGTATAAGCCTAAAAAAATGTTTCAATTATTCTTTCCCATTGTATTATTAGGAACTACATATGTAAGTTGTTCTCATTTTAATTCCTATTTTTATTGGGCTACTTAATGTACTCTGACTGGGTAATTCTGACCCACTTCCCATGTTACTATGGTTTTGACTTACTGGTAGCTTGATGTTTAGAGCTATAAAAATGTACCCTACCTTCTGTAAAAGGTTGAAGGATGCAGAGCCGAATTTCTATCTGCCATTCCTTCCCACCATCTAAGAAACTTAATGTCCTACTTCAAGAATAACCCAGTGATTTATTTTCAATGTGCCACGTTGTATCACAGAAAATTGGGTCTTTCTACGTTGCATAGGAACTCCAGGATATTTTGAGGCTGGCTTCAATCCTGTGATCATTTTTCATCAACCTCCTCATGGGTGGGATGGCAGGTGTACACTCCTGTGCCCAGTTTGTGGCAGCCCATCATCTCACATGAGTTATTTCTCTCCAAACATTTTATTGTCCTCATTGGCATCTGCTTTGTTCATCATTAATTATGACTGATATAGGCTCCATATCAAGTTACCTACAAGTACTGATATAACATAATGAGGAAAAAAATAGTTGTACAAATAACAGTCAGTGTATTTAATTCCAAAATCTAAACAATCAATTTTGTTCACCAATACACTAACAGGAATATGTGGAGAAAAACAAAAATGCATTTATTACCTAGGAAAATATGAAAGCCTAAATATATGTGATTGATTAATAAAGGCATTTCTTAAATTTTCAGACAAGGGAATACTTGCAGAATTTTAAATAGATCATTTTAAAAGCTGAGTCCAAAGAATGAGTGATTAGAAACAAACTTAAGTCCCTAAAGAGATGCTCCTTTAGGTATTTCATACCTCTTCAATAGGAAAGGAGCTGAGAGAATCTAATAAATTTGTAGGATCATACCTATTGCATACTCAAGGTTGTAGATGGGGAAATTCCCTTAAGAAGTGTCCTGTAGCCACCCTGCTTGCACAGAGGGCACAGGAAGTTGTTCTACCATGCTAAGCAAGGAAGGCATTCAGAAACCACCATTGTACTAATTTTGGGGACCCAAATATGTTGTGAGCTGGTATCAGACTTTAGCATCATTTACATTGTGCCAGCTCTACAGGAATGCAGGGTGCTCAAATCAATGCCTTCCACCATCTATTCAAATAAAGGCTTGGTAGCCCAAGTGAACTGTAGCATAGTCTGAGGCCCTGCAGGCTCCCCCTGACAGGGTGACTAGGTAAAGCTGTGAATGTGCAGCAAAAGTTGGCATGGAATCCCAATAAATTAACAGTTACCAGTCACATAAACTCTCTGCCATGAAAAGGCAAAGAGAACCCCTGTGCTCTGCAACTGGCAAGGCCAAAGGGCAAGATTTACCAGGCCTTTTGGAAATATTGTCTTACATTCAGGAGTCCTAGCTGCTACAGGAGGAATTACAGATGGAGTTGTTTTCTCAGCTGATTTTTTATTTCCTCTACCCCACCCATTCTTTCCACAGCCCTACTAAGTCCTTTTGGAATAAGAAGGTTTATGTTCTACAGTGGATATTGATGCATGTAACTTGCTTTTGATTTTTATGGGGGCTTACAACCAAGATTTTACCTTCAGTTTCAGGTGAGATTTTTGGCTCAAACTTTAAGGTAAAGTTGGAATTGTTAAGACTAACAGACGCTTTGAGAGGGGCTAAATTCATTTTGCATTGTGAAATGGACATGAGTTTTGGAGGTCTGGGGTTGAAAAATTATGGAAGGGATGTGAGGTGTCTCAAAAAGTGCCTGAATTGAGGCAGGAATTTTCAAAGGTAGAAAGATTTGATTATGAGAGCTAAAACCTAATCAATCCATCTTAATTTGAATGAATTGATTGGGTGGTAGCTTTAAGTATTTGGGACATTGCTGGAGGAGGTGGCCCACTAGGATTAATCCCTGATAGCTTTCCTCTAACCCTAACTCTAACCCTCTTTCCCCTTTGCTGTCTTTGCTTACCTGGAGCCATATTTTGAGCATCTTCCCTATGATGTGCTGGTCCTCAGTGTGCCCCACTATGGGCATAAAAGTCATGAAATTGGCCGAAGATAGACTAAAACCTTGAACTCCTGAGAAAAAATATGTTTTCCCTAATCTGGGTTGTTTTTTGTTTATTGTGGGTGTGTTTTTTAAACCAGGTATTTTGGTCACAGCCATGCAAATCTGACACAATTATTCATCATAATCACATAGAGTGGAGAGTGTATACCAGAGATGACCAAATGGCCAAACTTATAATACACAATAAATCAGTCACATTATATTATCAGATTGAGGAGAAATAAGTGCACAGATAGATGTGCTGATTTAAAGATCTGTGGAATGTACCTGTAACAGAATGTCCTTCATCCTAAGTACAAACAATGCCTGTACAGGGTGGACTGATTTTGCAAAAGTTAGGGAAAGTCAAGCTAGAACATATATTGAATGATTTTATTTATATAAAATTTCACAAATATATAATTTCAGAGGTACAGAATATAACTAGAGTTTTCTAGTGTCTGTAAGACCATGTGTAACAGATTAGATGGTTCATCTGAAGTAATAAAAGTATCTGGGAACAAGTTGTAGTTGGATGATCTACAACGTGGTAATGTAGTAAATATCACTACATTTATAACTATGAACTGTCACAAAGGTAAACTTTATGTCATGTGAATTTCATGTCAATGATAAAAATAAATTTTTCTGCTCACCTACAGTGTGAATGGTTTCCACTTACAAGTTTGTGAGTGAGAGTTGCTCACCAGCCTTGATGTTACCTGATCCATACCAACACCCTTAATTCATAATGAGGAGACGGGGGCAGAGATGAAAACACACAGGGAGAACTATCAGTCTTTTCAGTGTTACTCATTTCCCAGTAATGACTTATGGCCCTGTGCAGCAGAACTGTTCCACTGTCCATGCTGGCACGTGGCCAGGTCCTCTCTCTTGGGCTCTGGAGGTGCTGCTGCCTGGTGGTGTGCTCAGGCCTCCTGCTGCCTCTGCAGGCTGAGCTCTGGGCTCCTGGGGGCCCTGCTTTCACTGGCCAGGCATCAGGTTCACAAAAAGCAGAGGTGACTGAGCTCCCCACCACATCCCACATGGCACTGTGCTGACTGGCGAGATTCACCCTAGCTGCAGATATCATTGATGGGAGAAGAAGGGGACACATGGTTCTGTTCCATGTTGACATCAAGTGACACTCAGGAGTGAGTAATAAGCAGTTAGAGTTTAAATGCATCTGAACTTCACTTTTATTCTGTTCAGCAAATTACAGTGTCATCCAAAGAGTCAGCTAGTCCAGAAAAAGATTTCTTATTTCTGAGAAGAATACAGCAACATGGAGAGTCCTTAAAACTGCACTATGCTTTTGGGGGTGATTGCCACTGCTGCAATAGGAACACAGGGACCCTGGGGACATCTTCACAGTGTTTGCACGTATAGTGTGTGAAAATTTTTCATGCTGATTCTGGATGGTTTAAAATTCTTTTTTTCAGATTACTATTACTTCTAGTACACTTGCAAAGTTCACCAAATTCCAGAGAAAAACAAACAAATTAACATTAAGACAGTAAGAACAAAATTCAAAATATGGTATAGGAAAGGTAGGTAGACAGGAATGTTTTTATACAACTGATAAACATGCATACATGTCAATAACAGTGGGAAATAAGATATTAAATGTAGAATACAATTTTCATTGGAATATTTTGAACATTAATCTCACCCCTTTCTTTTGATCACAAATACCTTTTTTTCACTTATTCTTTTTTTTGTTACTTTTTGTTTTTGGGGTTTCAGAGATTGAACCCAGGGGTGCTTAAGCACTGTGCAACATCCAAGCTCTTTTGATTATTTATTCTGAGACACAGACTTAACAAGTTGTGAGGTTAGCTTTGAGTTTACCATCCTCCTCTCTCAGCCTCCTGTGCTGCTGGATTACAAGCATGTGTCACTGTGCCCAAATTTTCAATCCTACTCTTAACAGTTTTACTGAGTGTATACTAAGTTGACTATCAGGATGTGTGTGTCTAGTGGTATCAATATAAATATAAAGTTTTGCAACATGTTGGAAACATATTTTGATTTTCATATCATATGTACCTCAGCATTCCTTAATGGTTTATCAAAGACACTAATCAATTTCCTAATTGGAAAATGTAATTTAGAAATAATTAATTCTTGGTTCCTTGAAACCAAATATTTTTTAGCAGTTTTGAAATGATCTATTTATCATATATTTAATTATTTTAAATAGTATCAAGAGAAATGCAAAAAAATAAAAACTCCTGGCTTTTCACTTACAGAGAAAGCACTTGGGCAGTCCCTCTTCATGTTCTTGGAGTTAAAACATGCTAGTTCTCCTCACACACGTTGTCCTGACTCTCACTTCTACCAACCCTTTCTGTTACTTATACCTTCATTTTTATTGTCTTTAAGAGGGAATTTTCTGTAGGTATTTTTTTGCCACTTAAGTGAGGATGTCATACTGAATCATACTAAAATTTTAAGATCAATCTATGCAATCTAAGCCATATTTTTTTATTTTAAAAATCCAGGTTCAAAAAGTCACCATATCTTTAGAATCTACTGAAAATGTCTAAGGTCCTATGTAAAAAAAATAGTTGGTGCTTTGTAAATTTATTTTATTGTATTTATACATGACTCTGCATCAGTTCTCCATAACTGGAAGTTCCCCAATATTGATTGGTATATGAAAAAAGAAAGTTGAATTGAGAAGAATTTATTAAACTATACCTAAATCACACAAGGAAAAAAGGACATGAAGTAAGTTCCTATAATTTAAATTAGTTGTGGAGAATTTCTAAGTTCTATTGGAGAAAGAAAAACAGGAGGTGGTTTAGTGTTAAAAACAATAATAAAGAAAGAACACTAGGGACATATAACAGTTGATTGAGTGCTTGCCTCCCATGCACCAGACTCTGGGTTCAACACTCAGCACCATACACACAAAAAAAATTAGAACATTTTGAAAAAGAAAGAAAATGTCTCCATAGTTCTATGCAACTTCTAGATTTAAACCCATGTTTATGTCCCATCTGTATGTGACAGGATGTTCTGGGATGATCAACCAAAACTCTTGAAGATCCAAGAATCCAGGATAAAAGTTGAAAAACCTGACAGATTTCCATAAAGAAACCTGATTAGTTTCATCATACATACTTTCAGAATTTTTCATGTTTATTTGACTTTTTACATATGTACCATTTTATTTTTCCTTCACAGTACTCAAATTATGTTTTAAAGATGATAATTTACTTCTTTTAGTAAACCCAGTATCCAGAGAATTTTGTCACATTATGAATCATTAGTAAATATTTGTGGAAAGGTTACCTAATTTGAAAATATTTTTCTTTATGCCCACAGGCAAGGGTGAGTTATTGCAAAAGATGGTACACTGTATTTCTTATAGATGTGAAGAGAGGAATTCACCAATTTAGGAGTTACTCAATTGTAAATAAGTTAAATAAAAACTTAGTTCATGTTAGTAGTTAGTGGATCATGATACATTGCATTTTTTATTAACTACTACACATGAAGTCGTGCACTTGCTACTAAGAGAATAAAAACATGAAGGAATACATGGTCAAAAATCAATGAATTTGCAACAGCAATTGGGGAATAAATACATACTGATTTACTGAAAGGTAGAATAACATATTAATTTTTTTTAACTACTTTTTAGTTGGACACAATATCATCTTTATTTTATTTATTTATTTATTTAATGTGGTGCTAAGGATTGAACTGGGGCCTCACACATGCTAGAGGAGTGCTCTACCACTGAGCCACAACCTCAGCCCTAACATGTTGATTTCTAACACTAGAGAGAAATAGAAGAATAATTAGAAGCTACGAAGAAGGTTTCTGAGGAAAAGTTACATTTGAGCCTCCTTTAAAGCTCAGTACGTAGTAATGAGGAAAATGGAATCATTATGTCACAGTAGAAAAGGCCCTCTGTCAGCAAGTTCTAGGACATGCTGTGAACAAGGGGGTCACTGAGGCATGAGATTCAGTTTTATGTCATGGAGAAATGGGGAATAGGACAAGCAAGAGATTGCAATTAGACTGAGTAGGGGTCCTTGAAATTTACTGTGAAATTAACACCAACCTACCTGTGTCTGGGATCACACCCCTGACCCTCGGGGACACAAGAAATTTAAGTAAGGGCCAGACAATCTTATGAGAAAGATTGCTTTTCTAAGGGTGAGTGTGGTTAACCTGGCAAGGTGCTGAGGTGGACCCAGGTTTTCAGAGAGCTGAAGAAATGACAATTTTGCTGATTTTGGATTGAACCAGTCTGAGCTGCTTCAGAAGTACTACAAATATTAGCAAAATCTTCCTTTTAGTGTATACAGTCAGCATCACTTTGTATAATCATGACATTTGGAGGAAAGGATTAAAATGGAAGGTGTCAACAAGACAATGACAAATTATTATATAGATAAAGGAATCTTTAACTTCATAGTGCTGAATACAGAGCAAAAACACATTAAGGTAAAAAATAAAAGTCTAGGAGAATGTCAACTGAGCTGGAATCTGGAGCATTAAACACCTCACACTGATGTGTTGGAGAGAAAAAGAGAGCCCCAGTGGGAACAGGACCAGATACCTATCTGAGATTGTGTGGCCTGCATACAGGACCACCCCATCCTGGGGAGAAGCAGGGAGAGTGGGGGACTTCAGGAGAGTCCAGGTGCAGTCAGATCCCCTCAGTTTACCACAGCACTAGACCGGCAGCCCTGGAATGGCAATGATTGAATACTTGCGATGCTTTCCTCGTGAGAAAAATTTTTTCATGTTCATGGAGATAAATACTCCTATATAATGAAGAATTTACTATGTAAAAATATTAGAAAATTGGGCTGGGGCTGTGTCTCAAATGGTAGCATGCTTGCCTGGCATATGTGGGGTGCTGGGTTCAATCCTCAGCACCATAAACAAATAAAATAAAGATGTTTTGTCCACCAAAATCTAAAAAGTAAATATTAAAAAATTCTCTCTCTCTTTTAAAAAAATAGTACAATGTAAATCTTGAGAGACAATACAACAAATATTATAAAATTAATTACAATAGAAATTATTAATCATACTTTGAATTTTTTAGTGTGGAAAAATGGCAAAACAATGTTGAAATTGTATTCATGGAAGAGAATAAAGGTATCTATATTATAGATCATTAAAAAAAGAAAAAAATCTCACACACTCTGCATGGAGTCTCAAGAGGTCAGGGGAGACCTGATGGGGAGCTGAGGACAAGCCCTGAATGTCACACACACACCCTGGGCAGCAGACCTCCACACCTGCACTGGGAGGTGCACTCTGCTCAGAAATGAGTAAAAATATCAGAAAACCAAGAGTGACCTTCCTCTGCAGGGAAAGCTACTGAAAAGTACAAGAAAAAATGGTGCATATGAATATATAAAGTAATTGCAGTAAATCTGTTTTCTTTCCACTTTTATCTATTTATCTTCCCAGTCAACCAGAATTTACAGCAAATGGCCAATGCCACCATGGTAACTGAATTTCTCCTCCTGGGCTCTCCTGATGACTGGGATCTGAGTTTCCTCTATTTCACAGTATTCCCAATGACCTACCTAGCTACCTTGTTAGGGAACATTCTCATCCTCACTATCACCACTGCTGACAAGAACCTGCACACACCCATGTACTTCTTCCTCAGGAACTTGTCCCTCTTGGACATGTGCTACATTTCCATCACTGTACCCAAAGCCTGTGTCAACTCTCTCACTGGCAACAGGGCCATTTCAGTGGCTGGCTGTGCAACACAGATTTTCCTGGTCATTTTCTGTGCATGTGTTGAACTTTTGTTTCTCACCATCATGGCCTGGGACCGCTATGTGGCCATCTACCAGCCCCTCCAGTACCTGCTCATCATGAACCCCCAGTTTTGTGTCCACATGACCCTGGCTTCCCTGCTCAGTGGTCTGCTATATGCAGGTGTGCACACTGGGAACACATTCCGGCTGTCCTTCTGCCAGACAAACGTGGTCCACCAGTTCTTCTGTGATGTTCCCTCTCTGTTGAAGCTGTTTTGCTCTGACACCACCAGCAACATGGTTCTCTTTTTGGTCTCTACTGTGGCAATTGGTGGTGGTTGCTTTACTCTTATTGCCATGTCATATTTTCGCATATTTTCTGCTGTGCTGAAATTTCCTACCAGAGCCCCAGGGAAGGCCTTCTCCACCTGCACCCCTCACATCCTCGTGGTGTCCATCTTCCTCAGTTCTGGCACAGCTGTGTACCTGAGGTCTGCAGCAACTTCTGACACCCTCCAGGACATGGTACTCTCTGCCTTTTACACCATGTTTCCTCCCTTCCTGAATCCTCTCATCTTCAGTCTCAGGAACCAGCAGGTAAAAGATGCTGTGAGGAAAGTAATGGGAAGACAGCTGTTCTCAGGGAAACAATAAAGATGCATTTCAGCATTATCCTAATTTCACTGTTTAAGGTTCTTAATCAGAGATCATGCTCTTCATAGCTGTGCTTCAGAAGTCATAGTGCTTATTTTAAGGTCACCTTATTGGGTCCTGGGTACTTCAACTTATAAAATAATTTTTGTTTTAATTTATAACATCATTTCTATTTATTCTTCATAAAATGTATAATGTTAGCAAATACATTGTTAATGAATGAGTATAATTCAAGCTGTGTACTGTAATCATTTGAGATTATATCTGTTTATGATTCATCAAATAGTTTGTAATACTTCTATCAAGTAAAGTTACAGATGCAAACCTTACAAATCAATAATGAGAACAACCTGAAATCATTTGATCATATTTAGTAATCTCATTTAGTGATGTGTGAAATAAATATGGAAGATCTCTGATACACAATTGTGTCAATTTGAGTACATTGTAAATACACAAAAATCAAATCCTAAAGAAGTTATTACCAAAAGTGTAGAGGGAATCAGAGTAACATTTCTCTCCTTCTGGAATATAAAAAAAGAGAAAAGTCCTTGTCCAAGTAGTAAACAGAGGGCCATGATTACCAATCCCTGTGTCAAAACAGTCAAATTCATCCCCTGGAGAAGCCAAATTGCCTTCCTAGGCCATGTTGGCTGCCAGTCCTTTTTATGTCCATGATTGACCCAGAGATGGGGTCCAAACATTGGGGCTAAGTTGCAGGTGAGCATTCAGATGGTTGCCTTCCCCATGAAAAATTAACTCTGTAATATTTAAGACATCTGTCATGTCTGATAAAAATGAAATGACAGACACTAATTATCTGACCTAATTGTCTGCCCTATGTCAACTGTCAACTTTCTGTAAGTATGTAATGTAAGCCTGTATCTGTACAGTCAAAGGAAAAGAGAGCATCTGCCTGTGCTCTGCAAATGGCAAAGCCAAAGAGCAGGAATACCTAAGCACTTTGGAAATATCTTCTTGTTGTCAAGAGTCTTAGATGCTACATGAGGAATTACAGGTGGAGTTGAGGGACATATTTGTTGAACTGGGTTTTGCATTTCCTCAGCCCTAATCCATTCTTCATATCCCCCTATTACTGCCTTTTGCTTATGGAAGATTTACTGTCTGCTAGTGAATACTGGATGTATGTATTTTCTTTTGATGTTTTATAGAGGTTCACAGCCAATAGTTTACCTACAGTTTCAGGAAAGATTTTGGACTTCCATTTTGGAGCACTGCTGGAATTATTAAGACTATGAAACACTTGGAGATGGAGTAAGTTAATTTTGCATTGTGAAATGGACATGGGGTTTGAGGGGCCAGCAGTAAATTTTATGAATGTGATGTGAGGTGTCTCCCAGTAGTTATTTTGTTGAAGCAGAAGTTTTTGTCATTTTGTCTCTGTGTCTTCTATTCTGTGCCATTGGTCTACATGTCTCCTTTGGTGCCAAGCCCATGCCATTTTTGTTACTATAGCGCTGTAGTATAGTTTAAGGTCTGGTATTGCAATGTCTCCTGCTTCACTCTTCTTGCTAAGAATTGCTTTGGCAATTCTGGGTATTTTATTTTTTCCAAATAAATTTTATTATTGCTTTTTCTAGTTCTATGAAGAATGTCATTGGGATTTTAATTGGAATAGGATTAAATGTGTATAATGCTTTTTGTAGTATGGCCATTTTGACAATATTAGCGGAATCATCCTGTGACCCATAGCTGGGTCATCCCATTCCTTTATATTTATGCAAAAAAACTAAAGCAGTACACTACAGTGATATAGCCATATCAAAGTTTGTGGAAGCAAAATTCACTATATCCATTTATGAAACTAGCCCAGATGATGGTAAACAGATGAATGAATAAGGAAAATGTGATATATGTACACAGTAAAGTTTTATTCATTTAAAAGAAATAATTAAATTGTGATATTTTCTGGTTAATGGGTGGAGGGAAAAAAACATTATGCTAAGTGAAATAAGACAGACTCAGAAAGGCAAGGGTCAAATGATTTCTCTCATAAGCAGAATCTAGAGGAAAGTAAGGGGGAAATTTGGGTTGGATATTATAAAGACCTAGGGAAGACATGTGGAATAGAAGAAAGAGATCCAGAGAAAGGCAGAAGGGATAGGAAAGGGTCATGAGTGTGTGTAAATGTACTATAGTGGATTCCATCTCTATGTGCATCTATAAAACTCCAATTAAAAATAAACAAACAGAGGCTGGGGTTGGGGCTCCATGGTAGAGTGTTCATCTAGCACATGTGAGGCCCTGGGTTTCATCCTCAGCACCACATAAAAATAAATAAATGCAATAAAGGTACTATGTACAACTACAACGAAAACAGATTTGAAAAACAAATAAATGATCAGATGAGGTTAAGTTAGACTAGTAGAATAGAACAGGGGAATCAGGGTAATGAGGAGGGGAGAAAGGGGATCCAGGGACTGTAATCAAGTAAATTAAGTTCTCTGTGTGTATAATTATATTAAAGTGAATCTTTATGTACAATTAAAAATCACCAAAAGGCAAAATAAGTAAAAAGAGTTCCATAAATAAATTCAAAGATAAGCATTTTCTACCATTGGAAATGTAGCACATCAGGTAAATGCTGGGAACCAGGGGAGAGATGACCTCTGAAAGCTGCAGAAGAGACTTCTGAAAGGAGGGTCTGCTAGTGAACTTGGTATTGGGGGTTGTGAGTGGATCTTGCAGTGCGAGGATGGGGACTTCTGGTAGGAAACTATGCCTGGCCAAGACAAGCATCCCTGAAGCCTTCAAAGCAGCTGGTTCTAAATATGACCTGTGATAAAACAGAAGAACCCAGTTACTGGTATTAATCACTGCTTATCACACTCAGAGGAAACTGTAAAAAAAAAGAATGTTTAATATGACAAATTCTCAGAAGTTAATGAGGAACAACTACAGAGGATTTATATGCATTGAACTACAGAGGAGGTTGAGATAGAGAAGAAATTTTTATTTTGATAAATTTGTCACCAGTGGCTTTTCTGTTAATTTTAATGTACTACCAAAAAACTCAATTAACAAAAAACATCATATTTACAAGAGCATCAAACTATGTGTATACTTCAAAAGAATTTGAATAATTAAAATAAGATGTACTCTGTATAAATCTGTCAAAATACACTCTACTGACATTGATAATTTAAAAAGAACACATTTTTTGAAAATATAAACAACTTAAGACTAAATTTAACCTAAGAAGTGAACAATCAGTGCACTTAAAATTACAAAATATTGATGAATGAAATTAAGACAGAAAAAATAAATGGACTCAGCCCTCTGGACCTGAGTGCACACAGCTGGACCAGGCACTGAGGGCAAAGGGCCACCCAGCTGGAGTTGCAGCTCCCTTGGTCTGTTTGGGAACACTGAGACAGTCCGAGAAAAGATGTGGAAAGAGCAAAAGAGACAGTGGAGGAGATCAGAGCCCAGAAGACATGATACATAGTAACTTGAATTTTCCTACCTTCATACCAACTATAAGGGGAGCCTCTGAATCAATGTGAGGAGAAAGTAATGTCCTCTCAAGTGTGTGATTGAAAGTGTGGGTTGTTTTAAAATGGATAAATCAAATTTTAAAAGAGAATAAATGATATTGACTGGCCTTAAACTTCATGTCATTTGGTGGAACTCTTGTAGCTACAGTTGAGAGAAATCAGTGTACTCACATACTGCTGACAAGAACAACAGTTAGTCCAACATCATATGCACAAATTTGTCCATCAAATATTGGCATAAGTGCATCCCAAGATCAACTCACCTAGATGCTTCCTGAACTGTGGTGTACCTTCCATGTATTATGTGTGAAAATGTCTGACATTTTATATGTGGTCATAGTCTGTTGGTTGATCAATCTTTCACATTTCTGAAGTTGGGAAAAATATTTTGTATGGACTTTGTCCTGAAGAACAAACTCCTTTTTTAAAAAAATTAAGAATAGACTAATTTTAAATGAGAGGCATTAGAAGCAACTGGAAAATACCCCTTTTACTAAGACTATCAATAAAAATAGAACCATACAAGGCAAAACATATGAAATTCATGAAGAACTACTAAGGCAGAAGGTGTTGCACTGAATGCCTGCATCAAAAAAGCAGAAAGACTAAGTGCAGACCCTACCATGACAACAGAAAACAGACACCTACACGTGTAAAAAGCAGTTGGAAAATAAATGATAAACATTAAATCAGAAATAAGCAATTAACACTAAATATCAACAGAAAATATCAAGAAAACAAAAAGTTGTTTGTAAAAACAAAAACAAAATTAGCAAATCTTTAGCTATGCTAACAATAAAAAAGACCCAAATAAATAAAATATCAAAGAATAAAAAGAAGACCACTTCACTAATGTTGCAGAAATGATAAGACCTATTAGCAGCTCGTATAAACAAACACATACCAACATATTGGAAAATCTATGCAAAATGAATAATTTGGGGACAGATGTAACACACCAGAACTGAATTATGAGAAAATAAAAGACCCAGATATCAATATGACCAATAAATTTGAATCAGTAATAAAATATTCCCAGTAAAGAAACCTCCAGCAGATCATGTCTTCACTACTGTTTTAAAAAACCTTCAAAAAAAAAAAAGAGACACCACGTCTCCTGAAACAACTCTAGGGAACTGAAATTAACTTCAACTCCTCAAGTCACATTCCACAAACCATCATTTCCCTAATATAAGATCCAGAAAACGACACAAAAACCACCAAAAAAGAAAATTATAGACCCATATCCTTGAACAAGATATATACAAGCACTCTCAGCAACATCTAGAAAACCAAATCCAATGGCACATGAAAACAATAGCACTCCATATATATGGAATCTAACCCAGGAACCAACAAAACCCAATAGACAATGATTGACAAATCACACACTACTTAACAGAACAAAAGACCAAGATGGCTATAGGTAGTAGATATATGGACTTTTAAAAATGCTGATATGAATATATAATGGAAACTTACTCATCCACTAAAAGAATAAAATAGTAATAAGTGCTATAATGTGAACCAATTGTGAAAATATCAGGCTGAGTGAAGATCACACACTGAATGATCTACTTATACAACATCTCCAGGACATAAATTCTAACAAAGAGATTGTACTTAGTGCCTTCAAGTGACAGTAAGTAAAGATAAGCTGGGACAATAGATAGATGTTTCATTAAGACTGAAACAAATACTTGGGAATAAGATGTAGTTGGATGTTGTACAATTGCATATTTTTGTACATAACACTGAATTGACAATTACAAATTGTTACAAAGGCTAAATTCATGACATGTGCCTTTCATCTCCATGACAATAAATTTTGTAGCTAAACTACAGATAGTGTTAGATTTTTCCCACTTACAGGTTGTGGAGTGAGTGAGAATTGCCCACCACCCTTGATGTTAACTGATCCCTATAAGCACCCCTAACTCACACTGAGGTCAAGGAGGGCAGAGATGAAAACACACAGGGAAACATCAGTCTCTCCTCAGTGTTACTCATTCCTCAATAATGACTTAGAGTGATGTCCAGCAGAGGAGTTTCTAAGTGTCATTCACTGTCCGTGTTGGTACATGGCCAGGTCCTCTCTCCTGGACTCAGGAGGGCTGCTGCCTGGTGGTTTGCTCAGGCTTCCTGCTGTCTCTGCAGGCTGAGCTCTGGGCTCTCTGGGGCCCTGTTCCCACTGGCCAGGCACCAGGTTCACATAAAGCAGGGGTGACAGAGCTCCACACATTCTACATACCATATGCTGACTACCCAGATGCACCCTGACTAACTACAGACAGAGTAGATGGGAGAAGCCAAGGAGAGACTCAGTTCTGCTCCCCTGTGGAGAACAGGATACATTCAGGAGTAAATTCTTGGCATTATAGTCCAAAGGCATATGAGCCTCATCTTTATCCTGCTCAGCAAACTGCAATCTCATCCAGATTATCATCTAGTCCAGAAAGTTAATTCTGCAGAGAATAACTGACACACAGAAGTCTTGTAAACACTGTAGTTTTTTGCGATGATTTCTATTCTTCACTGATAGTATACCTGGAGTGTGGTGAAGATTTGCACAGTTTTCGCAAGTACCGCATGTGATAGTTCTTCATGCTGCCTCTTGTGGGTTTAAAATCCTTCTTTTCAATTCACTTTTACTTACCACACACTCAATTTCACAAACTTATCTGCACAGATTAGAGAGTTGACAGAGAAATATATTCAGATTAAGGCAACAGGGATCAAGTACCAAATACATTGTAGGTGACAGGGAGGTAGATGAATGAATTCGTTTATACAAATTGCATACTTAAATATTTTTAGTAGCTGTGGGAAATAAAACCATCTAATATTGTATACAATTTTCATTGAAACATTTTAAATTTATGAACCTTACCTTTTTGTCCTGATCACAAATACGTTCTCTTTTTCAATAATTTTCACACTTTATATTAAATGTATATCAGATGTGATGGGGATGTGTGTTTATTGGTAGAAATATAAAAAAGACAGTTGTGCAGTCTTTACAAGTACATTAAGAAGGTATGGATGTAATAAAGTACTCCTCAGCATTCCTCTGTGGCTGATCAACAGCACTAAGCCATAATTAATAATATAGAAAGATATAATTTAGAAAATAATGAATTCCTGTATCTTACACTCAAGAAATCTTTGCATATTTACATGCAATCTGTGTGCCATACCTTTCCTCATGTTAAGCACTATCAAGAGAATTACCAAAAGGGAAAGCTCCCAGCTGTCCCCACTTTAGGAGGAAAGCACCTGGAGCCGTCCCTCTTATACTTCTGGTATTAAACCTATGCTAACTTCTCCTCCTACTTCTGTTTCTGATGTTCATGCTACCTGACTTTTGCTTTATTTATGTACCCATATTTTGGATTTTATTAGGAAATTTTTAATAATCATTTCACCCCTTAAAGAAAGATGTAGTTCTGAACACTCTAAAATTATTGAGGTCAAGCTACACAAAGTAAAGCTTATTTTAATGTCAAAGAATCTAGGTTCTAAAGTACTCATATTTTGTAGTCCTATAGGAATACTTTGAGTGATTATAAATGTTAGGTGGTGATGCATATATTTATTGTATCACATCCATAATCTTAACTTTTCTATGAGACTGATCCATGAAAACAGTAAGTTTAATTCAAAGAAGTTTTCAAGATGTAATTAAATCACATAAGCAAAAAAGGACATCAATTAAGATGATATAATTCAATCTACTTCATGGAGAATTAACTAATTTCTTTTTGAGAAACAAAAACAGTACATATATTAGTAGAAAAGAATCTAGAAAGAAAAAAATGTCTGCAGTTCTACATCAGCTTCCAGATCCCAAACACATATTCAATTGTCCATGTCATTTTTGCCACAAATGTCTAGAGGTTTTCACCAAGGACTGCTGGAGAGCCCAGAAGTCAGTATAGAAGATTTTTAATATGGATTTATCTCATCACCCAACATCTTATGAACTTGTCATATGTATTTACGGATCATTATATTATTTCTCTCATCTAAATCAAATTATTTAAAAATACCAATACTTCTCTTCTTTCCAAAACCTCAGTATCTGAAACACCTGTAGTCATATTTGTATCATTGGTAAATACCTGTTGACAAATTTCTGCTTTAAAGAGACCTTACCTTGCAAGTGCACAAGCCCCTGGGCCTGCATGACCTCACACCAGCCTGTACTGTGAGTGCTACAGCCATGTAGAAGGGACAGAGCCTGTTTGGGAGCTCTTCATCTGTAAGTCAGTAGAATACAGAAAGCTAGTGCCAGTGAATAGTCATTCAACAAAGCCACCAGGCATTAGTTCATTAACCACTGTGCAGGAAGTCCTGGACTTTCTACTAAAAGGAGAAAAATTTGAATGATACAATGTCCAAAATCAAGGAATTTGTACCAATGACTTGATGATTGATTACATAGTGATTTATTAAAAAATGGTATAACATACTGATTTCTAACAGTACACAGAAGTGGAAAAAATTTGAAAGTCTACAAAACCCCAGAGAAATTTTTTTTAATCTGAGCGTCCTTGTGTCCCAATACACAATAATGGAGTAAATTAGTTTTTAGAAAATTTTTGGTTGAACTTTTTGGGTCTTCTAGGTATACAATCATGTCATTGGCAAATAGTGCTAGTTTGAGTTCTTCTTTTCCTATCTGTATGACTTCATTTCTTTTGTCTGTCTAATTGCCCTGGCTAGATTTTCAAGAACTATGTTGGATATAAGTGGTGAAAGAGGGCATCCTTGTCTTGTTCCAGTTTTTAGAAAAAAAAATGCTTTCAATTTTTCTCCATTTAGAATGATATTTGCCTGGAGCTTAACATGATAGATTTTACAATGCTGAGATATGTTCCTGTTATCCCTAGTTTTTCTAGTGTTTTGAACCTGAAGGGGTGCTTTATATTGTCAAATTCTTCCTCTGCATTATTGATTTGATGATAATTTTTATCTTTGAGTCTATTCATTTGATGATTACATTTATTGATTTCCATATGTTGAACCAACATATGTAAATCAATAAATTTGCATCCTTGGGATGAACCCTACTTGATCATGGTGTACTATCTTTTAAATATGTTTTTGTATTCAATTTCCCAGAATTTTATTGAGAATTTTTGCATATATATTCATTAGTGATATTTATCTGAAGTTTTATTTCTTTGATATATCTTTGTCTAGTTTTGGAATCAGGGTGATATTAGCCTCATTTAATCAGTTTGAAAGTGTTCCCTTTTTTTCTATTTTATCAAATACTCTGAGAAGTATTGGTTTTAGTTCTTCTTTAAAGGTCTTGTACAACTCAGCTGTGTGTCCATCTGGTCCTGGGCTTTTCTTGGTTGGTAGGCTTCTGATGGTGTCCTCTATTACCTTGCTTGAAATTGTTTTGTTTAAATTGTGTATATCATTCTGATTTAGTTTGGGCACATCATATGCCTCTAGAAATTTGTCAATGCCTTCAATATTTTCTAATTTATTGGAGTGAAAATTTTCAAAATAATGTCTAATTATCTTCTGTATTTCTGTGGTGTCTGTCATGATATTTTCTTTTTCATCATGTATCTTACTGATTTGAGTTTTCTGTCTCCTCTTTGTTAGCATGGCTAAGGGTCTGTCAATTTTATTATTTTTTTCAAAGAATCAACTTTTTTGTTTTATCAATTTTTTTTCAATTGTTTCTTTTGTTTCAATTTCATTGATTTCAGGTATGATTTTAATTATTTCCTGCCTTCTAATGCTTTGTGGGGTTGATTTATTCTTCTTTTTCTAGGTCTTTGAAATGTAATGTTAGGACATTTATTTGTTGACTTTTTTTATTTGAAGGAATAAACTTTTTGCAATGAGTTTTCCTCTTAGAATTGCCTTCATAGTGTCCCAGAGATTTCTATATATTGTATCAGTGTTTTCATTTACCTCTAAGAATTTTTTAATCTGCGCATTTCTAGCCCATGACCCAAGCTGACTTCATGAAAGAAGGTTTGAAAAGTCTTGAGAAAATGCTAGGGAGTTTTAAATTAAAGAGACAAGACTCTAATTACCTTTAAAACCAGCTCCAGGATGGCTCCTCCCAGCTCCAGCCTCAAGCCACCGAATGTGGTAGTGAGGTTTACTAAAGAGGGTAACAAGAGAGAAAGAGAACACACCAAGGAGTGGACTTTTATTGGGGAATGAAAAATTCTGGGGAAAATCCCATTCAATGAATATTAAGGGGGGCAGCATCCCAAGGTCAAGGGCAATGATTGGGTCTTTGGGGCAGTGGCCAAACACGACTCTGCACAGACAAGCCCTCGGACTTGGAGAAGGATGGGGAAAGCTAAGACACAGCTGTGCCTAAATGCCTTTCACCAAGCCAAGGAGGTAACTCAAATAATGTTCGAGGATGGCCTCCTATTGCAACCTATTGTTCATTTGATAGCATATTATTTAGTCTCCAGGTGTTTAAGTAGCTTTTATTTTATATTTTATATTTTGTCATTGATTTCTAATTTTATTCCATTGTGAGCTGATAGAATTCAGAGTAGTATATCCACTTTTTTTGTATATACTAACAGTTGCTCTGTGGCATAATATATAGTCTATTTTAGAGAAGGATCTATGTGCTTCTGAGAACAAAGTGTATTCACTCCTTGATGAATAATATATTCTATATATGTTAATTTAGTCTAAGTTATTTATTATATTATTCAATTATATAGTTTCTTTGTTCAGTTTTTGTTTGAAAGATCTATCCAGTGGTGAAAGAGATGTGTTGGAGTCACCCAGTATTATTGTGGGTGATCAACTTCTTATGATTGCCCTTTCAATAGTCATATAATCTAATACCTCTATATTATCACATCCTACCTCATAAAATCTCAAATAATTATTATTGTTTTGACTCTTAAACTTGAGAAGAGTTTGATTGATAAACATAGATACTTCATTTTGGGGGGCATATATATTTATAATTATTGTCTTTTTGATGTATGTTTCCCTGAAGCAGTAAGAAATGTCCATCTTTATTCCTTTTGATTAACTTTGGCTTGAATTCTATTTTGTTTGATACAAACATGGAAATAGCTGCTTGTTTACACAGACGATGTGAATAATATATTTTATCCCAACCTTTCATCTTCAGTCTGTGTATGTCTTTTCCTATGAGATGAGTCTCTGGAAAGAAGCATATTATTGGATCTTTTTTAAAAATCCAATCTACCAGTCTATGACTTTTGACTGGTGAACTTAGGCCTTTGACATTCAAAGTTATTATTGAGATATGGTTTGTATTTCTGGTCATTTTTGTTTATTTTAGTATTTAACTTGACTTGGATTCTCCTTTGTTTGGTGTTTCCTTTATTATAGTTCTTCCATTTGCAGATTTTATTGTTGCTTTTTTACTTCCTGCTTGTAAAATATTTTGCCAAGAATTTTCTATTGTGCAGGCTTTCTTGCTGTAAATGCTTCAACTTTTGTTTATCATGGAAGGTTTTTATTTTGTCATCAAATATAAAGCTTAATTTTGATGGCTATGAGATTCTTGGTTGGCATACATTATATTTTAGAACTTGGTATATGTTGTTCCAGGATCTCTGCCCACCCCAGAGCCCTGTGACCAGCAACTGGAGAGAGGCGCCCCATGCTAGGTTCTTTATTTACCAAAGCATGGCTCCACAGCCCAACATTAGGTTACACATAGGCTTGAGGCCACCATCACCATGAAACTTAGATATCACTGTTTCTATCAAGGAACAACAATAACGACCTGGTAAGACATCACCAAGGTTCCTGTGGTCTTGGCTGCACTAGAGGTATCTCTACCAGGGGTGCTAAAAGTTATCCTGTTGCTGATGTGAAAGGGAATCTTGCATGGGGTTGCCTCTCTCTTGTTTCTCCTACTAAAAGCCAATTTCTTATGATTGCCCTTTCACTAGCCATATAATCTAATATCTCTATATTATCACATCCTACCTCATAAACATCTCAGCCAAACCTCACCCTCTCTTCTACCATTAGAAACTATAAACCATTCCACAAACCTATTGACTATATGGTATAAGATAAGCAAACTCATCATTTATGGTTATAGTGACAAAACTGTTAATATAAAAATAGAAGCTTAATGATATAGGGATACACATTGGGTACATTGAGCACTGTAATATTGATCTCCCCCTTAAATGTGAGGTATTGGTAACCTCTAAAGATATTATAAGACAATAGGGCAGAAGCTATAATACATCGCATCTATGCTGCAAGAGAGGAAGTCACATAGACATCATGAAAAAACAAGGGAGGAAAGTTCCCCAAACAAACCAAGATACTACAACAATAGAATCCATAGATAGAACCATAGATGATGTATAAGACAAGGAATTGGGAATATACATAACTAAAATGACCTGGGAATTAAAGAACAATGTAAGTGAGCAGATATAGGCAAGAACCAATTACTCCAGCAAAGAGATAAGAGCACAAATACATGCAACCATCAATAACACCAACAAAGAGATAAGAGAGCAAATACAGGTAGCAAGAGATTACTTCAAGAAAGAGATAGAGATTCTGAAAAACAAACAAACAAACAAAAAGAAACCCTTGAAATTAAAGAAACAATAAGCCAACTAAAAAATCCTCAATAGTCAGCATCAACAACAGACTAGATCACTTGGAAGACAGAACCTCAGACAATAAAGAAAAAATATACAATCTTGAAAAGTTGGCCTCACAGTGGAAATAGTAAAAAACCATGAACAGAATATCCAAGAATTATGAGATACCATCAAAAGACCAAATTTAAGATTTATTGAGATAGAGGAAGCTTCACAGATTCAAATCAAAGGAATGCACAATCTCTTCAATGAAATAATATCAGAAAATTTCCCAAGCATAAAAATGAATTGGAAAATCAAATAAAATAGACCAAATGTACAAAATTACAACATATCTACACTAAGACACATTACAATGAAAATGCCCAGCATACAGAATATAGATAGAATTTTAAAGGCCACAAGAAAAAAAAATGAAATTACATATAAGGAAGACCAATTCAGATCTCAGCAGATTTTTCAACCCAGATCCTCAAAGCCAGGAGATCCTGGAACAATTTATTACCAGTTTTGAACTTGATTTAGTTTCTCCTTTGATTGGCTTTTTGTTTAGTGTATTTTTGCCCTATGCTGGTTTTCACTGTTTTTTTTTTTTATTTCAACCTCATGGTATATGTTGCTGAGAATGTACTGTACTGCAGGCTTTCTAGTTGTGTATTATTTTAATTTTTGTTTATAATGGAAGGTTTTTATTTTATCTTCAAATCTGAAACTTAATGTTTTTGGATATAAGATTCTTGGTTGGCACCTATTTTCTTTTGGAGTTGGTATATGTTGTTCCAGGAACTCCTAGCATTGAGGCTGTGGGTTGATAAATCAAATGAGATCCAAAATAGTTTCCCTCATAGGAAATTTCATAATTTTCTCTTGCAGCCTTTAAAATTTCATCCTTCTCTGTTAGGTATTTGTGCATTCATGTGGGTGTCATAATTTTGTTCATTTGGGGATCCTGAAAGACTCTTGTATTTTACTTTCCATTTCATTTCTCAGTTTGCAGAAATTTTCTGGTATTATTTCACTGAAAATATCATGTGTTCCTTTGATTTGTATATCTATGCCTTCTTCTACACTGATAAATCTTACATTTTGTTTTTTTCATATTGTCCCATAATTCTTGGAATTTCTGTTTATGGTTTCTTACCACCATCTCTTTGTGGTCAATTTTATTTTCAAGATTATAGAATTTCTGTTTGATTTAATTTCATAATCTCTCTTTATTGAAGTAATATTTTACCTCCTGAAATTTGTCTCTGATTTCACTCTTTCCATCATACTTCCTCTGACATCAGCTTAACTGAGCATATTCTGAACTTCTTCTCTGATATTTCTTCCACTTTGTTGTCAATGGATTCTGTTTTTCTAGCATCTTTCTTTCTCTTGGGAACTTTGTTCCCTTGTTTTTTCATGTTGTTCATGTGGCTTCTCATACTGTGGATCTGAGGCCGCACAGTTTCTACCCTATAGACTTATATTATCCCCTAAATTTTTCGGTATCTCATCTTTAAGAAGGAGATCAATATCATCAGCACCCAATGCAAATGCTATCTAGCCTTAAACCTAAGAGCTCTTACTAAATGGCAACACTTTTGTCACAATAAACATAAATGGTGTGATAAATTGTAGTTTACAATATAAATAGTATGTTTGCAAAACGGTTTACTCCTCATTAGCAGAGAGATTCTGTTTAGGAAACTGTATGCATTTCATTAATAAACTTCCCTTTTGATTCAAATCCTCCACTATTTGCTTTTCCTTGGGTTCACCCACTTTCCCAGCTATCTCAGCCAAGCATCATGTACCTCTTTGTTCCTCAGGGTGTAGATGAGAGGGTTCAACAGAGGTGTGACCACAGTGTAGAAGGAGGTGAAAAGCTTGTCATTCTTTGAAGCAAAGTTGCACTTAGGGTCAGTGTACTCATGGCCACTGTCCCATAAAACATGAAGACCATGAGGAAGTGGAAGCAGCAGGTGGAAAGGGCTTTCATCCTTCCCTCTTCTGACTTCATGCTCCTCACAGCCTAAGCTATGCAGCCATAGGAAGCTAGGATCAGCCCAACAGGGATCATGGTAAAGATGACAGCCGATATGGTCATCTGCCACTCATTGTTGGTGGTGTCTCCACAGGCCAGGTGCATGAGGACAGGCATCTCCCACAGAAAGCAATACAGGAAGTGATGGGGGCAGAAAAGCAGCTGGAAGGTGATGGAAGATTGGAACAGAGACACTATCAGACCAGACAGCCAGGCTAAGAAAACAAACTTCCAACAGAGTGGACAGTGCATGAGGACAGTGTAGCGCAGGGGCTGGCAGACAGCAATGTGGTGGTAAAAGGCCATCTCCACCAGCAGCACGCCTTCTGGGGCTCCAACACAGAGATCCCAAGCTGGAAGAGGCGACAGGGTAGCTCTGGTTGGTCCTCCCTATGGTTTTTGTCATCAGGGTTCAAACATAATGGTAAGCAAGATTTTGTGTGCAAAATTTGTAGAAAGACTCTACTGCCATTTATTTGGAGAGGACAATGGGATGCAATGACTTTCTTATAAATGTCTGTTTAAACCAAGGTGGTTTTGCAGCACCTCTTGTAACTCTTCTATAAAATCTGCAGCCCTTGCATTTCCAGTTGAAAACCTTACATGGTCACCTTAGAATACTTACATGCTCTTTCCAGATTATACACTCAGCCATGTTTATACATGGAATTAAAAGTGGAAAAGTTTAACTTTCATTTATCTATGTTTTCATCCCAAAGAAGCAGATATTATTTAGCATTATATGGTGATATTAATAGAAATGCATGGGCTATAGATTATCCCAGAGCCAATAGTCCTGTGCCCCCAGTGTAATCTTCAGTACCGTTCTCTGAGTGATTGAAGCAGTACCTGGGTATAGAAGAGATACCAATATTTAAGGAGTGTAAAGAGGGTTGGGCACCACTTCCTTGGCCTTAAGTAACGTAAATTAAAGTACCAAGCATAGCATCCCCATCACTGTTCTTACCTGATGAATGGCTACAACAACCATTGCTGCAGAAAATTCTGTTCCAGAAGACAGGGGGTGATAGGGTACTTCCAGAAACAAGTGCTGACATTCCCAGAACTGGTGAAACTGAAATCACTATAACTGCTGCCTGATTCTACCATATATATGTCCATCATCATAATTCTCAAAAACCAACTAGGAATAAAGTATAAATATCAAGGTATTACCATCCCTGAAAATAGAGATGGACCAGGGACAGGGACACATGCCTGTAATCCCAGAGCTCAGGGGGCTGAGGCAGAATGATGGTGAGTTCAAATCCAGCCTCAGCAAATTTTTTAGTGTTAAGCAACCCAGTGAGTCCCTGTCTCCAAACAAAAAATAAAAAAGGGCTGGGAATATGGTTCAGTGGTTAAGTGCACCTGGGTCCAATGCCCAGTACCAAGAGAGAGAGAGAGAAAGAGAGGAGGGGAGGGAGAGAAATATGAATGGGGAGAGGGGGATAGAAAGAGAGAGGGGGAATCAAGTGAGACATTTATGGAATTGGTATTATTTGAACATTTTCTACTTGGCAAGGTGGAAAAGGTGTGGCAGAGGCATTGGTTAAATACACTAACTGGGACACAGAACTAAGCACCAGAATACTGATTTTTTTTTGTCTTCCCAGAAACGTAGAAATCTTCCAAAGAAATCAGGAACATGAGAGGCACAGGACACAAAACTTATGTTATGTGAAAGGGACTTGGCATTGTTCATTTGGAAATTAGCCTTTGCATGTTGCCAAATAGTGTAAAATTTTATGGAACATTCTAGAAACCTATCACTGTTCTTCAATAATTGATTCTCATGAGCCTGGTGCTTTGCTCTGATGGGTGGACATACTGTGAACAAGAAATAAAATTCTTGCTTTGGTGCAGCTCAGAAGTCCATGGAGAAAGTATATCGATGAACAAATAAATCATAATGGTCTAATTTTTTCAATCAATGTGTTCTACAAAAGTAAGCAAGGCTGGCTGTCATAACTGCGGATGTCGGTGAAGGGGGTGAGAAGCGGAGATGGCCAAGCGCTGCTGCAGGGAGGACTGGAAGCCAAGCACTGAGCAGGGCGCAGCCTGAGAGCCCAGCAGGGAGGGCAAGGGGGCAGGATCAGAGGCCCCAGGCCTGCAGAGGAACGCGCCCCTTGCTGGGGCGCCCACCAAGTCCCAGGACTGACCAGCACCAAGTTGCATTAGGAGTTCCCAGCCTCCTTCTGGTTCCCCATCCCCGGAGTCTCACGAGACCACTTACTTAGGCTGACTCTGGCACTGGATTCTTGCACTGGACTCTCGAATTGGACAAGAGCTTGAGGGTTATCTTCTGGGATTTGTCTTTTCAAATGATACCTACAGGTTCTGGTTCTTCATACAAAGGAAAAAAAAATTCAGGTCAATGATATTATGTGTTTACTTTAAAAAAAAATTGTATTGAATTATATTCTTAAAACATATGCTTTCTGTATAAATGAATTTTGTGAATACTACAAATAAAGACACATTAAAAAGAAGCAATAAAATCAACTGTAATCCCACTGTAATATCAATAAAATATTTACTATGGAGGCTTGATTTCTTATTTTCATAATACATTTTATTAGATGTGATGTGTAAATACACGGCACTGTTTTTCATAAAGTATGCCAGATATGGATTAGAATCCCGAGTTCAAGAGCATTACAGTTGTGCATACAGCCTCACGTCTTTACACTCCTTCTAAGTATAGATCCTTGAGTGTGATTCAGAGATTCATACTACTTGATCTTAGTGCCAGACTTTGTGTAATGATTTAATCCTATTTTGGATGTATTTTCTATTCAGGTTTTTCTTATCTAAACACTGAGAAAAATATCTTTGTAAATAATTCCTCCATTCTTGCCATGAGTGCATTTTTTATGAGAGCAACCCATCTCTCTCCAAACTCTATATTGACAGAGCTTCCAAGCAGGGATGGGGGATGCTCTCCCCTACCAGCACGTGCAGGGCTTATTTTTACCTAACTCATACACCACCAATAAATAACCTTTGTATCTCCTTTTGGTAATTCAGAACTAAGATGGTAAGGCCCTAGTGTGCATGTGATTTACATTTTCATCACAAATCTATTATTTTGAATTCAGGATCATCTGGAAATTCTCACTAAAAGAAAATAATTATGATTCTATTTAAATTTATATAGTTTTATTTTTCTAAAGAGTATGTAAATTAATAGTACAACTTCCCTGATAATAGGAATTAACCTTTGATCTTATACCTATATTTAAATATGCTTTAGTTTATTTGATATTTTAGCCTTCATACTTAGCCTTGGG
This sequence comes from Ictidomys tridecemlineatus, assembly GCF_052094955.1. Classification (NCBI taxonomy): domain Eukaryota; kingdom Metazoa; phylum Chordata; class Mammalia; order Rodentia; family Sciuridae; genus Ictidomys; species Ictidomys tridecemlineatus. The sequence goes on from NW_027520948.1 coordinate 342,250, forward strand.
TTTTTATATGAACAACACAAATCCCCAATTAAAAGCATTTAATATTGTTTACCATTCTTTCTTCTCCTATGTGATTTTTTTCTTTCTTCATTTTTATTGGTATTTCATTCATTGCCTTTTTTTATACTTTAGGTAAATTTTTACAAAGATATTTGTGTCCTTGTTTTCTAATATCATTTTCTGTACCTAAAGTATAAATCAATTGGATTTTGAAATGTTGAAAACGAAACATGTTTAATAATTTGAAAAAGACACTTAAAATCTTGAGTAAAATAAGATGAAATTCAAAATATTAAAAGAGAAATAATTAATTTGGAAGTCAAAATATTAAGATAAAATATAATTAATAAATTTGAAAATATAAGTGAGTAGAAAAAGAAACTCAATAAAAAGTATTATTCAAAATTCTAAACCACATTGCTTGCCTCAGGATACACTGGCAGGCCACAGTCTGTGTTCACATTAGAGTTCTTTGTAGTAAACCATGCCAAACTGAATGAAATTCTTGTTGAATCTTGGTTTAAATTTCATTGAGATTTGGGATATTTAGAAGATGTCTATCACTCTTTGGCTTTGGATCCTGCCAGAGGTCCTGGGGCACAAGAACAGCTCCCCTAGGTTCTATGGACCTCCTGCCACTGGTATTCTTGAGACAGGGTCTTGTTAAGTTGCTCAGGTCCACGCATAGTTGCCCAGGTTTTCCATGAACTTTTGATCCTCCTGCCTCAGCCTCACACTGAAATGACAGGCACGTGCCAACCTGCCCAGCCTTTCCCCATTTTCAAGTGGAACACCAGGGCAGGAACTCAGCTTGTGGAGATCACAAGTAAGCTTTTAGGGCTGGAAAAAATGAACTTCAGCATCTTTCTCATTTAACACTTGTCAGAAAAAGCAACTATTGAGATGCAGAAAGTCAGAAAATTTTGAACATAATATTAATGTTTTATTTTTCTAATATTGAATCCAACAAAAACAGAAATTACAGAAATGTAAAATTACAGAGATGCAAAATTCCTCAATAAAATACTGGCAAACCAAACTCAAGAACACATTTAAAATATTGTACACTATGATCAAATGGAATCTGTCTCAGGGAATATTATTTACTATTGGGTTCAGCACATCTACACATATACACAATGAATGTGATATGTCACATTAAAAGAAAAGATAAAAGTTATATAATTATTTCAAAGGCATATAAAATTACTTGACAAACTCAACATCTTTTTATGATAAAAATAAAGCTCACAATTTAAGGGTAGAAAGTACATATTTCAACACAATAATGGTCATAGGTGACAAACCGTCAGCTAACATCATACTGAAAGGGGAAATCTGAAAGCTTTACTCTAAGACATAGAAGAAGACCAGGATGACTACTCTCATGATTTTTCTTTAATACACTACTTTAAGATCTATCCAGAGAATTAGATAGTAGAAAGAAATAAGAAGCATGCAAATTGAGGAGAAGGAGATCAGTTATCATCCTATGATAACGATGATATTATTTTATAGAGAAAAAATCTAAAAACTCCACCCAAAACTGTTAGAAATAATAAACAAATTCAAGAAGTAATAGGATACAAAATAAATACACAAAACTAGTATCATCTCTACAAAGTAATAGCAAAACTTCTACAAAACAAATCAAGAAGTCAATATATTTTAATGGCTTCAAAAGATATCTAGAAATAAATTTAATCAGGAGGTTAAAAAATCTAGATTTAAAAGTATAAAATATTCATAAAGAAATCACAAAATAAATGAAAGTTATCCTATGTTCATGAATTGAAATAATAAATATTGTTAAAATATCCTTACTACTCAATGTGAACTCCATCAAAATACTCAAAATCTTTTTCATAAATAGAAAAAAATTCTAAAACAAGTATGGAATCACAGAAGATCCTCAATACCAAACCTAATCCTGAGAAAAAGGAGCAAAATTAGAGATATCCACACCTCTGACTTTCAAATATACCACAAATCCATAGAAATAAATCCATGAAATTACAACTAAATTATATTTAACAATGTTTCCAATAACACACATTAGGCAAAGAATCAAAATTAGAAATCCACATGTATGAAAGAATTAAACCAGACCTCTGTCTTTCATAGTACTCAAAAATGAACTCTAAATGATTTAAGATGTAAATGTGAGAACATGGTCTGCACCACACACAACACCTTCTTTAGGCAGTTGCTTGAGCTTCAAAGGAAGAGTCTTGTTTAACATGGGGAATTGTTATTAGTGCTAATAGAGAAATACACAGCCATCCTTAGATGCCAGCAGCACCCAGGAATTGCTGACCATGCTCTGCCTTTCCCAGAGCCTCTGAGGTCCTAATGTTCTTTTATTCTCCTAGTACTGACTGACAATCCAGGGTCTCAAAGTCTTTTCCTAACATCACACAAGAGACTTGAGAGAGGACCATGTCCCTCCTGAATGCAGCAGAGCACCTTAATGCCCTTGGAACATAGTGTCCTCACTCTGCCATGGAGTGTGTGTCATCAGGGAAACATGAACATGCTCAGGGGACTTGCTTCCAGCATTGCTGTGACCCCCAGGTGTCACCCCCAGTAAAGCAAGGACAGCACTTCTCCCTCTGCAAATTTGCAGTCTCAGGACAACTAATGCAGCTTCCTATCACCATCTGAAGCATGAGACAGAATATATACTCCTATGTCCATGAATAATCTGAAATAAAAACACACTCTTTAAGATGTTGCAATAAATAAGTGCTATATGAATATTTTTAGATGAAAACACATTTCTTCTCTCCAGGAAAACAAATGATAGAGAAACATGGAGAAATGCCATGAGACCTACCAGGACACCTCAAAGCAGGTCAGCAAGCCCTGCACAGCCCACATGACAAGGGAGGGGGACTGAAGATGGCGAGTTAGAGGGAGGCTGTGCTCTGGGACCTGGAATTCTAGTAGTGTAATACAGTTTCTCTGCGAGTTATTAAAGGACCCCCAAAAGCTGCTTGTGCAGCAATCCCGGCCACCATGCTAGCACAGATCTCCAGGCCTCAGTTCAGTGCAGGACTCCCAGCAGCTCACCCACACAGGACCTCCAGCTGCTGTGCAGTGGTGGGACCACTGGCATCAGCACCCACACAGAATCCCGGGCTGCCCACTCACACAGGATACCCAGCCACTGCCCACACATAGGGCCTCCAGATGTCACTCCCATATGGACCCCCATCTTCCAACACGGGGCTCCCACCATAGCCTCCATCTTGGGACACTGCAATGACTGTCATAGTCCCCTGCATGCTGTAGCCTGCACCTGGGAACACAGGGCAAGGTCTGGAGACAAAGGACGAGTTCGGGGGACAACCATCAGCAACAACACTGCAGGCCACAGAGCGTCTCTGAAAATGCCACCCAATACCACCACTCAACCCAACCCAACACGAGACCCCATCTGTGACAGCAGCTGCCTCCATTGTGGGACACCTTTGTCACCATATTTACTTGAGGGAAATCCTAGCTTGGGACACGGGCTGGGGACTAGAAGCAAGATCAAGGTACCTATAGTCCCCAACTACCCCTCTTCCCCTGCTACCATAAACTGGCACAGGGCTTGAGTCTATACTGCTGGTCCCTATCCCCCAAAGCCTGGTCCTTCTCTGCAAGATACAAAACATCTCTCGGTGACAGGTGTACAGCCCCCAGCGTGCTGCCCACAGACCTCCAGAAAAAGGTTCCTGATTGGGAAGTAGAAAGGGAGGGGATAAAGGAGATTCAGTTTAGAGACTTAGAGACCAGAAACTGTGAGAGGTATAGGTGACACAAGGAGATAAGACCAAGTGACCAAGTGCCCACATTGCAGGAGCAGGCCCCAAAGGAGATCCTTGAGGTGCAGTCTCCACTGGGGACCAGCAGATACTATACTCCACCTTGAGGACATCTGATTCCAAGACCAACCTTCCCACTATAAAACCCTTCACCCTCCTGAGGGTGGAGACACCAGGAAACAACAGACAAACCCACCTATCAGATGAGAAGGGAAGCACAAAGATCCTGACCTCCAACAAAAAACAATCCTTCTATTTTCCTTAGAGATTTTTTTCTTCTTTTCTTTCTCTCTTTCTACTCCCACCCTCATATCCCAAACATTTGTGGAACCAAGTACCAATCATGCATTACACTACTGAGGTCTGGGATGTCTGAATAGTATATTACAGTTGTTTAAAAGAATTAAAAATAATTCTTTTATTGCCTATTTTTACATTTAAAAAAAATATGTTTTTTTGTACTCTGTATTGTCTTTTCACTTGCTTGTCTCCCCAAAATAACTTTCTTTCTTTTCTACTCCTACAAATCAACTTTAGATTCTTTTTCCTCTCTTCCTAAGAGCCAATAACTCTGTATTCTCACCTCCTACCTCCTTAACTCTTCATCCTACACCTCACCCCCAACTTTTTCATTGTCCACCATCAGAAACTACAAACCCTTTTGCAAACCTCCTGTTTGTGTTGAAGATGAGAACTGAACTCACCATTTCTGTATATTGTGACAAAACCATTAACATCTTAATAGCAACTATTTGGTTTAAGGCGGTATGTTTGTATTGTGATGTGTTAATATTGTTCTCCTCACTAAAGGAGAGGTATTGGAATCCTGCAGGGACACCATAAGCCTATAGGATAAAAACTGTAACACCTCAGATCTATAGTAAAGAAGAGAAGACACCTGAACACCATGAACAAACAAGGGAAGAAAGTGCCGTAAACAACTAAGATACTAAATTATTAGAATCCATGACCAGCACAGCAGAAGAAATGACAGAGACAGAGTTCAGGATGTATATAATTAAATATTTTGTGCATTAAAAGATGATATAAGGGAGCAAAAGTGGCCATATGCCAGCCCTTTCAGTACCCCCTCATCATGAACCTCAATTTTGTGTCCACATGACCCTGGTTTCCCTGTTCAGTGATCTGCTGTATACAGGTGTGCACACTGGGAACACATTCTGGCTGTCCTTCTGCCAGTCAAACATGGTCCATCAGTTCTTCTGTGACGTCCCTTCTCTGCTGAAGCTCTCCTGCTCTGACACCACCAGCAACCTGATCGTTATTATTGTCTCTATTATAATCATTGGTGGTGGCTGCTTTGCTATAATAACCATGTCGTATATTTGCATATTTTCTGCTGTGCCAAAATTTCCCACCAGAGCCCCAGGGAAGGCCTTCTCCACCTGCACCCCTTACATCCTCGTGTTTTCCGTGTTCCTCAGTTCTGGCACAACTGTGTACCTGAGGTCCTCAGCAACCTCTGACACCCTCCAGGACATGGTTCTCTCTGCCTTTTACACCATGGTTCCTCCCTTCCTGAATCCTCTCATCTACAGTCTAAGGAACAGGCAGGTAAAGGAAGCTGTGAGAAGATTAATGCAAAGATAGTTGTTCTCAAGGAAACAATAAAGATGCATTTCAGTATCATCCTAATTTCTCTGAGTGAAGTTCAAGATTAGGTCAAATGTTCTTCATATCTGGGTGACACAATTTAAACTGCTTACTCTAATGTCACTTTGTTTGAATATGAGATTTTTTATTATTTGATTTTTTTCATTTACCGTATTATTCCATGGATACTTTATAAAATGTGTAATTTAATCAATGTGTCTTTTAATGAATGAACATAATTTAATATATTTGTTGAAATCATTTGTGGAGGCATGCATTAAAGATTCATCAAATACATAGCAGTACCTATATCAAGTACTGTCACAGAGAAAAACTTTACCAATCAAATCTGAAAAAAACTTACACTCACATAATATGCTATTATTCAGAGAAGTGTCAAGCAAATTTCCAAGCACTGTGGTATCTAACTCTATGAATTTAACTAATTTGAATATATGCAATAATTAAATGCTAAAGAAGTTATAACCAATCTATCTGGAACATGAGAAGAGTAATTCCTTGTCCATGAATAAACAGAGGGCCATGTTTACCACACCCTGTGTCCCGACAGTCAAATCCATCCACCAGGAAGAGCACCCAGTTCATCCTTGGCAGTGGCCACTGCCAGCCTTTTATTATGTCCATGAGTGGCTCAGTGTGGGGGAAAAAGCCTTTCTGATGAGTTGCAGTCAGCTCTGATGGCTCCCACACATCTTACTTCTGTGACACCTATGCTAACGTGCCATGCCTCAAAATTATGACATGGTGGATCATTATTTTTTGGCCTAAAATTTTGACCTGGGTCAACTTTTAAATATCCCCAAGTTTACTGTACTTCTTTCTTAAAGTACATCTGTCTATACTTGTTCCCTAAAACCTTATGGCATTGTATGTGCTCTGATGATGATGATGATGATGATGATGATCATCATCATCATCATCATCATCATTTTCATTCTTCTTTTTTTTAATCAAAGATTGAATTTAAGGTCTCATACCCAGTCCTTTTTTGTGTTTTATTTAGAATGGAGACATGCTAAGTGGCTTCAGGCATTTCTCTATTGCTAATGCTGTCTTGGAACCTCTGATCCTCCTGCCTTAGCATCCTGAGGCACTGTGATTGTAGGCTTGCACCACCACACCTGTCTTGTGTCACTCTTTCATCATCTCCCACAAGTTATTACTCCCCAAGTATTCTAGTGCCCTCATTGGCATATACTTTGATAATTATCAATAATAACTGGCATATGCTGAAGGACAAGTTTATCTAGGTTTACTTATATAACACAATGAGAAAAAATATTTATATAATACCACATTCAAGATTTTGAATTACAAATTCTGAAAAACAATTTGTTCACCATACACTAATATGAAAATATGTAGTTATTACCTAGGAAAATATAAAATAATAAACATATTTGATTAATTGATGAATACACTTATTAAAGATTTCAGGCAAGGAAATTCTTGTGGTAGGAGCAGATAAGCACCCCAGCACTTACTGCTACAGGAAGCCTTGAATTGCTTAACAGAATCCAACCATCCCCACACTGTGTCCCATGGCTTCTGGGTCTCACTGCTCCAATGTTCCCTGCCAGAACAGAAAGACCTTCAAAGAACCCCAGATAAAGTCTGTATCTCCACCTTTATATGCATTCCCTCTATAACTGTAGCTTACTGAATCCTAGTGAGTGGTATTGGACATTTTACATGGATGAGAGGTCTAGTTAAATTAATTTTAAATTTAATGTAAAAAGTTGGAAAGAAATTAAATTATAAACACCAGTTCTATTTTTTGTATAGATGGTATTTTTTTATTTGTCCTAATTAATCAGTTTTACATGGCATCAGAAGGCATTTTGACACATTGTACATAATTGGAGCACAACTTCTCATCCTCTGGCTGTACATGAGGCAGAGTCATGTGTGGTGCAATCATACCTGTATATAGAATAATAATGTCCTCATTCCACTGTCTTTCCCCCCCAGACTCCTCTCTGTCCAATTTAAAGTTTCTCCATTCTTCTCTAGCCCTCCCCCCATTACAGATCAGCATCTGTGTATCAGAGAAAACATTGGGCCTTTGGTTTTTAGGAATTGGTTTATTTCCATCAGCATGATATTCTGCAGCTTTGTCCATTCACCTGCAAATGCCATAATTTCATTCTTCTTTAATGATGAGTAATATTCCCTTTACATATACCACATTTCCTTTATCCATTCATTTGTTGAAGGGCACCTAGGTTTGTTCCATAGTTTAGCTATAGTGAATTGAGCTGCCAAAAATATTGGTGTGGTTGTATCACAATAGTTTGCTAACATTGTCCTTTGGATATAAACCAAAGAGTGGGATAGCTGGTTTGTAAGAGTTCTGCATTTGAGATTAAGTCTCTAATAAACTTTTTTAATGTGGCACATTTGGTGGTTAGGAAGTTTCTGTGCAAATATGCAGAATGCCTGATTGCTGGAAAACTTCCATGTTAAAGACACGGGATGCCTGGCCACTGTAGTAATGCTCTTCACGAGGGTTTCCATCTTGATCTTAGGCACATAGCCCCTGGGAATAGAAGAATCTGTTGGCTAGATAACTACAATGTTTCATCAAAGGTGCTCCTGGAGCTGCCCTCCTAACAGTAATTTCAGACAATGGACTTTCTGGAGAGCTACACAAAGATCCTGACATCGAATATTGTGACCGTGAAATGTAACTGCAGAATAAGAGACCTCAGTGATACTTCAAACAATAATGTGGTTATGGCACTAAGGACCTAATGTAACCTATTGATATAGATAAACGTGGATGCTTGGACAAAGAGTCACTCTGCCAACTTGTTTCTATGTCTCCTTTGAGATTCTTTACAGTGGAGTGGTTCCATTCTAATTTTTCTGCAGAATCTCTATACTGTTTTCCAGAGTGTTTGCACCAATTTTCAGTCCCACCTGAAATGTATGAGTGCACCTTTTTACCCACCTTCTTGCCAATGCTTATTTGTATTCTTGATAATTTCCATTTTTATTGAAGTGAGATAAAATCTTAGAGTAGTTTTAATTTACATTTCTCTAATTACTACACATGTTGAATATTTTTCATATATTTGTTTATCAATTGTATTTTTTCTTCTTGTAGAGTGTTCAGTTATTTAGCTCATTTGTTAATTGTATTATTTGTGTTTCTTTCTCTCATTTTTTTGAGTTAATTTTTTTTTTGCTTTCTTTATATATCCTAGAGATTAGCGCTATACCTGAGTTGAATGTGGTAAAGATTTTCTCTCATTCTGTAGGATGTCTCTTCATGTTATTGTTTATTTATTTTCTGAGGAAAAGCTTTTTAGTTTGACTCCATTCTAAAAGTCAGCTCAAATTTTTATCATGCCAGCTTAGCACTGGACTTCCTTAACAAGACTCCTAAAGCTCAAGAAGAAAAATTAAGAATCAATAAGTAGCATGGATTCAAACTAAGAAGCAAACACCTGTTCTATTGAAAGGTGTCTCTCTTGATGAAAGATGTTGGATATTTAGCACCTGTTTAAAAATGTTATTGTCACAAGATATGGTAGCAATAGATACAAAAAAAAAAGGAATCATTGGTATAAGGACTTTGTGATATCTCAAATTTTGTGTCAAATAACACAAAACCCTGCAGGTTCATGAGAATGGTGTAAAATTTCTGCAGAATTTAGCAAAAATATTTTTTTGTGTATTAGTCATTAACAAAGAAATATATTTTTAGAGTAATACAAATTATGTGAAGATATGTATTGGAAAGTGAGCTTTTCTGAAATATTAACTCTACCCTTTAAGGAAACAATATTTTAAAGTACTTGTTAGAGCCTTTATTGTGATTATGATTTTCAGTGCTTTGTAGAATCAAAACTTCAGAAGACAAAAAACTTAGAACAATACATAGTTAAAAATTTGATGAGAGTTTAGCAATCAAGAAGAAAATGTAGTAACTTATTCTATAGTGTGTTTTAAGGTAACATTCATGACTGAGACTATTATGCCATAACATTCAGACTTTTCTAAGTTTTAAAAAGACTTTAGAATATTTATATTAATACCAGAGATATATTGCATTGTAATAAAGCAGTTGTTAATATTAATACAGCTAAAAAACAAATTGGATCAGAGTTTTAAAGGGATTGTTAAAGAAATTACGGCCAAGGAATGTGTAACTGTAATAGATACCAGCACCTAAAGAGATGCTAAGCATTTCACACAGAGACATCAGGAAAGTGGCTGAGAGCATCTAAAGATATTTTTTTCTTTTTGCAGTACTGAAGATTGAACTGAGGATCATTTATCCACTGAGGCATATCCCCAGCCCTATTTTGTATTTTAGTTAGAGAAAGGGCCTCTATGAGTGGCTTAGTGAATTGTTATTGCTGAGACTGCCTTTGAACTCGCAATTCTTCTGCCTCAGCCTCAGGAGCTGTTGGGATGATATGCATGCACCACAGTGCCTGGCTGTTTTTTGTTTTTGTTCAAGTATTTTTGTCACAGCAATGCAAAGCTCACTGAAAACAGTTTTTAAATATAATTGAAGAGAGTGTAGTGTGTTTACCAGAGAAGTCAAATACAGCAAAACATAAGATTACCAAACAAATCAGTCAAATTATAGTAGAGAATGAAAAAATATGTCCACAAATAGATATGTTGATTAAAATCTTTCTGACATATGCAAATAATGGTTTGTCATTCATCTTTCAGAAATGAACAAATGATACATGCTACAAGGTGGACTAATTTCAATGATTTTATGCTCACTTCAGCCAGAATACACATCATACACTGAGTGAATTTATTTATATGAAATTTCACAAATATGTAAATTCAAAGATACAGAATACATTTAGTGTTTTCCAGTGACTGCAATTAGGGACTATAGGGACAATGTATGTAATGGGTTAGGTGGTCAATTTGAAGTAAAAAGTATTTTGGAAAAAGATTTAGCTGGAAATTGTACAATTATTCAGTGTGGTAACTCACACTGATTTGAGAATCATAAACTGTTACAAAGAGATATATTGCAGAGGCGGGACTGTGACCACCGGCAGAGCAGGCCCAGTGGCTGGTTGGGGCCAGAGCCGGCCCCACCCCCAGTGCCTGCAAGGTAGGCGGGACTGTCACCTCCAGCAGATCAGGCTTAGTGGCCTGCTGAGGGGCAGGACAGTTTCCTCCCCCAGTCCTGCAAGGTAGGCGGGACTGTGACCACCGGCAGAGCAGGCCCAGCGGCTGGTTGCGGGCCGGAGCCGGCCCCACCCCCAGTGCCTGCAAGGTAGGAGAACCGGCGACCCACGGGCAGGTCAGGCCCAGCAATCTGCGGAGAGACAGAGCTGACACACGCGCCTGCAGGGAACTGGGTCCTGCGACCCACCAGCGGCCTTCTGTGGGGCAGACCCGTCCCCTCCCCCAGTGCCTGCAAGGTAGGCGGGACTGTCACCTCCAGCAGATCAGGCTTAGCGGTCTGCTGAGGGGCAGGACAGTCCCACCCCCAGTGCCTGCAAGGTAGGCGGGACTGTGACCACCGGCAGAGCAGGCCCAGCGGCTGGTTGCGGGCCGGAGCCGGCCCCACCCCCAGTGCCTGCAACGTAGGAGAACCAGCGACCCACGGGCAGGTCAGGCCCAGAAATCTGCGGAGAGACAGAGCTGACACACGCGCCTGCAGGGAACGGGGTCCTGCGACCCACCAGCGGCCTTCTGTGGGGCATGCCCGTCCCCTCTTCCAGTGCCTGCAAGGTAGGTGGGACTGTGACCACCAGCAGAGCAGGCCCAGCGGCTGGTTGGGGCCAGAGCCGGCCCCACCCCCAGTGCCTGCAAGGTAGGAGAACCGGCGACCCGCGGGCAGGCCAGGCCCAGCAATCTGCGGAGAGACAGAGCTGACACACGCACCTGCAGGGAACGGGGTCCTGCGATCCACCAGCGGCCTTCTGTGGGGCAGGCCTGTCCCCTTCCCCAGTGCCTGCAAGGTAGGCGGGACTGTGACCACCAGCAGATCAGGCCTAGCGGCTTGCTGAGGGGCAGGACCGTCCCCTCCCCCAGTGCTTACAAGGTAGGCGGGACTGTGACCAGCGGCAGATCAGGCCCAGCGGCTTGTTGCGGGCCGGAGCCGGCCCCACCCACAGTGCCTGCAAGGTAGGCGTACCGGGGACCCATCGGGAGGTTAGGCCCAGCAACCTACGGAGAGACAGAGGTGCCCCTCGCACCTGCTGGGTAGGCGGACCTTCGACCGACCAGCAGAGCAGACCTAGGGCCCGCCAGCGTGGTAGACAGATCGCACCAATTGGTGGAGGATCACAGCCACCATCTGTCCTGCAAGGGAGACTTTTCAACTATACAAGAGCAATATAAATAAATAGAGGGAAAATTTCAAAAACACAACAGTTTCACCAAGCAGAAAGAAACGCCAGCAGTATGAAAAGACAAGGAAAGAAAGGACCACAGGCAATGCAGGTCAACTCAACTCTAGAAGAGGTAATAGCTGCAACAGATGGAATGTCAGACAGAGAGGTCAGGATATACATGCTTCAGATGATCTGGAGTCTCAAGGAAGACATGAGACAGCAAAATCAGACAATGAAAGATCACATTGACAAGGAACTTCATAAACAAATCCAGGAAGTAAAAGATCAATTTCACAGGGAGATAGAGGAAATAAAAAACAAACAAATAGAAATCCTAGAAATGCAGGAAGCAATAAACCAACTTAAAAACTCAATTGAGAAAACTACCAGCAGAGTGGATCACTTAGAAGATAGAACATCAGACAATGAAGACAGAGTATTTCAACTTGAAAAGAGCATAGACAGCTCAGCAAGTCTGCTAAGAAACCATGAGCAGAACATGCAAGAAATATGGGATAATATCAAAAGACCAAACTTAAGAGTCATTGGGATACAGGAAGGCACAGAGCTCCAAACCAAAGGAATAGACAATTTATTCAGTGAAATAATACGAGAAAACTTTCCAGACTTGAAGAATGAGACAGAACCCCAAATCCTAGAAGCCTACAGGACGCCGAATGTGCAAAATCATAAGAGATCCACACCTAGACACATTATAATGAAGATGTCCAACATACAGAATAAGGAGAGAATTTTAAAAGCTACAAGAGAAAGGAAGCAGATTACATTTAGGGGTAAACCAATCAGGATAACAGCTGATCTCTCAACACAGACTCTAAAAGCTAGAAGATCCTGGAATAACATATTTCAAACGCTAAAAGAAAATGGGTTCCAACCAAGAATCGTGTATCCGGCGAAATTAAGCTTCAGGATGGAAGACGAAATTAAAACATTCCATGATAAACAAAAGTTAAAAGAATTTGCAGCTAGAAAACCATCTCTTCAAAAAATCCTTGGCAAAACACTACAGGAAGAGGAAATGGAAAATAACAATGAAAACCAACAGTGGGAGGTAGGACAGTAAAGGGGGGAAAAATCAAAGAGAAAAACAAATCAGGTTTAACAGCATTAATAAACAAATATGGCTGGAAGAACAAACCGTATCTCAATAATAACCCTAAATGTTAATGGCTTAAACTCACCAATTAAGAGACACAGGCTAGTTGAATGGATCACAAAACAAGATCCAACAATATGCTGCCTACAGGAGACGCATTTGATAGGAAAGGATATACATAGACTGAAGGTGAAAGGTTGGGAAAAATCATATCACTCATATGGACTGCGGAAACAAGCAGGAGTGTCCATACTCATATCAAATAAAATAGATTTCAAACCAAAGTTAATCAAAAGGGATAAAGAAGGACACTACATACTGCTCAAGGGAACCATACACCAACAAGACATAACAATCATAAATATATATGCCCCAAACAACGGTGCTGCTGCGTTCATCAAGCAAACTCTTCTCAAGTTCAAGAGTCTAATAGACCACCATACAATAATCATGGGAGACTTCAACACACCTCTCTCACCACTGGACAGATCTTCCAAACAAAAGTTGAATAAGGAAACTATAGAACTCAATAACACAATTAACAACCTAGACTTAATTGACGTATATAGAATATACCACCCAACATCAAGCAGCTACACTTTTTTCTCAGCAGCACATGGATCCTTCTCAAAAATAGATCATATATTATGTCACAGGGCAACTCTTAGACAATATAAAGGAGCGGAGATAATACCATGCATCTTATCTGATCATAATAGAATGAAACTAAAAATCAACGATAAAAGAAGCAAGGAAAAATCATGCATCACTTGGAGAATGAACAATAGGTTACTGAATGATCAATGGGTTTTAGAAGACATCAAGGAGGAAATTAAAAAATTCTTAGAGTTTAATGAAAACACAGACACAACATATCGGAATCTATGGGACACATTGAAAGCAGTTCTAAGAGGAAAATTCATTGCTTGGAGTTCATTCCTTAAAAAAAGAAAAAACCAACAAATAAATGATCTCATACTTCATCTCAAAATTCTAGAAAAAGAAGAGCAAAACAACAGCAAAAGAAGTAGAAGGCAAGAAATAATTAAAATCAGAGCTGAAATTAATGAAATCGAAACAAAAGAAACAATTGAAAAAATTGACAAAACGAAAAGTTGGTTCTTTGAAAAGATAAATAAAATTGACAGACCCTTAGCCATGCTAGCGAAGAGAAGAAGAGAGAGAACTCAAATTACTAGCATAAGGGATGAAAAAGGCAAGATCACGACAGACACTTCAGAAATACAGAAGATAATCAGAAATTATTTTGAATCCTTATACTCCAATAAAATAGAAGATAGTGAAGGCATCGATAAATTTCTTAAGTCATATAATCTGCCCAGATTGAGTCAGGAGGATATAGACAACCTAAACAGACCAATATCAATTGAGGAAATAGAAGAAACCATCAAAAGATTACCATCTAAGAAAAGCCCAGGACCGGATGGGTTTACAGCAGAGTTTTACAAAACCTTTAAAGAGGAACTAATACCAATACTTTTCAAGCTGTTTCAGGAAATAGAAAAAGAGGGAGAACTTCCAAATTCATTCTACGAGGCCAACATCACCCTGATTCCGAAACCAGACAAAGACGCTTCAAAGAAAGAAAACTACAGACCAATATCTCTAATGAACCTAGATGCAAAAATCCTCAATAAAATTCTGGCAAATCGGATACAAAAACATATCAAAAAAATTGTGCACCATGATCAAGTAGGATTTATCCCTGGTATGCAAGGTTGGTTCAATATACGGAAATCAATAAATGTTATTCACCACATCAATAGACTTAAAAATAAGAACCATATGATCATCTCGATAGATGCAGAAAAAGCATTCGACAAAGTACAGCATTCGTTTATGTTCAAAACTCTCGAAAAACTAGGGATAACAGGAACATACCTCAACATTGTAAAAGCAATTTATGCTAAGCCTCAGGCTAGCATCATTCTGAATGGAGAAAAATTGAAGGCATTCCCTCTAAAATCTGGAACAAGACAGGGATGCCCTCTCTCACCACTCCTGTTCAACATAGTTCTCGAAACACTGGCCAGAGCAATTAGACAGACGAAAGAAATTAAAGGCATAAAAATAGGAAAAGAAGAACTTAAATTATCACTATTTGCAGATGACATGATTCTATACCTAGCAGACCCAATATGGTCTACAAAGAAACTGTTAGAGCTAATAAATGAATTCAGCAAAGTGGCAGGTTATAAAATCAACACGCATAAATCAAAGGCATTCCTGTATATCAGTGACAAATCCTCTGAAATGGACACGAGGACAACCACCCCGTTCACAATATCCTCAAAAAGAATAAAATACTTGGGAATCAACCTAACAAAAGAGGTGAAAGACTTTTACAATGAAAACTACAGAACCCTAAAGAGAGAAATTGAAGAAGACCTTAGAAGATGGAAAAATATACCCTGTTCATGGATAGGCAGAACTAATATCATCAAAATGGCGATATTACCAAAAGTTCTCTATAGGTTTAATGCAATGCCAATCAAAATCCCAACGGCATTTCTTGTAGAAATGGAGAAAGCAATCATGAAATTCATATGGAAGAATAAAAGACCCAGAATAGCAAAAACAATACTAAGCAGGAAGTGTGAATCAGGTGGTATAGCGATTCCAGATTTCAAACTATACTACAGAGCAATAGTAACAAAAACAGCATGGTACTGGTACCAAAACAGGCGGGTGGACCAATGGTACAGAATAGAGGACACAGAAACCAACCCACAAAACTACAACTTTCTTATATTTGATAAAGGGGCTAAAAGCATGCAATGGAGGAAGGATAGCATCTTCAACAAATGGTGCTGGGAAAATTGGAAATCCATATGCAACAAAATGAAATTGAATCCCTTTCTCTCGCCATGCACAAAAGTTAACTCAAAATGGATCAAGGAGCTTGATATCAAATCAGAGACACGGCATCTGATAGAAGAGAAAGTTGGTTACGACCTACATGCTGTGGGGTCGGGCTCCAAATTCCTCAATAGGACACCCATAGCACAAGAGTTAACATCTAGAATCAACAAATGGGACTTACTCAAACTAAAAAGTTTTTTCTCAGCAAAAGAAACAATAAGAGAGGTAAATAGGGAGCCTACATCATGGGAACAAATCTTTACTCCTCACACTTCAGATAGAGCCCTAATATCCAGAGTATATAAAGAACTCAGAAAATTAGACAATAAGATAACAAATAATCCCATCAACAAATGGGCCAAGGACTTGAACAGACACTTCTCAGAGGAGGACATACAATCAATCAACAAGTACATGAAAAAATGCTCACCATCTCTAGCAGTCAGAGAAATGCAAATCAAAACCACCCTAAGATACCATCTCACTCCAGTAAGATTGGCAGCCATTACGAAGTCAAACAACAATAAGTGCTGGCGAGGATGTGGGGAAAAGGGTACACTTGTACATTGTTGGTGGGACTGCAAATTGGTGCAGCCAATTTGGAAAGCAGTATGGAGATTTTTTGGAAAGCTGGGAATGGAACCACCATTTGACCCAGCTATCCCCCTTCTGGGTCTATTCCCTAAAGACCTAAAAAGAGCATGCTACAGGGACACTGCTACAGCGATGTTCATAGCAGCACAATTCACAATAGGAAGACTGTGGAACCAACCTAGATGCCCTTCAATAGACGAATGGATAAAAAAAAATGTGGCATTTATACACAATGGAGTATTACTCTGCATTAAGAAATGACAAAATCATAGAATTTGGAGGGAAATGGATGGCATTAGAGCAGATTATGCTAAGCGAAGCTAGCCAAGCCCTAAAAAACAAATGCCAGATGTCTTCTTTGATATAAGGAGAGTAATTAAGAACAGACTAGGGAAGAAGAGCACAAGAAGAAGACCATCATTAAACAGGGTTGAGAGGTGGGAGGGAAAGGGAGAGAGAAGGGAAATAGCATGGAAATGGAACGAGACCCTCAGGTTTATACAAAATTACATACAAGAGGAAGTGAGGGGAAAGGGAAAAATAATACAAGGGGGAGGAATAAATTACAGTAGTGGGGGTAGAGAGAGAAGAGGGGAGGGGAGGGGAGGGGAGGGGGGATAGTAGAGGATAGGAAAGGCAGCAGAATACAACAGACACTAGGATGGCAATATGTAAAGCAATGGAAGTGAAACTGATGTGACTCTGCAAGCTGTATAAGGGGCAATATGGGAGTGCATAACCCACTTGAATCAAAATGTGAAATATGATATATCAAGAACTATGTAATGGAGGGGTAAGACAAGATAATACAAATGGAAGAAATGATTTACAGTAGAAGGGGTAGAGAGAGAAAAGGGGAGGGGAGGGGGGATAGTAGAGAATAGGACTGACAGCAGAATACATCAGACACTAGAAAGGCAATATGTCAATCAATGGAAGGGTAACTGATGTGATACAGCAATCTGTATACGGGGTAAAGTTGGGAGTTCATAACCCGCTTGAATCAAACTGTGAAATATGATGTATTAAGAACTGTGTAAGGTTTTGAACGACCAACAATAAAAAAATAAATTAATTAAAAAAAAAGAGATATATTGCATTGTAATAAAGCAGTTGTTAATATTAATACAGCTAAAAAACAAATTGGATCAGAGTTTTAAAGTTTTAATTTTATATCATGTGGATTTCATCTTAATGATAAGAAACTTTTGTTGCTGAACTGGAGGTAGTTTTAGATGTTTCCCTCTTACAGGTTGGTGAATGAGTGAGAGCTGCCCACCACACTTCATGTTAACTAATCCATACAAAGACCTACCGCTAACTCACTCTGAGTTGAAGGAGGGCAGAGATGAAAACACACAGTGAGCACCATCAGTCTCTCCTCAGTGTCATTAGTTTCTCAATAACGACTAAAGTCAATGCCCAGCAGAGGAGTTCCAATGTGTCATCCACTTTTTATGCTGGCACGTGGCCAGGTCCTCTCTCCTGGGCTCTGCAGATTCCACTGCCTGGTGGTGGGCTCAGGCCTTGTCCTGTCCCTGTAGGCTGAGCTCTGGGTTCCCAGGGGCCCTGCTCCCAATGGCTAGGCACCATGCTCACATAAAACAGTGGTGACCAAGCTCCCCACATCCCATATGGCACTGGGCTGACTAGACAGATCCACCCTGGCTGCAGACACAGTGGATGGGAGAAGCCAAGGAGAGATGTGGTTCTGAACCATTGTGGAGAACAGGTGACACTCAGGAGTGAGTACTTGGCATTTAGAGTCCAAATGCATCTAAGATTCATAATTATTTGGCTCTGCAAATTGCAATTTCATCCAAAGAGTCAGCTAGCCCAGGAAAATTTTGGTGAATTCTGTGAAGAACACAGGAAGCAGAGAGAGTCCTTTTAACTGCATTATGGTGGTAATCTTCTTCTCATGCTTTTCCTCCCTATCCCAATTTTAGTCACTCCCCCTTATATCAGAGAGGACACTCAGCATTTGTTTTTAGGGATTGGCTAACTTCACTTAGCATAATCTGCTCTAATGCCATCCATTTCCCTGCAAATGCCATGATCTTTTTTATTTCTTAGTGCTGAGTAATATTCCATTGTGTATATATGCCACATTTTTTAATCCATTCATCTATTGTAGGGCATCTAGGTTGGTTCCATAATGTACCTATTGTGAATTGTGCTGCTATAAACATTGATGTGGCTGTGTCCCTGCAGTATGTTCCTTTTAGGTCTTTTGGGTATAGTCCAAGGAGGGGAATAGCTGGGTCAAATGGTGGTTCCATTCCCAGCTTCCAAGGAATCTCCATACTGCTTTCCAAATTGGCTGCACCAATTTGCAGTCCTACCAGCAATGTATGAGAGTACCTTTTCCCCCGCATCCTCACCAGCACTTATTGTTATTTGACTTCATAATGGTTACCATTCTTATTGGAGTGAGATGGTATCTTAGAGTAATTTTAATTTGCATTTCTCTGATTGCTAGAGATGGTGAGCATTTTTTTCATGTATTTGTTGATTGATTGTATACCCTCTCCTGAGAAGTATCTGTTCAGGTCCTTGGCCCATTTGTTGATAGGGTTATTTGTTTGTTTTTGTTGTTGTTGTTTAACTTTTTGAGTTCTTGGTGTAGTCTAGAGATTAAAGCTCTATCTGATGTTTGAGGGGTAAAAACTTGTTCCCAGGATGTAGGCTCCCTATTCACTTCACATATAATTTCTCTTCCTCAAGAGCTTTTTAGTTTAAATTCATCCCATTTGTTGATTCTTGGTTTTAACTCTTGTGCTATAGGAATTTGGGGCCTGCCCCCACGTGATGAAGATTAGGGCCAATTTTATTATCTATTAGATGTAGAATCTCTGGTTTGATTCCTAGCTCCTTGATCCATTTTGAGTTGACTTTTGTGCATGGTGAGAGAAAGGTATTCATTTTCATTTTTGTTGCAATGGATTTCCAGTTCTCCCACCACCACTTGTTGAAGATGCTATTCTTTCTCCCTTGCATGGTTTTAGCACCTTTGTCTAATATAAGGTAGTTGTAATTTTGTGGATTTGTCTCTGTGTCCTCTATTCTGTACCATTTGTCTACCAGCCTGTTTTGGTGCCAGTGCCATGCTGTGTTTGCTACTATTGTTCTGTAGTATAGTTTAAAATCTGGAATCGCATTACCACCAGTTTCACTCTTCCTGCTTAGAATTACTTTAGCTATTATGGGTCTCTTATTTTTCCAGATGAATTTTATGATTGCTTTTTCTATTTCTGCAAGGAATATTATTGGGATTTTGATGGGAATTGCATTGAATCTGTAAAGTGATTTTGGAAATAAGGCCATTTTACTAATAGTAATTCTATCTAACCATGAGCAAGGTAAATCCTTCCATCTTCTAAGGTCTTCTTCTATTTCATTCTTTAGGGTTCTCTAGTTTTCATTGTATAGATATTTCACCTCTTTCATTAGGTTGATTCCAAGGTAATTTTTTTGAGGATATTGTGAATGGGGTAGTTGTTCTCATTTTCATTTCAGAGAATTTGTCACTGATATACAAGAATGCCTTTGATTTATGGGTATTGATTTTATATCCTGCAACTTTGCTGAATTCATTTACTAGTTCTAGAAGTTTCTTGGTTGATCTTTTTGGGTCTAGTAGGTATAGGATCATGTCATTGGAAAATAGTGATAATTTAAGTTCTTCTTTTCCAATATTTATGCCTTTAATTTATTTTGTTTGTCTAATTGCTCGGGCTAGTGTTTCAAAAACTATGTTGAATAGAAGTGGTGAGAGAGGGCATCCCTGTCTTGTTTCAGATGTTAGAAGGAATGCCTTCATTTTTTTTCTATTTAGAATGATGCTGGCCTCTGGCTTAGCATATATAGCTTTTACCATGTTGAGGTAATTTCCTGTTATCCCTAATTTTTTTAGTGTTTTGAACATAAAGGGATGCTGTATTTTGTTGAATGCTTCTTCTGCATCTATTGAGATGATCGTGTTTCTTATCTTTAAGTCTATTTATGTGGTGAATTACATTAATTGATTTCCATATATTAAACCAGGCTTGCATCCCGGGGATGAATCCCACTTGGTCATAATGCACTATCTGTTTGATATGTTTTTGTACCCGATTTGCCAGATGTGTTTTTGTATCCAAGTTGCATGGAAGATAGAAGGAGACCCTCATTGTTTGTTTTTTTTAAAAGAGAGAGTGATAGAGGGAGAAATAGAGAGAGAGAGAGAGAGAGAGAGAGAGAGAGAGAGAGAGAGAAAGAGAGAGAGAGAGAGAGAGAGAGAGAGAATTTTTTTAATATTTATTTTTTAGTTATTGGCAGACACAACATCGTTGTTTGTATGTGGTGCTGAGGATCGAACCCGGGCCACACGCATGCCAGACGAGCGCACTACCGCTTGAGCCACATCCCCAGCGCCGACCCTCATTGTTACACAGAATACATATATGATGTTGTGAGGAGAAAAAGAAAAAAAAAGGTGTGTCACATTAGATTGGATAGAGAGAAATGATGGGAGGGGAGGAGAGGGAAAGGGTGGATAAAAAGGGTAGAAGAATAGAATAGACATTATGATTGCTGTATGTATATAGGTGACTCTATGACCAGTGTGATTCTGCAAACTATATAATCAGGAAAACAAGAAATTATACCCCAACGAATTCAAAAACTAAAAATAAAAAATGCATATGGTATTTTCTGTGATTGCCATAGCTGCAATAGGAGCACAGGGACCTTGGGAACATGTGCATGGTGTATAGAAGTAAAGTGTGTAATATTTCTTTGTGTTGCTTCTTATTGGTTTAAAATTATTTTCTTCAGATTACTTTAACTTCTAGTACACTTAGATAACATCCAAAGAAGCCTGCACATAAATTCAATAGAAGACTAATAAAAACATCCACATTAAGACAACAAGAATAAAATGCAAAACATGGTATAGGATAGGTAGGTAGAAAGAAATGAATTTATATAGCTGATACACATGCACATAAGTCAATAACTGTGGAAAGTGTATTTAATGTGGTAGGCAAGATTCATTGAAATATTTTGAACATTAATCTCACTCCTTTCTTTTGTTCACAAATATATATTTTCAATTATTCCTTTATTTGTTTGTTTGGTGTCAGGGTTTGAATTCAGGGCTGCTTAATCATTGAGCAACATCCCAGCCCTTTTTAACATTTATTCTGAGACAGGGTTTTGACAAGTTGCTGAGTCCTGACTTTGAACTTGAAATCTTCCTGTCTCAGCCTCCTGAGCTGCTGGGATTATAGGCATGCACCAACAGGCCTATAATTATATTATATTCTTAAGTTTTTATATTAAATATATGTTATGTATGACTATGAGGATGTGTGTGTCCAGTGGTATAAATATAAAAATAAAGTTGTGCAACATTTGGAAACATATTTTTATTTTCAGAATATATGTGCCTCAGCATTTTTAATGGCTTATCAGAGACACTAATCAATAATTCCTAATATGGAAAATGTAATTTAAAATAATTTATTCTTGTGTCTTCCAAACCAAAAATTATTCAGTTTTGAAGTGCTCTATCTATTGTGTAATTCATCATTTGAAACACTATCAAGAGAAATTAAAAAGAGAAAACTCTCAGCTTTTACCACATACAGAGAAAGCACCTGGGCAGTCCCTCTTCATGTTCCTGGAGTTAAAACATGGTAGTTCTCCTCACACCCATTGTGCTGACTCTCACTTCTACCAACCCTTTCTGTTATTTATACCTTCATCTTATTGTCTTTATGAGAGAATTCTTTATAGGCATTTTTGCCCCTTAAATGAGAATGTAGACTTGAATCACACTAAAATATTAAGGCCAATCTATACAATCTAAGCCATAGTTTTATTTTTAAAATCCAGATTCAAAAAGTCATCCTATCTTTAGAATCTACTTAAATTATCTGAGACACTGTGTAAAAATTACGCGGTGCTTTGTACATTTATTTTATTGTATTTATACATGAATTTGGATTGGTACTCCATGAATGGAAGTTTTTGAAGATTGATACATAAGGGGCTGGAGATGTGGCTCAAGCAGTAGAGCACTCGCCTGGCATGCGTGCAGCCCGGGTTCGATCCTCAGCACCACATACCAACAAAGATGTTGTGTCTGCCGAGAACTAAAAAATAAATAAATAAATATTAAAAATTCTCTCTCTCTCTCTCTCTCTCTCTCTCTCTCTCTCTCTCTCTCCTCTCTCACTCAAAAAAAATTGATACATAAAAAGAGAAAGTCAAATTCAGAAGAATTATCAAACCATAGCTAAATCACACAAAGTAGGATATCAAGTAAGTTAATGTAACTCAAACTGGTTTGTAGAGAATTTGCTAAGTTGTATTGGAGAAGGAAAGGCAGTATTTGGCTTGGTGTAGAAAACAATAATAAAGAAAGGAAATGTCTCTCTAGTTCCATGCACCTTCTAGATTTGGGCTGATTTATAATACAGCAGATTTTGCTGTATTATAAATCATTAGTAAATATTTGTCAAGATTGCCTGCTTTGAAAAAAATCTTCTTTCAGCACAGAAGTGGGGGTATGTTATTTAAAATGAACACACACTGTATTTCTTACAGAAGTGAATAAAGGACATCACTGATTTAGAAGGTACTTACTTGTAAATTAGTGGAATCAAGAAATTTAGTTCATGTCAGCAGTTAGTCAATTGTGCTACATTGCATTTTTATTAACTACTATGCATGAAGTCACTTACTTGCTACTAAGAGAATAAAAAGATGAATGATACAAGGTCCAAAATCAAGGAATTTATACCAGTGATTTGGGTGATTAGTACATATAGATTTACTAAAAAGTAAAATAACAAGTCAAATTCTAACACTAACAGAAAAGTATAAGAAAATTAAAGACTAAGAAAGGGTTTCAGAGAAAAAGTTACATTTTAGCCTCTTTAAAGAACAGTATATACTAATAGGAAAAATTAAATCAGTTGTGGCTTGGTAGAAAAGGGGCTCTGTCAACAAGTTCCAGGGTATGGTGTGGAAAAGGAGGTCACTGAAGTGTGAGTTCAGGTTTGTGTCAGGGAAAAATGGGGGAAGGGGCTAGCAAAAGATTGCAGGTAGATTAAGTAGGATCCCTTGAACTTCACCCACACTGTAAAATTAACAGTAATGTTCACGAGTCTAGCCACCCACCAATGACCTTGGGAGACACACAAGTTTTCAGAGGAGCCCAGGCAGGCTCAGCAGGAAGGTCTCTTTTCTAAGGGTAAGTGTGGTTAACCTGGCATGGTGCTAAGGTGAACCCAGGTTGCAGAGGGCTGAGGAGGTAATGATTTTGTTGACAAAGGATTGAACCAGGCTGAGGTGCTGCAGGAGTGCTATAAGTATAAGCAAAACATTCTTTTTAGGGTATGCAGTCAGTATATTTTTGTTTACTTATGATAAATTTAAGAATATTGGTACATAAAGGGAGGTGTCAAAAAGAAAAGGAACAATGATTGTCTAGGCAAAGGAATCTTCAACTTTATGGTGCTGATCACTGAGTAAAAACATATTAAGGTAAAAAGTAGAAGTTTAGTAGAATGTCAGTCTCTAAAGACCTTACACTGATCTACTGGAGAGAAAAATTGCCCTGTTGGGGGCTGAAACAGGTCTGGCTGAGCTTGTGTGAGATTTTCATGTTCATGATGATAAAGTCTCTGAAACCATTCCTACAAAAAATATTTATAAATTATAATTTGAATTATTTAGTGTGGATACAAAGGCAAAAAAGTGGTGAAATTGCATTTATGGAAGACAATGAGGTAATAAAATTACAGAACATTAAAGAATGCACTGTCACACAGGTGCTCAAACAAGAGAGAAAATGACCAATACTTGCTAGTACTCTGCTTGAGAGTCTCAGGAGGTCAGAGGAGCCTTGATGGGGAAGCTGAAGACAAGCCCTGAAGGCCACATGCAGACAATGGGCTGCAGACCTCCACACCTGCACTTGGAGGTGCACTATGCTTAAAAATGATTAAAAAATATCAGAAAAACAAGAGAGACCTTTCCTCTACAGGGAAAGCTAATGCAAAATACAAGAAAACATTCTGGACATAAATATGTAAAATAATTGTATTAATTATTTTTTCCTTCCTCTCTCATCTATTTATCTTACCAGGCAACTAGAATTTCCAGCAAATGGCCAATGTCACCATGGTAACTGAATTTCTCCTCCTGCGCTCTCCTGATGGCTGGGATCTGAGTTTCCTCTATTTCACAGTATTCCCAGTGACCTACCTGGGTACCTTGTTAGGGATCCTTCTAATCATCACTGTCATCACTGCTGACCAGAATCTGCATCCGCCCATGTACTTCTTCCTCAGGAACCTGTCCATCTTGGACATGTGCTTCATTTCCATCACTGTCCCCAATGCCTTTTTCAGCTCTCTGACTATCAACTGGGTCATTTCAGTGACTGGTTGTGTAACACAGATCTTCTTGGTCCTTTTTTTGTGCATACATAGAGATTTTGATTCTCTCCAACATGGCCTAGGACCGCTATGTGGCCATCTGCCAGCCCCTCCAGTACCCACTCATGAACTCTCAGTTTTGTGTCCACATGACCCTGGCTTCCCTGCTCAGTGGTCTGCTGTGTGCAGGTGTGCACACTGGGAACACATTCTGGCTGTCCTTCTGCCAGTCAAACATGATCCACCAGTTCATATGTGACATCCCCTCTCTACTGAAGCTCTCCTGCTCTGACACCACCAGCAACAGGGTCCTTATTCTTGTCTCTACTGTGGTCATTTGTGGTGGTTGCTTTCTTTTTATTGCCATGTCATACATTTGCATATTTTTCTCTGTGCTGAAATTTCCCACCAGAGCCCAAGGGAAAGTCTTCTCCCCACCTGCACCCCTCACATTCTCGTGGTGTCTGTCTTTCTCAGTTCTGGTTCAGGTGTGTACCTGAGGCCTTCAGCAACCTCTGACACACTCCAGTACATGTTTCTGTCTGCATTTTACACCACAGTTTCTCCCTTTCTGAATCCTCTCCTCTCCAGCCTCAGGAACAAATAGTTAAAGGAAGCTGTGAAGAGAGTAATGCAAAGACAGTTGTTGTCAGAGAAATTATAAAGATGCCATTCAGCATCATCCTAATTTAATTGATCATGGTTCTTAATTAGATACAGTACTCTTCAGATTTGAACTTTACAAGTTACACTGTCTATCTTTCTATTTCATTATTAGAAGCTGAGTTATTTCGTAAGGTATATTTCTATGACTTACCATATCATTTCAAGGGTTCCTTCATAGATTGTGTAATTTCATCAATGCATCTTTTAATGATTAAATATAATCCAATATATTTGCTGAAATCATGGGTAGTTATATATTTTAAAGAATCATCCCTTATGTCAATTACCTATATCAAATACTGTCACTAAAGAAAACCTATCAAATCTGGAGATTACTTATTCTTATATAATTTGCTTTTATTCAGAACAGTGTAGAAACTACTTGTAAACACTGTGATACATAATTTGTCAATTTACTTACTTTCAATATATATAAAAAATCAAATCCTAAAGAAGTTATAGCCAAAATGTAGAGAATTTCACAGTAATATTTTTCTCCATCTGGACCAGGCAAGAAGAAGAGACTCCTTTCTGTGAAGTAAAGAGAGAGCAATTGTTAATGCACCCCATGTCCCAACATTCACAACTTTCCACAGGGAACAGCAGCCTGTGCTTCTTTGGCCATGACAGGGCCAGTATTTGATTATGTCCATGAACTGAGGTCAGTTTTCTGATGGTTTCTCTTCCACAAATCTTACTCCGGTAGTGTTGTGCTAAAGACTTAGTCCTAAAAATCATGGAGAAATGGACGATAGTTGTCTGACACATGTGTCTGGGCCATGCCAACTCTTACATTTCTCTCATTTTTCTCGAATTTGTAATGTAAACCTCTATCTTTATTTGTGATAGTCATTTTGTTTTTATGTTGTTGTCGTTGGTAGTGTTTTATTTATTTATTTACTTATTTCTTTTAATTTTAGTTGTTATATATGATAGCAGAATGCATTACGATCTCTACTGCACATATAGAACACATTTTTTATTTTTTAAGTAAATGACAGCAGAATGCATTATAATTCTTATTATACATATAAAGCACATTTTTTTCATATCTCTAGTTGTATATAATGTATGTTCATGCCAATTCATGTCTTCATACATGTACTTTATATAATGATGTCCATCACATTCTGCCATCCTTGCTAACACCCTGCTCCCTCCCTTCCCCTCCCACCCCTCTGTCCTATGTAGAGTTCATCTTTTCCTCCCATGCCCCCCTCCCTACCCACTATGGGTCAGTCTCCTTATGTCAAAGGGAACACTTGGCATTTGTTTTTTTGAAATTGGGTAACTTAACTTATCATTATCTTCTTCAATGTCATCCATTTACCTGCAAATGCCATGATTTTATTCTTGTTTACTGCTGAGTTATATTCCATTGTGTACATATGCCACACATTTTTATACATTCATCTACTGAAGGGCATCTAGGCTGTTTCCACAGTTTAGCTATTGTGAATTGTGCTCCTATAAACATTGATATGACTGTGCCCCTGTAGTATGCTATTTTTAAGACCTCTGGGTTTAGACTGAAAAGAGGTATAGCTGGGTCAAATGGGGGTTCCATTCCAAGTTTTCCAAGGAATCTACACACTGCTTTCCATATCTGCTGCACCAATTTGCAATCCCACCATCAATGTATGAGTGTGCCTTTTCCTCCACATTCTCCCCTACACTTATTGTTGTTTGTATGCATAATAGCTGCCATTCTTTTTTTTTTAAAGAGAGAATGAGAGAGGAGAGAGAGAGAGAGAGAGAGAGAGAATTTTTAATATTTATTTTTTAGTTCTCGGAAGACACAACATCTTTGTTGGTATGTGGTGCTGAGGATCGAACCCGGGCCACACGCATGCTAGGCAAGCGCGCTACCGCTTGAGCCACATCCCCAGCCCAATAGCTGCCATTCTTAAAGGAGAGAGCTGAAAACTTAGAGTAGTTTTTTTTTTCCGATTTCAATTTTTTTATTGGTTGTTCAAAACATTACAAAGCTCTTGACATATCATATTTCATACATTAGATTCAAGTGGGTTATGAACTCCCATTTTTACCCCAAATACAGATTGCAGAATCACATCGGTTACACATCCACATTTTTACATAATGCCATATTATTAACTGTTGTATTCTGCTACCTTTCCTGGAGAAAAAGATTAATATTAAACAGAGACATGAGGTGGGAGGGAAAGGGAGACAAAAGGGAAATTGCATGGAAATGGAGGGAGACCCTCATTGTTGTACAAAATTACATATAAGAGGTTGTGAGGGGAATGGGAAAATAAACAAAGAGAGAAATGAATTACAGTAGATTGGGTAGAGAGAGAAGATGGGGGGGGAGGGGAGGGGGGATAGTAGAGCTTAGAGTAGTTTTGATTTGCATTTGTCTAATTGTTAGCAGCGATGAACATTTTTTCATAAATGTGTTTATTGATTGTATATCCTTTTCTGAGAAGTGTCTGCTCAGGTCTTTGGCCCATTTATTAATTAGATTATTTGCTTTTTGGTGTTTAGCTTTTTTAGTTCTTTATATACCCTAGAGATTAGTGCTCTATCTGATGTATGAGGGGTAAAAATTTTCTCCCAAGATGTAGGCTTTCTATTCACCTCAAAAATTGTTTCTTTTGCTGAGAAGAAACTCTTTAGTTTGAATCCATCCCATTTATTGTTTCTTGATTTTAATTCTTGCACTATAGGTGTCTTATTAAGGAAGATGGGACCTAATCCCACATGATGAAGATTAGGGCCTACTTTTCTTCTGTAAGGCACAGGGACTGTGGTTTAATTCTTAGATCCTTGATCCACTTTGAGTTGAAGTTTTGAATTTTTTTAAAGTTTTTTTTTGCATGGTGAGAGAAAGAGATTTAATTTCTTTTTGTTGTGTATAAAATTTCAGTTTTCCCAGCACCATATTTTGAAGAGGCCATCTTTTCTCTAATGCATTTTTTGGCACCTTTGTCTAATATAATTGTAATTTTGTGGGTTAGTCTCTGTGTCCTCTATTCTATACCACTGGTCTACAAGTCTGTTTTTGTGCCAATACTATACTGTTTTTGTTACTATTGCTCTGTAGTATGTTTTAGGCTGTATTTTGTCAAAGGTCTGGTATAGCAATGCCACCTGCTTCACTCTGCCTGCTAAGGATTGCTCTAGCTATTCTGGGTCTCTTATTTGTACAGATGAATTTCATGATTGCTTTTTCTATTTTAATGAGGAATATCATTGGGCTTTTGATTGGAATTGCATTAAATATGTATAGTGCTTTTGGTAGTATGGTCATTTTGATAATATTAATTCTGCCTATCTAAGAGCAAGGTAGATCTTTCCATCTTGTAAGGTGTTCTTTGATTTTTTTTCTTTAGTGTTCTATAGTTTTCATTATATAGATCTTTCACCTTGTTCATTAAATTGATTGCCAAGTATTTTTGTTTTTTGAGGCTATTGTAAATGGGGTAGTTTTCTTCACTTCCCTCTCAGAGTATTTGTCACTGATATACAGAAATGCCTTTAATTTAAGAGTACTGATTTTATATCCTGGTACTTTGCTGAATTCATTTACTAGTTCTAGAAGTTTTCTGGTGGAGCTTTTTCGATCTTCTAGGTATAAAATCATATTTTCAGCAATTAGTGCCCATTTGAGTTTTTGTTTTCCCATGTATCTCTTTAATTTCTTTCATCTGTCTTATTGCTCTGGCCAATGTTTCAAGAACTATATTAAACAGAAGTGGTTAAAGAGGGCATCCCTGTCTTGTTTCAGTTTTTAGAGGCAATGCCTTCAATTTTCTCCATTTAAAATGATGTTGGCCTGGGGCTTAGCATAGATAGCCTTTATGATGTTGAGATATGTTCCTATTATCCCTAGTTTCCCTGGTGTTTTGAACATGAAGGGGTGCTGTATTTTGTCAAATTCTTTTTCTGCATCTAATGACATGATCATATGCTTCTTATCTATAAGTCTATTGATGTGATGAATTACATTTATTGATTTTCATGTGTTGAACCAACCTTGTATCCCTGGCATGAATCCCAACTTGATCTTGGTGTACGATATTTTTTACATGTTTTTGTATTTTATTTGCCAGAATTTTATTGACAATGTTTGCATCTATGTTTGTTAGAGATATTGGTCTAACGTTTTCTTTTTTTGATGTATCTTTGCCTGGTTTTGGAATCAGGATGAGATTGGCATCATAAAATCAATTCGGCAGTGCTCTCTCTTTTTCTATTTAGTGAAATAAATTGAAGAATATTGGTGTTACTTCTTCCTTGAAGGTCTTATAGAATTGGGCTGTGTATCCATCCAGACCTGGGCTTTTCTTGTTTGATAGACTTCTGATGGTGTCTTCCATTTCATCACTTGATATTGGTCTGTTCAAATTGTGTATATCATCCTGGTTCATTCTAGGCAGATTGTATAACTTTGTCAATGCCTGCCATATCTTCTACTTTATTGGAGTATATGTTTTCAAAATAATTTCTAATTATCCTTTGTATTTCTGTAGTATCAGTTGTGATATTATCTTTTTCATCTCATATGCTGGTAATTTGAGTTTTCTCTCTCCTTCTCCTCATTAGCATAACTAAAGGTCTGTCAATTTTATTTATTTATTCAAAGAACCAATTTTTGTTTGTCAGTTTTTTCAGTTGTTTCTTTTGCTTTGATTTCATTGATTTCAGCTCTAATTTTGATAATTTCTTCTCTTCTACTGCTTTTGGTGTTCATTTGTTCTTCTTTTTCTAGTGCTTTGAGATATAGTGTGAGGTCATTCATTTGTTGACTTGTTCTTCTTTTAAGGAATGAGCTCCTTGCAATGAACTTTCCTCTTAGTACTGCATTAATAGTTTCCCAGAGATTTCAATATGTTGTGTCTATGTTCTCATTTACCTCTAGGAATTTTTCAATTTCCTCCTTGATGTCTTCTACAACCCATTGTTCATTCAGTAGCATATTGTTCAGTCCAGGTGTTGGAGTAATTTTTATCTTTTTTATTTTGTCATTGATTTCCAATTTCATGCCATTATGATCTGATAAAATGCAGGGTAGTATCTCTACTCTTTTGTATTTGCTAAGAGTTGCTTTGTGGCATATTATATGGTCTATTTTAGGGAAGCATCCATGTGCTGCTGAGAAGAAGGTGTATATACCTGATTCCAGTTGAAATATTCTCTATATGTCACTTAAGTCAAAGTTATTAATTATATTATTGAGATCTATAGTTTTTTTTATTTAATTTTTGTTTGGAAGATCTATCCAGGTATGAGAGAGGTGTGTTAAATTTGTCCAAGATTATTGTGTTTTGGTCAATTTGATTCTTGAACTTGAGAAAAAATTGTTTGAGAACATAGCTGCTCCTTTGTTTGAGGAATATATATTTATGATTGTTATGGCTTGTTGGTATGGTTCCCTTGAGCTGTATGTAATTTCCATCTTTTTCCCTTTTGATTAACTTTGGCTTGAAGTCTACTTTATTTGACATGAGGATGGAAACCCCTGCTTTCTTCCACAGTCCATTTGAGTGGTATGATTTTTCCCAACCTTTCATCTTCAGTCTGAATGTCTTTTTATATCAGATGAGTCTCCTAGAGGCAGCATATTGTTGGGGTTTTTTAATCCAATTTTCTAGCCTATGTCTTTTGATTGGTGAGTTTAAGCCATTGACATTCAGGACTATTATTGAGACATGTTTTGTATTCTCAGCCATATTTATCTATTTTTTTTTTACTTAACTTGACTTGATTTTCTTTTTTGATTAGTTTTTCTTTTAGGGTACTACCTCCCTCTGCTGATTTCATCGTTTTTTTGTTGTTGTTGTTGTTTTTTGGTTTGTTTGTTTCCTCTTCATGGAATATGTTTTCAAGGATATCTTGTAGGCTAGTTTTCTAACTAAAAATTCTTTTAATTTTTGTTTATCATGGAAAGTTTTTATTTCTTCATCAAATCTAAAGCTTAATATTGCTGGATACAAGATTCTTTGTTGGCATCCATTTTCTTTCAGAGCTTGATATATGTTGTTCCAGGATTTTCTAGCTCTTAGGGTCTGTGTTAAAAAATCTGCAGTTATCCTAAATGGTTTCCTTTTATATGTAATCTGATTCATTTTTCTCATGGCTTTTAAAATTCTCTCCTTATTGTTGTGCATTTTTTATTATGTGACTTGGTGTCGATCTTTTGTGATTTTGTACATTTGGCATTCTGTAGGCTTCTTGAATTTGGATTTTCAATTCATTCTTCATGTTTGGAAAGTTTTCTAATATTATTTCATTAAATAGATCATTTATTCCTTTGGTTTGGAACTCTATGCATCTTCAATTTCAATAACTATTAAATTTGGTCTTTTTATGCTATCCCATATTTCTTGAATGTTCTGCTTATGGTTTCTTATCATTATCACTGTGTGTTCTTTTCAAGATTATATATTTTGTCCTACTTCATAGGCTGAGTAGGATCCCTTGAACTTCACCCACAGTGTGCAAGAGCAGCACCCTACCTGTGTCTGGCCACCCAATATCTATCCCGGGAGACACACATATTTCCAGAGGAGCCCAGGCAGGCTTAGCAGGAAGGTCATTTTACTAAGGGTGAGTGTGTTTAACCTGTCAAGGTTAAACTCAGGATGACAGAGGCTTGAGGAGATTATGATGGACGTGACCTGGGATTGAAGTGGTCTGAGCTGTTACAAAAGTGTTGAACTATGAGTGAAATCTTCCTTTCAGTGTATTTGGTCAGTATTTTTTGTATGATTATTAAACTGTGAAGAAAAAATATAGAGCTGGGTTGTGGCTCAGTGACAGAGTGCTTGCCTCGCACATGTGAGGCATTGGGTTCAATCCTCAGCAACACATAAAAAGAAATAAACAAAATAAATATATTGAAATAAATAAACAAATTGAACAAATACATTGAATAAACAAATAAATAAATTGAATAAACAAAATAAAGCTATTTAAAATAAAAAGGAAGAAAGAAATATAATATAAGGTGTCAAGACTAAGGCAAATTGATTTTTAGACAAAGGAATCTTTAACTTCATGGTGCTAAACATGAAATAAAAACACAACAGAGTAAAAGTAGAAGTTTAGGAGAATGTCAGCAGGAGGCTATGAAGACCTTACTCTGATCTGTTGGAGAAGAAAAGAGAGTCCCAGTGGGAACAGGAACAGGTGCCTGTCTGATTGTGTGTGACCATGAGACAGCACCACTCATGTCCTGGGGAGCAGCAGAGAGAGTAGAGGACTGCAGAAAAGCCAGGTGCAGTCATGTCCTCTGAGTTTACTGTAAAACCAGACCTGTGAGCTTCAAATGGGAAAGTGTGTTGGAGAATTTTCCTCATGAGAATTTTATTTTTCTTCATGAGAATAAATACTCCAAAATTATGAATCATTTCCTACCTAAAAAATTAAAAAAAACATGATTCAAATTATTAAATGTGGAAAAAATGAGAAAATAACTTGGACAATTATATTAATGAAATAAAATGAAGGTGACTAAAATGGAGAACAAAAGAAAGGCACGGTGACACACATGTTCATGGGGAAGAGGAGGTGGGCAGTCATGGAGTACTCTGCATGAAGTCTCAGGAGGTCATGGAGGCCTGATGGAGAGCTGAAGACAAGCTCTGCAGATCAGGCATAGACCCTGGGCTGCAGACCTCCACACCTGAACTGGGAGGTGCACTCTGCTCAGAAATGAGTAAACACATCAGAAAACCAAGAGTACCTTCCTCTTCAGGGAAAGATACTGAAAAGTACAAGAAAACATTTGGACATGAATGTGTAAACTAACTGTGTTATTTTCAAATATGTTTCAGTTGTCTATGAACATTTTTATTTATTTTTTTTAATTTATATGCAGTGCTAAGAATCAATCCCAGTGGCTCACACGTTCTATTCAAGTGCTCTACCACTGAACTATAGACCCAGGCCCAAGTACGTGTGTTAATCATAATTTTGCTTTCATTTTCTTCTCTCTTTATCTTCACAGACAACCAGAATTTCCACTAAATGGCGAATGCCATCATGGTTACTGAATTTCCCCCACGGGGCTCTCCTGATATTTGTAATCTGAGTTTTCTTTATTTCACAGTATTCCCACTGACCTACCTGGGTAAATTGTTAGGAAAACTATTTCCATCACTGTCCCCAATGCCTGTGTCAACTCTCTCACTGGCAACAGGGCCATTTCAGTGCCTGGCTGTGCAATACAATCTTCTTGGTCATTTTTTGTGCATATGTTGAACTTCTGTTTCTCACCATCATGGCCTGGGACCACTATGTGGCCATCTTCCAGCCCCTCCATTACCCCCTTATCATGAACCCTCAGTTTTGTGTCCAAATGACCCTGGCTTCCCTGCTCAGTGGTCTGCTGTATGCAGGTGTGCACACTGGAAACACATTCCAGCTGTCCTTCTGCCATCAAATGTGGTTCCTCAGTTCTTCTGTGATGTCCCCTCTCTGCTGCAGCTCTCCTGCTCTAACACCACCAGCAACAAGGTCCAGAGAGTCAGGGAGGCCTGCTCCACCTGCACCTCTCCCATCCTCATGATTTCAGTTTTCCTCAGTCCCATCATGTGTGTAAAAGATGGCCTTCAGTGACCTCTGACACAGTCCAGGGCACAGTTCTCTGCCTTTGCCATGAGTGTTTCTCTCTTCTTAAAGCATCTTACATAAAGTCTCAGGTACAAACAGGTAAAGGAAACTGTGAGAGAGTGATGCGAAGACAGTTGTTCTCAGGGAAATGATAAAAATGCTTTTCAGCATTATCCTCATTTCATTGAGTGGAGTTAAATGAGATCAAATGCTCTTCTACTCTGCCTACCCTATTATCACCTTACTAGATCTCAGTTATTTTATAGGATAGTTTTTTTGTGATTTACTTTATTATTGCCACAGATCCTTCATAAATGTTTAATTTTATCAATCCGTTTTAGTATATAAATTTGATCCAATATATTTTCTAAAAAAATTTCTGGTGATATATATTAAAGTCTCATCAATTACTGTCACAGAGAAAATCTTTACAAATAAAACATGAAGATAATGTATATCCACATAATCTGCTGTCAAACTGTGATATAAAATTGTGTCAATTTAATTACTTTAAAAATATATAAAAATCAAATCTTTAAAACTTTGTAATAAAAACTGTAGAGAGAATCACAATGATACTTTTCTCCATTTAATTTATATAAAAAAGGAAGATACTCCTTGTCCATGAAGAAAAGACACAGCAAAGGTTACATCCATCATGAACCAAAGGTAAAATCCTTCCATTGGGGAAGAGCACCTTGGGCTCCCCCAGCTGTTATGGCTGCCAATCTTGTATTACGTCTAGGATGGTCTAGTATGGGGGACAGAAACTCGGGGCTGAGTTGCAGGTAAGCTTTCTAAGTGTTTTCCTCCAACACATCTTACTTCTGTAATAACTATGATAATGGGTCATATCTGATCATTATGAAAAAGTGGCCAGGAATTGTCTAGCCTCATTGTCTGACCCATGTAAACTTGAAGATTTCTCTCAGTTTTTTGGAATTTGCAAAGTAAACCTCTGGGTGCATTTCTGTCCATCTTTTTGGTTGTTGTTGCTGTTGTTGTGCTCAGCAGGACTGAACCAAAGCTGCATCCTAGACTTTTTTCTGTTTTTATTGTGGGACAAACTACACATGCTTTGACCAGACAAACTCCATTTTACCCTCAGACTCAATTGCATATGAAAAGTGCTTCTCACATGAGAAAACCCTGAATATGTGAACCACCTCCTGCCAAGCACAGCCTGTGTGGCAACAAATAAGACTAAAAAAGTTTCAATTATTCTTTCACAGTGTATTATTAGGAAATACATATGTAAGTTGTTCTCATTTTAAATCCTATTTTTCTTGTGCTGTGTACTGTACCCTGAACTGGGTAATTCTGACTCACTCCCCATGTTACTATGGTTTTGACTTACAGGTAGCTTGAAGTTTGGGACTATAAAAATGTACCCTACCTTATGCAAAATGTTGAAGGATGCAGAGCTGATTTTCTATCTGCTATTCCTACCCACCATCTAATAAACATAATGTCCTGCTTCAAGACTCACCCAGTGATTTCTTTCTAATGTGCACATTGTATCACAGAAAATAGAGTCTTGCTAAGTAGCTTAGGGATTCCAGGAGTTTCTGAGGCTGGCTTCAAACCTGTGATCAATGTTCATCAGCCTCCTCATGTGTGGGATTGCAGGTATGTACCCCTGTGCCCAGTTTGTGGCAGCTCATCATCTCACATGAGTTATTTCTCTCCAAACACTTTAGTGTTCTCATTGGCATGTGCCTTGTTCATTGTTAATTATGACTGACATAGACTCCATATCAAGTTACCTAGGAGTACTGATATAACAAAATGAGAAAAAAATATTTATACCAAAAAACAATCAGTGTATTCAACTCCAAATTCTAAACAATCAATTTTGTTCACCAAAACACTAATATAAAAATGTGGATTAAAAATAAAAATGTATTTATTACCTAGGAAAATATAATAATATATATATGATTGATTAATAAAGGCATTTCTTAAATTTTCAGTCAAGAGAATACTTGCAGTAGGAGCCAAACACCCCAATGCTGCCTGATGTGGGAAGGCTTGACTTCCTCTATATGATCCACCAGAATTGAGGCTCCATCCACACACTATGTCCATGGTTTCTGGTTCTCACTGCTCCAATGTTTCCTGCTAGAGGAAAAGACCTTTGGAGAACTCCAGATAAATTCAGCAAACTCCACCTTGACATGCATTTCCTCTTCAACTATGGCTTCCTGTATCTAATTTTATGAGTTTTTCATGAGTTGAGGTGTCCACATAAATGAAGTTTAAATTTAACACATAAAGGAGGAAAGAAATTGAATTGCAACCACCAGTCCTATTGAGACGCATTCTCTAGGGTACATTTTTGGATATTTAACATATGTTTTATTTGGAAAACGTTGAGTCAAAGGAGATGAACAAAATATATTGATATAAGGACTTTATTATAGCTCACATTGTGTGTGAAATAATGCAAAGACCCATCAATTGGTGTGGTATAAATCATATGCAGAAGTTGGTAAAAAAAATTTACTTTGAGTATTAGTCATGAGCCAAGAAGCATATTTTTATAGTAATATCATTATGTCAAAGATATATTTTGGATAGCCAACTTTTCTGAAATATTAGGTCTATTTATTAAGCCAGTTTTCATAAAATACTAGGTTTACTCTAATAAGGAAACAATATTTAAGAGTATGAGTTGCCACCTCCATGACCATTAATTCAGATTCCACACAGGGATGACCAGAGATTTTTAAAAAACACACAAAAACCTTCAGAGAGAATGCTGGGATCAGGTGGGACACTCATCTCTGGTTGAGATGAGTGACCCTGAGCTGGTTCAGCACATTTGTTTTGTAGGTTTTATCATAAAAAAGTTATTTGTGGAAAAATTTCCACAAAGCAGGCAGGTGTGAGGCTCCCACTACCAATGAGACATTGTGGTTCTTGTTATCTATGCTCAGAATCTCTGATCCCTGGGAGATAGTATCTCAGTTTTAAGGTTCAGACTGATAACTCTGAGCCTTTGCCCTGATTTTTCATAGGCAGAGTGTCACCACAGCAACTGGGGGATCTTCAACTGTGTATTTGCTCAGGGAGTTCCCACTGCAAGCAGCACATGACCACCATGAGACAATCACAAACCTGATGCACATCACCATCTCCCATGGTTATGAGTGTCAGTGTCTGTGGGATGAAAGCTGCAGAAGACCGAGCCTGAGCCCAGTACAGAGTTAGAAGTATAATGAAAGTTTAGCAATCAACAAGGCAATGTAGAAACTTATTCTATAGAGACTTTTAAGATAATATTCACAACTGAGAGTTATGCCAGAACCATCTGACTTTTTCCACCTTCATAAATCCTTTAGAATACTTATATCAATGACTTTAGAGTATTATATCAACTGCAAGGAATCACTTGTTTGTATCAGTAGAGTTAAAAGCTAGATTTGATCAGAATTTTAAAGACATCATTTTAAAAGTTGGATCCAAAAACTGAGTGGTTGTAAACTGACTGCAAGCCCTAAAGAGATGCAAAGTATTTCATACCTGTTCAATAGGAAAGGAGCTGAGAGCATTTAATAAATTTGTAAGACCATACCTATTGCACACTCAAGAATGTAGAAAGGAATATTCCCTTGAGAAGTGTCTTGTGGCCACCCTGTTTGCACAATGGGCACAAAAGTTGTTTTACCATGCTAAGCAAGGAAGACATTCAGAAACCACCATTGTAATAATTTGGGGGACCCAACTATGGTGAGGTGGTATCAGGCTTTAGCATCATTTACATTGTTCCAGCTCTACAGGAATGCAGGGTGCTGAAATTAATGCCTTCCACCATCAATTCAAAGAAAGGCTTGGTAGACCAAGTGAACTGTAGCATAGTTTGGGGCCCTACAGGCTCCCCCTGACAGGGTGAATAGGTGAAGCTGTGAATGTGAAGCCAAAGTTGGCATGGAATCCCAAGACATTAATAGTTACCAGTAGCATAAACTCTCTGCCAAGAAAAGGCAAAGAGAGACCCTGTGCTCTGCAACTGGAAATACCAAAGGGAAGGAATTACCAAACATTTTGAAAATATTGTCTTACACTCAAGAGTCCTAGCTGTTACATGAGGAATTACAGATGGAGTTATTTTCTCAGCTGGTTATATATTTCCTCTACATCACCCATTCTTTCCACAGCCCTACTAAGTCCTTTTGGAATAAGAAGGTTTATGTTCTACAGTGGATATTGATTCATGTAACTTGCTTTTGATTTTTATGGGGCCTCAAAACCAAGATTTCACCTTCAGTTTTAGGTGAAATATTTGGCTCAAACTTTAGTATAAAGTTGGAATTGTTATGACTAACAGACAGTTGGAGATGGCCTAAATTCATTTTGCATTGTGAAATGGACATGAGTTTTGAAGGTCTTGGGTTGAAACATTATGGATGAAATGTGAGGTATCTCAAAAAGTTCCTGAAATGAGACAGAATTTTAAAAGATAGAATGATAGGATTATGAGAGCTGCAACCTAATCAATCCATCTTAATTTGAATGAATTGACTGGGTGGTAGATTTAGGCATTTGGGACATTGCTGGAGAAAGTGTCCCACTGGGATTAATCCCTGATAGCTTTCCTCTAACCCTAACCCTCATTCTTCTTCCCTGTCTTTGCTTTCCTGGAGCCATATGCTGAGCATCTTCCCTCTGCTGTGTTGGTCCTCAGTGTGCCCCCACCATGGGCACAAAGTCATGAAATTGGCCAAAGATAGACTAAAACTCTGAAACCCTGAGTCAAAATATGCTTTCCCCAATTGGTTGGTTTTTGTTTATTGTGGGTGTGTTTTTTGTTTTTTAACCAGGTATTTTGGTCACAACCATGCAAATCTGACACAGTTCTTCATCATAATCATGTAGAGTGCAGAGTGTATACGAGAGATGACCAAATGGCCTAACTTATAATACACAATAATTCAGTCACATTATATTACCAGATTGAGGAGAAATGAGTCCACAGATAGATGTGCTAATTTAAAGATCTGTGGAATGTACCTATAACAGAATGTCCTTAATCCTAAGTACAAACAATGCCTGTACAGGGTGGAATGATTTTGAAAAAGTTAGGGAATGTCAAGCTAGAACATATATTGAATGATTTTATTTATATAAAATTTCACAAATATATAATTTCAGAGGTACAGAATATAACTAGAGTTTTCTAGTGTCTGTTAGACCATGTGTAACAGATTAGATGGTTCATCCGAAGTAATAAAAGTATCTGGGAACAAGTTGCATTTGGATGTTCTACAACTTGGTAATGTAGTAAATATCACTACATTTATAACCATGAACTGTCACAAAGGTAAACTTTATGTCATGTGAATTTCATGTCAATGATAAGAAATTTTTATGCTGAACTACAGTGTGAACAGTTTCCTACTTACAAGTTGGTGAGTGAGTGAGAGTTTCTCACCAGCCTTGATGTTACCTGATCCATACCAACACCATTAATTCATAATGAGGACAGGAGGCCAGAGATGAAAACACACAGGGAGAACCATCAGTCTTTTCAGTGTTACTCACTTCTCAGTAATGATTTACAACCATGTGTGGCAGAGCAGTTCCACTGTCCATGCTGGCACATGGCCAGGTCCTCTCTCCTGGGCTCTGGAGGAGCTGCTTCTTGGGGGTGTGCTCAGGCCTCCTGCTGTCTCTGCAGGCTGAGCTCTGGGCTCCTGGGGGCCCTGCTCCAACTGGCCAGGCACCAGGTTCACATAAAGCAGAGATGACTGAGCTCCCCACATCCTACATAGCACTGTGCTGACTGGACAGATTCACCCTAGCTGCAGATACCATTGATGGGAGAAGCAAGGGGAGACATGGTTCTGTTCCATGTTGACAACAAGTGACACTCAGGAGTGAGTAATAAGCACTTAGAGTTTAAATGCATCTGAGCTTCACTTTTATTCTGTTCAGCAAATTACAGTGTCATCCAAAGAGTCAGCTAGTCCAGGAAAAGTTTTAATTCTGAGATGAACACAGCAAGCATGGAGACTCCTTAAAAGTGCACTATGGTTTTGGGGGTGATTGCCACTGCTGCAATAGGAACACAGGGACCTTCAGGAGGTCTGCACAGTGTATGCAA
Organism: Ictidomys tridecemlineatus; assembly: GCF_052094955.1. Taxonomy (NCBI): domain Eukaryota; kingdom Metazoa; phylum Chordata; class Mammalia; order Rodentia; family Sciuridae; genus Ictidomys; species Ictidomys tridecemlineatus. The sequence continues at coordinate 382,401 of NW_027520948.1, forward strand.
GTATAGTGTGTGAAAATTCTTCACGCTGATTCTGGATAGTTTAAAATTCTCTTCTTCAGATTACTATTCCTTATAGCATACTTGTAAAATTCCAGAGAAACATAAACACACTCACATTAAGACAACAAGCACAAAATGCAAAATATGGTATAGGATAGTTAGGTAGATAGGAATGTTTTTATACAACTGATAAATATGCACATATGTAAATAACTGTGGGAAATAATATATTTAATGTAGAACACAATTTTCATTGGAATAGTTTGAAAATTAATCTCAACCCTTTCTTTTGATCACAATACATTTTTGCACTTATTCATTTTGTTACTTTTTGTTTTGGGGTTTCAGGGATTGAACCCAGGGTTGCTTAACCACTGAGCCACATCCCAGCCCTTTTGATTATTTATTCTGAGACATAGTCTTGACAAGTTGGGAGGCTAGCTTTGAGTCTGTCTCAGCCTCCTGAGCTGCTGGATTACAAGTATTTGTCACTGTGTCCAAATTTTCAATTGTATTCTTAACATTTTTTACTGAGTATATATTAAGTATGACTATAAGGATGTGTGTGTCTAGTGGCATCAATATAAATTTCAAGTTGTGCAACATTTGGAAGTATATTTCAATTTTAGGATTATATATACCTCAGCATTCCTCAATGGCTTATCAAAGATACTAATCAATTTCCCAATAAGGAAAATGTAATTTAGAAATAATTAATTATTGAATCTTTCAAATCAAAAATTCTTTTAGCAGTTTTGAAATGATCTATTTGTCATATATTTAATTATTTGAAACACTATCAAGAGAAATACAAAAAATAAAAAGTCCTGGCTTTTCACGTGCAGAGAAAGCACCTGGGCAGTCCCTCTTCATGTTCTTGGAGTTAAAACATGCTAGTTTTCCTCACACACATTGTCCTGACTCTCACTTCTACTAACCCTTTCTGTTATTCATACCTTCATCTTATTGTCTTTAAGAGGGAATCTTCTATGGGTATTTTGCCCCTTAAAATGAGGATGTCATACTGAACCACATAAAATTTTAAATTCAACCTATGCAATTTAAGCCATATTTTAAAAAAAATCCAGCTTCAAAAATCACCATATATTTAGAATCTACTGAAATTGTCTCAGGCCCTTTGTAAAAAACAGGTGGTGCTTTGTACATTTATTTTATTGTATTTATACATGACTTTGCATGAGTTCTCCATAATTAGAAGTTTCCTGATATTGCCTGGAATATGAAAAAAGAAAGTTGAATTGAGATGAATTTATCAAACTATACAAAAGTCACACAAGGAAAAGAGGACATGAAGTAAGTTCCTATAATTCAAAATACTTGTGGAGAATTTTCTAAGTTCTATTGGAGAAAGAAAAGCAGTAGGTGGTTTAGTGTTAAAAACCATAATAAAGAAAGAGCACTAGGGACATATCACAGTTGACGGAGTGTTGGCCTCGCATGTACCAGACTCTGGGTTCAACACTCAGCACCACACACACAGAAAATTAAAACATTTTTTAAAAAGAAAATGTCTCTATAGTTCTATGCAACTTCTAGATTTAAACCCATGTTTATGTCCCATCTGTATGTGACAGGATGTTCTGGGATGATCAACCAATACTCCTGAAGATCCCAGAATCCAGGATAGAAGGTGAAAAACCTGGAATATTTCCATAAAGAAGCCTGATTAGTCTCATCATATATACCTTTCAAAATTTTTCATGTTTATTTGACTTTTTACATATGTACCATTTTATTTTTCCTTCACAATACTTAAATTATGTTTTAAAGATGATAATTTACCTCTTTTACTAAAACCAGTATCCAGAGCAGATTTTGCCATGTTATGAATCATTAGTAAATATTTATGTAAAGATTACCTAATTTGAAAAGATCTTATGTTATGCCCAAGGGCAAGTGTGAGTTATTTCAAAAGAAGGAACACTGTATTTCTTACAGATGTGAAGAAAGGGCTTCACCAATTTAGGAGTTACTCGATTGTAAATAAGTCAAATAAAAACTTAGTTCATGTTAACAGTCGATTATGCTATATTGCATTTTTTAGTAACTACTATGCATGATGTCATGCACTTGCTACTATGAGAATAAAACTTGAAGCAATACATGATCAAAAATCAAGGAATTTGCAACAGCATTTCCAGGGATAAATCATACTGATTTACTGAAAGGTAGAATAACATGTTGATTTCTAACACTACAGAGAAATAGAAGAATAATTAGAAGCTACAAGAAGGTTTCTGAGGAAAAGTTGCATTTGAGCCTCCTTTAAAGCTCAGTATGTAGTAATGAGGAAAATGGGATCATTATGTCACAGTAGACAAGGGCCTCTGTCAGCAAGTTCTAGGGCATGTTGTGAACAAGGGGGTCACTGAGGTGTGAGATTCAGGTTTGTGTCACGGAGAAATGGGGAATAAGGCAAACAAGAGATTGAAGTTAGACTGTGTAGGGGTCCTTGAAATTAACTGTGAAATTAACACCAAATTACCTGTGTCAGGGCACAAACCCCAGTCCATGGAGGACACAAAAAAAATTAAGTAAAGGCCAGACAAACTCATGAGGAAAATTGCTTTTCTAAGGATGAGTGTGGTTAACCTGGCAAGGTGCTGAGGTGGACCCAGGTTTTCAGAGTGCTGCAGAAACGATGATTTTTGTGATTTGGGATTGAATCAGTCTGAGCTACTTCATAAGTGCTATAAATATGAGCAAAATCTTCCTTCTAGGGTATACAGCCAGGATCACTTTGTATAATCATGACATTTGGAGGAAAGGATTAAAATGGAAGGTGTCAACAAAAAAATGACAAATTATTATGTAGACAAAGGAATCTTAAACTTCATAGAGCTGAACACAGAGTAAAAACACATTAAGGTAAAAAATAAAAGTTTAGGAGAATGTCAGCTGGGCTGGAATCTGGAGCTTTAAACACCTCACACTTATTTTGTGTTGGAGAGAAAAAGAGAGCCCCAGTGGGAACAGGACCAGATCCCTATCTGAGATTGTGTGGCCTGCATACAGCACCACCCCATTATGGGGAGCAGCAGGGAGACTAGGGGACTGCAGGAAAGTCCAGATGCAGCCAGATCCTCTCAGTTTACCACAGCACTGGTCCTGCAGCCCTGGAATGGGAAACTTTGAATACTTGAGATTCTTTCCTCATGAGTAAAATTTTTTCATGTTCATGGAGATAAATACTCCTACATTATGAAGAGTTTCCTATGTAAAAATATTAGAAAATTAATTACAATTGGAATTATTAATCATACTTTTAATTATTTAGTGTGGAAAAATGGCAAAATAATGTTGAAATTGTATTTAAGGAAGAGAATGTAGGTAACTATATTACTGATCATTAAAGAATTAAAAAAAAACATTGTCACATGCTCTTCATGGAGTATCAGGAGGTCAGGGGAGGCTTGATGAGGAGGAACTGAACACAAGCCCTAGAGGTCACACCTAGACCCTGGGTTTCAGACCTCCACACCTGAACTGGAAGGTGCACTCTACTCAGAAATGAGTAAACATATCAGAAAACCAAGAGTGACCTTTCTTTGCACGGAATCTAACTGCAAAATACAAGAAATAATGGTGCATATGAATATATAAAGTAATTGCATTGAATCTGTTTTCTTTCCACTTTTATCTCTTTATCATCCCAGTCAACCTGAATATCCAGTAAATGGCCAATGCCACCATGGTAACTGAATTTCTCCTCCTGGGCTCTCCTAATGGCTGGAATATGAGTTTCCTCTATTTCACAATATTCTCAATGACCTACCTGGGTACCTTGTTAGGGAATCTTCTCATCGTCACTGTCACCACTGCTGACCAGACCCTGCACACACCCATGTACTTCTTCCTCAGGAACCTGTCCATTTTGGATATGTGCTACATTTCCATCACTGTTCCCAATGCCTGTGTCAACTCTCTCACTGGCAACAGAGCCATTTCAGTGGCTGGCTGTGCAACCCAGATCTTCTTGGTCCTTTTTTGTGCATGTGTTGAATTTCTGTTTCTCACCATCATGGCCTGGGACCGCTATGTGGCCATCTGCCAGCCCCTCTAGTACCCACTCATCATGAATCCTCAGATTTGTGTCCACATGACCCTGGCCACCCTAGTCAGTGGTCTGCTGTATGCAGGTGTGCACACTCGAAACACATTCAGGCTGTCCTTCTGTCAGTCAAACGTGGTCCACCAGTTCTTCTGTGATGTCCCCTCTCTGCTGAGGCTGTCCTGCTCTGACACCACCAGCAACATGGTCCTTCTTTTTGTCTCTGCTGTGGCAATTGGTGGTGGTTGCTTTACTCTTATTGCAATGTCATACATTTGCATATTTTCTGCTGTGCTGAAATTTCCCGAATCAGGGAAGGCCTTCTCCACCTGCACCCCTCACATCCTCGTGGTGTCCATCTTTCTTAGTTCTGGTGCAGGTGTGTACATGAGGTCCTCAGCAACCTCTGACACACTCCAGAACATAGTTCTCTCCGCCTTTTACACCATGGTTCCTCCCTTCCTGAATCCTCTTATCTACAGTCTCAGGAACAAACAGGTAAAGAAAGCTGTGAGGAGAGTAATGCAAAGACAATTGTTCTCAGGGAAATAATATAGATGCTTTTCAGTATTATTCTAATTTCCCTATTTGGGGTTCTTGATTAGAGATCATGCTCTTCATAGCTGTGCTTCAGAATTTATACTGCTTACTCTAATGTCACCTTATTGGGTCCTGGGTACTTCAACTTACAAAATAATTTTTGTTTTAATTTACACCATAATTTCTATTTATTCTTCATAAAATGTATAATGTTTTAAAATGCATCTTTTATGAATGAGTATAATTCAATTTGTTTGCTATAATCATTTGAGGTTATATATGTTTATGATTCATCAAATAGTTTGTAGTACTTTTATCAAGTAAACTCACAGATGCAAACCTTACAAATCAATCATGAGAACATCCTGAAAACATTTGATCATATTTAGTGATTTCATTTAGTGATGTGTGAAATAAATATGGAAGATCTATGATACACAATTGTGTGAATGTAAATACATTGGAAATAACACAAAAATCAAATCCTAAAGAAATTATAAGCAAAAGTGTAGAGAGAATCATAGTAACATTTCTCTCCTTCTGGAACATAGAAAAAGAGGAAAATCCTTGTCCATGAAGTAAACAGAGGGCCATGGTTACCAACCCCTGTGTCCTGACAGTCAAATCCATCCCCTTGGGAAGCCACATTGCCTTCCTAGGCCCTGTTGGATGCCAGTCTTTTTTATGTCCATGATTGACCCAGAGATGGGGACCAAACCTTAGGGCTAAGTTGTAGGTGAGCATTAAGATTGCTGAATCCCCCATGTAACTTAATTCTCTAATATTTAAGACATTTGTCTTATCTTATAAAAATGAAATGATAGATACTAATTATATGACCTAAGTGTCTCCCCTATGTCAACTATCAACTTTCTGTAAGTATGTAATGCAAGCCTGTATCTGTTCATGTCCTCTAATGCCTTTTTGCAGTCATTCATCCTCTCACAGAGTTTATGTCTTTTGAAATATTTTAGTGGCCAAACTGGAATGTGTTTTGCTAGTTATTAATCACAACTTACATATACTCACTGTCAATGGATCTAGAAATTTTAATATAACAAAATAAGAAAAAAAAGAGTCCATATATATATTGCAGGCAATGCATCAAACTCCAAATTCTGAGAACAATTTTTTCACCAGCTCACTAATAAGAAAATAGTGGACAAAATTATAAATATATGTATTACCTAGGAAAATAAAAATATCTAAATATATGTGAATAATGAATAACAGCATCTCTTAAAGTTTGCAGACAAGGGAATACTTGTAGTAGGAACCCATGAGCACCCCCAGACAATCAGCAGAATGACCTGCTGTAACAGGATCCAACCAGAACACAGGCTCCATCCACTGTGTCTGACCACTGGGTCTCCCTGTTCCAATGATCCCTGCTAGAGCAGAAGGCCCTTCAGAGCACCACAGATGACTTCTGTGACCTCCAACTTTACAACTATAACCTACTGAATCCTAATGAGTGGCATTCAAAATCTTACAAGAGTTGAGGTTACAATTAAGTTTAACGTTAATGCATAAATTTAGAAAAAAATAAATAGCAAAAAAACAGTCCTATTGAGAGACATCCATCTTGGTGAAAGTCATTGGATATTTAACTTGTATTTTAAAATGTTTTATACCAAAAATGCTGGTTGCAAAGAAGATGCGAATAACTAAATATTGGTACAAAGACTATATGGAATCCCATATTGGATTTCAAATTATGCAAAGCCATGAAGATAATTTCCCAAGGACAGAAAAAAAGAGAACATCAGTTAAAAATAGATAATAGCAGCAGCTAATTATTAAGATATTTTTTCACATATAAAATAAGGGATTGTTTTAATCTATTTAATGTGGTTCTTCTCTTGTTATTTATTAAATTATATGCATCAAGAGATAATATCACCTTTACAGACATGGATATGGAAGAAGTTACTAGTGTGGTCTACTGTTAAATGATTCAAAATAGAATGGTAAGTAATGTCAGTGTGACTTGGTGAAATTGGCCATGTGAAGGCTCAGACTGGGGTGACAGAGGCATAGGTACTGAGTTTGGACTCTTGGGTTAAAGGGGCAAGTCTCAGCAGCATGGCTTTATGAGCCAGTTCCTAGGAGCTGACTGACAGCTGATGAGCTCACAATGGGCCCCGACTTACTGGATCAAATGAGTTTCCTGAGCAAATGCTCAAGTTACTCTGGTTTCTTGATTCTGTTTTCTTTATTTATTACTTTCTTTAAATATTTATATGTATTTTAGTTGTAGTTGCACCCAATACCTTTATTTATACGTGGCACTGAGGATAGAACCCAGGGCCTCACTCATGCTAGGCAAGTGCTCTACCACTGAGCCCCAGCCCCAGCCCCTTGATTCTACTTTCTCAGTAAGAATTTACAGGACCCCACAATTTATTAGTGCATCTGGTGATGCAAAGCTGGATTGTAGAATATGCAACCCAGAGATGGAAGTGACCAATTCAAATATGCCCCAGTGTTCACTGAATTATCTGTTCAGATCGATATTTACATCAAGATCAATTCAAAGTTTTAGATGTTCTTCTAATTTTTTTGTAATTTTATGGATACAAACATAGTTGTTCAACATTTAAAAAATCAAAGATACACACCAACTTAACCAGAGAAGTAGAATCAGAGTCTGTGGTGCATTTCCACCTAGTCCAGCAGCCAATCATCCTCGAGTCAAAGATAGAAATGTTCCTTTCTAATGTACCAACAAAAGTGGATTTCCTATGAGTAAAATCACTCCTACTTTGATTAGTGGTTCCAATGCAATTGCATGAAAGTCCACAGACTTCTGTAGGACATAAGATTCAGAGTAAGAGAGGATGTTCTTCCATCATAGGAATCCAGCATCATGTCCAGATTTGCTCTGTCAAACTAACATGTGTCCAGCTCAGTCTATTCATCAGGGTGAATATTTTATTGTGTTTGGAGCATCAGTAGCACTTTTCCCCAATTTCGAAAGCCTTATTTAAACTTAGAATTTTATAGGATTTAGGATAAAAGATGGGGTGCAGAACTCCTTTCAAAAGTCAAATTGTTAATTTTTCAACTGGAATTGAGCTTTTATGCTACCTTAGTCACATCTCTTATGATGAAAGTGGAATATGCAAGGCCAGTATCAGTCCTAGATGTTTTAAGGGTTGATGTGAATCTAAGAAGCAATCCCTGGGAACTACCCCTGCCTGGCCTAGGAGCAGGACGCAACATTTGCTCAGTGGCTGGGACCACATACCCGTCCCTGTGGAAATGCAAATAATTTATTTTTGGTAAAATACCTCTTCAGAATTGTCTAATAGCACAGTGTGGGCCTCACTTCTCAAAGCTGGTATTTAGGTGGAGAGACTTCAAGTAGAAAGATCAGAAAACTGAATTAAAGATAAGCAGAAAACCCCAACTAATGAGTTTACTGTGAGGTTCCCAGATGGAAGACTTTAATTTTGTTCACTGACATCCACAGTCCTTCTCTAAGCTCCATTTTTGTGAAAATCTGGAGAAGTGCTTTTAGCCTGACACCCACGCTGGCTTCATGAAAGAAGGTTTGATTGTGAGAAAATGCTAGGGAGTTTTAAATGAAAGAGACAAAACTCTAATTACCTTTAAAACCAGCTCCAGGACTGCTCCTCCCAGCTCTAGCCTCAAGCCACCGAATGTGGTAGTGAGGTTTACTAAAGTGGCTAGCGAGAGAGAGAGAAGACGTCAGGTAGTGGACTTTTATTGGGGAACAGGAAATTCTGGGGAAAACTCATCCAATGAAGATTAAGGGGGGCAGCATCCTAAGGTCAGGGGTGATGATTGGGTCTTCAGGGCAGGTTCCAGACATGTCTCTGCACGGACAAGCCCTTGGACCTGGAGAAGGGTGAGGAAAGCTCTGACAGCTGTGTCTAAGTGCTTCTTACCCAGCCAGGGAGCTAACTCAAATCATGTGCGAGGATGGCCTCCCACAGTGGCTAAAGTCTACAGAAGGCCCACATATTATTTCAGCAGTCACACTCCATTCTGGCTTTTACTTACTGGGCCTCATGGAATTATGGTCACATGCACTTGGGATATTTTCATCTAAAATGCTGTTTCATGTTTGAATGGAGTCAGGTAGGAACATAAATAAATCACCACCAAATGTTAGTAACAAGTGGATCTTGGTGGCACTCAAAGAGAAATAAGGACAAGCACAACATTGGCTTGACAGTTTTAGGCAGATCCTGAGTCAAATCAAACCACATATGTCTTTTTCATGGAGAAAGTAGGAACATTAAGAACAGGATGACAAGAGTAACAGGAAAGAAGAGCTCCAGTTGGTAAAAATACCGGAATGCATCGTGAGTGAGTCTTAAACAGGAGGGCAGCAAAGCAAACAGCTCAGACAGGAGAAAGCACTTAGCCAAGGAACTGTGATCAGCAACTTCAGATGGACAAGGGCTGTCTGGTGTCCCAGGAACCTGGGAAGGTTTCCCTCTGCATGACAGTGAACACTGGCTCTGCAATGTCCTTTACAGAGTCCAGATTTAATTCTCCTCTTTGGAAGCCTGTAGTCATTTCCAGGATGACTGCTTAGTTTTAAGTCTGAAGGAGAAGTCCACAGGGCACACTGTCAGGATCTCACTGACACACTAGCTAACCACAATTGATGAAGGCTCTTTTCAAATGGACCCAAAGTCCACGTTTCTCTGCAGCCTCTTCTAAACTGTAGTCTCTTATCTGAGGGGAGCATTTATCATTGTCAAGAGGTTTAAAACTATCATATCTGAGTTGCTTACTGTCTAAGAACCATTGACTTGGTTTGACTCTCTTCTTTTTGGTGCTAACTATGAGCAAACAAACAAACAAAAAAAAAGAATGAGTGCCATCTTGAACAGTGATGTGGGAGTCTTCCTAAGAGGATCCCCTGTTCTACTTTCCATGTCACTTCAGGAAACCTGTGGCCAAGCTTACAGCCACAGCAGAAGTACCTCCATCTTGTATCTCCATGCACCTGGGTGGCAGACTCACAGGGAAGCAGGAGGCTGTGTCAATGAGCCCACCTTCACTCACAGGATACACCCAACACACCCTGACCTCAGAAACACTGCCCTGTCTTGGGTTGGTTCCTGCTGTCCTTGAGTCAGTATCCGCCCATCAGTACCAACTCACAATCATGAGCCCTGACTGAGGGAACAAGTCTCCATGGATCCATGAAATCCCAGAGTCCCAGCTTTCCAGTGCATTCCTCACCTGATCCAGGATGCAAACCTTAACTCCCAGCAAATCTTAAGATGGGTTCTGTTAGAAAGAGCCATTGAAATCCTGCCAAAGCTGCAAAGAAATCATTAAGTGTTGCCAGCCATCTGGTAAAGACCTACAGTCTTCTGCCAGGGTGACTGTGCACCAAGGGAAATAAAATAATGAGACCTTTTTGGGCTCTCTGACATGGGCAGTTGTTTTATTCCAAGTATAATTTAGTACAGGCTACTGGAAGCAAACTTCTTTCACCTGGTAAGACCAAAATCACACCCTCAGTGTCCTGTCAGGTACATATCGACATTTCAGCCTTACATCAGGATTTTTAGCAGAGACTTGACAACCTGCATCATCTCCAGGACTAGCAATGGTCAATTGTGCAATACTGATTGGACCCACCAAGTACAAAGCAGGAACTGCTCTTGGCTTGCTGGCAATAATTTGTGTGTCAGAAACTGAATAAAAACAATAAAAGATCAGGGGTCTTAATATCAGGAAAACAGCTGGGATATCATGGTCTGGGTCATGAGATTTGCCCTCTTATTTGAAGTATAAGTCATTCTTCCTGGTCTCTTCTACAACTAAAAAGAGTCATGCTGGGTAGAGAGCTGCTCTGAATTTTCAAGACATCCTACTGGTTGCATGGATATGCTACTTCAGTCCATTGACCAGGTGGCCATGAAGCCTCTGACTCTCAGTGGGAAAGAGAAGAAGAGAGGGCTCTGTGGCAAGTCCAAGCTGGCATGCAAACTTCGCAGTCACTTGATCTCTAGGATCTAGCAGAACCAGACATGTCTGAAGTGACAGTGGCTTTCAGTGACACTGCTCAAAGCATTTGGTAGGTCCCTATAGGGGAAGCACAATACCGATACTTCAGATTTTGTAGCAGATTCTTGCCATAATCTGTGAATACATTTCTTCCTTTTAATTGGTATATATTAATTAATTTAAAATGGAGCTTTGTAGAGACACAAAGCACTACAGGAAACAAGCATGAAGAAATGCATGCTGAGCAGCAGAGGAGGAGTCCTGGAGGGAGGAAAGAAATCTTAAGTTCATGCACCTGCCACAGGCCAGGAAAGAAGAACTACAACCTCTGTTCAGACTAGTAATGTGCAAAGCCAAGTATCTGTTGGAAGTTATGAAACAGGCATAAAAGCATATTCCTGAAACTTCTACTTAGCAAGCAAGACTTTAGGACAAACAGATGAGATAGAGAAAGAGCATGCATACAATAGGATAGGGAAAAGAGAAATTGCCATTGTCATTGTCTGATATACAGAACTCACACACGCCTGTGCAAACACACACCCAAAAATAATAATTGCAAAATTGATAGCACATTTAAAATAAAATTTTATTTTATTTACTCTGGCTTGGGGTGGTGTAATATCTTTTAACCACTATTGTCAGTCACATGTATTCCTGGTGCGGGAAGAAAGTTAAATATAGATGGAGAACTTCATCATCTTTAGATCTGTATCATAAGTAAACATATTGTTTGAATTGCTTAAGTTTAGGAAGATAAATTTAATATATAGCATCTGCTTTTTATCTCCAATATTTTACAAGGAGAAATTTTTCAAAATTAGAGTTGTATACAAGAGTAATTTTATTGATCAATGTCGACTTTAGATATTTTAAAGAATATAAAGAAAGAACTAAAGTTGAGGAAATTATGCTTCCTCCCGACTAATCATTTACTTGTAGTGTCAGCTGCCGGTGGGCACCCATTGGCACCACCAATGAGGCCATCCTGGCCAGCAGCTGGCCTCATACTGCATGGTCCAAGAAATCTCCTTTCTATCTTTCTGAGTACACTTTATCCCACACCATGACCTCCCTTCCACCAGTCTGTGTCCAGCCTCATGCAACGACATTTCACGATTTTTCACCCTGAGTATTGTACTTTGTGACCATATTTCACATGTTTCGCCATTCACCCACTCAGGGGTATCCAGATGGAGGCCATGCTTCAGCTTCAAGGATTAGACCATCTTGAAACCATTATTGAGATGATGTTTCTTGCTAGAATTTTTCATACTCAGACTTTATAATGTAAGTAAAACACTGTAATAAATAAGTTCATAAAAAGATGCTGTGATATTTAAGTTTTTCTAATACATTTTCATTATAAGTAACACATAATAATTTTGCCAATAATGAGATTCATTGTGAAAATGAATAGTAAATGTGGCTCCACCAGAAAACTTCTAGAACTAGTCAATTAATTCAGAAAAGTAGCAGGATATAAAATAAACACCCATAAATGAAAGGCATTTCTGTATATCAGTGATAAAAACCTCTGAGAAGGAAATGAGGAAAACTAACCCATTCACAATAACCTCAAAAAAAAAAAAATAAGACACTTGGGAATAACCTTAGTGAAAGAGGTGAAAGATCTATTCAATGAAAACTACAGAACCCTAAGGAAAGAAATCAAAGAAGACCTTAAAAGATGAAAGATCTACCTTGCTCTTGGATAGGCATACTTAATATTATCAAAATAACCATTCTACCAAATGCACTATACAGATTTAATGCAATTCTGATCAAAATCCCAATGGCATTCCTCATAGAAATAGAAAAAAAGCAATCATGAAATTCATCTGGAAATATAAGAGACCCAGAATAGCTAAAGCAATCTTTAGCAGGAAGAGTGAAGCCGGTGGTATTGCTATACCAGACCTTAAACTATACTACAGAACAACGGTAAAAAAAAAAAAAAAAAAAAAAACAGCATGGTACTGGCACCAAAACAGACTGGTAGACCAATAGTACACAAAAGAGGACACAGAGATTAACCCACAAGATTACAATTATCTTATATTAGACAAAGGTGTCAAGAATATGCACTGGAGAAAAGATAGCATCTTCAACAAATGGTGCTAGGAAAACTGGAAATCCATATGCAAAAAAATGAAATTAAACCTCTATCTCTCACCATGCACAAAACTTCACTCAAAAATGGATCAAGGACCTAGGAATTAATACAAGAAAAAGTAGACCCTAATCTCCATCAAGTGAGATTAGGCTTCAACTTCCTTAATAAGACGTCTGTAGCACAAGAATTAAAACCAAGAATCAATAAATGGGATGGAATCAAACTAAAAAGCTTTTGCTCAGAAAAAGAAGCAATCTGTGAGGTGAACAGAGAGCCTACATCCTGGAAGTAAATTTTTACCCCTCACACATCAGATAGAGCACTAATCTCTAGGATATATAAGGAACTCAAACAGCTAAGCACAGAAAAAACAAAAAAACTCAATCAATAAATGGGCCAAGGACCTGAACAGACACTTCTCAGAATATGATAATAATCAATCAACAAATATTTAAAAAAATGGCCTAGACATTCTTGACTGTCCAAATCTCCACTAAGCAAGTTTCTAAGCAGTGATTTGAGACTATGCAGGTTACTTGATTTTATAAGTGTCACCATTATTTTTGGCCTCTCAACTTACCCAGGGGATCAAGTGATAAGCTCATGCCCCAGTGTTTAGAAACAAGCAAGCACAGTATCTCTGCAAAGCTATATCAATAATGCATGTGCCAGGAAAGGGCCCTCAGCAAATTCTTTTGGTCACCCCTCAACTGTCACTGATGGAGGACCTACTGCTATGCAGATACTGAGGCTGAAGCCACCATCACACTGAATAGATTTATGCAGATTCTTTTCTGGGTGGTCTCTGTGATTTAACTAATGTCTTCCCACATAATTTTTCTGAGCAGAAAATAAAAACTAAAGAAAAAGAAAAGCCCCTGGAGCACTCCTGTGAGAAAGCATGGTCCCAGGGAGCAGGAGAAGGGGAGACCCTGTGCTGGGTGCCCACACCCCTACAGGGGGTGGCACCCTATACAGGCTGGACTTCAGCCAGCTGGCTTCCTGTATGCGAGTTTTCACATATGGCCCAGTCAGTAACTATATATTCCACTTGACACTTATGTTTCCAAACAGTGAAAAAAAATATAGAAAAACCAAATATTTGAAATGACAATATTTTATGCACTTAAAGAATGTGCAATTAAATATTACCTTTGCAAATGTTCATGAAAATTAAAGGATTAATGGAAATTAAATTTAAAAAATTCATGTGTAACCAAAAGAGTAGAGATAAAAATTCATAGAATAAAACTACAAAATTGTTCAGGCAAAGATTTTTAAAAAGTAAACTATATTTTTACTGGAAAAATCCATTTGGTGCAACAATAACTGAAAACAGGAGAAAACAGCAACTGAAGATAATGACTGATAGCAGAAATACTCAAGTCCTAAGTCTATGGCTCCATTCCAGCAGCAATACAGCTTCATCAAATGCTTTTTCTTCAAAATACAGGCACTAGATGTGTTTTTGCACATGACAGGAAATTGGAAAGCTTTCTTCAAACATTAAACGTGACTATATAACTTGATATCCCAGTGAAACCAGATTTCACTTAATATATAAAATATACAGAGAAGAAACTCACTTATGAGCATCAGTAGAATATTCTACCAAACTTCTAAATAAAATGGGGTATGAACAATGACACATATACAGACAGACACACACATACACACACACAATGCAGCAAATTGGAGATTAATTGACAAAATAAGAGGTGGCAGCTTTATAGAGCATGATACAATGTGTACCTGGGCTTCTAAGACAGTGCCTGCCCTCCACATGCCCAGTGTCCCTGGACTGGAATAACAATCTCTCTTCACCCTGAGGATGATATCACCAGGAATTACTGAGGGCAAAGACTGAGAAAGGTGGAATCTCAATTCAATTCTCAGTCCCTGTGAAAATATATGTTAATTCCATAAAACAAAATTATTTGGATATTGTAACCAAGTAGGTGTGTTGTAGGGAGCTATGGGAACATCCAGCAAGCAGTATCAAAGCTCAGACTACAGTCTTTATGTGAGTTTATCTCAGGTTAACTTCCTTATATTCTCTTGCTTTACCTGCTACACACCACAATGACCATTCTTTAATATTCCACAATGAACAAGTAAAACTCTTATATGGAACTTGAGTTATTCTTTAAAAATTGAAAGAGGATTGGTATATATATGAAATATAATCTATATTGCTTCTGTTTTCATTTATTTTTATATTATAATTAAAAACAACTAATGCTTAGTTTTGAATGTGTTTTGAGTATTTACTTTAAAGTTTTATGTGCTAGAAGAATGGTCCTCAATTAAACTATACAGGTGGTGTTTATCCTAAAGAATTAAAGTCAGCATACTGTACTGATACATGCATACCCATATTCATGGCAGCACAATTCACAATAGCCAAAATATGCAAACAGACCAGGTGTCTCTCCTTGGAATGGATAAAAAGTTTTGTGGCAATATATACAAAAAATTATCCATCCATAAAGAAGCATGGAATTATGTCATTAGGAAAATGAATGGAGCTTGAGAAAATTAGATTAAGTAAAATAAGCCAAACTCAGAAAATCAAGGGCCATATATTTTCTCTCAGATGTGAAAGCTAGAAAGGACAAAAAGGTGTGTGGGGGTGGATCTCATGAAAATCAAAGGGAGATCAGTAGAGTAGAGGAAAGGTCCCTGGAGGAAGGAGGAGAAGAAAAGGGGAAAATTGGGGCATGCTATTGATCAAATTATATTGTTGTAGGTCATATGAATCTGAGACCATTTATCCCATCATGTACCACTGTAATAAAACAATGAAAATAGGAAACAAAACAGTCCTGAGGTGGTGAGGCCTTGGGTGATTCCACCATCTGAGCAGCACCATCTGATGAGACTGAGTCAGTCCTATAGGTCTAGATTCCTTCTTGTGAAACAAGGTTTTTATAAAACAGTGAGCTCAGTTCCTTCCTTCCCTCATGCTTCCTGGCTCACACAGTGTCCCTTTCTCACCTGACCAATTCTCTTTGTGGTTCTTCATTGTTTTGGTATATCCAGTGTAGTACCATGATGTTTGGACCATGCTATCTGGACTTCCCAGCCACCAAAATGGTAAGCCAGTTAATTTTGTTTCCTTTAGATATTACCCGAAGCTGTATACTCTTACAGCAACACAAGCACTAAGAAAAATCTTCTTTAAACAAAATTATGAGAAGTCATCAAGATCATGGGCTATGAAGTCAGAAACAATCAATCCACATGGAAATATTGAATATCTATAGATTGACCAAATAGACTTTTGAGAATTATGGACAGTCTTCAATGACCCATATTAACCCAGTGGATATACAATAACCAAAAACACACATCAAGTAAGTTGGAAATTTTGTAGAGTCTTTTTTTCTTTCTTTCTTTTTATTTTTTTAATCTTTATCACATCATGACATAGACAAGAAGAGGTAGTCCAATTCCCAGTTTCCTCCCTTGGAATGAAAGGGACAGAATTTGATTCATCCTGTCATGTTTGTGGAATATCACAGGAGTTACTTCTGTATCACTTGGCTCACAGGTCAAATAGTAATAGTGGCAAAGTTGGCTGCCAAAGCGGGAAACCTCCAATTGCTGTGACAGGTACCACAGGAATGAAAGATAAAGACCTGCAGATATGTGAGGGCAAGAGATCTTAGGCCAAGGAACATAAAAGAACAATCAGTTACTGAGAAGAAAAGTAGATAAGAATCTCAGAAAAAAATAAAGACATTTAAAGCATCCATGAACTTGGGAGGATTGTGGGGACACTTGCACAGGGAAGGGAAGACACATGCTGGTAAAAGATGCCCTCAGTGAGCCTTCAATCAAGCAGGTTTCTAGCACACACAGAGCCAGGCTTCAATGACAGAGGTTGTCTTATAGTTGATGTCTTATATAAAGCCCATTTGTCAACAAAAGATCACAGGACACACAAAGAAACAGGGAAATGTGTCCCATTAAAAAAACAAAATTAATCTACAAATACTAATATAAAGACACTAACTTCAAATTTAATAGACAAAGACTAAATATCCATTGCTTTAAATAATTCAAAAAGATAAGGGAAAATACTAAGAGAGCATGAAAGCAAAAAAGAAAAATATACATGAAAAAAATAAGCGTACTAAGAAAATTGTAGAAGTTACAAAGTAAATGGAAAAAATTCTGAAACTAAAATTAAGAAATGAATTGAAAAGTGTAGTAAAAGTTTCAATGTCAAATTTAAACACATAGGAAGAAGAATCAAGAATTGGAAGACAGTTAAATTAAAATGATCAAGTCTAACAAACAAAAAGAAAAGAAAATGAAAACAGTAAACATTCTTAGAAACTTACAGGATAATATCAAATTGTAGAAAAAGAAGTTAAGACCTTCTTTAAAAAATTAAAAAAATACCTATTCAAAGATATGATATGTACATCTAAGACATTCATGTACTCCAATAAATCCAGAGATGAAGTCTAAGAGTCATAACTATCAAAGCCAAAGGTAAAGAGAATATTGAAAGGCATAAGACAAAGGCAGCTCATCACACAAAACTAATCTTCTATAATATTATTGGTCAATAGTCAGTATCTCAGTAGAAACTTTGCACACTAAATAACAGTGGTTTGATATATTTAGCACAGAAAAATAAAACCCATCAGTATGAATTCCCCAAATGACAAAACAATCATCTATCTCCCTAAAATAAGAGAGAAATAATGATACTCTATGAAAAAAAGCAATCAACTTAATTAGTACTATACAGATCCAACGAGATATGGTTAAAATAAAAATAAAATGACACTAGATAGTGATCTGTAGCCATATAAAAAAAATTCTCTGGTAAAGGAAAATATAAAAACTATTAATATTGGTATTTCAGTTTATTACTCCACATTTAACTTTTCTTAGGGATTAGAACAAAAAAGCAACAAAATGATTTTAGGTCTGTTAATTGGTAGACCATATGTGACATCAATAATATAGTGTATAAGGTCAAAACTAAGAGAGTAGAAGTTTTGTACATGATCAAAGTTAAGTTGGTATCTGTTTAAAACAGATAGTTATAAACCAAGATAAACTAAGATTGATAGATGTAATTCCCAAAATAACCACACACACACACACACACACACACACACACACACACACACACAAAATATCTATATGTATTGTTTCAATACAAATGAGAAGTGAATCAAATATTACTGCAAAAATAATCAAACACAAAGGACATAAATAAAGGAATGAATAAGAATGAAAAGAGCTCCAAGACATACAGAAAACAACAAATGGCAAAAAAAAGTCCTTCCAGTCATTAATGTCATTAAAATTAACTGGATTTGATTGTCTAATCAAATTGCACACATCAGAAAATAGGATTTTAAATATCATGCAATCTTGTTCTGTCTCCTAGAGTATTGACTCAGATCAGGATAAGACCAAAAGGATGAAGAATGCATAAACAGCAACCGAAAGAGTCCAGGGTGCTACAACAATGTAGGAATAAAATTAATTCAAAGTCAAAAACTTTTAAAAATATAGTGATCATTACATAATGATAAAAGTGTTAATGTACAGGTGGTATTAACAATCAAGATAACATACATAACATGTATCAGAGCTTCACAATAAATTGAGAAAGATTAGGCAGGAAGAAAAGAGAGAGACAGCTCTGAAATAATATTCATACACTTCAATATCCAAATGTATTTAACTAGTACCTACAACACAGAGAAAAGAAATAGGAACACAGAAACTAGAAGAGCACCCCAGTCCTACATACCCCACTCCACCCAGTGATGGGGAAGGCATAGACTTTGGTTCACAATTGATTGCAACTACATAGCAAAGACAGAATGGTAAAATATGGTAAATATACAAATATGTGTAAATTAACATTGTCTCCTACGAAAATAAGAGGTCAGAAGGGAAGTTGCCTTCTCCACCAGAAAATCTCCTTATAAAAATGAAGTAAAAGCACAACACACTGAAATTGAAAGGATGCAGAGAGAACAGTGGGAAAGGAAGATTTGTATTTGAAAATACTCAGACTCATAAAAGAAAGATTCCATATCAGTCACTTAACTTTACACACTGAAGACATAGAACAAGAGAAACAAATTAGACTACTACAAATTAGTAGCAGGTGGAGTAATAGAGATAAAATAAAAGGAAAATAAAATACAAAATCCTCAAGAAAAATCAATAAAACTTAGATTATTGATTCTTCAAAACAAAGATTTAAAGGAATGACACCAATATTAGCAAATCAGCATGATTCTCTCTCAAAAATGATAAAAAATAAAAACATTGAAAAGGCCTGTGGATGGAGCTCAGTGTTAGGGAGACTTGGGTTCGATTCCTAGTACCACTAAAAAGAACTTTTATAAAACTCATACAAAAACAAAAGGCAGAAAATATATCCTAACTCATTTTTCTGAGACTAGTATTACCTCATAGAAAGCCAAAGTCAAATTAAGAAAATTAAACCCAAAACAGATAGCCCTGATGAGTATTTTTAAAATCATATACCTTGGTACTTATCCAAAATAACTAAAACCAGCATACTACAATGAAACAGGCTCATCAATGTATCTGGCCAGTCAAGGACCCACCCAGAAGCTTACCAACAGATGACTGGATTAAGAAAATGTGGTACAAACACACAATGGGGTTTGACTCAGCCACAAAGAGGAAGGAGATCATGGCCATTTCAGGTGAATGGATGGAAATGCTGAACATCATGCTCAGTGAAGAAGACAGACTCAGAAGTCAAGGGTTGAGTGCTTTCCCTAATGTGTGGAAGAGAAAAATTAGTAAAGAAGTGAGGATGCCATGAATGTAGAAGGAAATCCATGGAGTAAAGTTCAGGAGTTGAGGGGAGTGAGGAAGGATGAGAAAAAGATCAAACTATTGTATGTTCATATGTGAATACATCCTAGTGGATTCCACCTTCAAAACATCAAATGAAAAAAAAAATGAACTGAATGAATATCAGAAGAGCAGATGAAAGGGAACATGGGGAGAAAATAGAGGAGAGGAAGAGGAGACACTAGGGACTGGATTAGAAGAAACTATGTCCCGTGCTTGTATGAATGTGCCGTTACAATCACCAATATTATGAATAACTAGACTGCACTAATAAAATATTGAAATATGATATCAAACAGAGTTTAAAAGCACAATGAAAGTGTTACACAGCAAAAATAAGTGGTGTTTATCCCTAAATGCAAGAGAGTTTCAATACACACACACACACACACACACACACACACACACACACACAAATCTATCAATGTCACAAACAGGCTAGGAGTCATAAGGGAGAAAAATCACTCATGATCCACTGGTGGAGAAGAAGCACTCTGTAAAACTCAGTATTTTAATGATCAGATATTAAACTGGAAATTGAAGGAAATAGGAATCCACGAAAAGAAACAATAGGAATAGAGAAAGAATGAGAATCGTAAGAAGTAAACAGTAAGAACAAAACTACTTCCAAATAGTCAGAGTCTCATAGTAAATACCACAGCAAAGACAATGACCAGCTCTGAGCATCTGGGAGGTTCTTTAAGACAAGAATAAGACAAATTTCCTGTTTTCACTATTTTCACTTAATGAAGTACTGTATGTCAAAAGCAGAATTATGAATTAAATAAAAATGAATAAAAGACATCAGACAAAGTAACTGACAGAGTAAAATTATCTTATTTTTCCACCATAATGTGATCTTTAGTGTTTAAAAAAAAAAACAGTTTCCACAACAAACTGTAAGAATTACTAAATCAGTGCAGCTAAGATGCAGAATACAAAACTAATAGAAACAGACATTTATCTCTATAACATAACCATGAGCAATTAGAGGAGATAAAGAATTCCATTGTAGTAGCACCCAAAAGAATAAACATGATCTTCTTTTGCTCTAATTTTCTTCCAGTATTGACTTGAGGTCTCTCGCTTGACAGTGGCCAGAGGCCAAGGTGGGAACTCACTGGAGGAGTTCTGACTGACATCAGGTTCAAGTGTGTCAGACAGAGGGCAGAGGAGAAAGAGAAAGTCCAGCCCATGACACAGAAGAATTGTACTGCTCTCCTACACTCATGTCCCAGAGGTGTTATAGGTGCCCACTGAGAGTTGGAAATGACCGGGAGTTGGAATCAAGTTCTGAGGGAGACACCATGGGATTCTGCCTTTACCAAGGTCAATGGGCAATATCCATAGGCTTCCCCAGGGAACTGGCTAATTAAAATAATAATAATAATAATAATACATGTGAATGGCGACATTTGTTCACCTAACTGTGGTGCTGGCCAGTAGGTTGGCAGTTGCAGGGGTGTTGAGTTTGGGCTCAGTGTGATGGGAAACCAGTTGCCTCATCTCCATGACAACATGAGGAAAGCTTGTTTCATTCAGGGCAAAGGTAGGGTGCACCTGGGCTTCAAAGAGTTTTAAAAATTAAAAAAAAATGCACACCAAGGCAGCAACTGTACTCAGCAAGGGCACAATAATAAAACATTCAGGAATTAACTTGAACAAGGAGGTTACAGTCTCATGTACAGAAATCTCCAAAATGCTACAGAAAGTAGTCACAGTAGACATGGATGAATGGAAATGTATTCCACACTGATGTAGTTGAAGACTTGAACAACAACTTTGATAGAAATGTTCAACTTTGATAGAAATTCAGAGAACTTTGATAGAAGTGTTCAAATGACCTAAAGATATTTCTCTAGATAGGTAAACAAATGGATTATGATGAGTTCAAATTATAATAAGTGCTGAAGAGGATATGGGTAAAGGGAACACTTCACATTGTTGGTGGGACTGTAATTTAGGACAACTACTATGGAAAACTGTATGGAGGTTCCACAAAAGACTGGGCATGGAATCACCATTTGAGCCAGGAATACCACTCAGTATTTGCCATAAAGAATTAAATTAATGGGCTGGGGATGTGGCTCAAGTGGTAGCACGCTTGCCTGGCATGCGTGAAGCCCAGGTTCGATCCTCAGCACCACATACAAATGAAGATGTTGTGTCTGCCAATAACTAAAAAATAAATATTAAAAAAAATTCTCTATCTCTCCTTCTCTTTCTCTCTCTCTCACTCTCTTTAAAAAAAAGAATTAAATTAATCACACTACAGGAATGACTTCAGACCCATATTTATAGCAGCACAATCCACAACAGCCAAACTATGGAAAGAACCCTAGGTGTCAAACCATGGATGAATGGATTAAAGAAAATGTGGTGTAGGTACATGATGGAGATTTAGTCAACCATGAAAAAAAAATGAAATTATGTCATTTGCAGGAAAATGGATGGAACTTGAGATCATTGTGCTGAAGGAAATAAGCCAAACTCAAAAGGTCAAGGGTATGTTTATCTCATGAGTGGAAGAAAGAAAGAAAAAGAGAGAGAGAGAGAGAGAGAGAGAGAGAGAGAGAGAGAAAGCAAGAGTGAGGGAATCTCCTGAATATAGAAGGAAGATCAGTAGAGCAGAGCCAATGCCATGAGGGGGAGGGGGAGGGAAAGGGAAATACTGAGGAATGATATTTACCAACTTATATTGCTATATTGTGTGCATGTGTGAAAATGTAACAATGAAACCCACTAGTATGTAAAACTATTATGCACTATTAAAAACACATACAAAAGAAGATTAAATAATATATTATACAAACTCAATCCCAATCTACAAATTATATTTAAAATTCTTTATCATGACAAAGATTGATTTATTATTTCAAAACATCAAATGTTGTTTGGTCTTATTTGAGAAGAGACATGTATCATAAGACCTTAGGGCTTCACAAGTCTAAAGTTGAAGAAGCATCAAAAACAATAACAGAAGACTGTTTCCCAATTAGCATAATACTAAGAACCTAGACAAATTGAACAGAGTAGACAGGTCAGAAATATTCTAAACATATGTAATCAGGTGGATTTCAACAAGGACACCAAGAAGACACAGTGAGGAAAGAGGAGTCTATTCCATACACATTGCTAAGAAAAATATGAATTTCCAGAAGTAAAAGAATGAAATTGGGTGCTTATCTAACTTCACGTGTAAAATCTGCTTAAAATTGATAAGTGACATAAAAGTAAGGCCTGGAACTACAAAACTTCTGGACAGGAACAAAAGGGAAAAATATCTAACTTCTGATCTTCACAGTGATTTTTTCTTATTCCAGCCCTGGAATCTTACAAACAGCCCGAACTCAAAAAAGCACTCCCAACTCTCTCTGGGTACAGTTAGAGGGCCCCACAGGACAGAGGCAGAATAATGAGCAAAACATGGAGATAATCATTGGCTGGAATCATGAGGGGAAGTTTGGAATCTGGCAAATAAAATTTTGAAGAATTGTCATTGGACTCATTAAGCTAACAAGATAGAAGACAACCTCTAGGAGCTAATCAGAGCTCTGTTTCCTGAGCATCCCTCCCACATGAACCCTGGTGCCTCTAACAGACAACACACAGAGGCATGCCATGTGACTCTCAGGTGTCTGATGCAAGCAGCGATCTTAGGGAAAACTAAGGAGTCAAAAGGACTGAGAAAATTAGTGCCCCAAAGCATGTTGAAAAGTAAATTGCCGAGAAATAAGAGAGAAGACTGAGATGCTGGGCTAATTATGCTGTTAGAGGAGCACTCGGCTCCTAGCATGAACAGGCAGGACTTTCCATGTTTCTGTTAGAGAATACAGTTTACCTTTCTATCATATTTTTTTCAAATAATGTGAAAATAAAACATTGATAGTTTATATTTTTAGAAGGATGATATTGATTGGAAATTCTTTCCTTTGAGAAATGAGATAGTTGATTTACTAGATAATTCTAACAAATATTTGAAGAATTTACAGCAATCTTTCTCAAACTCTTTTGAAGAACTGAAGAGAAGGTAACACTCTCACTTCATGCTGAGAGGCAAATCATTTCCCTGAAACCTCAACCAAGGAAATTATAAGAAAATAAAGCAAAAGAGCAATATCCCCAAGTGACTAGTAACTCAAAAATCCTGAAAAAGAAAGAAAAAAAACTAGCAGATTGAATTGGACAGCACATTAAAAAAAAGCGATACTCCTGAGCAGATGGGATTTATACATGGCATGCAAGGATGGTTTAATCTATGTCAATCAATGTAATACAGCAAATTAACAAAATGAATACAAAAACTATGATCATTAAAATTGATGTAGAAAAATTTAACAAAACTGAACAAGATAAAAATGTACATTAATTTAGGAATAGGAGGAAAATACATCAACATAGTAAAAGGCAGGCATAAAAAGCCCACAGATAACACCAAATTCAATGGAGAGATGAAATCTGTGCATCTAAGATCAGGAATAAGGCAAGGTCCCCTCTCTCAGCACTACTGCATAACAGAATATAGGATGTTACATTCTACCCAGAGGACACAGATATGAAGAAGCAGCAGGAGGCATTCAGATGCATTAGCACACTTACCACTTCACATAGTTATCATTATTTTTTGTCTGTGGTGAGAACATTTAGGGTCTGCCCTCTTCAACTATCAAGTACACAGTGCCCTGAGTACAGTCTTCATGCTGAGCAGTTGCTGACCAGAACTTACTGACCCCACATAACATCACTCCATTTCAGCCTCACATACTTTTGTGGGCTCAAAACTTTCAGATATCACATACAAAAAGTTTGATTATAATTATCATTTTGTGCATAATACACATATGCCTCATAAGTACCTGAAACAGGTATATCTTACAAATGTCTATATGACATACACATGTAATGTATGTATGTAATAAAACATAGAAAAATTTCTGAAAATTTGTATGAAATCACAAAACTTTACATGTTCACAGACATAATGGGAAAGAAAAACAAAATTGGAGGCATTCTACTTTATAATTTAAGGTATTTTTACAAAACCATTGCAATCTACAGGATAGCACTGGCATAAAACCAGTAATACAAGCAAATGGAACAGAGTAGACAGGTCAGAAATAATCTAAATATATGTAATCATGTTGGCAAATTTTCAACAATGGCATATTTATATAGTAAATGTAAGCAAATTTTGTTGTTTCATTATACCTCTATTAGATGGAAAAAATACCACTCTGAATATTCTCTTTAACAGCACTCTTTTTGTTTCCTTTTTCCTACAGCTCAACCCAGGTGTGTTTCACCACTGAACTACATTCACTGCCATTTTAATTTTTGACCTTGAGGCAGGGTCTTGCTCCATTGCCAGGCTGGCCTAGAACTTTTGATTGTCCTGCCTTAGGCTCTCAAGTCACTGGGATCACAGGCGTGCACTACCACACCAGGCCTCAACTGCACCCTCAAAGAGAAATGATCAATTCTCACTCCTCACAGTTCTACAAAATCACTGCAAATGCTGTATTCATAAACACTGCCTCGTTGCAATCGTGAGAAATGCAGTTTAGGCCCTGAGAACTCTGATTGCGACTGATCACAGCCTTTTCACCAACCGACTACACACATACCCTGTTCTGTGCATGTTTCCGGGAGAGGACCTGCTGTTCAATGCACCTCATCACTGTCAGCACTGTGATGCAGTCACACAAAGCTCATCCGATTGTAAAGCACATCAGAACCTAGTGGTGCTCACGGACACTGGAAAGTAGCTCAGTACCATACATGGGTGGCCTTCTGGACAACAACGCACCAAGAGCATAGTAACTAGAGCAGAGAGGCAGGACCTTGACAGAGAGAGAGGACACTGGTGTACGAATTGAAAGCCCAAAGAAGAAGAAGAAGGCAGAGTCCTGCTGCATCCTTCCTAAACCAGGAGTATGCATTGGGGTAACTAAAATAATGCACTGTTCTTGCATTTTAGGAGTGGTCCTTGGGGGCTGCAAGTACAGAGTCTAGGGTCACATTTGTGGCAAAATAGCAACAAGCAAACTCACAAACATAGAATCTGAGAAGAAAGTTCAACTGTATGTGGTTTGATATAAAGAAGTCTGATAAATAAAATTATGAACCTATGACAAGAAATTGCCTCAAAAGAAGAAACAACAAAAATTAGGGAAATTGTTTGCATATATCACAAATGTGCCACTAAAAAGTCACTGGGATCACAGGCGTGCACTACCACATATATATATATATATATATATATATATATATATATATATATATATATATATACCAGGTGTAAGGATTGAAATTTAAAATGGAACTTAAAATATGTTTAGAGATGACAACATTTTACATGTAGAAAACCCTGAAAATTTACCAAAAAAATTGTTGGAACTAATAATTAATTCCAAGATGTCTAAAGATACAAATTCAACACTCAAAATTTTATAAATTGCATTAACAATAACAAATCACAAAAGGAAATTTAAAAAGTCATCCCATTCAATTATGTATCAAGAAGGATAAAGTACATTTAATCAAAATCTTAATGATTCTTACATGAAAGTATAATAAAACCATTGTCCAAATAAATTAAAGTTATACATAAATAGAATAATGTTCCATGCCTGTGGATAAGAAGTCTTAATGTTATTAAAATAACTTTAGTTTCTAAAATACTTTAAAGATTCAATGAAATCATTATCAAAATTTTTTTATTCATCTTTTTCTTTCAGAAACAAAAAAAGTATCATAAAATTCATATAGAATGAAACTGTCCTGAAAAGCTAAAATAGTCTTGAATAGAAATGAGCAAAATTAAAGTCTCACACTGAGGTTTCCAAACATACAAGAGGGAGATTATTTATGACAGCACCTGCATCCCTCACACAGTGCAAACAGCAGAAGGTGGAGCGTTACAGCAGCCCTTCCACTCTGGGCCTGGAGATTTTAAACAAGGGTGCTGAGATTACCCAGTAGGGAGTCATGGTACAGGGTCCTCTGCAAAAGGGTGACTTGGGCCTCTATACCACACCTGATCTTAGCTCAAAATGCACAAAGGCCTAACTGTGAGCCTTAAATCCATTGAACTCTTACAAGAAAGACCTGTGATAAAGCTCCAGGACTCAGGACATAATCACAGTTTCATGAATCTGAACCTAAATGCAGAGGAAAAAAATGAAAAATAAACAAATGAAAACTACATCAAACTTAAAACCCTCTGCATATAAAAAAATATTGTAAGATAGGAAAGGCAACCTGCCTGTGGGATGGGAAAGAGAAATCTGCATCTGATACAGAATTTTATTCTAGATGTAAGTGACTTCTATATTCAATCACAATGAGCCTTATTAAAAATGGGCAAGTGACAGATATTTTCTCCAGAGATAAAGCAAAGCACATTCCTGTGTGGGTGAACATGCACATGTGTGAGTGTGAGTGTGCATGGGGATGTCCATCACTGGGACATTTCCCAGCACTGCTGCTCACTTCACATGGTTGCTTATGAAATAGAAACACACCACCCTACCCTGCAATGTGTAGAACACATAGCACATGATAGTTTTATTCAGACACATACAAAATGAACAGGAAGTTCCTCTCCTTCCTAATGACCTCTATCTTGGTAAATAAAAAGTGTTTGAGTGAGTCAATAACTCTAATTTATTTTCTCAGAAACTTTTTTCTAAAATTACTCACCAATTCACAATTTCCCAGTTTTTATGAGATTTTATAAAATTACAATAATAGAATACTTCTATCCCAGCTACTTATGCTATCTTTTGTGATATCTTTCCTCCAGGCTCCAGGAGGAAAGACTGCGCTGTTTACTTCTCTGTTCTAACTGGAGCAACTAGAATTGCACGTGGATGAAATACAAACATACCAAATAAAGTGATGAGTGCTTCCTCTTTTCACCCCAGAACATGGAGTGGGTACTACCCATTGTTATCATGGTGGACAGAGTTTGGCATAGCTACTAACATGTGGGAAGTGAAACTTCCACAACCTCAGCCCCTCAACTCTGGGGTAGAATGAAGCCAGTCACAGAGGCCTTGCAGATGGATAGGGAGGAGAACCAGCCATCTTCACATAGCATAGTAGTCACAGCTGTGACACTGCCATGCATAATGTTTCTTCACTCTTTTTCATTAGATGAAGTATCCCAGATGTAGACAACACCACTTGATCTCAGGTGGTGAGGCATGAAACAGCTAAATCCAGAGCACTGGGAGCGGTCATCTCTTCAGGGGCCTCCCTTCTTCCTGGACATTAGTGCTGCAGAACCTCACAAAAGGAAGGCAATCTCACCAACAACAAGATAAAATTATGAACCTGAATTTTTGATGTATTTGAGAACTTAAAGTGCATGGCACGGATTATTTTTTTTTCCAGTACAATTTTTGAATGTCCTCCCAAATTAGCAAACCATGTAATATTTTTAATTTTTTTTAGTTTGTCCTCAAACACAATGAATTTAATTAATTTTTTAATGAGAAACATGTTTCATATTGACCAAAATGGTAAACAGAAGATAGGAGATAGAGAAAATATAAAGCAGCCTGTGTACATTTCTATGAACACCTCCATGTAACTAATTAGGTGTCTCCATTTCCTTCCACATACCTAGTATACAGGTAATATGCAGATATAGCTCTTTTATCTACATGTGCACAAACTGTTATGGGGAAGACCACTCAGAAAACATAACAAGTCCATTTTGTTCAGATTGGAGAGTCTTTATTTACCTGGCCAGCTGGCAAGTGCTCCCTACAGCACCCATAAATTTTTCTGCAAAAAACAACCCCAAGCCTGAGCATTTCAAGTTCTTTAAAGGCAAAAACTGGCAAAACTACATCTCGGTTGATGTAGCTGCAAGCAAGCAGGAGCACAGAAGCAACATTGAGCAGTTAGCGAGACAATGCAATGGGTACATTGGTATTTCCCATGGGACTTTCCAGGTTGGCATAGCAGCAAGCACAAGGGAAATGGTTCAAAATTACCCTAGTTGAGTACAATTTAGAGAATGGTTACTAATGTCTAGACAATCAATCTCTGACAGGGTACACTGCCCATGAAAAATGGGAACCAAAGAGAGAACAATTTCAAATTTTATAAAAATTGCCAATTTATGTTGCAAACTTGCTATGCTAAGCAACTATTGATAGGTACAGAGGCATAGTGTTTCCATGGGAGATGCATTTCTTACATGACATGGAGCCTTAGGGTAAAATGGAGTCTGTTGTTCATTGCCTATATAGCCTGACCCATAACACAAACAAAAAGACACTGAGCTCTATATTTCCTTTAGCATATTTACAAGTAAATAAAGAAACTCCTTTGTCATCTGTAATTCATTTTAAATAGTTATTACAGTACAGTTTCTAAATATGCATCAACTTCATTGGAACAATTATATATCTTACTGGATCCTAACTTATCAAATTCCTCCACTGTTGATTGTTATAAAAATTACTTTCAGATTTCACTAAGATAACTGCAATTCACATAGCCCACACTTTTAAATTGTTGGTTATTTTCTAAGTTTCTAAAAGTGGAATTTAAATGAATATTGTGATAACCTACTTACACATGCTGCTTGACTTCTTAAAAATTGTGCCAACTTGTGTTCTAGCTAATATGACATGGATTGTTAATTTCATGATGTCATAAATCCTCAATAATCTTCATATTAACTGATTTTCAATTGAAAAGCACATGGTTTTGTTCATTATGAAACAAAAATGTAGAGCAAAATAATGACAAAAATAATAATGTCCCTGTTTTAGTACATCCTAATTCCTGGGCATTCTATATTTATGAATCAACTGATTACTTACTAGGAAAGACAAGTAAGAATGCTGCTTACTATTAATTTAGTAATAAGATCTATAGAATATGCATATTGAGAGTGTGATTCATCCGATTCTCCTACTCTGAAGGCACAAGCATGAACTAAGCAAGCTGAAGAAACAATGTCACCAACAAGCAGAAGCTTATTCCAAGGGCTCCCCCAGACTATCCTATATACTTTAACTCTCATATAACTATTTAATTAGACCAAAATATTATATGGTATTTGTACACAGACTTTCCAGACATGGAAATGGAAGTACTGAAAACTCTAGTTAAACATTCTAATGCAAACTTCTAAGATAATCAAATGGTTCCTTGGGTAGTGCACTGTTCACCTGAACTTTGTGTTATCTTTTTAGTTGTTGTGAGAGATGTGTGGACAAAATGGACTCTGGAGGTTCCTGGTGTTGTCATCTAGGGCTCCTGCATTCACTGGAAGCTCTATGTCAAGTCCTGTTGACCACATCAAAATTGATAAAGATAAACTGAGACTAGTATAATGTAACAAAGTTTATTGCAGACAGAAAAAGGTCCTAGCACTGGCCAGCACTCCACACAGAAGGACATTGCTAATGTGCCCCAGGCCTCACAACCAGGAAGACAGGAAATGGCATGCAGGGAGTCCCCAGTGGATGAGGCCTGGCCTTGGCCTCATTTCCACATCACTGGACAGGCCTAGGATTGGCTGAGGCTCAGTTGCTTAGATATAAGGACACACTGATGGGTCATGTTATACCCTGCTTGGAACCCAGCTAGGTGGTAGTTCACTATATATGGAGGCTGGTACATGCTCACTCATCATGAACACAGAGGCTTCCCTGATCTCCAGTTCTGCAAGATGGGAGGTATTCCCCTGTGTTACGGCAGGAAGCTGTGAAATGATTGGATCAGGAGAGCTGAGACCTAATCAGACCATCCTAGTTTGAATGGAAAGATATATCTTCCCTGCAGACCCTTCCCCCTCACTCCCTCTGCTATCTGGCTGCCATGAGCTGAGCAGCTTTTCTCTACCACACCCTGTGACCATGGCCCAAAGCATGGAACTGGTCTACCACGTACTGAAACTCTAAAACCAGAGACCAAACTGAACATTACCCTCTCTAACTTATTCTTGTTGGGTATTTTGGTCACAGCAATGAAAAACTGACTAACACACCACTTTTTGGTCATCCTCTCAAATAATGAGAGATTTAACAAAACTACAGATGTGCGCAGTGACAGCACCTCCTGCCACCATCACAGGCAAGCTGCCTGATGCCTGTGCAGCTTATGTCACAAAGGCATTCCAATTAGGTGACTGTTATACTCTCTTTTATTATGCCAATCACAATAGCACCATGACACGTGAGAGATAACTGCCTCGAGGTGTTCAACACCTCTGGGTGACTACAACACAACCCAATATCTAGAGAAAAAAGACTGAAAAATACACACTTCCTCATTCAGGGGAGTCTCCACAATGCAAGCCAGTCAATTTTCAAATACCTTTTCATTACAGCCTTTTCCTGTTTCATTGTTAAATTTCTCTACAAAGGAAGAAAACTGGCATCAAAAATATCATTCCAAAGGAGATGAAAAGCAAATCTGCTTCCACAGCTGGAAAGTTGCTTGATGTCAATTGCACTGGCCAACCAGGCTCCTGGAGAACCTCTCAGGTTTAAGGCTCAGAATCTCTCTTCATGCCAATCCACACTCAATCTTCAGAAATTCATCAGCGTTGTCCTGTAAGTGTGTCATAGTTTATGGGCCCAGCAGCTTTGCAGCAGGCAGCTGCTCTTGGCTGCCCATCTACCCTCCCCTATTGTAACTTCCACAGCCCAGGGAGGGGCAGCAGCTCTGCAGCCTTTAATCAAAAAACTCAGGAAACTCCATCAGAAGCAAGTGACAGACGTGTACACAGTTTTAGTTATTTATCATTTGACAAAACTCTGAATAAAGACAAGGCAAGCTTCTGGTGGACACTCTCCTCACCTGCAGAAGGCTGCCTGGGTCTGTGGTGTCTCTCATGAGCACTTTTGTTTTTTCTCCTTGTCTTCTTGTTGCTGATGTGTTTCTACAGGTAACTCAGAATTTGTTGGTTACAAACACCATCATTGGTCAGTGATCCGGTGGTACAGCTCTCCATAGTCACAAAGCCATCCTTACCCTTATGTGACTTCATTTACGGTTATAATCAAAATTTGGGAGGACTTTGGGGCTCTGAAAAGAGTGGCATTTGTAATATGCGCTGCGCAATTTCCAAATCTACTGGAGCATTTGTTAGACCAAGTTCAGGAGCCCCATCACCCGGTAGAATAGGAAGGAAGACGCCACAGCTTTTGGAAAACCTAGATGGGGAGACTTGGCTTCCATCCCTCCAGGCCATGACAGTCTAATATGGCCAGGCTGGGGCCACACCCTCACTCCCTCCACCCCAGCACTGCCCATGCCTTTCAGGCCATGCCCATGCCCTTAGTAGGCTGGCCTCTCTGCTGCAGATACAGGGCTAGGATTCAGACCCATCTGAGCCACCTAAAGTTGTGGTTCAGTAGCTACCAAACAGTACTCTACCCAGGTGCAGCCCAATAAGGATTCTTGTGTTGTGAAAGGGAATTTTACAGTTTTTGTCAATGCCTGATCCACAACAGACTTCTGATTATGTAAATGAGGGCTTGGCTGATATTGTGAACTCATGCCGAAATGGGATTGCTAGGAAGATAGGGACTGATAGGAACTCACATTATGGGTCAGTAGGAGATAAATCTAATACAGAGGAGTTAGGATTAGTAAACCTAAAGGGAGGAATTTGCAAGAGAGGATTAGCCTGAGCTCATTCTGAAAAGCTAGGAGGAGGAGAAGTAGGGAGCTGGATTTTGATTGACACAGAGCTGTGTATCCATTTGTATCTCATCAGGAAGAGAGAAATGGACTTTAAGCATTTTATCCAAGATAATTTAATATGGAGACTTGTTTCCAGGTCAATAAGGATTGCAAACAATTGAAAGAGTCCCTGGTCATTCTTCAGGTATACTTCCAGGCTCCTGTACTGTGCTCAGGAAGCCCAGATTTCTCTGCTGTGCTGGAAGATCCATGTGGAGAATGCTGGGTCCTGACAGGGAGGAAATTAGGGGCTGGAAGTGGTTGGGACACTTTAAGTTCACAATGAAGAGATCTTGCTGCCCAGCAATACTCAAAACCCAGCCAAGGATCAGCAAATCTCACTCCACACATGAACTAGACCCACCACAGCCTCAGAAATGCTTCCATATATTGAATACGAGAGAAAATAACAACAAAGGTCTGGGCACAAAGAAACAGAGAAGAAATGTAGGTCCAAATCCTGGATATCAACTCCTTCAGCAAAGACAGAGAGAGGTCCCTAGAACCAAAATGATAACTACCCACAAAGGACACACATTTAACAGAGGAATGAGTCCAAGTCAACTGAAGTGCACATTCCAGACTTTCAAAAACTTGAGGAAACGTGCAAGAGAACCTCCTCCCAAACTCACAAAACACCAACAAAGGATCCCACAGATAAATGTAATTCCAGAGAAAGATTATAAAAATCTGATTATTAAAATATTCAATAACTTAAAAGAAGATCAAAGTAATTGGGAGGGCACCTATGAGATATAAAAGACCATTTAGGCCTTTAAGGAAGAACTAGGATTAGTCTTTATCAAGCAACCAACAATAAAAAAAAAATTATTTCATGAAATTGAAGAGTGGAAAAACTCTGATTCCAAAACCAAAGATATTTCAAGGAAGAAAATCTACAAAACACATTTTAAAATACATGAAGAAGATAATAAACCATGATGAAGTTATTTTATCCCAGGGATACATGGGATAAATAAATAAATAATAAATGCAAATTAGTAAATGCAATACACCACATAAATAGAATAAATAGATTTAGAGCTATGGTAAGAAAAATGGCATGATTATGGCACTAAAATAGACATGAAGTCCAATGGAATTGAAAGTAGATACAGAGACAAACCCATACACAGTCCTCTGACTCTTGACAAAGGGGCCAAAAATATATGTTTAAGAAATAATCGCTTTGAAAACATGGTGCTGAGAAAACTGAATATCCACATATACAAGAATAAAATTAGGTCCTTATATCCCATGCTGCACAACAGTCAGATCAAAATGGATTGAATATGTAGAAATCTAGCCAGAAACATGCAACTTCTAGAAGAAAGCATAGGATCAGCATGTATTGGTGCATCCACTGACTTCCTTAGCAAGACCCCTAAAGCTCAAGAAATAAAACCAATGATCAATGAGGTAGCATTAAATTAAAAACCTTCTGCATAGCCAAGGAAATGATAAAGAGGGTGAAGAGAGAACAAATTCAGAGTGA
The DNA here is from genome assembly GCF_052094955.1 of Ictidomys tridecemlineatus. Taxonomy (NCBI): domain Eukaryota; kingdom Metazoa; phylum Chordata; class Mammalia; order Rodentia; family Sciuridae; genus Ictidomys; species Ictidomys tridecemlineatus. Next base: position 416,214 of record NW_027520948.1, read on the forward strand.
GAGAAAATCTGTGTCAGCTATTCTTCTGACAAGAAATTTATATCTAGAATATATAAAGAAGTAAACAATCTGAACACCAAAAAAATCAAATAACCCAATAAAAATTAAAAGAACTAAACAGATATTTATTTTAAAAAGAAATACATATGGCCACCAAATATATGAAAAAATGTTCAACATCTCTAGCAATCAAGGAAATGCAAGTCAAAATTACATACAGATTTCATTCCATACTAGTCAGAATGGCAACTGTCAAGAATACAAATAATAAATGTGGTCAGGTATATGGGGAGGAAAGGACCCTAGTAAATTGTTGGTGGGACTGCAAATTAATACAAACATTCTAGGAAGCAGTATGGAAATTCTAGGAATGAGATCATCATATAAGTCACCTTTACCATTTCTTGGTATTTATCCAAAAGAACTAAAATCAATATACTATGGAGATACAGCCATATCAATGTTTATCGAAGCAAAGTTCACAATAGGCAGTTATGGAACTAGCTCAGATGGTTGTCAACACATGCATGAATAAAGAAAATGTGATATATGTACACAGTAAATTTTATTTATTCAAAAGGAATAATTAAATTTGGCATTTTCTGGTTAATGGATGGAAGAATATAACACCATGTTAAGTAAAATAAGACAGACTCAGAAAGTCAAGGATCAAAAGTTTTCTCTCAAATGCAGAATCTAGAGTAAAGTAAAGTATCCTTTATGATTGGATATCATAAAGATATATGGAAGACCAGTGGAATTGAGGAAGAATATCCAGAGAAAGGGAGAGGGATCAGAAATGGTCATGTGCATGTATAAATATACAACAGTGGATTCCAACTGTATGTGGATCTATAAAGCACTAATTATTAATTTAATATAAACATTGATTAAAAATAAATAAATATAAGACAGACCAGTTAAACAGAAGAAGGGGAATCAGGGAAGGAATAAGAGGAGAGAAATGACGGGCAGCAAGAAGTATAATGCACTAAATTAAGTTCAATGTATGTATGATTATGTTACAATGAGTCTTTATGGACAACTATAAACACTAATAAAAGAAAACAAGTAAATAAAATAAAAAGTGTTTCCATAAAGTAATTCTGAGATAAGCAGTTATTACCTTTGGAAATGTAGCACATCAGATAAATGCTGGGGAAGAGGGGAGAGATGACCCCCTCAAATCTGCAGAAGAGACTTCTAAAAGGAGGGTCTGCCTAGTGAACTTGGCATTGGGAGTTCTGAGCTGGATCTAGCAGTACCAGGATGTGAACTTCTGGTAGGGAACTGTACCTTGCCAATGTACGTATCCCAGAAGAGTTCAATGAGGCTGGTTCTCAATATGACTTGAGTTAAAGCAGAAGAACCCATGACTCATATTAAGCACTGTTCATCACACACAAGGGAAACTGTAAGAAGAGAATCTCAAATATACTCACTTCTCAGAAATTAATGGGGAAACATATAGAGGATTTATATTCATTGAATTACAGAAGAGGTTGAGATAGAGGAGAAATTTTTATGCTGGTGAATTTGCCTACATTGGCATTTCTGTTCATTATAATGTACTATCAAAATTTAATTTAAAAAAATCATATTTACATTAGCATCAAAATCATGTATAAACTTCACAATACTATGATCCTGATTAGAATAAGATATATTCCATGTTTGTAGAAATATGTTCTAAATATACTCTACTGAAATGTAAAATGAAAGAAAAATAAACACTTAAAATAAGCAGCAACATTTAACCTAAGAGTGAACTATCTTGGTCCTAAAACTATACAATATTGATGAGTGAAATTGAGAAAGAAAAAATAAATGGACTCAGGCCTCTGGACCAGGTGGTATGAGCTGCTCTGAGCATAGCTTGGCCAGGCACTGAGGGCAAAGGGCCACCCAGGCTTGAGTGGCAGCACCCTTGTCTGTTTTTAGGGACACTGAGCAAGGCAGAGAAAAGTTGTAGACAGAGCAAAAGAGACAGTGGAGGAGATCAGATCCCAGAAGACATGAAACATAGTAGATTGGATATTCCTGCCTTCATACCCATTGTGAGGACTCCCAGTGTAAGGAGAGTCCCTGAGTCACTGTGGAGAGAGAGGAACGTCCCCTCAAGGTTTGTGACTGAAGTTGTGGAATATATCAAATAAAAAATAAAAGACAGTAAAATGATATTGTCTAGCCATATACTTAGGTCAGTTGGTGAAACTCTTGTAGCTATAGTTGAGAGAAATCAGTGTACTCACATATTGCTGACAAGAACAAAATTAACTTAACATAACATGCACAAATTTGTCCACCAAATATTGGCATAAGTGCATCCTGAAAACAACCCACATAAATGCTGCCTGAACTGGGTACTTTGTATGTATTTGGTTTGTGGAAAATATGTGTCATTTTATATATGGTCATAGACTATTGAGTGATCATTCTTCCATACTTGTGAAGTTGTGAAAATTTTTGTTTATGGACTTTTTTCCTAATGTTCAAATTCCTTTTCAAAAATAAAAAGTAAACTAACTTTAAATGAGAGATATTTGAAGACACCAGAAAACATTCCTTTTACTAAGACTATTAATGAAAATGGAACTATAACATAGCAAATCCTATGACATTCATGAACCACTACTAAGGAAAAAGGTATAACACTAAATGCCTACATCGAAAGAGCAGAAAGCCTAAGAACAGATCCTACAATGACAGTAGAAAAGCAAACACAAACCACACTTAAAATAAGCAGTTGAAACAGCAATGATAGATATTGGAGAAGAAATAAATTAACACTAAATAACAATACAAAAAATATCAATGAAAGCAAAAGTTGTTTATGAAAATACAAACAAAATCAACAGACCTTTAGCTACCCTAACAATAAAAAAGCCAAAGGTAAATAAAATATCAGAGAATAAAAGAAACCTTATAACTGATGTCACAGAAATGCCAAAACCATTAGCAAGTCTTATGAAAAACCACATCTCAAAATATTGGAAAATATACAAGAAAGGGATAAATTTGGGACAAATATAACATACTACATCTGAATAATGAGAAAATATATGACCTGGATATACATAATGACCAAGAAATTTGAATCATTAATTAGTAAAACAAACAAACAAAAACAAAAACATAAAATCCTCCAGAAGCTCATTGCTTCACTACTGTTCTACCAAACATTCAAAGAGAGGTAATGCCACATCTCCTGAACCCACTCCAGGGAACTGAAATGAACTTCAACTCCTCAAGTCACATTCCACAAAAAACATCATTTCCCTAGTATAAGATCCAGAAAATTACACAAAATAAGAGGATTACAGACCCATATCCTTCATCAAGACACATGCAAGCATTCTCAGCAAAACCTAGAAAATGAAATCCAACAGCACATCAAAAAGACAGCACCCTGTGTAGATATGGAATCTATCCCAGAAGACGAGAAGCCCAAAGACAGTGACTGGCAATTCCACACTATGATAACAGAACAAAGGACCAATTGCTTATAGAAAGATATATAGACTTTTTAAGTTGCTGGTATACATATATAAGGGAATAGTTTCATTCTCTAAAAGAATAAACTTGTGATAAACATTACAATGTGGATTAATTTGAAAAACATGTGACTGATCCAAGTCATAAAAAAGAACCCATACTGAATGATTCTACTCAACCAAACCTGCAAGACATAAATTTAAATATGTAGATTATACTTAGAGTCTTCAAGTGACTGTAAGTAAAGATACATAGGGACAATGGGTAGTGTTTCACTGAAAGTGATAAAAATATCTGGGAAGAAGATATAGTTGGAAGTTTCACAATTTTGTAATGTGGTAGATAACACTGAATTGATGACCATGAACTGTTAAAAGGTTAACATGATATCATGTGAATTTTATCTCAATGATAAGAAATTTTTGCAGCAAAACTGCAGATAGTATTAGAAGTTTCCCATTTACAGGTTGGTGAGTGAATGAAAGTTGCCCACCACGCTTAATATTATCTGACACCAAAATACCCCTAATTCACACTGAGGTGAAAGAGGGAAAGATGGAAACACACAGTGAGAACCATCAGTCTCTCCTTAGTGTTACTCATTTCTCTACAGATGTCCAGCAAAGGAATTCCACTGCTTCTTCCACTGTTCATGCTGGCATGTAGCCAGGTCCTCTCTCCTGGGCTCTGGAGGTGCTGCTGCCTGGTGATGTGCTCAGGCCTCTGATTGTCTCTGCAGGCTGAGCTCTGGGCTCCCTGGGGTCCTGCTCCCACTGGCCAGGCACCAGGTTCACATAAAGCAGAGGTGACTGAGCCTTCCACATCCCACATAGCACTGTGCTGACTGCTCAGATGCACCCTGGCTGCAGACAGATTTGATGGGAAAAACCAAGGAGAGACGCAGTTCTGCTCCCACCTGGAGAACAGGAAACACTCAGGAGGGAGTACTTGGCAGTTAGAGTCCAGGCACTTCTGAGCCTCATTTTTATTCTGCTCAATACACTGGAGTTTCATCCAGATTGTCAGCCACCCCAGGAAAAAATGGTTAACTGTTCAAAGAATTATAGTAACAATGAAGACTTGTAAACACAATACTATTTTCTGATTTTCAGTGCTTCAGTAGTATTATACCTGGAGCGTGGTGGACGTCTGCACAGTGTTTGCAAGTAACATGTGATAATTCTTCATGTTACCTCTTGTTGGTTTAAAATTCTTCTATTCAAATAGTTTTTACTTATCACATGTGTAGAAAATGCACAAAATTATCTGCACAGTTTTGATGGCTGACAAAGAAGTATATTCATATTAAGGCAACAGAAACAAAATGCCAAATACATTGCAGGTGGCAGGGAGGTAGATATGAATTCATTTATGGAAATTACATTCCATAAATGTAATATTTTTCAGTAGCTGTTGAAAATAAAAACATCCAATATGGTATACAATTTTCATAGAAGCATTTTGAATTCATCAACGTCACCTTTTTGTCCTAATCACAAATATGTTCGCATTTTCAATAATTGTTCACATTTTAGACTAAAAGCATATCATGTGTAATGAAGATGTGTGTCTAGTGGTAAAAATATAATAATAGGGTCATGCAGCCTTTAGAAGCACACTAGGGTCAGATGTGCTAAAGTACTCCTCAGCATCCCTCAATGACTGATCAATAACACTAAACCATAATTGCTAATATGGAAAAAATGTAATTTAGAAAATAATTAAAACCTGTATTTTACAACATAAACAATCCACTGCATTTTTTAATGCAATCTACTTACTTGATAGTAAAGAACTGTCAGAGAAATACCAAAAGGGAAAACTCCCAGCTTTCTCCACTAACACACGAAAGTATTTGCAGAAGCCCTTCTTCAAATTACTGGCATTAAAAATATGCTAATTTCTCTTTATGATTCTATTCTTGACCTTCTTGTTACCTGAACTTTGTTTTATTTATAACACCAACTTTTGGTGTTTATGGGAATCTTCAATAAGTATTTTTATTAGAGGACAATGTAGTTTTCTACACTGCTAAAATTGTGAAGTCAAATTAGAAAATTTGAAGACTTATTTCCTATTTTTAAAAAAAATCTAGGTGAAGAAATTAATCACATTTTTGAGATCTACAAGAATACTTGGAGGACCCCAGGAAATTGGGTAGTGGTCCTATATTTATTTTGTCATATCCATAATCTGAAGTTTCCTGTGAGACTGATCCATGAAAAAAGTAAGTCAAGTATAGATAAGAATTTTTCAAGAAGTAGTTAAACACATAAGAAATGAAGGACATTAATTAAATTTATATGATTCCAATTGCTTACTGGACAATTTACTAAGTTTTATTGGAAAAATAAAAATAGTACATGGTTTAGTATAAAAAGTGGAAACAAAAAAAAATGTCTCTGTAGTTCTGTGCCAACTTCCAGATCCTGTGTACATATTTATTTATCTTATATTTGACACAAATGTCTAGAGGTGGTGAGCAAAGACTCCTGTAGTGCATGAAAGTGAGTATAAAAAGTTGAAAACCTGCAAAGTTTTTAAAATGCATTTGTCTCATCATTCATCACCTTCTGAATTTGTCATGTGCATTTATATTTTTACATAATGTATTATTGTATTATTTCTCTCATGGTAATCAATTTACTTGAACAATATTTTTCTTCTTTCCAAAACTTAACCATCAGTAATCATTGTAGCCATACTTGTTTCATCGGTTATGCTTGTTGAGCAATTACTGCTATAAAGTGGAAATGTGCACATTTGCAAGTGCACAGGGCAATACGCTTGCATGACCTCCCACCATCCTACACTGTGTGTGCTATAGCAGTGTAGAAGGGGCAGAGCATGCATGAGAGCTCTTCATCTGTAAGTCAGTAGCGTAAAGTAATCCAGTCGAGGGGAGTGATCAGTCAACAAAGCCACCAGGCATTAGTTCCTTACCACTGTGAAGGAAGTCATGCACTTGATACTAAAACGATGAACAATACAAGGTCCCAAATCAAGGAATTTGCACCAGTGATCTGAGTGATGAATACATGCTGATTTAATCAAAGGCAATACAATACGTCTATTTCTAACACTACACAGAAGGGGGAAATGTTTAAGATTGTAAAGCAGTTTACAGAGGAAAAGTTTCATTTGAGCCTTCTTTAAAGCCCAATACACATTAATGGAGAAAATTATATCATTATGTCACAGTTAGAAAAGGCTTTTGTCAGCAAGTTCCAGAGTATGCTATAAACAAGGGGGTCATTTGGGAGTGAGCCTCAGGTTTGTATCAGGGAAGAATTGGGGATGGGGCAAGACAGTGTTCAGGTAGACAGAGTAGGACCCCTTGAACTTCACCCTCACTGTGAAATTTACACCAACCTACCTGTGTCTGGCTACCCACCCCTGACCCAGGGGAACACACATTTCCAGAGGAACCCAGGGAGGCTCACCAGGAAGATCACTTTTCTAAGGGTACGTGTGGTTAACCTAGAAGGTGCTGAGAAGGACCAGGTTTGCAGAGGGCAGAGGAAATGACAATATAGGTGATTCTGGATTGAGTCACCTATGGGTGGTCTAACCTGTTGTAGAAGTATTGTAATCATGGAAAAAATGTTCTTTTAGCATATACATTCAGTATCTTTTTGTATAATTATGATGCCACTAAAAAGAAAGAAAAATAATGGAAGGTTCCACAAAGAAAATATAAATTATCAACAAAGGGAACTTCAATTTCATGGTGGTGAACACAGAGTGAGAACATTTAAAGGTACAAAGTAGAAGTTAAGGAGAGTGTCAGCTGCTCCGGGCCTGAGGCTCTGAAGACCTTACCCTGATAACCTGGAGAGGAATAGAGAGCCCAGCAGGAGCTGGGACAGGCTGGCTGAGGGTGTGTGTCCATGAGACAGCACCACCCCCATCCTGGGGAGCACCAGGGAGAGTGGGAGACGTCAGCAGAGTTCAGAGGCACTCAGGTCACCTCAGTTTTCCACAACACTGGGCCTGTGATGCTGGAATGGGAATATTTGAATTATTGAGATGGTTTTCTCATGAGTCAAATGTTTTCATGTTTATAGTGATCAGTACTCCAACATGATATATATAGATCTTTACATACAAATGTAAAAAATATTACAATTTGCTTTATAATTTGAGTTATTAGGTGTGGAGGTAATGAAAAAATAATATTGAATTGTATTTATGGAGGAGGATGAAGGTAAGTAAACTACAGAGCATTAAACAATGAACTCTCACACAGGTTTTTTTACTTCCTCTTTTTAACTCTTCATCTTCTCAAATAACCAGAATTTCAAGTAAATGGCCAATGTCACCATGGTAACTGAATTTCTCCTCCTGGGCTCTCCTGATGGCTGGAATCTGAGTTTCCTCTATTTCACAGCATTCCCAATGACCTACCTGGGTACCTTGTTAGGGAACCTTCTCATTGTTACAGTCACAACTGCTAACCAGCACCTGTATAAACCCATGTACTTCTTCCTCAGGAACCTGTCCATCTTAGACATGTGCTTCATTTCTGTCTCTGTCCTCAATACCTGTGTCAAATCTCTTACTGGCAACAGGGTCATTTCAGTAGCTGATTCTGCAATACATATCTTCTTGGTCATTTTTTGTGCATATGTGGAGATGCTATTTCTCACAATCATGGCCTGGGACCACTATGTGGCCATCTGCCAGCCTCTTCAGTACCTCTTCATCATGAACCCCAGGTTTGTGTCTGCATGACCCTGGCTTCCCTGCTCAGTGGTCTGCTGTATGCAGGTGTGCACACTGGGAACACATTCCAGCTGTCCTTCAGCCCGTAAAACATGGTCCATTAGTTCTTCTGTGATGTCCCCTCTCTGTTGAGGCTCTCCTGCTCTGACACCACCAGCAACATGGTCCTTCTTCTTGTCTCTATTATAATCATTGGTGGTGGATGCTTTGCTATAATAATAATGTCATATATTCACATATTTGCTGCTGTGCTGAAATTTCCCACCAGAGCCCCAGGGAAGGCCTTCTCCACCTGCACCCCTCACATCCTTGTTGTGTCAGTCTTCCTCAGTTCCATCACAAGTTTGTACCTGAGACCATCAGCAACCTCTGACACCCTCCAGGACATGTTCTCTCTGCCTTTTACATCATGGTTCCTCTCTTCCTGAATCCCCTCATCTACAGTCTCAAGAACAAGCAGGTAAAGGAAGCTGTGAGGAGAGTAATGCAAAGACAGTTGTTTTCAGGGAAATGATAAAATTGCATTTCAGGATTGTCCTCATTTCCCTGTTTGTGGTTCTTAGATAAAGCTCTTCACATCTGGAATTTCCATCTAACCCTGCCTACACTGGGATCACATCATTAGGAGCTGATTTATTTTATAAGATATCTTTTTTGTGATTTACCATATTTTTCCATGGATACTTCATAAAATTTGTAATTTTATCATTGTATACATTTTTATTTTTAATTATTTGTTCTAATTAGTTACACATGACAGCAGAATGCATTTTAACTGATTATTCTAAATGGAGTATAATTTCTTATTTCTCTGGTGGTATATGATACAGAATTTTACGGTTTGTGCAACCATAAGTGTATATACATAGGTTAATAATGACTGCCTCATTTTGACAGCCTTCTCCCCCACATCCTTCCTTCCCCTCACTCCCTTTTGCACAATCTAAAGTTCCTCCATACTTCCCTATGTTCACCCTATTTATGAATCAAAACTGCATATCAAAGGAAACAGTTTGCCTTTGGTGTTTGGGGATTGGCTAATTTCAGTTAGCAGGATATTCTCCAACACCATCTGTTACCCAAAAATGCCACAATTTTATATTTTTAAGGCTGAGTAATACTCCATTGTGTACATATACTACATTTTCTTTATCTATTCATTTGTTGAAGGGCACCTAATTTGGGTCTAGGGTTTAGGATTCTGACTTGAACTGCTATAAACTTTGATGTGGCTGTGTCATATGGTATGCTTTATTTAAGTTCTTTGGGTATAAAACAAGAAGTGAGATAGCTGGGTTATATATGGTGGTTCCATTACAAGTTTTCTAAGAAATATCCATACTGCTTTCAAGAGTGGTTGCACCAATTTTTGGTCCCACCAGCAATGTATGAGTGTACCTTTTCCCCTACATCCTCACCAACAGGTAATGTTGCTTCTATTGTTGATAATTTCCATTCTTACTGGAGTGAGATGAAATATCAGAGTAGTTTTGGTTTGCATTTCTCTAATTGCTAGAGATGTTGAAAATTTTTTCATATATTTGTTGATCAATAGTATATCCTCCTCTGTGAAGTGTCTATTCAGTTTCTAAGTGTATTTATTGATTGGTTATTTGTTTCTTTGGTGTTAAGTTTTTTGGATATATTTCTTTCATGTACATGTGGTAAAGACTTTCTCCTATTGTGTAGGCTCTCTCTTTATGTTCTTGATTTTTTCCTTTGTTGTGAAAAAGTTTTTTAGTTGATATCATCCCATTTATTGATCTTTGATTTTATTTCTTGTGCTGAATGAATCTTTTTAAGGAAATATGTCCTAAGCCAACATGATGAAGATGTGGTTCTAATTTTTATTCTAGTAGGCACAATGTCTTGGGTCTAATGCCTAGGTCTTTCATCCATTTTAAGTTGAGTTTTGTGCAGGGTGAGAGATAGGGATTTAGTTTCATTTTGCTACATATGAATTTCCAGTTTTTCCAGCTCTATTTGTTAAAGAAGCTATTTTTTTGATGTATTTTTTGGCACCATTGTTTAGTATGTGATAACTGTATTTATGTGGGTTTGTCTCTATGTCTTGTATTCTGTGCCATTGGTCTACAAGTGTATTTTCGTGCAAAAACCATGCCATTTTTGTTACTATGACTCTGTAGTATAGTTTAAATTTCTATATTGTGATGCTTCCTGCTTTACTCTTCTTGCTAAGGATTGCCTTCGCTATTCTCGATCTCTTATTTTTCCAAATGCATTTCAAAATTGCTTTTTTATATTTCTATGAAGAATGACAGTGGGATTTGATAGGAATTGCATTAAATGTGTATAATGATTTTGGTAGCATGGTCATTTTGACATCATTAATTCTGCCTATCCAAGATCATGGAAGGTTTTCCATTTTCTAAGGACATCTTCAAATTCCTTCTTTGTTTTGTTGTTTTCATTGTAGAGGTCTTTTTACTTTTTTTGTTACATTGGTTCCCACTTATTTTTATCAATGCATAATTTAGTGAATAAATATAGTTCAACATATTTGCTGAAATTCTTTGAGGTTATATATATATATATGATTCATCCAATATATCCTCTTACCTATATAAAGGGCATCTAGTTTGGTTCTATAGTTTAGCTATTGTGACTTGAGTTCCTATAAACATTGATGTGATCAAATACTGTGACAGAGGAAAATTTTACCAATTTAATCTAGAGATAACTTACACTCCATAATTTATTCTTACTCAGAGCCAGTGTCAAATATGCAAGAACTGTGATATAATTTTGTCAATTAATTATTTGAAAATATACAAAAATCAAATCCTAAAGAAGTTGTGACCAAAAATCCAGAGAGAAACACAATAATATCCCTCTCCATCTAGAACATGAAAAAAAGAGAAGAGTTTCTTTTCCATAAAGTAAACGGGGGGGGGGGGCATTGTTACCACCCCTTGTGTCCTGACAATAAACCCAACTGATGGGGAAGAGACCCCACCTTCCTTAGCTGTTCATGAGTGACCCAGTGTCAGGAACCAAACCCCAAAGCTGAAATGCAGGTCATCTTTTGGACAATTTTCCTCCCACATTGTAATTGTCTGGCCTCAGTGTCTAATGATGTGAACACTTAAAATTGTCTCACTTTTCTGAACTTTTAAACATCTATCTGTACTTGTTTCCTAAAACCTCGTGGCAGTTTATTTATTTATTTTCCTGAACAGCGATTGAATACAAGGGAGCATCCCCAGACTTTTATGTGTTTAATATAGAAACAGGGTCTTAGTAAGTTGTTTACTGTCTCACTAAGTTTCTGATGCTGGCTTGGAAACTCTTATTCTCCTGCCTTAGCTCCTGATGCACTGGAATTGCAGGGGTGTGCCACTTCCAAGTCTTGTGGCAATCTTTGATCCTCTCACAAACTTTATTTCTCTCCAAACATTCTAGTGTCCTCATTGACATATGCTTTGCCAACTATGAATTATAAATGACATACGCTCATATCAAGTTACCTAGGAATACTTATATAACAAAAAGAGAATATATATATATATATATATATATATATATATATAATATGAAAATATTACATCAAATTCTAACTTTTGAGAAAGAATTTTATTCAACAGTACACTAATAGGAAAAAATGAAAAAAAAAAAACAATGTACTTATTACCTAGGTAAATTTAAAAGCCTGAACATATTTGATTGATTAGTAAAGGCATTTCTTAAAGTTTTCAGATAGGGGAATGCTTGGGAACCAGTGAGAACCCCAGCACTAGATGCTTCAGGAAGCCTTGACTTGCTTAACCGTATCCAAACAGAACGCAAGCTCCATCCACACACTGTGTCTATAGTTTCTGGTTCTCACTGCTCCAGTGTTCCCTGCTAGAGCAGAAAGACCCTCAGAGAATCCCAGATGAATTCTGCAAACTCCATATTTACATGCATTTCTTCCAGAAATATAGTTTATTGAACATCTATGCGTGACTTGTATAGAAAATTTCTATAGAAGTTCTATAATGTTGAAAGTGGAACTTAATGAAGGACTCTTCTGATAGGAGCTCAGAAGATTGAAATGCCAAAATGCATATGGACAATAAAGACTTCATTCATTAGGCTTTTTTAATGTACATATCTATGTTTATTTTTAAATTGACTTTATTTTTTAAATACATGATTCCAGAATGCATTTAAATTCTTATTACACACATAGAGAACAATTTTTTCATATCTCTGTTTGTATATAAAGTATGTTCACACCAATTCATGTCTGGGAATGAGCACGCTGTGGGGAACTGGATTAGCAGTCACATCTGTTACATTCTAGAAAATAACCTGTCTAAATTTTACCCATGCTCAGAGACTATGTGTGAGGTTGAGTTTAAATATGATGGATTCATTGATCCAGGAGAGAGAATTTCCAACTCACAGCACTAAGGCAATGACTGTATTGTTGGCAGCTTTTAGCCAGGTTCAATTCTGGGAGTCAAAAGCAGAGCAGAAAGATTTGAAACACTTTCAATTTGGGCAGAAAGGGAACATGTTTAAGTTTGTGGTCAAGGAGGATGTGATTGCTGAAGAGATCAGTGTCTATAAAAAAAATACAAGTGCTTCTCATTGGGACACTTGGAAAGATATCTCCAGGGTATCAAGAATTGTACAGACAACACACAACACAAACTCAATGCTGTCAAAGAACAAACTCACTTGAAAGACTGCTTTGAGAAAAGAGGCAAGAATACCCTGTTCCAAAAGGACCATCTAGAAAATCTCTTTCCCCAGGATTCATGTCAGCATGCTCGACTAACTAGGAATTCAGAAGTCATTGCAGCCATAATCCCAGTGGGTCCAGCTAATGCTTGAGCTGGCAGCAGTTCTTGGCATCGTTTATGGGGTGCTGGTTCTGGAGGAATGGAGAATGCAAGAGCTATGGGATCATGGGGATTTCCACTGAGATTTAAAAGGGAGACCAATAAGCCAGGCTGGGTAGGACAGTCTCAGCTTCCCTGAAGGGTTAATGTGTTAACTGGTAAGAATAAGGAGGGACGCCAAAACTGTTATGTTGACCACAGGAAGTTGGAGTTGCCGGGAATTTGGGATGTTAGTCAAAAAAAGCAGCAGGCAATAAAAAGAGCCAGCCCAATACAGTGATCATGTGGGATACAATTGGAAAGGTCACACAGCTTGCCAAGCCCTTTGGAGTCCACACATTGCCCCCATGTGCCCTGGATGCCAAACATGAAACTAAATGATTTTGCTTTGGTCTGATCCCTTCTTTCTCTTGCCCATGTGAAAACCACATAGCTAACAAACCATGCCTATAAATCTCCTACAAACGAAAATGAAAGAAAGATGATAAACATAGTGAAAGCATGTGAAATATAAAAATCCCTAGACAGGTACACAGAAGGGAACTAGAACAAAGATCCAACTTCAACAAAATAAACCCCATTGAAACAGTAAAGTTACTAATACAGTAAAACCTCAAATCCCAGAGATGAATGAGAATGAAAAACAAAGAATATTTGCAAAAAAGAAAAAGAAGGAGGAGGAGGAGGAGGAGGAGGAGGAGGAGGAGGAGGAGAAGAAGAAGAAGAAGAAAAAGAAGAAGAAGAAGAAGAAGAAGAAGAAGAAGAAGAAGAAGAAGAAGAAGAAGAAGAAGAAGAAGAAAAAGAAAATTTTAAAAGTGCAGGCATAAGACATTATTTTTAAAAACTAACCTTGAATTTAAGTAGACTAAATGTTCCAACTAAAAGATAATGACTGGCTGAATGGCTATAAAAACAAGACTGACATTTGCTGCCTATAAGAAACTCGATTTAAAAATGAATATGCACAGAAAGTGAAAGACTGGAAAAAATCTAAAATATCAATTTTTATTATTTATAAGTTATAATCATCTTTTTATAAATTATATTATTTAATCCTTCTGGAAATTGGAGGTCAAGTATTTTGCAGAAATTGATGACTGTCAACCAGATATTTTGCATGTTTTGTGAACATAAGTCAAAGATAAAATAGAAAAGAAAAAGTACCTCCCCCAATAGAATTAAAGATAGAAACTTGAGAATAGCCCTAAGATCTTTAGTTGTAGAAAACATGAAATAACTGAGGCCTGAAATTGTAGTATGGAATAAGATGTCATCTCAACAAGTCTCCTGTGTAAAGGAAAGCAGTCTTCCTCCTTCTCACTCACCTGCACCTTGCCAGGGAAGAAAGAGGGAGAGCAAGCATGTTCAGCTGCCCACACAGAAGAACTGCATCCTAGCTGGAAGGTCCCAGTGCCTGTGGGACTGTCACAGAGCACAGTCCTGAGATACAGTACCTACATCCCTCTTCATAAACAATTGCTAAACAGAAAACCAACTTACAACATCACTGAATACTGGAAATGAAAGAAAAGTGTCATGCAAGTGAACTTTGATCAAGTTGAGTCATTCTTTTACATGTTAAAGGACCAAATAAGGAAAGAGAAGAGATACACAGAAGTCATTATGATATGGTAAAACCCCTCCCAGCACCAAGGAAATGGACTCTAATATCTTTTTCCAGACTTTGATTTTTGTTTTCTGTTTTTGATTGGTTTGCTTGTGGAGACATTTTTTATTGGTACATTATAATAATACACAATGTTGGGATTCACTGTGACATGTTTGAACATACTCATATTATGATTTGCTTCATTTCTTTCCCCAGTACCACCCTTTACCCTCCCTTCTTCCCTCTCCCTAATTGCCTTCCTCTAGTCTACTGGTATCCCTTCTATTTCTATGAGATCCTTTTTGTTTTGTTTTACATTTTCCTCTAGAGCTTCCATAGGAGAGAGAACACACACTTTGACTCTCTGAGGCTGAATTATTTCACTGAATATGCTATTCTCCAATCCTATTTAATATCTTTGCACTAAAAAGAGATTTCCTTTTCAAACAAAATATGGTTCACAGACTTCTACATTGCTGCCCTAATCCTAATGTGTACTCAAAGTTAAATAATCTGATTTTTGTCCTTTGACGGGTTCCTTTAGAAATTCTTTATAGCTGTATTATTAAGAGAAATTGCAAAGATAACATTACATTTATGAGTGATGCATATGTTTGCTTGTGTTTTATTTAAGAATTATAAGAATACCTTTGGTCTTCAGGAGATAATAAAAGATGGGCAATCTGAGATAGTTTTCTCAAAACCTCTCATGATGATTTGACCTTATTCTTCTTGTTCTCTAACTATGTAAATACAGAAGATAAACAGATATGTGCACAGAAATTTTGTGATGTCACATAGAGTTAAGGGTGTATCTCTAGTTAAAAGCTGGTGAAAATGGATCCAAATATTAAAAAAAAACACATGTCTCCATAAGGTTTACATAATTATAAGCTATGCCTTTATTCTTAATGAATATTTTCTCAGTTATTTGAATAATCTATAGTCCTTAATTCATAGAATATTTAACATATATGTCTATTTATTAAATTAATATATATGTATTTGCGTCTTATAATTTTCTTTCAACAGAAAACACATAATTTATATTCCTTATACATGCATTTATCAGATGCTCTGCTTTTTATAGTTACACATATTTGAGAAATGTATTTCACTATGAAAATTTTTCCTTTCAAGAGATATTACAACCATCAAGTAATCTCTAATTCTCAAATTATTGTACAAACTTTTATAAGATAATAAACAAATATAATTTTGTCTACAGAAATATCCATATTTCAATATATTTTCATTGAGATATTTTTTCATATCAAGGTACAATAATTTGTTTAGATTCTAAGACTTATAGAAATTCTTCCAAATTATAACCAAAAGAAAGAATTCTAAACAGAGAAGAAGATACTTCCACAGAGAGGAAACATAAATTGGAGGTCCTACAAAGAGGAAAGAAATCCTCTTTGGGGAATATAAGGTTGTTATATTCTAGATTTTTCTACATAAGAAAATCCTTACATCATTATCTATTATCTAGACAGAAAATAGAAAAATTTAAAATAATTGAGAAACTGATTTATGTATAACTGGACTGACTGTAAATATAAACCAATCAATTCTAGTATATTTTAGGCTATTTCCCTGACCTTATTATGTTGATGTGAGCTAAGATTTTATCCATATTTTGACATAATAAAAACTTATTAAAATGTTAAGTTTATTTCCTTTAACTAAGGTTTTTATTTACCTAGTGATTCTTAATGTTTAAGAATTAATTTTAGTGAATAAATTCACATCCTTATTTAAAACAGTCAATGTTTTAAAATGCTGACTAAATTCTAACTTTGACATTTCTCCTTGGAGACTAAATTTGATTCTTGCATATTACTTGTATTTGTTGGATGTTTATGGGATTTTGAAGAACATTTATTTAGAACGGGTGTTCTCCAAATTAAAGTTGTACATTAGTTTTGAACAATAAAAGTTGCAAACTTTGTTGGAAATTCATTGGTATTATATAAGTTGTCTGACTGGACCTATTATCCATAAATAATATGGTAAGACTCATATACTACTCCCTACACTGAGAAGTAACCTTAATCATATTTTTAAAAAGATAATTAAGAGACATCTCTTTAAAGGATAATATTCTGAGATATGGAGATATTTTGAGACCTTCTCTCAAAAAGAGATTGAGGGATCATTTTGAATTGTTAGAATGAATCAACTAGTCTATATACTGGGAGATTACAATAATCAAATGGTATCTCATTTTCTTATCTAGCCTCAACTCTATCATCAAAGAAGGCCTTAAAAATTGCCTACTAGAAATAAAGCTAGAAGGGAAGTTTTCAAACTTAATATAGACCAAAACAAATTCAGGAAGATTTTCAAGAAATCCAAATTCATGTATTATTTCAAAATTTATGCCAAATGTCTAATCTTACCTAGAGAAACATTATGCTATTACTTAGCTAAATTTTGAAATAGAAGGCAATTGAGCTTTGTAATGTTTTGAACAACTAATAATAGAATAAAATAAAACTAGATTTAAGGGAGATTTATCTTAATCATGTCCCAGTAACACAGAATAGGGACAAATCTGATAGTCTAACTGAAGTACAGACAACCCTCCAAAACAGATATCCACCATATGAACAAAATGCCTAAAAAAGAACTTTAGTAAGCCTTTAGAAAAATTCTACTATTTTCATAGAGATACTTAAAGGGACAATACAGCACCTAAACTTATAAGGGGTCACCTATTTGCAAAAGATGAGTCTATTATCCAGTTAGCCATCAATATTACAAAGGATTTACATAATTCTAGCCAAGTTTAGGTATTGCACCATAGTTAAATGGAGCCCAAGTGAAGAAGAAAAATAAAGGCAAACATACAGACAAAAAGAGATTAAAGTTGTAATCTTACCACAAGAAAAATAAGATTCTTAGTGAAAAATTTCACTCCTAATTAAAAACAGGTTTTGAGAGCCTCTAAACATTAAAATGGAGTCTTGGCCCTGTCAACAGTTTGTCACTGTGGAAAATAGCCCTAAAAATAGTTACTCCTAAAATATTAGACAGCCATAAATAAATCAGCTTCATAGCCAATAACTAATTTTAGTAATAATTTTAACATAATAGAGCTTTTTTTCAATTTTAATGCTCTGAGATGATACCCTACATACATTAATATTTTTGAAATTAGTAAAGTCATGGATTATGCATGATTACTGGAGCTAATTTTGCTACATTAAGTGGAGTTATTAAAGATGTTCATGCATATGTTTCTTTATACACAATTGTTTTGATAATTATCCCTCAAGATGTCATTGCTAGTCAGTTTTATACAAATTCTAAATTCAGTCATTGTTTTAAATCATACTATTGACTTATTTTTACGTATTAATATTTGAGATACTAACTCTTTTCTACACAAAGTTTGATAATGATAATGACAGCTTTTTTTTAGATTCATAGATAAAAGACTATTAATTTCGTTTCTCTATTTAATTTTTTAGTAATGGTAAAAACAAAATATCTTTTCTAGGCTTATTTAGCATTTGACTTTCTATTTTGGATAGAGGTTTACATAATTTTTCATGCCCCTAGTAAAGCCCACCACCACTCCTAATTTAAAAACTCTGTCTCTACCTTTATTCCAAATTAAGATAATTGATTAAGTTAATCTAGAGCTAATTTCAAAATATAAATTTTTGTATACAACTTATTGTATTCTTCATTTTTGATAATTCAGTTAAAGTCAAAATCAAGTCATACATTTAGTAAAGGCTAAATTTCTATTTACCATGCCCCCTAAATTGACTTTTGTCAAGTCTCACAACCAGCTAAAGATAATAAATCTTTATCATTTAAATACTTGTACTACTGTCAATAATTTATACTAATGATATTATGATATATGTCAGCATTTCATTCAATGTTAATATATTAAAACAGGGAGAAACAGGACCCCACAGGGTCACAATAAATCTTACAAAATATTTTTTTTAATTTTTCTTAATTATAGTATTGAGTCTTACTACTGCTGAACGTGATTCAGTATATTAAATGAAATTTCAGAAAATAGAGTTTAACCTAGTTATCATGGAAAGGTTAAAACCCTGACACAGAAAGGTAAATCTCCCAACTGCGGAGTTTACATCCATGCAGCTTCATGAGCTTGTCAGGTAAGTAAAAATTAGGATCAAACTTCTATAGGCCCATTTCTCAGGTCCACCTTTAATATGCTTTGTGCTGTGGACTAGAAAGTCCACCTATATAATCAGATTAATTGTCCTGACTGTAATGGTCAGTTACACCTATATGTTGATCCTGTGTAAACAGGCTGTCTGGGAATATCTTTTGAGAAAAAGACAGCATATGAGAAAACTAAACCAGCCAATCAAGCTGGTCCTTAGAAATTAAGACTATATATCTGAACAATTGTCAAAATAGAATGACTATTGAAATAGAACCTTACTATATAGGCCAGGCATTTACAGACTGGTCTCCTAGAATTGACAAGGACAATTGCAGAAGACTTAATCCTCAGTGAGTTGGCATCCAACAGAATGTCTGGTGCTTCTGCCTCCAGAATTTTTGCATTACTGACCTAAAAGACTCTTTAATGTGATAATTGAGAGAAAGGAAGGTTAAAAAATCCTGTAGCCTATAAAAGGTACAACTTGCCTCATTCCATCCCTAGTTATAGTAGTGGAAAAGGACATTGATTCTTCATCAACTTTCCTTCATTCTATTGCCAGCTAGCATGCAGAAGTTAACATTCAGGCTTTGAAACAGGTGCATGCCATTTAACCAGACCTAGGAAATCTCTTGATTTCATGATCCTTGAAGTGAATACTTAAAACATTATTCATTGTTCCTACAATACAGCATTTGTGGCTATGTTTTAAAACAATATGTGATTTTTAAAAAATAAATTTACTTAAATTTCCTCCAAGATCCCTCATAGTCAGATAAGTGCTGATGGAAGAATTGAAACTAAGTTAAAATACTCTACAAACCATTGTAAGGAATAATGTGAATGAGCCCTCTGCTCTATGGTTTGTGGAAAGGCTTGAATGTCATGCCAAATAAAAATGTCTATGTTACTATGGTCAAACACAATGCTTTCCAATAAAATTGGGAAATGATTAAGAATCTTCTGAAGAGCATTTGACAGAATAATAATAATAACCTAGATCTTCCAATGTTATGTTATTGAAATGATATGTTTTCAACTAATTCTTTTTGTGTTTCAATGTTTTCAACTAATTCTTTTTGTGTTTCAATAGTAGATCATAACAACCTTGGACCAAGAATCCAATGACTAAAATATACAATTCTCTAGTTGCCTTTTTAAAAATATATATATTAAGAAAGGAAGAATAAGTTTCGTGCTGCCCTGGATGCAGATGCCTTTAAGTCCTGATGCACTGGGTTCTGACCAATTACTGTCTTCAGTCCTGCACAGCAGTGCCAGATCGCAGTAACTTGGGCATTGCGCCTGCTAAGAAAACAAGGCATGGCTCCAGCTGTAGGCTATACCTTGCTGGGATTGAGTTACACTTACCTATTTGTAACCCTAATCCTTGCCTCAGTTGAAGGGCTTCTCCCCAATGAAAGGGTTCAGCACATGCTCTTCACTCTCTTTCTTGCCTGCCTTGCTCCCCTGTGGGAGCTGCAGCTGAGGAGGGGTCAGTGAACCCAAAGAAAAGGTACTTTCTGAGTCTGTGTCTTTATTTATTCCCCAAATTCACTTGGAGTGACCCAGATTGGTTTAGTTGTGAGACACAATACCTATCTATTTTCTTGAAATTGACATTACTTAATTCTTCTTTATAGTTGAATAAGACTCTTTGTATATATGCACCACATATTCATCCGTTGACGGACATCTAGGCTAGTGCCATAATTTGGCTACTGTGAATCCCACAGCTGTAAACATGGATATGCATGTATTGCTATAGCATGTTGAATTTAATTTTTTGGAATAAATACTGACTAGTAGTGTAGCTGGGTTAGATGATGCTTTCATGCCTACTGATTAGAAGAACTTCCACATGGATTTCCAGAGTGACTGTACTAAAGTACAATATCACCAAAAGTGTATATGAGTTTATTTACCCCCACATCCTTGCCAGCATTTATGATTATGTGTGTTCATGATGCTTGCCCTTTTAACTGGAGTAGGATGGACTCTCAGTGCAGTTTTAATTTGCATTTTTATGATTCCTGAAGAGGTTGAACATTGTTTTATGCTTGGCCATTTAGTTTTATTTTTGTTTTAATTTTGGTTTTAGAGCTCCATGTATTTGCTTTTTCAATATACTTTAATAATAATAAATAATAAAATAATAATAAAAATGGCCATCATATTTTTATTTGTGCAGTGTGAGGCCATCACCTCCAACATCAGTGTGGTCAGGAGCTGTGTGCAGAAGGGCAAGGACAGATGTCCAGTCCTCACCTCAGCATCTCTGTCAGGGGTCTTCCCTGGCACTGCTCCAGGAGATGAACCTCCACCTTGCCTCCTTGAGGAGCATGGGTGAGTCTGATCTCCCGTGGTTACAAGTATTTCTGGCTTAGGCCACCTGCACCTTGGGGCTCAGTGGTCAAGTGCCCCTGAGTTCAATCCCTGGTACACTTCCCTTGAAAAAAAAAAACATTTATAGCCTGGCTAGAGAAAAAATAAAGAACTTTCCAGGAGAATAAAATGAAGGAAAGGTCAGTAAGCAATCACTTGCTGAAGCGATTTGTGCAGATGAAAGGGAACCCTGTGCTAACAAGAAGACAATAAGGAAACATCACAGAAGGCAGCGCAGAGGTTGGTAGGGCTGGCCCTCTCCATAGGAGTAGAGGCCTGAAAGGGAGTGTGTGTCTTAGAGAAGGCACCTGGTACTCTCCATGGACTGGCTGCCCAGGCCCTTTTCAGAATTGTGCTTCCTACTTTCTGGTAAAGCACTCCATGGCTACTTCCAGGGCACAAATACACCCAGGTCCTGGTCATACTGACAGTAAAACTCAGTGGCATCTACATGATGCTGGTTGTGTAGGCACCAATGATAGAGTCATGGCAGCTTCATGTAAGATTCTGAAGGTCAGCCTGGGATGCCAGGCTAACGTTGCCTGCAGGACGAAGTGTCCTTGAGATCACCCAGTGCAGTGATGCCTCGTATATCAATGGGGATGGGGCCATCACCAGGACTGAGCTCCAGTAAGGCCACTGGCAGCATGCACTCGCAGACCTGGGAAGTCCCAAGTGTCAGTGCCAAGTCTCAGGGAGCATCTTCTTGGGATTTCAGACAGCAAAGCTGTGGGTGTTGTGCTGCCCAAGGCCCTGTGGGCCCACTCTCCACCACAAAATCAAGACTTTGAGACTGGGCTTCACATAAATGCAGTTTTCATTGTGATGCAGGATAGGCCCTGCAGGCCAGGGTTGAGTGCTATGGTTTGAATATGCTTTGATCATGCATCCAGCAGCCCACCTGTTTGGACTGAGGTCCTCAGGTGTTGATATTGGAGGTGGTGGAACCTTTATGAGATGGAGCCTGATGAAAGATAATTGGATCACTTAGGCACTGGTCCTGGAAGGGATGATGGTCTCCCAGAACAAGGGTTTTTTTTTTTTTTTTTTGTGTGTGTGTGTGTGAGTGTGTGTGTGTGTGTGTGTGAGATTGTATTGTTATGAACAGAGAATGATGGGACCCTCCCACTCTCTGCCTTTCTCTCTCATGAGATTTCTCCTGGGTCCCTGCCATAATGTCATCCACCATGAGGCCCTTAGCAGAGGACAATCCTGTGGGAAGAACTGATCTTAGACTTGCAGCCTCTAAAACTATGAGCTAAATAAACTTCTTCATCCTACATTGCACAGCCTCAGGTTATAGCAATGAACAACTAAGACCACATCCTAATAGGCATGAGGTGACATCGCATGAGCTTCGACTGGCAGTTTTCTGATTAGTGTTGTTGAGTGCAGCTTATGCAGTTGTCGTCTATTTATATGTCCTTTCATGAGAAATGTTTATTCAAATAATCTTCATATTTTTGATGTCTTTTAGTGCTTTAATACTGAGTTGTAGGAGTTCTTTATTCATTTTTAATGTGATTTTTCCAATTGCAGCATTCTTTCAATTTTCACTGGATTCTGAATGCCAGGCTTTTAAATACAGATACTCCTCAACTTACAAAGTAGCTGTGGGATGAAACCCCACTGTCAGTTGAGGTACAGTTATCATAGCTGACCTTCTGAGCACCTTAGCATACATAGCTAAGCTCAAAGTTATTCCATTAGCCTAACAGTGGGCAAAGCCATAGACATGAAGCAATGTGGAAATAGCTCATGCAAATCTAGTGAGTGAATTTTAATTGGAGAATTTAATTCATCTACCTTTGAGGTGATTGTTGGCAGGTAAGGTCTTATTACAACCATTGTGCAACCTGGGCTTTATTTTATTATAGTTCCTTTTGGTCTTCCTCCCTGCTATAGTACGGATGTGAGGTGTCCCCCCAAATTTGTGCTAATGAGGAATATTCAGGGGGGAAATGATTTGTTTATGAGAGCTGTAACCTAAAGGCTCACTTGGGCTGACTTACTTTGGACCCAGAGCAATGGACATGGCTGACTGTGGACTAAACCTTTGGAACTGTGAGATAAAACAAGCCTTTCCTCCTCTATCTTCTTCTTGTCAGATGTTTTGATCACAGCAATACAAAGGTGACTCACTCTGTCTCTCTTATGGCCTGACCTTTGTGGTTTGGTGATTGTCTCCAGTAATATGTTTACTCCTTGTTTATTGTTTGTGTGTTAAAGAATTTTGGCATTTATTTCAGTCTCCTAATTGGCTTTGATTTTACCTTATTTATAAAAATTCTGACCAGGCTATCTATTTTCTCTGAGACTGTAGTCACTTCCATTGTTTCAACCCTGTTTGGCACTCAGGTCCAGATTTTATGGTTGTCTATTGTTGGTCTGTTGCCACTATTTCAATAGTAGAGATAAATCCAAGCCCTGGGTTTTCCCAAATGCACACTGTTGGTGGGTTGTTCAAAAGAAACAGGAAAGTGCCTAGAAAGAGTAGTCTGTATCTACAAGTATTTCCCTGGGGCCAGGAGAGACTCGGATGCTTTGTCCACAGATACCAGCCTGTGGCCAACAATTCTGTCAATCTGTCAATCTATGTTACATTCTTTGCACACAGTCCACCAAAAGCAGCACAACACTGGGGTAGGAAAAAAAAACTCACACTGCTATTGGCTACCTCTTGCTGAGGCGAATTGTGACCCAAGACCATAGCAACAAAACACAGGTGCTGTTGGCTGACACCATGTCTATAGACTGGAGTTGCTGAGGGCCATTACCAAGTAGGAATGATGCATCGAAATTTCCTTGCCAAGTGTACCCCATGCTGCTTAGAGGACATTCGATGGGACATTGCATGCATGCTTTAATAAGGTGACCTTGCTCAAGGACCAAGGCGGATCCTGGTTTAGAGCTGATCAGGTTTGAGGAAGTAACCAGCTCCTTGAGTTTAAGGCGTTGCCAGTTTAAGATAATGGGTTTTAGAGAAGTTGGAGGTTGAAGATTATTGCTGGGATTAGGGTGTTCCTGCTGCTTGTTCCCATTGAGTTCTCATGAGATTAAAATGGGATTTGGAGATAGCCTCTTGAAGTAGGTGAATTGTGCGGGCAGACAGAACACGTTTGCCCCTGGACCTGTATGGAGGCGGTGTGAGAGCTGGAATAAAGAATTGCTGTTTGAACCTACAAAGGTGTGTGGTGGCTCATGATTCTGGTGCCAAGCCGAGACATTGGCCTTGGCATGGAGTTGCCTGTCTTTCCTGAAACTGGGGCTGTTCCACAGTCTCCACTGATAGGCAAGACTGGGTGTGCAGGTGTTGAGAGCCACAGCCAAAGGGGCCCCAGCAAACTTCCAGCTGCCAGCAAGCTTCAGACTGCCCCAGCAACATCTAGCTGATTGGCTCCTCTGCGGTGATGTTCATTGGGCTGTTTCCCTGCCCTTCAGACTGCCAGCTGATGATTGGCTCACAGCTGCCCCAGCAACATCTAGCTGATTGGCTCCTCCACGGAGCTGCTCATTGGGTGACTTCTTTGGCTCTGCCCACGCAACCCAGCCAATCGGCCTCAAGAGGAGGAGGATTGTGGGAGGTTGAGAGGCTGGTGTGGGGGAGAGAGGCTTGTGGAAGCCGGTGGTGGCAGTTGGGCTCTGAAGGTTTTTCCCTGGAGCTGTTTTGTTTGGCGTTTGTAGTTCTAAAAATAAAGTTAGTTTCTTTTTGACAAGTGGCTCCTGATTTGTGCCAAGCCAGACTTCGGCATTTGGTGGCCCGTACGGGGAGCAACTGAGGGTAAGTAAACTGCTCGCCCCTGAGGGCAGGGCGAGAGGATGGGGAGCCATTCTAAGTCTCCTCTTTTGTTTTGCTTCGTTTTTGTTTTAACTTTCCTGTCCCTGGAGATGAGTAAGAGGGAAGAAAAACCACTCACATCTGAGGAAAAACTATTTGCGTTTGAGGAACAGATAGGGAGAAAGGACGGATGCATATGTCAGGAGGATAGAAAGGCTGTTATAATGATTTTGTGTGGTTCCCTTTTTATTGGATTCTGTCTCGGTTTTGTTTGGCGTCATCTTGTTGGGTTGTATTATAGTAGAAATACGGGATCAGCAATTAGTAAAAAACAAACCGAAAGAGTGTTAAGTAAATTGTTAGAGGAAGGAAGCTTCCCAGTAAAATCAAGAGCAGTCAGGGCATACGTTGATGTAATACAAGAATATAGCCCATGGCTTTTTAAGGAGGAGTTGTTAGATATATCACAATGGAACCATCATGGTGAAGATTTAAAAAGAATAGAAAAGAACAACCCAGGGACTCTGCCAGTTGGCACATTGTCATTGTGGACGTTGGTATCTAGTTTGCTTAGTCCAAAGCCTTCAGTTCAGACAGAGGTAGAGGAAGAAGAAGACATATTGATTCAAGTAGAAGAGGAAGTCTCTCAAGTTAGTCAGACAGAGGAAAAGATTCAAGTAAAAGCTCGAGCTAGTCAGAAAGAGGAAAAGATTCAAGTAAAAGAGAAGGTCTTTCGAGATAGTGAGACAGAGGAAGGAAGTTTAGAGCAGAAAAATCTATCAGGGGAAAAGTTAAAACAGGTGACTGCTAATAAGACCCTTTTGTTAGAGAGCGTAAGTGTCCAACCAACAGCACCGCCTCTACAGGAGACTGCTACTAACAGCATTCTATCACCAGAGGGCGTAAGTGTTCAACCAACAGCGCCACCTCTACAGGAGACTGCTACTAACAGCACTCTATCACCAGAGGGCATAAGTGTCCAATCAACAGCACCACCTCCATATGCTAAGAGACTCCCAACCCCCGCAGTTGATAGTTTGGATCCTGAGACAGGATCTCAAGTATGCCCTGTATTTGAGGTAGGAGGGCAGCGAACTTACCAGGGTTTAAATTTCAAATCAGTGAAGGAGCTAAAAGAGGCTGTAGCAACCTATGGTCCTCAAGCACCCTTCACTGTAAGCTTGGTCGAATCCATTACCAACTTAAGCATGACGCCAGCAGATTGGGCTAGTTTGTGTAAAGCTGTGCTAAATGGAGGACAATACCTGTTATGGAAGGTTGCCAATGAGGAATTTTGCAAGGAGACGGCTAGTCGAAATGCAGCAGCTGGTTATCCTCAGAGAAATCTAGATATGTTGTTAGGAAAGGGACCTTATGAGGATCGGCAGCAACAACTTGCATATGATCCTGGTGTATATTTACAAATTGCTGTAGATGCAGTTAGGGCATGGAAGTCTTTACAAGAACCTGGAGGTTTACAAGGTCAATTATCTAAGATAATACAAGGAGCTAATGAACCTTACGCTGAATTTGTAGATAGGCTTATTCAAACAGCTACCAGAGTTTTTGGGAATACAGAACAAGCAATGCCATTTATAAAACAACTGGCTTATGACCAAGCGAATCGTTGGTGTAGAGATATCATTAGACCATGGAAACAGGAAGATTTAAACACATATATTAAATTATGTAGAGACATTAATGAACAAGGGCAAATTGTGGCAGCTGCAGTAAAACAAGCTTTAGATGCCAGAGACATTAATGAACAAGGGCAAATTGTGGCAGCTGCAGTAAAACAGGCTTTAGATGCCAGAGACATTAATGAACAAGGGCAAATTGTGGCAGCTGCAGTAAAACAGGTTTTGGATGCCAGAGACATTAATGAACAAGGGCAAATTGTGGCAGCTGCAGTAAAACAGGCTTTAGATGCCAGGCCAAGAACATGCTACAATTGTCAACAAACAGGACATTTTAAAAGGAATTGCCCCATAGGAGGAGGGTTTAACAAAACTAGGTATCAAACAAGTAGAATACCGGGTATTTGCCCACGATGCCGTAGAGGGAGACATTGGGCTAATGAATGCCGTTCTCAAACCACCATAGAGGGTACTCCATTATATTGGGCTAATGAATACCGTCCTCAAACCGCCATAGAGGGTACTCCATTATCAAAAAACGAACAAGGACAAGGTGTTTATCCACAATATCGTGGACAAAGGCATCGGGCTCCGTTGCCAAAAAATGGACAGGGGGCCCCAATGCTCCGGGGCCCCAAACCACAAATATACGGAGCACTGGAGGAACCCAGCAACCCCAGCAACCCCATCAGGGTAGTGCCCAGCACATCAGATCCCTCATCAGACAAACCAGAGGGAGCGCAGGGTTGGACATCTGCGCCTCCACCAAATCAGTACTAACTCCAGAGATGGGAGTTCAAATCATTCCCACAGGGGTAAAAGGACCTCTTCCCAAAGGAACAGTAGGCTTATTATTGGGACGCAGCTCTTCTACTCTAAAAGGACTTTTGATAAGTCCTGGGGTAATTGATTCCAATTATGAAGGTGAAATAAAAATTATAGCCAGTTCTCCAAAGGGTATATCAGTAATTTCACCAGGAGATAGAATAGCACAGTTACTAATAATACCAAGCCTACATGATAAATTTTCCAGTCATGTTGTAGAAAGAGGTTCCAAGGGATTAGGCTCCACAGGTGTAGATTGGGCTATGCTTTCTTTAAATTTAGATTCTCGCCCCATGCTAAAACTAAATATTCAAGGACATGAATTTAATGGGCTACTGGATACAGGTGCAGATCTTAGCATCATCTCTCGTCAAGAATGGCCAAAACATTGGCCATTACAACAAGCCACTCAATCGCTTCGAGGCCTAGGAGTGGCGACTAATCCCGATAGAAGTGCAATGCTATTAGATTGGAAGGATCCTGAAGGATGTGAAGGAACTATACAGCCATATGTATTGGATCATCTTCCCGTAAATTTATGGGGACGAGATGTCTTAGATCAATTAGGTTTGACATTAACAAATAATATCAATCAAAATGCACCCACTATTATGGCTAGACAAGGTTTTAGGAAAGGAAAAAGATTAGAAAGACAAGAACAATGTATAGCAGCACCAATACAAATAGATCAAGGAACAGACAGACATGGGTTGGATTTTCACAAAGGGCCACTGAGACAATAAAAATTACATGGAAATCAGAAAGACCAGTATGGGTTCCTCAGTGGCCCTTGACTAAAGAAAAGACACAAGTAGCCCATGATCTGGTCAAACAACAATTAGCGGAAGGACATATACAACCTTCTGTATCTCCCCATAATACTCCCATTTTTGTCATCAAAAAGAAATCTGGTAAATGGAGATTACTGCAAGATTTAAGAGCCATTAACAATGAAATGGTCATTATGGGACCTGCTCAATCGGGGATTCCTCAATTGTCTGCTTTGCCAAAAACTTGGTATGTTTTAGTTATAGATATTAAAGATTGTTTTTTTTCAATTCCAATTCATCCTGAGGATAGTCCACGTTTTGCATTTACTATCCCTGCACTAAATCATGAAGGTCCTGATCAGAGATATGAATGGAAAGTACTCCCTCAAGGGATGGCTAACAGCCCAACTATGTGTCAAATTTATGTTAACAAAGTAATCCAGCCACTTAGAAATCAAAATCCTGAACTACAAATATTTCACTATATGGATGATGTGTTATTGGCACACAAAGCTAAAAACACATTGCTAGAATGTTATGCCACACTTACAAACTTATTAAAAAATTATAATCTAGAGATAGCAATAGATAAAGTGCAATTAAATTTTCCAATTAATTATTTAGGAGTTCTATTATCCTCAACCATGGTCCGTCCACCAAAAATTCAAATACGAGTAGATCAACTCAAATCACTTAATGACTTTCAAAAGTTATTAGGAGACATAAATTGGATAAGGCCTTATCTAGGTATTCCAACAGGAGAATTGGGACCTTTATTTGATATCCTAAAAGGTCCATCAGATCCAAATTCACCCCGAATGTTAACGCCTGAAGCAAGAAAGGCATTAAAAATCATTGAAACATATATGGAAAATATGCATTTGGATAGAATTGATATAAGTTTGCCTTTATTATTTATTGTATTACCAACAAAAAATATTCCTACAGGAGTATTTTGGCAAGAAGGTCCATTATTATGGATACATTTATCTTATTCTCCTAACACTATTCTTACTAGATATCCTGAGGCTGTAGGACAATTAATACTCAAAGGAATAAAAACAGCAAAGGCAGTGTTTGGAATTTCTCCCCATAAAATTATTACTCCATATACTATGAATCAAATTGATGAATTAGCTAATGAGTTAAATACTTGGGCAATAATAATGTGCAAATCTAATGTTTCATTTGATAACCACTTACCATCTAATCCTTTATTGTCTTTTTGGTCATTGCATCCTGTAATTTTTCCAAAAATGACAAGAAAAACACCTATCATGAATGCTCCAAATATATTCACTGATGGGTCAAATAATGGTACAGCAGCAATAGTTACACCTGATCAAACTTTTACATTTTTAGTACCCAAACAATCAGCTCAAAAGGTAGAGCTTAATGCAGTATTACAAACTTTTGTGATGTTTAAAGATTCTGTATTTAATTTATTTTCTGATAGCCAGTATATAGTTAATGCTATAGTATCCCTTGAAGATGCTGGTAGAATTTCCCCTTCTTCTACTGTTTTCTCTTTGTTTTCCACTATACAAAGTTTAATCTGGGACAGAAAAGATCCATTCTTTATAGGACATATCAGGGCACATACAGGATTGCCTGGAGCCCTTAGTTTAGGCAATGATTTAGCAGATAAAACTACACGTGACATACATATTTTCTCTGTACTAGAAGAAGCTATAAATTTTCATGAAAGATTCCATGTCAATGCTAATACTTTACAAAAGCGTTTTAAAATAACTAAGGAACAAGCTAGACAAATAATAAAACAATGTCAAAATTGTGTGACCTTTTTACCACAAGTTAATCTTGGAGTCAATCCTAGAGGATTGATGCCTAACCATATTTGGCAGATGGACGTCACACACTTGCCAGAATTTGGAAAATTAAAATATTTGCATGTTACAATTGATACTTCTTCTGGATTTTTGATGGGCTCCCTTCATGCCGGCGAAAAAACTAAAGATGTTATAGCTCATTGCTTACAAAATTTTGCCACTGTGGGCATTCCAAAACAGTTAAAAACAGATAATGCCCCTGGTTATACGTCTACTTCTTTTAAACAATTTTGCTCATCATTTGGCATTACTCATATAACAGGAATCCCATACAATCCACAGGGTCAAGGCATAGTTGAAAGAGCTCATCAAACTATTAAAATGTACTTATTAAAGCAAAAAGATGGAATTGGGAAGGGGTATATATTCCCCAAAGATAAACTTAAAATAACGCTTTTTACTCTAAACTTTTTAAATTTGGATTCATCAGGACTTAGTGCTGCAGAAAGGCATATGTGTCCAAAAAATGTACATAAGCCCAAGGTACTTTGGAAAGATATTCTAACAGGACAATGGAAAGGTCCTGACCCAGTAATTGTCTGGAATCAGGGGTCTGTTTGTGTGTTTCCACAGGAAGAACAGCAGCCGATTTGGATTCCAGAGAGATTAACCAAGGTTCTGACCCAGAACAGCAGCCGATTTGGATTTCAGAGAGATTAACCAAGGTTCTGACCCAGTGATTGTCTGGAGTCGGGGGCCTGTTTGTGTGTTTCCACAGGGAGAACAGCAGCTGATTTGGATTCCGGAGAGATTAACTAAAATCCTGACCCAGTGATTGTCTGGAGTCGGGGGTCTGTTTTTGTGTTTCCACAGAGAGAACAGCAGCCGATTTGGATTCCAGAGAGATTAACTAAAGCGATTTCTACAGACCAAAAAGAAGATGATTTAGCTCAAATCCATAATAGCTGATATCCAAAACTCCAATTTGGCTATCCTTACATCTGCGACAGAACCAGGATGCTTTTTTCAATATCTATTTTATTATTGCCCTTTCCCATATCATGAAGTTCTATTTTATTTTTTTGAGCTCATACAGACCTAGGTTAATGTTTTGCTGATCAGTTCTATTTTTTTTTGACTATAGAGTTTTTAAACATTGCAATAGAGATTTTACCTGTAAAAAGTTATAAGGCCTTTACTATTGTGTTATGTGTTGTATGTATTATATTATGTGTGCACACTTGTGTTTTGTGTTATATGTTTGAATGTACGTATGTCCAATGTACATATTTCTATATATCATATATGATGAGCGCTCATGAAAAGATGGATCCAAATATTTTTTTTTATTCACGTGATTTAAATGGTTTAATTTAAATTGGGTAAATAACTGTTAAGAATTGTTTTAATATGTAAACAAAAAGGAGGTTAACAGATCTGTTTGTTTACTCTCACCTTTAGTTTTCATTATATTTAATAATTCTCTTCACTATAATATAAATTGTTAAGAAAATTGTTTTCTTTTAAGAAAATTGTTTTCTTTTAGTGCCTTCTGGAATGTTACCTAATTTTTTCTTTAGCCATTATTGCCAGAATTTCTATCTTCATCCCAGTGCCGATGAAGATAATATAAATTGTTAAGAAAATTGTTTTCTTTTAGTGTCTTCTGGAATGTTACCTAATTTTTTCTTTAGTCATTATTGCCAGAATTCCTATCTTCATCCCTGTGCCGGTGAAGACAAAGATAAAACTAATCTACAGTTTCTGCAATAGCCATCACTGAACTGCTTACAGAACTTGCACTGAACTGCTTACAGAACTATGTGTCATTTGTATGCATTGTGAACTATCTGTTGGTGCAGCGACTTGTGGTAGTGTTGGGGTATTTTTGCTGATGATATCATCGGTGGTACAATTTTCCCAAAAGGAGCCGTCAATTGACTTGGTATATCTTCCTCCCTTCTGCTTGTCATGATCATTCAGCTAAAATTTGGGGGTCAACAGAGGTGAGGCAAAGAACCTCACCCCCCCCCCCCCGCTGAGACCTCTCCACAGGTGTGGCTGTACTGGACCGGTAGTCAATGACGGGTAAGATCCAATTACAATGGTACCAACCTAAGACAGGAGGCTGACGCCCTGAGGTCAGCTCATCCGAAGACGGGTAAGGACCATATGTATTGGACAACCTAAGGCAGGCACGGTCCATAAGCCACATGCTTGTTGTTTAAACAGAGAGGGGGAGATGTTGAGAGCCACAGCCAAAGGGGCCCCAGCAAACTTCCAGCTGCCAGCAAGCTTCAGACTGCCCCAGCAACATCTAGCTGATTGGCTCCTCTGCGGTGATGTTCATTGGGCTGTTTCCCTGCCCTTCAGACTGCCAGCTGATGATTGGCTCACAGCTGCCCCAGCAACATCTAGCTGATTGGCTCCTCCACGGAGCTGCTCATTGGGTGACTTCTTTGGCTCTGCCCACGCAACCCAGCCAATCGGCCTCAAGAGGAGGAGGATTGTGGGAGGTTGAGAGGCTGGTGTGGGGGAGAGAGGCTTGTGGAAGCCGGTGGTGGCAGTTGGGCTCTGAAGGTTTTTCCCTGGAGCTGTTTTGTTTGGCGTTTGTAGTTCTAAAAATAAAGTTAGTTTCTTTTTGACAAGTGGCTCCTGATTTGTGCCAAGCCAGACTTCGGCATGCAGGCACTTAGGACCTGCCCAGTATTAGTTTTCACCTGGGCAACACTGAGTTCCAGGGCAAAGTCTTGCACTTACCACACTTCCCTGTTACCCAGAAGATGGGTCTTCTCCCACCCTGCTGCCTGAGGTCAGGATGATGTTGGTGAAAGCAGTCACTTGGCTACCCAGGTGGATGCTGAGTAGGTCACACCTGCCTCTCAGATTGGCAATGACCTGTGAAGTCTCAGGAGTGTGGTGAGCCCACACTGAAGCTGATGTGGTGCATGCTCACACAGGATTCCATCCCACAGTTCCCACCTTGTGCCAGAGTGACTCTAGAGTCCTATGTCTGAGCAGTTGTCTGTTGAGATCTGCGTTGCCCAAGGTTGGCCTTGGCTGCCAACACTGGTGCTTAACTGGTATATGCCAAGTCTCCTAGCCACAGAGGCCTGCACAGACTTAGGAGGAGGTGGTATGACCTGGGTCCCCACTGAGGCTGGGAGCAATGCACACTGAACTGTGAGTCTGTGCCAGTAGTGCTCAAGTGGCATCTGCTCTTTGGCTGCTGTGATCAAAAGACCTGACAAGAACTTTTTAGAGGAGGAAAGTTTGACCTTTACAGGTTCAGAGGTCTCAGTCCATAGACAGCCAGCTCCATTGCTCTGTATGCAAGATGAGCAGAACATCAGGGCAGAAGAGTGTCACAGGAAAGCAAGCCAGAACATGGGTTTCAGGAAGCAGTGAGACTAAACTTGGCTCACCAGGGACAAAATATAAACCCCAAAGGCAGTGACCTTCCTCCTCCAGCCACACCTTCTTGCCTATAGTCACCACCCAGTTAATCCATTCAAGAGGATTAATGCACTGATTAGGTTAAGACCCTCATAACCCTATCATCTCTCCTCCAAACTTTCTTGCATCTTCTGACACATGACCTTTCCGGAGACAGCTCATAGCTAACTGATAACAGCAGATCTCAGTCTTAAATGGGTTTAGAGGCTCCATCTGCACTCTGGCCTGTTTACAGGGCCTTCTGTGCTTTGTCTCACCAAGACAGGGCTGGCACTAGAATCTTAGACAAAGCTTTTGCTGTCTTTCATGCCTAGCTGATATCTGAGTAAAGTCTTGCTCCCAGGTCAGCCTCTGAGGTTGGTGGAGGGGTACAGGCCTTCAGCTGCCTGGCCTAGTGAAGTTCCAGGCTAAGTCCATGGGAATGGCCTGTCATAAGGGGTGGAGCCTTGCCTACACAGGGTGTTACTGTAGTGGGCCTGGGCCTGGGTTTCATGTCTAAGCCCCAAATTTTATTCTCTCTTCCTCCCTTAAAGGGGAGGCATCTCTCTCCATGCTGGGCTTCTAGGAGTTGGGGGTGGGTGACTTGGGCAACTCATTCCTTCCTGCCCACTTCAAGAAGTATTTCTGTTATACTGAAAAAGAGGACCACCTTCTCTCACTTGTTTTCTTTTTAGCTCTTTTGATGATAGTTTGGTGCATGAATATTATGGGTTGAATATGTGGTGTTCTCCCAAAACTCATGTGTGATACAATGCAAGAAGGTTCAGAGTTGGAATGATTAGGTTAGAGAGCCTCACCTAAGCAGTGGATCTATACTTCAGCCCTGGTGGGAAGCACTGTGTGTGTGTGTGTGTGTGTGTGTGTGTGTGTGTGTGCGCGCACGCGCACATGCGCCTCCTTCCAGGATCTCATGTCCTGAGCTGATTTCCTCTGCTGTGCCTGTCTGCCATGACACTTACCTCTCCACAGGCCCAGACCTACGGAGTCCTCTGAACATGGACCAAACCTCTGAAATCCATGAGAGCCACATAAACTTTTCCTCCTTTACATTGTTCTCAGGTCTTTTGCTTACAGTGATGAAAAACTGACCAAAATAATGGATATCTCTTCAACTTGGAGTTTTAGTTGCCATTTTGCTTCATTCTTATTTATTCATTTTTCTTTAAAATAAGCCTTAAATATACATGTATATATGTGTATATGTGTGTTTATGTGTGTGTGTGTGTGTGTGTGCGTGTGTGTAAATGGGCTAAGCTGTGACATTGCAAAGCAAACCTGCTAAATGGATTTTTTATTATAATTTAAAATTCATTTTTCTTCAATTAATAGTTGTATAGATTGCAGAATTATAAATCATCCTAAAGTTTAGTCCATTAACATAGATAGTTTCTCATACAAGATTTTTGTCATTTCTGTATTTCAGGAATTTGAGGATGGTTGAGTAGCTGTAGCTCTTAGTCTCTTGTGACGTTCTAGATGCTGCTGGTTTTACAGGGGCCAGACTGTCCACTTCAAATTGGTTCATCCACATGGATATGAGCAGGAGGCCCAAAATTCCCTCCACGGGACCTCTCCATGGGACTGCATGAGTGCCCTTACAGCATGGCGCTATCGTGTTTCACAGTGAGTTATCCAGCAGGCCAAGGGGACACCTGCTGTCCATTGCAGGATGTGACTTGGGATGCTACTTAACATTGACTGCACTGGATTCTGGGAGCATGGCTGTTACTCACTGAGGAAGATCTATGCAAGGGTACCAATAACAGGAGCAAGGATCACTTCTGACCACACTGGAAACAATGAAAACACAGTGAAATGAAGAAACCCAAGTTCTGCCCCTTCCCACTCAGTCACCTCCAAAACCATCTACTTATTTTTTTTACAAGATATTTATTTTACCTGCTGAAGAACTTTATACAGATGGAGATGTGCACCATTTTTTCTATCTGCCTTTTTTTGATTAGTAAAATATATCTGGGAATCATCTACATATTGCATATTTCAGTGTCTCATTTTTTTTTCAGTACCAAACACTATTTTAGGCTATGAATGGATTTAAGTTTACTTACAGATTCTCATGTAGAACATTAATTTCTAGTTTTCAGTTGTTTGTAATATAGCTGCTAAGAACATTCTTGAAGATCTTTGGTTCATAGTGTCTATTGCTCTAGAATAACACCCAGCAGTGAAATTACTGATTATAGTAGTAATAATTTAACACATTTAACATTATGAGAAATAATGAAATCTTTCTTCAAATGGATTCTTCAGTCAGCAAAGTATGCAAATTCGAGTTGCTCTAAACTCATTTTCTGTTATTTCTAGCTCTTCTGTGAGCAAGGCTTTGTGTCTTTTCTGACAGGCAACAAACACAGCAGATGCTCAAGGGTTTCAGATGGCCTACATCTGAGTGCACGATCATGCGACCTAAAGGCCCTGGAATTACACACAGAGCTGCACAGAAATGCCTGGAGAGCATGTGTCCTTCTGGGCGATTCAATTCTACTCCATTCTGTGGCATTCAGTGCTGTATTTGCTCAAGAAAAGTGATGATTGTTACAGTGAAGACAGTTGGTCTCTCGCCTGGAAAACCTCACCACTTCCTGCTCATACAGAAACAGTCTGTCAGCTGGTAAAGCACATTAGGCAATGTGACAGTGACCTACCAAGGACAGTCCTGAAGCACTTTCAGAGTCTAAGAAGGATGGCAGAGCTTTGTCTTTCTGCAGGGAAGGGGATGGAAGGAAGCACATTCATTAAGTGGGGGAGGGACAGCAGCCGGAGCACCTGAAGGCATCCTGAGTCTTCCCAAATGTCTGCAGGGAGCCTGGCTTCTTGTGGCTTGCAGCTCTCTGCTCTGGGAATGGCAACCTAGACTGTCATTATGAACCATGTGGACATAACCACTACGCTCTAGAGAGAGACAGCGGGTTCTGTGGCCTTTACCTTGACAATGGTAAGGCCATTTGTACTTTTCTCACCAGCAGGCTCGGGGTAGAAGTACTGCCTCAGGGGCTCAGTGAACTTGCTTTTGAAAGTGTGGAGAATGGTACATTCAGTCACATTGTAGAACGAGATCAACCCTTCCTTATACTGCAAAAAAAATGCCCACCCTCAGGAGGGGTCCTGTGACCTGGAAAACGTGGTGGGAGACAGAAAGGCCCTTGTATGTGCCATCTTTCAGGCACAGGGTCCAGAACCCGCTCTGGGTCTTAGCAGAGATGTACTGTCCTTTGTGGTTCACTGATTCCACACAGACCCCGACGGTCCACTTGCTGTTCCCTGCTACTTCCACTTCCCAGTAGTGGCTGCCACTGGAGAAACGGTTCCAACCCAGCACAGCTGGCATTGTATCAAATCGCTCAGGTTTGTCGGGCACATCCTGCTTTTTGGTCACGGATTTCACACACTTTCCATCAGGTGACACGGCAAGGTAAAGGTGAGCCGTGTCTTTATCCAGTATTATGTCTTCTGCAGAAGGAAGGAGAATTAATGGTAGAACTTCTACTAGAACCATCCAGATTGTAAGACAAGGCAAAAACAGGTCACACTTGAGGTTCTTTCCATAAGTAAGGACAGGATCCGTATGCTATTTCCCATGAGGCCATTCCACATCCAAACACAAAATGGTTCTGACTCAGTGTGAACTATCCCTGAACTATTTCATCTCTACAACAGACATGAGTGTTTCATCACAGGTTCCAAAGGAACTGGTGATAGGTTGGGACGACCATGGTTAGGGCCTTGACATAGGTATCGACAGTACACATCTCAGGATAGTTCATCAATATTTAAGCAAGGTCTACCCTGCCCACCTGGGTGGATGCAAAGGGATAGAGGTGGCTGTGGAGGCCCTTACATGCAGAGCGGAGAGACAGAGCGTGACTGAGGGCCCAAGCAGCGGGAGGTGGGCATGTGAGCAGGCAGAGGACCCAGCTAGAAAGGCAGCACTCAGAGGGAGGGAGGCCCCACCAGAGCCTGTCTTCAGGAATTAGGCCTCTGGACAAAGTAGAGGGCAAGGCAGACAGTTGAGAGGGCATGTTCAGAGGCAGCTCCTTGTGGAGGGTTGACAGATGAGAGGGTACCCATGGTGGGGGTGGCAGGGACTGGATCCACAGAGGCAGCCCTCACCACCTTCTCTTTTCTAAAAGGAGAAATGGTGGTGTTTGTGCAGGTTGATCAGGGGAACCTGAGAGGCATGAGGGCTCTGAGACTTCAGGAGAAGAGAGAAAAGGAAACCAGCCCATCTCACCAGTCCGCTTGATCTAGACAGTCTTGTGGCTGTGGAATTGCTGAGGTCAGGACAGAGAGAGGACTGATTTCTCACTTACCTAGAAAGTTATTTCAGATCAGGTGACACCATGCTACCTCTGTTTGCACAGCTAATGCACTGTGGTCTTTTCTAAAACAAAACCTTTCCCAGTCAGCAAATTGGTGCTCATTGGACAGAACGTAAGCCCCGAATCAGACTATGTTGACAGTTCAAATGTGTGCTAGAGATGGGGAGGGAAAACACTTCTCTTTTTTCACAGAGGGACTGATGGAACTGCAAATGGCATTGCAAGCACAAAGTCAGAATTCCCCACAGAGTAATCACTTTGCACTTACCTGCAAATTTTCGAATTTTATTCAGACCTGCAATTGATGAAGACATTCAAGGTTTACTGAGTGACAGGGAAGGACAGGGCTGTTTTAGGTAATGGCACATGGCACATCAATTGGGAATCCTGGCTTCACTTACCCTGTTCTCCAAGGAATTTTCTTTCTTCTGCAATAGTAAATAGGAAGAGGTAAGTGTTCTAAGTGGTCACAGGACACATTTATAATTTACCTTTTGATAGAGACACAGGACTTACAAAGCTCTTTGTTAATTTTATCTAAAACAAATAGAAAGATATTAATTTACAAAATTCTGAGACATTTAATCCTTAGCTTTAATTTTATATGACTTGTGTGGCATTACTGGATATGTGGAACATATCTCTGGGCTCAGAGATTGAAGAAACTAGCTGCCTCAGACCACACAGGGCATCTCTGGACTCAGGACTGCATGGGCCGGCTG
The DNA here is from genome assembly GCF_052094955.1 of Ictidomys tridecemlineatus. NCBI lineage: Eukaryota > Metazoa > Chordata > Mammalia > Rodentia > Sciuridae > Ictidomys > Ictidomys tridecemlineatus. Next base: position 454,758 of record NW_027520948.1, read on the forward strand.
CCCAGAACACATGCAGGGCACACAGAGAGCCAGAGCTCGTCTTCCCTGGAGGTCACTTAATCTGCTCCTTAGATCTAGTGTCAGAAATTGCCATGCACTGGTTCATTGCTCTTCATGACAATTATTTTTGTTTAGTATGTATTCATGTTATTAGAGAGGAAAAGGGAGAGAGGGAGAGGGAGAGGGAGGGAAGAGAGAGAGAGAGAGAGAGAGAGAGAGAGAGAGAGAGAGAGAGAGAATCAATCCTATTACATTTTCAATAGTTAGATACAAAATGTTAAAATACTTTTACTTATATTTTAATTCATAACAGCAAAAAAGACCATCCAAAAATGCCACTTCATCATCTTTTATGTTCATTTAAACTTTATTTCATATTTTCCATGAAAGTAACAAGCATAGTTTAATGCCTGAATATTATTTATTTTTGTAAATAATGACTAGTGGCCTAGTCTTTTCTGTTATGGATTTAATTTTTTTTTTCTTAATTTGAATCAAAGCAGACACACAAGAAAATATTATTTATATTTCTCATCTGTGAGATTATAAAGGCCAAGAAAAATAACAAATATTTTTGGTCTTGCTTTACAAGGTCAACCAAGACCCTTTCTAAGGGCTTCGCACTTGAGTGAGTCACCTACCCTACCAGTCAGGGGGGGACCAAGAGGACCCTGGAGGCCAGGAAGCTATCTGCAAACATTTTGCAGAGGAGTGTCTTTGGGGAGGAAAATGTCCCTAACAGTTCAAGGCAAGCCCCATGTGGTCAGCAAGACTTTGACCCATTCTGGCAGATGACACAACTAGTAGAGGAAGAGACTGAAGGGGCCAAGAGGCTTCTCAAAAGTTTCTAAGGGTAGGCCTGAAAAGTCTCAGCTTACTGAGCAATAGAAGGAGAGGGGTCAGCACAGGCATCACCTACTTGGTCTTGAACACTCAGCTGGGAAGTTCAACAATGTAATAACTCGAGAAGGAATGAAAAGTCAGACAACAGGGATGCAGGTAGACTTGAGAGGAAGACAGAAGCCCTTTTAATGTGATACTGAGTGCAGTTGCGGAAGCTCTAGCAGAAGTTAAGTAAAGCCCCCAAGTCACTGAGAAAGGGTTCTCACGGATGGTTGCCTGGCACCAAAGCCCTTCCACCAGATTCCTGCACAGAGAAGGTGAAGCAAATAGCTTGGACAGGGGGCCCTGTACTTAGACAAAGACAAGAAAATATGATCCCAACTATATATTTTTAGTAGCCCATATTTTTGGAACCATTTAAAAGGAGAGAGAAGCCTAACTGGCAACTTCAGACTTTGGCTCACTTGTATTCCGCTTTATAATTTATCATGGTGCTTCTACTTTCAGGCTTAACTTCTGATCCTTTTTGCTTTTATGTTCCAGCTATTGTTTAAAGACCAGTTTAGCACTGGGACAAGAAACCTGCTGACCAGACTGGCCAACACTCGAGGTCCCTCAGGACTGAGGAATGGGCAGCGGACAGGAAAGATGGTGACAAAGACTAAGATTCTTTACTTTGTCCTGTAAATGTCTGTGGGGGGCTAAAAGGGGGACTAAAGATTCAGCTTCTCTGCTTGCATTTTACACCAACCTTCTTTGCTCCAAAGTCATCCTGAATTCCAGGACAAAGAGATGATGGATGGACCTCATGTGAAGAGTGGAGTCCACCCCATCTTCCCCAGCTCAGGCAACAGCAACTTCCTTATTGGACAAGGCCCTGTGGGACCAGCCTGAGATAAGGATGGGCAGGGCACACCTGACCAAGACTTTCTGTATTGGCAGCTGTGCAAAGCCTCCAGCTGTGTGAGCTCTTCACACTGGACCTCAGTCCCCTTTCTGTAAACCCTCAAAGTCCTTGTCAGCCCTGAAGACAGGGCTAAGGACATGGGTCCCCACATCTTTCCAGAGTAGATGATCAAAGTTCCTTTTCAAGTTTTTTGAAACAAAAACAAAATAAAAAACCATTCAATATCATTAGCCATCAGTAACTGCAGGTCAATACCACCATGAGAAACCATTTCACCCCAGTTAGAATGGCTGTGATCGAGACAGAGCAAAGCATCATGGTGAGTATGTGGAGAAAAAAAAGATCTTAATGCCTTGTATGTAAAAAGATGAGCTGAAAGTAGAAGAAGAAGTATTCTGGAGGGGGAAGAGAAGGAAGGAGAAGCCAGGGTAGAGGTAGGACAGAGAAAATCAAAGCACAATAATAGACACATGAAGATAATGGCATGAGGAAGCCCATCAATATGCTCCATCAATCTGCAGTAGAAATTATGTTATCTTCCAGCTTTAAATCTTAATGTTGTTGTTGTTGTTGTTGTTGTTTTTATTATTATTTATTATTACTATTTGGTACCAGAAATTGAAGTAAGGGGCCATCAAACACTGAGCCACATCACCAACCCTATTTTCTATTTTGTTTCTAGTCACGGTCTCACTGAGTTGCGTAATGCCTTGCTAAGTTGCTGAGGCTTACTTTGAACTCACAACCCTCCTTTCTCAGCATCCTGAGCTGCTAGGATTACAGGCATGCACCACTGTGCCCAGCTAGATGTTATCTTATCCGTGAAGTTTTAGGCTTGGTATCTGTTACTCCTTTGTTCCTTTTTTCCTCTTATATAATAACTGGAAAAAAGTATACCTGTCCCATGTCTTTCCTTATATTTGGAATCATGAACATTGCTTATTTCACAGGCTTGGGCTAGAGAAGAATTGTCCCCATGTGACTCACACCTGGAGACTTCCCTGTGTCTGATTCAGAGGAGACTCTGGTCCTTAGACTTTTCCTTTGGTGATAGAAAAAATTAGGACTTTGAGGATATTGAAATGGAATAAATATATTTTGCATTGGAGAATGACATAGATGTGGGGGACCAGAAATTTCCACCATGGAAAGCTGTGGTCTGAATGTCCATGGAAGTGCATGTGGAAGAAATAATCTGCTATGCAGCTGTGTTGGAAGACAGAACTATTACTGGGTAATTCTGTAATGGGATAACCGTCCTCATGAAGGAGTTAGTGCCAGGATCATGGTGTGGGCTGGTTCTCTTGGGAGTGTTCCTGATAAAGGAGTGGGAGAGCACCTTCCCCTTTCTATGCTGCACATGAACTCTTCTGCCTTTCCACCTTCCACCATGAAATGATGCAGTAAGTTGGCCCTTACAGGATGCTGGTGCCATGACCTTGGACCACTGTAAGAAGTAAATCTGTGCTTTAAATAAATCAAGATACATATGAAACACCAGTCTCTGGAATTCTATTATAGGAGCATAAAACAGATTAATATAATATGACCAATTTAAGTAACATAAACTATAGTTATGAGCTTTTCTTCTTCCATGCATGATGCTTTTCTTTTCCTTATACAAGGGCAGTTTGTTCGCATTGTTTTAAAAATGCATTTGAGCCTGGCACAGTAGTGCACACCTGTTATCCCAGTGGTTTTGGAGGGAGAGGCAAGAGGATAGCAAGTTCAAAGCCAGGCTCAGCAACTTAGGGAGGCCTCAAGAAACTTTGCGAGAGGCTGTCTTAAAATAAAGCATAAAGACTGGGAATGTGGCTCAGTGGTTAGGCACCCCTGGGTTCCGTCCTTGGTACTAAAACCAAAAAAATGCATTTGATTTTATTTTAATTAAAATCAAGTATTAATTTACCCTGTATGAATGAGTTGGTCACAATTATTGGAAAACATAAACAAACAAATAAATAAAGGCTTAAAGAACAGGATATGTCTGAAGTCATCCTAAATCCAATGAGGGGTTTCTTTGCACAGGCCCATTTGAAGCACTGCTGTACTTAGCAGCTTACCTTATGGAAGAAGATTTTGCTAGGCAGAGAATCTGCCTCTGAGTTTCCTCTAAAGTCAGATGAAGCAGGGACAACTTTGCAAATACCATTGTGAACAACTCCTGGCAAACCTGGTGGCATTTTGTCTGGTGCCTAAGGGGAGGTGGCAGTGTGGGATGCTTTGAAACAGTCCCACCATGCTGTTCTTGTTTCTTTGCTTTCACACAAATCTCTGTGTGTTGGCAGCATGGAGAGCCCCCTTTGGGAGAGCTGACAGCCCATGGCACAAGCCCAGGAGCAGGCTCCTCACCCCTGGGAATGGCACCCACACAGCCATCCCAAGCAGAAGCAGGATATTTTTGGTAAGTTTTGAAGCTCAGAGTCCCTAGGAACAGGCAGAGCCTCTTCCATTTGGGACCCTATGGCTTGTCTCCTCTAGTGGGGCTGTGAGTCTTGGCAGTGGCACTGTGTGCAGTGGAGCAGGCCAAGTCCCTCCAGAGACAATGACCATTCTGTGGCTCTAGGATGAGCAATGGCAGGGCACTTGGCTGTGTGTGTGTGCAGTGGTAGGCTGCATTTGGATGGAGTGTGGACTTGGTAGAGCAAAACAGTGTTACAGAGACTTGGGGCAATGGACACTGGAGTGGACAAAGAAAAAACTCTCTCTCTCTAGAACCCAACATAATTTAAGGACTAGATTCCTACTTCTCTCAGGTTCATGAATTTAGTCTTTCTGCGACCATTTCCTGGATAATGGTGAAATCATCATATTCATGAGCACATCAAGAGATTTATCTTCCTAAAACAAAATGGTGGGTTTCAGTATGCAATGGCGAACTAAAACTTACCAAATTTCTCCAGTAGTGCAGCTGAAAAACAAACAAGTGGAAAAAAATTAGCTGACATGGGTAAAAATGCAAATTCACCTAACTGATGACCCTTGACTCATTATCACCATGCACAGGTCAACAATCCCTGGTCATGTGAGGCTCAATGTAGTGAAATACTTTATGAATATATTGGGCCTTAGACCAGCTCTGTCAGTGAAAGAGCAGTGAGCATGTAAGAGGAGAATATTCAGGCCCAGGATACATTGTTGCCTACGTGATAATTTAAACTAATTTTTAAGCTAATTTATTATTTCACAGAAATAATTGAGTGAGGATTAAATAGACGCCATAGATTCATTTTGATTTCATGGGATCTCAGAATTTTGTAAAGCAGATAAAATCATGCTTTCTCTGGAATTTAATAGCTATGATTCTGGTAGTAGTAAGAATAACATTATCTGTAATATGTGTTCAGGTGTTTAAATATGCACAATTTTAATCTTGAGTGTGAATGATATCACCTCCATAGCATCATCATAGGTAAATTGCAAATGAAAAATGCAGCTGAGTGAGATTAAAAAACTTCTGCAAGATCTTGGAAACCTTAAAATTAAATAATTTTAAACAGGACAGTCTGATTTCAGACCCCATTAATACACATTAAAGTCTAATCACCACTTATTTATCTCCTATGTGAACCCAGCATTAATGAATGGATAAATAAATTAAAAGGAACCACAGAAATCACACAGAATTTATTTCCTTCAATGAAACAGTTTTTATTCAATAGATTAGGCACTGTTAGATTTGTATAATGGCTCAGGAATAAATCTGATTTGTGAATTTTAATACCAAATACTGAATATCAAATAATCGGCTGACTTCTAGGCTGTTTGCTTATTGGAGCGTCTCTGAGTGGATTCCTTCTTAGCTTTCTTCCAGAAAACCTCCCACCTAACCGTATAATGCATTCTCTGCCCTCAAGAAAATGTGACATGCGCAGCACCACTTGAGCGCAGATTCGTTTGGCCTCTCAATTCTTGGCCAGCATTCGGGTAACATTCTCTCCTGGAACGAGATCTGCGTGCTGGCTGCCTGGGCTTGGCTCTGCCTGGGCTTGGGAAAGAGAGTCCCAGGACTGATGTCCTTCTCCTCTGAGCAGGCCACCTGATGGCACACTCTGGACAGCAGTGCTTGTGGAGGTCCCTGCTGCCAGCCCTCTCCTTCCTCATCACTGCCTCTCACTCCCTGTCCCTGCTCTTCAGCTCCTTGGCCTGGCTGGCCCCTCCTCAGCAGGACCCATGGGCTCACTCCTCTTGCTGTGGGAGGAGTCACTCATCATCACTGTGGGGTGCGAGGGAGGTGGAAGGGCTGAAGCCCCACACCACGCCTTCCCCCATCCCTGCTGAGGACTGTCTACCTTCTATGAATGCTCAATGGGGACCTTTCAAATTACCATGATATTGGTTTAATTGTCCCCAAACATTATTTTTAGGTGACTAAAGGAATTGCTAATGGATTTTGGTTTTGTTGCAACAATCACAAATATCAATTGTGTATGTTAAACTACTGCATAGGTCAAAAATAAATGTCACTTACCTTTCTCTTGTTCTATTTCTTCTATATATGAAAAAGCACAAAAAAACAATATTAACAAATTTCCTCTTGTTCTTAACCACAGACAGTCCATCCCAGGATTTGGTCTCCATTTGACAACAGAGAACCTGAGACCAAAGCTGGGTGTTCTAGTGTGTGTGACACAGAGAGGAACTCATATTACCTGAGTAAGAAATCATAACACAAACTGAAAAACACTTTTTAAACTTTGAATATATTTATATGGAACAGAATATTAAAAAGTTTCCCTTTATGCCTTAAAGTTTTGGGTGAGGTTCTCCTGCTGAGAAAACAGGCAACAATTAGTCACAAACTCTACATCCTGAACTAACTTTCAGGTACTCAACTCATCACCAAAGCATTAAAGAGGAGAAGACCTGTCAAGTGACCAGGAGCAAATAAAAAAACTCAGGGCAGAGCCTGCCCTGGATAGTGTTTCCAGAAGGGCTTGCTTCATTCTGAGGACCAAGAAGGAGGATGCCTTTTGCATTCTACGTAAACAACATGTCTTAGGGAGCTCCAGAAACAGCAAGAGTGTTTCCAGATGCACATCTTAGTGTTTTAAGGTCCTGGCTCTTTAGCCGTCCTGAAGCCTGGGGTCTTCCAGGCTGGACCTTACCTCAGGCTCCACCTTGTGCTGATTCTCCTACATAAAGAGTTGAAGGTGTCTGGAATTTCCCTACTCTTCCATTCATCTGCCTCACATTTGGAGTATTTCAGACATCAAGGGTAAACAGATCCTCAGAAGCTTCTTCCGAAGCGTCACAATAATGATCTCTGTTTCGTAGTACCTAGTTCATGTTTTCTCAAAACAGCAGTTAAGCATTTGACCAAATGCAGCCACATAACACACGGTCACTTACACCTTTGCTGCTGGCTATAGAAAGACATACAACCCACTTGCTTTAGGCAGGAATCACTCTCATTTTATCTCACTCTAAGTCCTTCAGAAAGGCTTCCAGAACCTTTTATTAGTAGAGATCTGGGGTCATAATTTGTCTAGGAAGTGCAGCCTCCCACTCTGCACCCAGGGGACATCTTCTCACATCTCCTCAAAGCCTCTGATTTACCCAGCACAAAAGCACTGAAGACAGGTCAGGTGCAGATTTGAAAAGAGAAAAAAGAGGACCCTGACTCAGCAGAGGACATCTCTGTACTGATCTCCCCCTCCTCCTCCTCCTCCTCCTCCTCCTCCTTCTCTAATTTCTTCTTCTTCTTTATGGGTACTGGTGCTTGAAATCAGGGGCATGTAACCATTGTGCCACATGTTCAGTCCTAGTTTGTATTTTATTTAGAGATGTGGTCTCACTGACTTGGTTAGTGCCTCGCTTTTGCTGAGGCTGGCTTTGAACTCGAGATCCTCCTGCCCCAGTCTCCTGAGCTTCTGGGGTTATAGGTGTGCACCCCCACACCTGGCTCTTCCATTCCCTGCTCTTCCATTCATCTGCCTGGCTCTCTGTTGACATTCTTAAAGGTAATCTTCGGTGCCCTTGCAACCACTGGCCAGTCCCAATATGTCCCTTTATGGCAAGATGGACAACTTAAAGACTCCCTTTGGAACCACCACTTCTTCCTTCTTAGGTCCTGTACAGTCTGGCTGGTCCCCCATGGGCAGGTGCGTTTCTAAGCAGCTCCTGACCTGACTGTTCAGATGGGACTTTCTGTGGCCCAGAGGAAGCTTGACAAATGCACGTACCAAATTGCTCATACCAATGTACGACCAAGTCACTATAAAATATTTATTGCCAGGAATAACAGATTATATGAAAAATTAGGTGTTACAGAGTATTCAAACCTGAGATTAATAAACAGAATGGATTTCATATTTCTCTTATCCTATCTGATTTGATGAATGGAACTGGAGGCTATCATGCTAATTGAAATAAGCCAATACCCCCAAACCAAAGATCTAGTGTTCTCTCCAATATGCAGTTGCTGACTCACAGTAGGCAGGGGTGGGAGAAGGGCCATGATTAGTGGGTGGGAGGGAGGGGAGAGAGGACTGGAAAGGCAGTAAAATGAATTAGACAGTCATCACTTTCCTATGTTCATATATGAACACATGACCAGTGAAATTCCAAATCATATACAACCACAAGAATGGGCAGTTATTCTCCATGTATGTGTAATATGTCAAAATACACTCTACTGTCATGTATAACTAAACAGAATGAATAAAAATATATAAATCAATAATCACTTTAAAAATGAATTTTAAAAATCATTCCATGAAATTCATCAGCCAGACACAAAATAATTTTGAGAAACATTAAGTGATCGATTATATGTCATTTCTCCTTAAATATGTCTATAGATTCAAAAACATGCTAATCAATATCTGCCTCAAAAAAAAAAAAGATTCATTCTTCCACTCAACAGTTAGTTATATGTCAGCCAAGGGCCAGTAACTCAGCAGGCCACCAGGTCTAGCAGTGAAGGAGAGGTAGCCCCACCTTGTCACCTGTACAGACCAATATGTAAGGTGACAGGGCAATGAAGATAATGGGATCCCAGGGAGGGCTCTGTCCCACCCCAGGGGGAACAAAGAGTCGCCACTCTCCTGGAGGGAAGGCAGGGCTAACCTGGAGGTGACTGAGGACACACAAGTTCCAGATGGGAAAAAAGCAAGTCCAAAAACCTAGAAGAGGGCAAATATGTTAGTGAGAGACACTGGCCAGATGGAGAAGTAGGAGGCACCAGACCCCATCTTTCCTCACAAGCAGTGAGGTGGCTATTCCCAAACAGGAATAGCTCTTCAGGGGCCCCAGCAAATGATAACTCCAAAGGAAAGATCACCAGGAAAAATCAACACACTTGAGATGTATGGAGAGGCTGATGGAGAAGGGCTGCAGCTACATGTGTCAGCCAAGTGGGGTGTGACCAGGGACCCCGAGGTCTGTGTTGACAGTGTGCAGACATGGTAACCATGTGTGGAATTCCTCTATAGTCTTAACACGAAGCCAAGACACAGATTAAAAGTAAGGGCCTAGCCACAGCAAATGGTCAAGGGACACATAATATAAAAAGATAAAAATTGTGACATATGCTTTCAAGAGGTGTGTTGGTTAATGGAGTTAAGATGTTGAGTTTCATTCTGCCCAGTTCATTTCTTTGTGGTCATTTATGTTCCTGTTTGCTTAAAATAGTTTGTTAAAACTATGTTTTCTGTAAGCCTCACAGGGACCACAAAGCAAAACTTATAAGAGATGCACAAAAATCGAACAGTGAGGAGTTAGGATACTGTGGGAGAAAATCATTTAATCACAGATGCTAGGAGGAGAAAAGGGATAAATGGGTAAGAAAACAGGCCCATGGCAGTAGCAAGCCCTGTTGCCATTGACTGCCTGAGTACAAGGGGATTGAATCCTCTTATTAGAAGACAGACTGGCTGGAGGCATTGGAAACAAGTCGCAGCTGTACACAAACAACAGGAAAATCACTTCACCCATAAGGACAGATACACCCAAAGTGAAGTGAAGGAAACCGTCTCATGCCAGTAAACTAAGAAAGAACCGAGTCATCTAGACTAATATGGACTTGAACTCAAAACTATGTGGAGAGACAGAGAAGAACATTAGCCATGACATGTTGATATAGCAGGGAGAACTACAGCTCTATAGGTGTACACCACCTTGTACAGCTGGAATATACGCAAGCTTTATTTGTCCTGATACCTCAACAAAGCTAAAAATAACAAGGTTGAAAGAGACAAGAAAATAAATTAAATTAAAATATATTGTGAGAAAAATCATTAAAATATGGATAAATGGGTCAATAGTTTCAGATATTTTCTTTTTAAAATTTTATTACATAAGATCAAAAAAAAACTTTAAAAATGTTCAGAGTTGATTCTGATACATTTGGTTAGTATTTCCCAACATAATAAAGCAAAAATAATATTAAGGGAAAAATTTAAAACTGATTCACAAGAAAAATCAAGGTGAAAATTAATCAGAATTTTGTTGTTGATGTATTCATCTAGAAACAATCATAGAAAAGGCCAACCAAGAATATGCATCCAGGTTTAGGGTTATGGTTAGTATTAGGGTTATGCTTTATGTGGTCTTAAAAAAAATAAAATCATTTAATAAGCTGAGATATTCACAGTGAATATGCTTCAATGTGATAATCTTAAAATTAAAATGTCTGTGTGACTACAATTCATAATATTATCAATGATAATTTCATGATAATTTCAGCAGATAAATGACATAAATACACTTTAAAATAATTGATGATTATTATGCCTAAATTAATTGTAACATAACTTTAATATATCAAACATTTTTCCACAGTATGTTTGCCTCCAAAATGTAAAGAAATCGTACTCACCTTTCTGCTTAATTAGCTGTTCTGTATGAAATGAGATAAGTAATAAACAAAGATGAGTCCATAGCTATCAAAGTCTGGGAGACTTGCTAGAGAAGCAATCTTGACTCGATTCTTTCAAGCCCTGACTTTGTAAAAGATTAGCCAGATATGAGATAAGAATGAGGACGAGGCAGAAGAGATGCTGAGATGTGTTTCCTCATCATCCCCAGGTGGTTTTCTGAGACTTGCAAAGCACTGTGGAGAGGCTGATAGAGAAGGGCTGCAGCTACATGTGTCAGCCAAGTGGGGTGCGACCAGGGACCTGTGTCTTGTGTCCACCACTGCCTCAGGTTTCTGCTTTTTTCTGTGGGGCTCCCTGTAAGATATTCCTCAAAGAACTCATCTGGTTCTTCTGTGAGACCTGAGCAATAAGGGACAGGGACAGGGTCTCAGGCCCTGGGAAGGAGTAGGTGTGGAAAGAGTGGAAAGAGTCAGGATGCCCTGGACCAGCCAGTCCATCTCCAGGGCCACAACTGGAAAAAATCCTGGGCATTGCAAAGATGTTGTTGTCCTTGAGCACTTCATAGGGTGTGACTTGGTGATGATAAAGAGCAATCATTCTTTGGTTATTGGTGTGTGGGCACAGGGAAGGATTCTAAACCCCAGAGGATTAGAAAGGATCCTCCAGGCACAGAGAGGCAAATGCAAAGAAGGCACTTCACATACAATTAGGGAGCCTTCCTTCTTCTCAAACCCAGGGAAAGGAGTAAGCAAACAAAACCAGCAAAATAATGAGCAAGAAATAAGAAGTGGTAACAGCAGGCATTGGTAGAGCTCTCCATGGAGGACGGGGGGGGGGGGGAGTGTTTTCAGATTGGCTCCTTTTCTAGGATTTTATGGATTTACTGCAACCTTTCCTTGAGCATTTTGCCCAGTTTCTACAACCAGTTTCTTTATTCCTCAGAATCAAAGTCATATTTACAACCTGGAAGGAATAACAGAGATAATAATCCAACAAAGCAAAGGGATGCTTGATCAAGCTCATTAGGGATAGTAAGAATCCCAAACTCCCCATTGATATTTATTGATATTTCCGTCCTCAAATCTGTCCTTCGAAATCACCTGGCCTTTAAATTGTAGCCAAATACTTTAGGAGAGAGGAATTTATGACTTACCATGTGTCCCTTGAGCTTATCTTAAAAACAAATATGTGCCCAAGTTAAAAGGTACTTGGCCCTGGGCAGTAAAATCCTGACAGTTCATTATTCCACAGGCCACCAAAGTTTATGACTTGTGTAAGTTGGGATTTACGTTTTCGATGTGTATGAGCTCAGAGATGTGGCTATGCTCAGAGTTGACAGGGACAGATGATCTCAGCTAGTGATTCCATCCATGTCAGATTGGGATGGGTCAGATGGGTTTGCCTGAGCACCCTCTCCCTCACCCCTTCTCTGGGTGCCCACTGTGGTACAGGAGAGAGTTATGGGTTATGGTACAGGAGAGTTCTCTGGGTTATGGGGCTCTCTGGGGGAAACACTGCCACAGGCATTAGGCATTTCTTTTTAAATAATTTTAAACTGTCTGAAGGATAATTTCTCTGATATTATTAACTAGTTGGAGGTAGAGGAATGGTCAAGACACAAAGGAGATTTACCTCCAACATTGTGCTTCTAAGCTCAGGTAGTATCAATGATTGTTACCCACGTTTACTCACCTGGAGGGGCTCTTCACCTGAGAAGTGGCCTGCAGAGATCACACTTGCACCTCAACTCTGTTGGGAATCTCTGCCTGCTCTGGAGACCTGGAGACCTGCTTTTCTGATCAAGCTCAGCATCTGCCCTCCAGAACCCTGGACTAGGACACAGGGCAGTGCTGCCCCTCTCTAATTCCCTCAGAACTGCTTTACCCTGTAAGCCTAGTGCCTCCCCCAGGGCCAGCCTGCTCTGCCAGGGACGTCTTTGCAACAGCAGCAGGACCTAAGGTCCTCATCTTCAGCTTGTAGCATCTTAATTGTAATCCTTGGAATAAAGTAGGTGCACTTACCTGGTCCAAATAGACCAAGTGAGTGAAACTGGAGTTTCCAAAATGGCTCTTTTGATTTTAAAATCAAAGCAGAATAAATTGTCTTCCTCTCAGAAATAAATCTCAGTCTATTTCTCATTCTTACATCTTCTTCTCTACTTGTAAGGCCCACAGGTAGGTAAGACCCAGGTGTGGACACACTTGGTAACTGCTTGTCTTCTTGCTGGATTTGACCCATTCCTCAACCTTGGACTATTCTCCTACATCGAGTTTTAATACATCGACTTTAAACTCTGATGTTTAAATGCTTCTCAATATCTTCCTAAACTATCTGGTCCCTGGCCCTGCAGTGTCAGCATCACACATTAGCTTATAGAGTCCTCATTTTTAGGACCAGCCTGGACCTGCTGAACCAGAAGTTGGCATAGGGCTCAGATCTCTGCACTTTAATAGCTGAACCTGTGGCACCCCCAAGTTGGAAAGCCTATGCTCTATGGGGTCCTCATAGAAGACTTGCTAGGCAGTGTGGTATGGTGATTCTCTGGAACTACCAAAGCAAGCTGCCCCTTGGAGATGTTGCTGGAAGTGTGCACACAGGCATGTTAAGCTGGGCAGGTGGCCCGTCCTCACCTATGCTTTTCCCTGATCTGCTGCTAACACGGATGGCCTGAGTTCCTTGGAACTTTCTGAGCTCTCCCACTTCCCACACCTTCTCATGCTGGACAATGTGTTCCAGAGACCTAATGGGGGGGTGAGGTTCTGTGAGTTAAAACTATGCCAACTCACCGTGCTTTGTCTTGAGTAGACCTAAGAAAAGAAAAGAAAGATGGATTGATTGGTAAGACTCACTGGGGCCTGGGGGAGCTGCCTTTCAGCTCACAAGAGCTCTGCAGATCCAGTTAGATATCAGGTCCCCACAGAGTTCCTATCTGTAGTTGAAGGAACCCAGAAATGTCCACATTCCTGTCTTCCCCAACTATAGAGAGCAGGGTGCAGGAAAAAAGGGGGGGGGGGCAACAGAAAAAAAAAAAGCAACACTTTAATCCAGGAGTGGAGTTCAGGTCTTTTACCTCCAAACCCAATGTTATGAGGAAAGCAACTTTGCCTGCTCTGGTGCAGACTCTTTAGTGCTTTAACCATTGTGAAGTGAGTGGCTCAGTGGCAACAGCTCTATTCCACAGCTGTGCCTTCCTCACCTTGGCTTCCAGGCTCTGCTTCACACCAAATGGAACCTAAGCATTAGGCAGAGGATCCCATGCCTCCACCCCAGCTCCAGCTATTCCCTAATCCACTTCTTCCTTCTGGGAACTCACATCTGACAATGTTGCATATTAATGAGCCATACACTGTTTGTCTGTTTATGTTTGGCTTATTTTTCTATGTAGTATTTTGAAAGTTTTTCTCTATTAGAGAATATAACAGAACTTGTTTTTTGTGTCTGAATCTATGCAATATTTGTTCATCCATTCATATGACCATGGATGCCTGGGATGTTGATGCCTGTTGCTCTTGTGAGTAATGCCACAATGGACACTCAAGGGCTGGTGACCCCTGTTGTTGACTCTGTGGGCACACACCTGAGGGGGTGCTTAGTCCTAGGATAATTCTGTGCACAGCTTTTTGAGAAAATGCCAGGCTGCTTTTCACCAAGACTGCAGCATTTTAAATCCCATTAGCAATGTGCAGGACACAGAAGGAGGAGGAGGACCCAGACCCACTCCCTCTTTAGCAAACTTCTCAAGGGAACTAGCAATGGGTGGTGTGAGAACCACCTCACACCCTCAGTGACTTAAGGTCCTCCCATTAGCCCAGCTAAGGAGTCTGACCGCCTTTCTGTTGTACAACCCTGGGGACCAAGAAAAACACAATAGGCCCTAGTGGTTACCAGACCAGGTCCTAACCACTGCAGCATCCCTGGACTGGACCTCACACCAGCCACCAGGGAATTTAGAAAGTGGGAAATGTTACTTCCCCAAGGGAACTAGAGTCACACCTGTGCCGCCTGTGCCCTTGACTTCTCCAGACACCTTGACACATGGATGCTTCTCAATTAATGCACACTAATGGATAAATGCCCACATTTCAGCATGAATATAGACATTCCTTGATAAATCAGTCATTTTTGACTTGAGGGTCTCACTGTGTTGCCAGGTTGGTGGAGCCATCCTCCATCCTTAGCCTGCCAAGCTGGGACCACAGTTGTGCACCACCACACCTGGCTCAAATCATTCTTTTTTTTTATTCTCTAAGTTTTATTTCTGATTGTTTTCAATAGGTAATGCATGTGTGTGACTCCCAAATCAAAGGGATACATAATAAGATACACTTTGTGGGGTTCCCTCAAACCTGTGCCCAGCTACTCTACCCCCAAAACCAGAAGCCCTTCCTGAGTAGAGAGGTGATAGAAAACAATTTGGGAGACCCCAGTCTGTCCTCATTTTATTTCATTTTTGGTATGAATACTAACAGGGATCTCTTTCATTCTAAAAAAATGTTTAATTTAGACAAATATTATGTAGTTACACTCTCTACATTTAACCACTTTCTATACTTTCTTCAAATTTGATTTATGTAGAATCAACTTAATAAGAGTATATATTCCTTTTCCCTCTTTATATGGTCAATCAATGTGATAAGCCCATTCCACACACTTTTGAGTTTAATTTTGTTTGAGCTGAAAGAGTGCATATGTGGACCCAAAACAATGTATCTTAAGGAAAGAGCTTATTCAGTGTAGTTAAACAATTGTTTTGGATATATACTCTGATACACACACTCACACACACTATTTGATATTTTTTCTGTAGTTCAAGCTAATATAATTATCGAATTAAAATAATACAAAAGGGAAACAGTGAAGACTGTAATCTGAGTGAGATATTTTGAATAAAAGATGATTGGTGACATTGAAGTAGTACATTTTGAAAATTTTTCCAAATTATCAGACATGTTGTCAAATTATTTGATCAATAAGCAACATTATTCTTATATTTTTCTATTGGATTCTTTTATGGCTTCCAAATACTATTTTTGGTTCCTTCAAACGTCTCTCCATATTAAAAAGAAGGTAACCTGTCTTCTAAAGTTGCACAACATTAGTAACATCACATTTTCGGACAAGCCATGTGACACTCTGGGCAGGGCTCTGTCAAATGTCCCTCGCAGGGGCTGGAGGCCCAAGAGCAGCACGTGCACAGGGCAGGCATCTCTTCCCACCCTGGTTTCTGTCCACCCTGTATGAGTACTCCCTTTTCAGGAGTAGGGGAAGTAAATTGTGCAGCTGGCTCTTCAGGATACTGCAATGGGGTAAGCATCTGTCAATAGAGGGGTCTAAGGCAGCCACATGCTGGTCCTACAGGAGGGCTGGTCAGGGCCTGGACAGCACTGGCATTGATGCTGATGGAGGGAAACCTTCCAACAAACTGGGGGACATGCTGGAAGGCAAGGCCTCAGCTCTTCTTCCAGCCCTCCTGGGAGTGATTCTTTCTGAGAAGTGTTTTCCCTTCACTGCCCACAGATGAGCAGTTGGTTCCCATCCTGAACAGTTCCCTGGGCTACCCAGGTTTCCAACAGTTGGCTTCAATCCCAGCACTGCCCACCTGGAGTGAGAATCGGGGCATGGAAATGAATTCTCTCAGGAGATGCTTTCTTTGGAGACTGGGAAAAGGTAGGCAGGCACATGCAGCCCTGGCCTGAGTGTAGTTTAAATCTGTCAAAATCCTGTGACTGTTCCTACAGGAGTCACCTGAGCCTGATCCAGCATGCACCTTTCAAAGTTAGAAAACACTGACACTCTGAGGACAGGAGAAGATGCCCTAAAGCTGACCAAGGAGTTCTGCTAAGAGAAAATGCCACAGCCTTTGGCCATCTTTGGATGGAGAGACAGATAAATAGACAAACAGACAGACACATACATCCATAGGAGGTTCTAGTTTTTGAATGCAACTATTTAAGTGACAGATCTGAAAACAATCCCACAGACACACACATACTTCTCGTGACTAGGTGGCTGCCTCAACCAGGAAACCTGTCAACTGAGAAAGACGGAGGCCAGAAGGTGAAGGTGAATTCTGTTTCCTGTTCAGGTTATTATTTCTCAGTTTTAATTCTGAAGACTGCCCCTCATCCACTTCTGATTTTCTTGCACAGCAGTCCTTTGGTCTGTCCCCACTCATCTTTATCTTTCCTGGCAAGCAGGAACACAGCACAGATGGCTGCAGTGAGGACCAAGACAGAGATGAGCACGGCCAGCACCACCATCCAGGTGCAGGATCTGGGGAACAAGCCCTCTGAGAAACAGGACACTCTCTCAGGGTCCCTGGACCACATGTCCTTCTGGGGATACTGTCAGGAAGGGCCCAGTTTCCCAGTCCGGGCCCCTCTCCTGGTAATCCGAGGAAACAGGGACCCTGAAGAGACTCCTGCTGCCCTGCGTGCGACTCCAGAGGTATGGAGACACAGAGGATTTATTTTAAAACTTGTTAAGACATTTTAAACACAGTGAAGATACAAAACCAATTCTTCAGCCACCTATGTATTAAGAACAATTCTTAAAATCAACACAAAATTCTACATATCTATGGGGTGCCATATGAAGTTTTGATACACATATGCAGTGTTTAGTGTTCAAATTGGGTTAACATTCATCTCTCTTCAAATAGTATTTCTTCTTGGTGAAAACATACAAAAACCTTTCTGCTAGCTTTTTAAAACTGTGGTGTACTTCATCATCATCTATCATCACTCTACTGGACAACAGAACACCCAGACCAATTCCTTCTTTCTGACTTCTTCACCATTGACCACCTTTCCATTATTATTTAACTAACATTAGCATGTCTGTATTTTTGACTTGTAATTATTTTTTAATAAGTAATATCTTCAAAAGTACCACGTTTCTCCTTCTGTCCACTTCTCCCCCCTACTAGGTCATTCCTAAGGGACTTTGTCACGAGGCCTCTCTATGCAATTAACTTTTACATATTTGTATTTGTGATCCTAGTAACAGTACAGAGGAGTCCTGGGAGCTTCTCTAGGATCAGGGAGGGGTTGTGATGTTTTGGCAAACAGGTTTCCTGTTCAAGGTTCTAGAAACAGAATTCTACTTTCCCTCAGGGCCTCTTCTGGAATGGCCATGGCCAGCAGTTCAAAGTGACTATTGGGCAAATATTTCAACAATGGGTTGGTTCAAGAGAGGCATCAAGGCCACTCATTGAAGGACTCTATTTAACTATAAAGCACTGTATACTTGAAATTCTGTAAGAGAGTACATCATTAACTACACACCAAATGTAGTAAATATGTGAGTTGATGAATGTTAATTAGCTTGATTAAGGCAATACTTCACAATGCATGTGCATATTGATGTCACCTATTGTACTTTACATAGGGGACCTTTACTGCCAACACCTTTTAGTTAATAAGCTTGGTTCAAAACAGGCCTTGGGACACTATTGTTGATGGATTACTTTGATCCAAAAATCTTAGCAAAAGGCTTATAAATGAATCAATTGGGAAATTATTACTTATATAGTAATTGCTTCCAACATAAATATGAAGAACTATATTCTTTTTCTGTTTTATCTTCTACATTTTTGTTTTCAAAAACTCTGTATTACTATAATTTTTGCTGCTGTAATCCCAGCTCATCATTTCCTGTTAAATGTCTATTCCTTTCTCCACTGAGAAGGAGGCTCCATCCCTTTGCTCTCCTCTGAGCTTATGTTATTAAGATTAATACTTTTTTAAAAAAGTAAATACTCCTCTGACATTAGTGCTTGTCTTCTTCATGATTCCAACTTCTCAAACAAATATGACTTCCCAGACTAAGGCATAAAAGAGTGTTGACCCAAAGTCCTTCCTTAGTACTGTTCTAAGAAGGAGGAATACAAAAGAGGAATAAGGAGGAGGAATATGAAATAAGCCCAGTGTCTTCAGGGGCTTACCCTCCCACAATGAACAGCGTGACCAAAGTCACACACACTGAGTGGGAAACTTGGTACAAATGCCTCAGGCATGGCTTCCCAGAGGGGACGATGCTAATGTCTGAACATGCAGGTGTGGCATCCAGCTGGGTACAGGGAGGAGGATGGAAAAGGAGGGTGAATGTCCAGAGCCCTGCTGTGGACCTGCAGGTGGGCAGAGAGGAGGTAGCAAAAGGTGACCCTGCAGGAGCCAAAGCAGATGGGGTGTCAGGAGCACCTCTGCAGACTTGCAGACCTCAAATCCAGACATTTCCTATTAAAGAACTGTGCACTGAACCATCTGGGCAGACTTCATGCCTGCACAGTCACTGTGGGAGGGTGTAGAGCCTGTGGGGTCTTTCTGTGCTGGTGGCATGACTGCATCAGCTAACCTCATAACACTCTATGGGGAGACCCTCTCATTCCTCCTCCCTAACACCTGGGCACTGGGAACAGGAAGGTCAGTTTCACCCAAATCTGCAAAGCTGGAAAACGACACGGAGAGGATTCCCTCAATTCATCAATGTCAACTGCATTGCACTTGTTGGCAGTGGTTTCCATGGGCAGTGGGCTGGATGGTCAGAGGAGAGAACTGGCAGTGTCCTACAATGCTCCCTTACTCTCTGAATGCCTTCATACATGCAGGCATTCGTATTCTTGTAAAATAAACCAATGGCATTTCTTTGCCATGGAGAGAATTATAAAACAGGACAGAAGACATGTTTTTCTAGCTCTCTGGGTAGGAGGAGTTTCAAACTGGTGGATGGCTGCATCCTTCTGGGATGTCCGTGGTGGGCCTTTGCTAGCCACACCCTCTCTCTCAATGGCTAGATCTCAAGAATATGAGGCGGAGGGCACTGACCTGCTAAGGAGACACACACTCCCTTCTGAGAGCTGAGGACCGGGTTCCTTATGAAGCAGGACACTTTTGCACTCAAGCTCTTGTCCACCATGATGGAGGTTTGCACTCCAAATAAGCCGTCTCCATCTGTCGTCTTGGTTTCTGAAGCTGGGGTCATGTGCTGCTCCAGAGAGTCCTCCCAGTGTACCTCGGGCTCTGGATACCACCCTGTGGATGTGCAGGTCAGCTTCAGGCCGTCAGCATCGTCAGTTTAAACATGAATATGAGGGGTTGACCCCGAGCCTGGAAAGTGAAGAGGCAGACACAGCTTCTTCAAGTTCTGAGCCACTTCAAGTGGTGTGAACTTACGTCTGCTGGTCATCTTTGTAAACTGGGAATGGGACTAAAACTAATCAATCAATCAATCAATGAATAAATACTGACCACAAAAGACTTTAGGGGGAATAAAGTAAATCACCCATGTCAACATTTAACATACGAGTCCCTATAGTCTTTTTTATTTTCCTCTCCACCCTTTGAAGCCATACTAATCATTTTATCTGGTTATTTTGAAAACTGGACACCAAACACTTTATCAATCCAAGAGCAGCCTGTGCAGCTGCCCTTGGTGGTGCTGAGGACCCAGTGGGAGCCCCACATCTGGCCTCCAGGCCTCCATCCTGGCCCTTCTCAGAGGAGCTCACCACTATGTTCCTGGACATGGTTGGGGCCCTCCATCAGTGTGGCCATCCCTTGCTGCACAGGCTGTGGAGCACTATGTGCCTGGCTGAACTGTGGCATGGACTTGCCTGTCACTTAGTGTCAATTAGGTTTAAATGTGAAAAGCAGTTTGCACCTAGCAGCCACCACTCTGGACCATGCAGACCTGGGCAAGGTAAGCCTAGCTGTGGCTGCAGTGCAGGGAGACTGGGAATGATCCCTGGTGGTGAAGAAGGAGTCCATGCCATGGTGGGTGCAAGGTCAACAATGGACTGTAGAAGCTCACAGGTCAGATGCTGTGGCAGACCTGTGCCCAACACCCCTGCACTTGAGGTAGGAAGCTCTACTATAGGACGCTCGTTTGCAGGTTAGTGAATAATCACAATCTTAGCTAACAGAAATAATAAGATACAAACAAATGTACTGGGGCCAACCTGCCTGTTGTGGGTTGAGTTCGGTTTCCTATAAAGACATGGTCAAGTCCTCACCCTAATACCTGTGAATGTGACATTCTTTGGTAATACGATCTTTTCAGATAATTGGTAAAGACTAGGTTGAGTTGGATTATGGTGAGTCCAGATCCCATATGACTGGCAACTTTTTAACAAGAGAAAAAAGTTAGACCCAGGGACACAGGGACATTAGCCATGCAGATGTGGAGTTCAAGATTGGGTGGTGAAGCTACAAGCCCAGGGACAGCTGGGCTGCCAAAAGCTGGATCAGAAAGGAAAGCTCTCCCCAGGGGCCTTGGGGCCTCCAGAAATGTAAATAAATCTAGATAAATAAACAACTTCTGTTGTTTCAAGAAAACTCCTTTGTGGTGATTTGTTAATGGAAGCCCTGAGAGTCTATTGATGACTCTCTCATGTCACCTCCCGAGGCCTTGCTAATTGGGCCATAAACAAGCATCTGGAGTGAAGATTGAATGTTCAAGCCCATGGTGTCCTGAACAGCAGGGACCTCAGTGTCTGAACAGGAAAGGGTCATTTCAGAAGCTGAGGGTTTGAGAAGCAGTGGGGAATGCCTACTCGGCCCAGCGGCCCCATGTCCTGTGCTGACATGGAGCAGCACAGCAGAGCCAGTGGCTTCAGCTCTTGGGACAGCAGCTCCCTTTCCCTAGGACATGGGTGACACTCTCAGCTCAGGGGCTGGAGAAGCCAGGGAGTAGCTGGGGCTCTATAATAAGAACATACAGCTCAGCATACAGGGCTGCTCAGTGAAGGAAACAGAGGGTAGTTTCCACTTGTCCCTCCTGGCCCTTCCACTTGAAAACATGTCCCTCTGTGTCTCATCACTGGCTGTGTCCTCATGAGTTCAATAAAGATGGGCTTGTGTTTCATATATTCTAAAAATACAGAGCTCAGTTAGCAGGACTTTATAGAAACATGGCGTCAAGATGCCAGATTTTCTGGGGATAAGAGAGTAAGGTGGTGCTCTGAGTCAGGCCACTGTCCCCTGTGTTACCTATTTTGAGAATCTGAGATATTAACTCTGAGACCATCCTGGGGGAAAACCCATGGCTTTTGCTAGTGCAAAGAGACTGAGGATATGACTTGACACCAAGGCTTTAAGTGGTATTTCCTATCTCCTAGAGGAGAATTTCAACATCTGCCTGTGGCTCCCCCAAGATGTTAGTCCATGAATCTGTGCTCCTGTGAAGCTGGATGAAGAGTGGGATAGGGATGAGCCTTAGCTTTAAGAACTCAGCTTCAGAATTCACTGAAGGCTGGGGTTCTGCAAAGATTTGCACCTGCAGCACCCACTGATGGTTAAAGATGGGGGACCATGTGGGGTCTAACTAAACTCAAGGTGTGGGAGAACCTTTTCTCTAAGACACACAGTACACTGGGGCTGCCCAAATGGATGACATCTCCAGAAGGCACTGATTTCTGACCTTGAACCAAACTTCACTCCTCTAGGAGGGAGGAGCAGGTGAAGATATGTGAGCCAGAAACCACACAACCTAGACCACCAAAGGACACTGAGGCCTTCTGGAAAAGATGGCCACAGGCTCAATCCAAGAACCTGCAGTTCACCTGGAGCTGGGCTCTGGTGAGGCCTCCTAACCTGGTGCAGCAGCCACCACCATGCTGCATGGTGTGGAGTCCAGTGGGTGTGACCCAGAGGCTCAACCCAGAACACCTGGTCTAGACAGGCTAAAGGACATGCTCACTGGGAGGGGGTGACGAAACAGGCTATTTCATTTTCCTGGCTTAAGTAAAGAGAACAGCAGGTTCTCAGAGTGATGGTTCCCACTGTCATCACCAGGACATGAGGGAAATTGCAGCCTGCCTGGAGGTGTGCCAAGGGTGCTGCCTCAAGTAGGCAGCAGAGAAGCCTTTTTTTGGAGAAGCATCTCATGTTTAGAAACACATTTTGTCACTTACTATTCCAGTATTTATACCGTGATGGCCCTGAAGGCCTGTGATAATTTGGGAAGGCCTGGCCCTTCATGAATTCTGGCTTCACCATGTGCGTGCTGCGAAAGTTTCATTCTAAACTCTATAGCTACTGAAATACCAAGCACTCCACCTGCAGAGAACACGAGAAAGTCAGTAACCCCTTTTGGGCATAGTGGGGACCCAGAGCATGATAAGGAGCCCAGTGGAACCCATTGCTATTGCTAGTGCCCCATGCCAATAGTGCTCTAGGGGAGGCTGACATGAGTTCCACCTGTTTTCCTCAGCATTCTACCTGCTCTTTGTGCTTGAGTGGAAAGCTCAGTTGCACTTGCCCTGACTTGGGAAAGACATGGGAGTGGAGCATCATCGGGGCTGCCCCCTGTTTGATACAGGAGATGAGCAGGTCCAACCTGCCCTGGCTTCAGAAGCTCAGTAGGCTCAATGCCCTCTGATGGTGGCGGCTGGTTTCTCATGAGGCCCCCTATGAGGAGGGAGATACAGAAACTCTTTTTGAGGCCTTAAGATGTGTGTGAAGGGGTCTAATCCAGGCTCAGCCTCTCACTGAAGCTGGGCCCTTTCTTCCTCCTTCACCTGGCAGGACAGACACTTTCCTGGGGTTCATATCTGAGAAGGAGCAATACAGAAAGGCATGAACTTATGCAGGGCCCAAGTAAACCAGAAGGCAAGGGTGGGCAGCACCACATTAGACCATCCAGGATCGTGCTGGATGTGAATGGAAGTGAGGTGCACTGAACTCAGGCCTGATGGTGGGTTGTGGAGTCTCTCTCCCTCTGTGTGGCTCCTTGTGGGGTTTGAAAGCCCAGGCTGTGGGCTTCTGGGACCCATCAGAAACGAGGCACGCTAGAATCCCTCCACTTCCCTCCCTGGAATTATGTTGACCATGCGGAGATGCAAATAGATTCCTATTAAAATGTAAGAAAGACAAAAATAGAGCCTCACATTTCTACCTTTCTTGGCATCATATCTAGCATTTGTGTAGCTTTGCGCAACTCTGTCCATACAGGATGGAATGAATCTGGCTCTTGATAAAACAGAATATCAATAAAAACTCAATCAGAGCTTCTGTTTGACAGGCTCACCTGTGACCTCCACATGGAACCGTGCTTCACTGTGGTAGGTGGAGCTTACAAATAAACACCTGTAGTCCCCTTCATCTGCAGGGCAGATGGAGTGGATCCTCAGGGCCACCTGCCCTCTAGTGATGTTCTCCCTCAGGAGCTCCATCCTCCCATGGTACACTGGCCGCTGCTGCTCCAGGTAGTCCTTGGAGTCCCTGTAGTAGTGCACCAGGCCCGAGTGGTTGCCATGGAACCAACTGACTTCCATGTGCTGGGCATCCATGGAGGGGCTAAGGCGGCAGGGGAACTAGGCCCCTGTTCTCACTATGGCAATGACTGGTGACTGAGGTCCCATCACGTGGAATTCTCCTGGAAATCAGGAAGATAAAGCGTCATGGCCAAGGGCCAGCAGGCAGGGCTGCGACTGTGTGATGAATAAAGGGAAAACTATGTACAATGTTATTGCATTTTAGAAAACAGGCATGAGAGCATCTTTACAAAAACAGTCTAAGACATTGCCACAGCTTATATCTAAGGTTAGGAATTTTGAAAAGTGAAAAGATAAATGTAAATGTAAGTATTCAGACAATGTTTGATCTGCCTGGTGGCAAAATCAAAAGTGTCTTTTCCTCCCTCCCTTTCCCCTGAGATTCGCTTGAAGAATTCTGGAAATGTAAACCCTTTCTCTTTCTCTTTGGCAGGTGTGTTTTTTTAAAAAACTGCCTCAGCCTCCTGGACTTTGACAGCATGGGGACCTGGAGGGGGACCTTGTGGTGTGGGCAGGGAGGGAGGCTGCACCCTTGTCTCTGTCACCTTTCAGCATGGTCCCTGATTGTCAGGGAGTTAGGAGCAACTCTGTAGTCAGGAAGCACAGGGGACAGCCGCTGGCCAAGGAACTTGAGATGAACAAGATGTGGGACGTGGTGCTGTCACACACCCTGACTTAGGACAAGGGGCCTTCCTGTTGGAGAATGTGAGATTATTGCACCACGTTGGCTGGACTAAATCAGTGGACAGGCTACTTTCTGAATTGCTCTTGTGTCAGAGAGTAAATTGTGTTACAGTCAGTGAAACTGGTCTGTGGTCTGAGAGGCTCATTGCTCTCTGAATACTTTTCTATGGCATTAAAGAGAAGTTTTGAGATTGTTGGATATTTCATTTTAAATTATTTCCCTGTTATATGATTTTATGTAAGTATAATATTTTTCTTTATGGCCTTTTGTGTGCAGATAACCCCCTTGCACATCAAGTGCCAACTCACAACTTTCAGCCTCCATTTTTTAAAACATTAACCCTTTCTTATAAACATGAGGGGAAGCTCCTGTTATTAACATGAAATTTCTTCTTTCTAAATAGCTTATGTCTTTTCTTCTTAGTGAGCAAGGTGAGACCGTCTTGGTGGCATTAAGGTGTTCAGTACTTCAGGAAGCATCTAACGAGAATGAAGGACAGGAGGCCTGGATTCCACACCTGCGGAACCTGCCTTACAGACTTGGAGGAGATGCTTGATCCAGGAGTGGGGACCCCAGTCTGCAGGTTGTGCTGAGGCCTAGGAAGGAAACAGCCAGTGCAGGTAGGAGAACAGCACTAAGCACTCCACAGGCTGCACACAGAGATCAGGGCCTGAGAAGCAGCACAAGGCACAGCACCCCTGAAAGCCCCTGATATGGTTATGCTGACCGAGCACCCTGCCTTGGGATTGAGGTCCCTCAGGACCCTGAGCCAGGAAGTCCCCCATTCCATTCCCCCAAGGAATTGCTATGTGCCCAAAGCCACGTCTCCTGTGAATTCCCCAGGCTGCTCAGCTTCCTACGTGACTGTCACCTGGACACCGTGATAGTTAATCCATAAAAGGCAGAGGCCTCTGACCTGGGCAAGGTACATGGGGATAGGTGCATGACACGCCTTGCCTGTTACTGTAGGGGACACTTCTATGACATAGTTAACTTGAGTCTGCATGGAACCTGGGCTGCACCATGGTCATTCAGCACCCCCAGAAGAGGACTAGACATGCCACCCTGTAAGAGCAGCATTGACGGGGCTAGGACATGGTCATCACATAGTTTAGGAGGCTCACAGTCCAGGGGTCGCTGAACTGCCAAACTGTTTCTGGATCAACAAGAGCTTGGGGAGACACCTAGCCATATGTGAAACACTTGGCACATGTCATATTGGGTTGGAATTTCCCATAAACTAGCCAGAGTTTACAAAAGCTCATGCAATGTGAGACAAGTAGCACTGTATGCATTCCCACACAGACTCTCAACAGCACACTGCCTGAAAAAAATAGATAAAGAAAGCAATCTTAGTTTCAGTAGCGTAAAAATCACAATAAAATTCTTAGGGGTGAATTTGTCAAAAAGGTGAAATATGTACATAATGAAAACTACAGACAATGATGAAGGAAATTGAACAACAAACTCACACATAAATAAAATATATCAATGTTTATAGCAACACAATTCACAATAGTAAATTATGGAATCAACACAGATACCCATCAATAGATGAATAGATTGAGACATTGTGGTATGTACACACAATGGAGTTCTGCTCAGTCACTGAAAGAATGAAATTAGGCCATTTGCTGGTAAATGGATGGAAATGAAGAATATGCTAAGTGAACTTAGTGAAGCCCGACTCAGAGACTCAGATGTGGAGTGTTTTCTCTCATATGTGGAAGCTACAGTAAATAAAGAAAAGAGGGAGAGAAGTATAGGAAGACATAAAAACCAAATCAAATATAAATTAATAGACAATCTAAAGGAAGTCTAGTAGAGTACAGGAAGGAGAATGGGAGGGTGGGAGGGAAAAGGTGGGATCATGAACCAAAATCCATTTCCATGCATGTATGAGCTTGTCAAGATGAACCCAGCTAATATGCATAGCCATAAAACTCTTTAAAAAATACCCTGTGGCCATGGATTAGAAAATATTTTTTGTCATATCAATTCTTTTTCTTTTCCCACAGTTTTTATTGGTGCATTGTATTTGTACACACTGATGGGACGTGTTGGTTCATGTTCATATGTGCACACAATATGACAACACAGTATGGCCAATATCACTCCCCAGAACTCCCCCTCCCTCCCCCTCCTTGGTCCCTTCCTCTATTGCTGTTCCTTAGAGTTTTAGGAGATCCACCCCCACCTTTCTTTTCCCCTTTCCTCTCTAGCTTCAGCCTGTGAGAGGAAACATGACCCTTCACCTTCTGAGTTTGACTTTATTTCTTATCACACTATGGTCCCTAGGCCATCCATTGGAAAATACTCTTAAAATGATCATAGTTCCCAGAGTGATCCACAGAGTCAATGCAGCCACTATGGAAACTTCAATGTCACTTTCCACAAAAATGAAGAGAAAGATATGTAAATTCACATAAAAGTGCAAAAGACCCCAAGGAGCCAATTTATTATGAGCAAAAAAGAAGAAAGTTAGAGGGACCACAGAGCCTGATTTCAAAATATATTACCAAGCTAAAGTTGACACCACAGCATAGCACTGGTACAAAACCACACAGGCTGATCCGTGGGACAGAATCTAAGTTGAAGTACTCCACACGGTCACAGACCATTGAGTTTCCACAAAGCTTCCAACAACACATCATGAGGAAAGTCAATCTCTTCAAAAGCAACTATAAACACAGGCAGAAGAACATAACTGGACCTTTATTTCAACCACATGCAGAAATCAACCCAAGCAGACCATAAAAAGACATAAAACTTAATACTGTGAAACAGAAGAGGGACACTTACAGTGTTGCTCCCCAATACTCCCCTGGGTACTGATTTCCAGCACAGGACCCCAGGCACAGAGGACAAAAGCAAAATGAGGTTTCATCACATAAAAGGATTCTGCCCAGGACAGAAGTCAACAGAGAGCCCGTGGGAAGGAGGCAAGCTGAAAACTACACATCTGGTAAGGGGATGACATAATAAAGGAACAGCCACTCAAGTCGATAGCATGCAAAGACACAACCCAATGTGAAGTTAGAACAGGACCTGAACAAGCATCTCAGAGGAAGCTCTGGGCAGGGCTGACAGGTTTAGGAAGCTGCTTGCCACCCACAGTGATCCAGGAAACGCATGCTTGCACACAAGGCACCTTGGCCTGTCAAAGGGCTGTCCTCAGAAGGGCAGGAGGCGGGTGCTGGTGAGGCCCGGGGAGATGGGCCCTGGTAAACTGTAGAGGGATATGAGCTGGCACAGCTACTTGGTAACAAGACAAATTGCTCAGAAAATTAGAACTGGAACTACCACATGATTCTGCACTCCTGACACCAGGTGCACAATAGCCAGGGACAGCAAAGCCATGGGTCAGATAGATACCTGAAGTCCTCAATCACTGAAGTCCCCCAGGGTCCACAGTGCACTCAGCCTCAGTGCCCACCCATGAATGACCAGGATAAAATATGGTGTAGACACACAAGGGATAACTAAGCCTTTTCTTTTAGAAAGGAAATTGTTTCATTCCCAAACAACAAGGATAACCTGGAAGACATTATCGCAAGTAAAATAATCCAGAACCTAAAAGAAAGATGCCACAGACTCTCACTCACCTGTGGGCCATAAAGAAGGGGAGCCCATGAAGACCCAGAGTAGAACATGGGTCTCCAGGGGCTGGGCTCGGAGGCTGGGAGGTGTCGGTCAAAGGAGGCAGCTTTGGTTGCCCAGGAGAAATCAGCGCAAGAGATCCACTGTACGACCCCCTGAGTCCATTTAATAGCAATGACCACACACTCACAATGTAATGAGCACGTGGGTT
This sequence comes from Ictidomys tridecemlineatus, assembly GCF_052094955.1. Classification (NCBI taxonomy): domain Eukaryota; kingdom Metazoa; phylum Chordata; class Mammalia; order Rodentia; family Sciuridae; genus Ictidomys; species Ictidomys tridecemlineatus. The sequence goes on from NW_027520948.1 coordinate 483,099, forward strand.
AATTTTTATGTTAATTAGCTTGATTTAGCCACTTCACTATGCAGGGACCTATACATTTTAAAATATTTAACACCACAAAATAACCAGGTATCAACTAGAAATAAATTTATTATAAAGTTAATTTTCTTGTTTATAATTGTCTTTTTCATTTGCTAGCAATGAACGAAATTCATCTTGCTATTTGATAGCATGTATTTCATTAAAATCAACATGGATTTTCTCTGGTAAGATGTACCATATGTCACCTTCTTATTTAATTTTCTATTTCAGTTGAATATTTTTTAAGTTATGTTGACATTTCCCATTGCATGTGACCTCAATTGATCCAACTTCCACACAAACTTTGTGAATGTTCAGTTTTTATATGGAATGGGCTACTTTTGTTTGATTGTTCTTGTTATCAGGGGTTGAACCCAAGGGTGCTTATCCTCTGTGCAACTTCCCCCCACTTTTTATATTTTATTTTGAGACAGGGTCTCGCTAAGTTGCTTAGGGTCTCAATAAGTTGCTAGGGATGGTTGAACTTGTGATCCTCCCAAGTTGCTGGAATCACAGGTGGGCACCACCACATCTGGCATGAATTCACATTTAAGACATAAACTCAGCCAGGTACAATGGCACTTGCTTGTAATTCCAGCTACTTAGCAGCTGAAGCAGGAGGATGGCAGTTCCAGACCAGCCAGGGCAATTTAGTGAAATCCTGTCCCTCCTATCCAGCAATCCTGATGCCAGGTACGCAACCAAAGGAGATGCAAGCAGCATGGTGGAGGGGCAGCCTGCTCCTGTGTTTATGGCTGCATGACTCCCAATGGCCTAGACATGGGACCAGCCTCAGTCTCCATCAATAAGTAGACACAGACAGCAACTGTGGTGTGTGTATACAGAGACACGGCTCTACAGTGAGGTAAGGGGATCCTGCCGTGTAGGCACAGGATGAATCTGGGCATTCCCCTAAGTGAGGAAAGCCAGGCACAGGACCATGGACCCCACAGGGTGGCACTCTCTGAGGGGTGTGAGGAGATGGTCCCTGGGCAGTGCAAAGCAGTGTGGCTTCAGCAGAGCCCTGGGGACTGTGGGGACCAAGTGACAGGGAGACACTGCCAGGCAAGCATGAAGTAGGGAGAGTGAGTTCTGTGTTCTGCTGCCCAGTGGGGGGAGTACGTGAGAAGTGTTGAGGGTCTGTGTCAAGATTGCTAGAAAAGATGCTCTGCATGCTGTCACCATGAAAAAGTGATGTTTGAGGTAAAGAATACGCTAAGCATCAGAGTTTGCTCATCACGTTCACATACCTGTATTACATCATTGCAATGTGCCTCATAAAGACATATGGCCATGATGTGCCAGTTGAAAATTAAAATTAAAGAAAAGCAGAAAAGGTGGAAGGCACACGAAAACAGAAAAGACAGACAGAGATGAGTTCCTGAGTGTCAGGGAGAGGACATGAGCACTGAAGCCCTGGCCATGTCCTGTTGAATACAGTTCTTTCCAGGCTACTGTCCAGGACAAAGCACAGAACATATGTCCCCCTTGCCACTCACCTGCACCTGGCCAGCTAAGCAGGAGTGAGAGCAGGAGGGTCCCGAGGCCTGCTTTCCAGAGCTGCATCCCAAGAGGTGCCTCTGTGTCTAAGAGTCGGACCCCGTCCTTGCATGGGCACCGGCATCCCTGGGGTCTGGCTCACGCCACACCTCTGCAGCGGCACTGATTGCAGGACCATCAGAGGGAGAGCTGGAGGCCACTCTGCCCATGATGGAAAATGAAACCAAGGAGCTAGGGGACTTTGAGCTGCTGACTTGCCCTTTCAAATGCAGCAACATAAGGCAGGGCCTCGGATTCCATGCTGAAATACCTGGTGATACAGAACAGGTGGAGCAAAGCCACCTGCCCAACACCTCTGACCCTGAACTCATCATATAGACTTGGACTCCTGATCCCTGTTCAGCCCACACTTCAAGTGAGTCATTGTTTTCCATGATTGTGTATTTTGGGTCTGAACTGGGTTGGCCAACCTGGAATTACTACAATACAAAACACCTTGACAGTAGCTTATGAAGGGACAAGGCTCTTACAGCCCACAGTTAAGAGGAACAAAGGCCAAGGTCAGTTGGCTGCATTTGTTTGGCTCCTGGTAAGAGCTCTCAAGGAGGGCTATCAAATAGGAGTGTAGATGGTGGTGTCTTGAACCACAGCAGAGACAGAGAGAGGAGGTTCACAGTCTCCAAGGACCTGTTCCTTGTACTCCCAGGAGCCCAGCTGGGTCCCATCAAAGGCCTACAGCACTACCATCCCCACCATCCTGGGCTGAAGCCTTGTCTTAAATATGTTCTCCCTCTCTGTAGTGTCTTTTCACCACGTTGTTTCTTTTCATATGCAGAAGTTTTTTAATTCTATACAATTTCTTTGGTCTCTTTCTTGTTTTTAGTCCTGCCTTTGCTTTTGAATTAAATCCTCCTCCTCACCTCCCCCTGAAAAACCGCCAAAACTAATTCCTTGGAGTATTTCTCTTACACTTTCTTTTACTAGTTTTGTGGTTGGTTGTCTTATGTTTAAGTCTTCATCCCATTTCAAGTTGAATTTCTACCCAAGGACCCCATTTCAGTCTTGAGCAGGTGAATATCCAGTTTTCCCAGCACAGTTCATGGAGAAGTTGGTGCTTTTTAAGCAATGAGTTCTTGATGCCTTGTGAACAATCATTGGCTGTAAATGTGAAGATTGATCACTGGACCTTGTATTAAAGTGCTGCATATTGGTTTCAGAGCAACTGATCTTCAGACACTTGAGCATCTTGACCAAGTTGGAAGCAAAGAGAATCTTGGACAGGAGCTCTACAACTACTAGCCAAATGCTCTTCTCTGTTATATTCTACTCCTGCCCCTGGCCTCCACACAGCCCTGTCTCTGGAGGCAGGGCACTCTAGAGGAAATGGAATAGTCTCAGAGTCAGAAGGCTAATTTGATGCTAATATTTCAGACACATATTTCTTTAAACTTTGAAGCTATTGGTGTATGCAGAGATAAACAATTAGGAAACAACTCTACAGTAAATAAGTTTCATGTGCACGTAGAATGGGCTTTAAACCTGCCAGATGTATAGAAAAATGTAGTAAACTGAGTACATAATGCCTATGCTCAAGTATTCATATAAGGCTAAATAGACAGCTTCTGAATAAATGACTGAATGGCACATGGTGTCAGCACACACGGGGTTTAATTACACACTAAGGTTCCAAAAGCCAAAAAGTACAGGATGTTAAATTATCTAAGTTCAAATTCTAATTCTCCTTCTTATGTTCTGCATTATCCTTTCTCTCTGAAATTCAGATTTGTTTTTATAAAGAAAGTGAGACTCTTGCAAGTACATATCAGATATGAAATATGAAACACGATTGCCTATTGAGAAAACAAATTGTTTCTAAAAATGTACCATGTCTTCCTGCAAAAGGAGAATTTTCTTTTGGTAACTGTGCCCCCTAAATGACAAAAAACTTCAATTCCCATATCATTCTGAGTGGAAATTTACAACATAACTGGCAAAAAAAATCCCCACTGAGCCACATCCCACTGAGCCACATCCCCACTCAGCCTCACAGTCACAGGCGGAGGCCCTCCCACATATGACCACAGTATGAACTTGGAGGACATAATGTGAAGTGCAATAAGCCAGGCACAGAGAGACAGGATCACGAGGACCTCTGGATCTACTCCTATCTGAAAGCTGAAACACTTGATCTCGCAGAAGTTGAGAGCAGAACCAGGATGAGCAGAGGTGGGGGAGGTGGGGCAGAGGAGAGAGGTTGGGAAGTGGGCGCACTGTTCCAGACACACAGAATGAGTAAGTTCTGGGCTGCTGCACTCAGGGGTGAATATATCATGCATTTCAGATAGCTAGAAGACAGTCTTCTCGCCACACAGAAATGGCAGGTGGAGGATTGCATTTAGAAATCAGCTAAAACCTGCTAAGGGATGATTCAAGTCATTTTTTCATTCTCAAGGTCTTTGCAGCATTTTGGTATTGGCAACTAATTACCTGCAAGAGAAGAGGTCCACTGGGGCCTCCTGAACACCCACTCTCCTCTGTGCTCCCTTTTTTCCTTCTCAGTAGAAAAAAAAAAAAGAATTTGAAATTTTTCTCCCCATTTCCCGAAGTCAGTGCAATGTCTTATATTCAGCGATGAAGCTTGTCAGATTCAGGCATCGGCACTAAGTCCTCAAGACAGGGCATCCCCAAGTGTCTAGAAGGCAGGACAGCCTCGCTCCCTGGGACACTATGAGCTCATGGCTCCCCACCACCAGCTTCCTCCCTCTGACAGAGATGTGCTTCCTTTCTGGAGGTAGGACCTGAGAAGGCTGGTCCTGGGACCCGGGAGGACTCAGCTCTAGGTCCACATCAATGGAGCTGGCAAAGCTGGGCAGGGACCTCTGTGGGGGAACAGGGGGCCTCACGTTTTGTGGATCCTTATCATGACCACACTTAGTGTCCTGAACCATAAACTAGCAGGCCTCTGCATTTATTTATTTATTTATCTATTTATTTATTTATTTTTCCATCAGCAGCTTTGAAACAACTTTATTAGAAGGCTGTTTTGAATGACAGTTTCTAATTCTTTAATCTGCTTTTGACAAATTCCAGTTATAACTATATATTTATATATGACAATTTTTGCATTGATCTTTGCATCTTATTTAAATTGTCCTCATCAGGCCATTCTGGGGAATGGAGGTGCAAATGTCAAGTGGCCAGCTGACCAGCATTACCAAGCAAGGGCAGCTGTGGGTTTCAAGGGAGGGGCTGACTTCCTGGCTGGGGTGGGGAAATGGCCACCCTGTCCTCCAGCTCTACCCCCTTGTCACAAGCTCATGATGAGCATCTCACTACCCTGTCCTTCAAAAAGGATGAAATAAAGAACTCCTCCCTGTCCAGGCAAGGTTGGGACTGTCATCCACCCATGGCCGGGATTTTTCCCCTTGCCCCTCCCCCTCCAGGTCTCAGGCCTCCTGGGGACAAGCTGCTGACCCCCTAAGGGGTGCATTCTCCATGGTGGGGTTTCTCCCCTCTTCTTCCTGTCTCCAGTCCTGAGAGGAACTTCTTTGGACAGACCAGACAGGACACTGGTGTGGGCCCAGGAAGGGTCACTCCCAAGGCCCTTCCCTCTTCTCCCCCACCCCCACAGGTGGAGATGGAAAGGTACAATCAACTAGGAACATAAAAATGAATAAAAGATGAACTTGAAAATGATGAACTATTAACTAAACAAATCTATAAAAATAGGACATAACTCTGTTCAAATAAATACAAAATAAATAGGCTCCAAGAAGTGTGCTGTGTCGCATCAGTGGAATGTGAGCTGGTCTCACCTCACCCCCGCTGGGATGGACATGAATCCCTGGGGAGTCAGCAGACCTCTCGCAGTCCAGCCACCCACTCCTCATCTTCCTTGGGGATCAAGGAATGGGGCACTGCCTAACCTGCCTCTCCAAGACCCTCCCCAGCAGCACAGGACCAGGGCCTTCAGCACATCCCTCAGCAGGGTGGATACGGGGCAGAAACTCTGCTCTTGGCAATAAAACATGACCGGGCACTGCCCTCATGCCACAGAGTGGAGACGAGGAGTTCGGTTCTGGTGCCAGTCCTGAGAGTCTGGGCCAGCTCAGAGCACAAGACCCAGACACAGAAGCCCAGGGGACTCCAGGTTCAGCACCAGCTTCCCAATCACACTGCAGACCAGGCAGGGTTCAGAAACTCAAGGGGGACCCCCCACCTTCCCGGGCCACGCCCTGTGCTGACACAGCAGCCTCTGCATTTATTTAACACTCCTTGCATTGTTTTCAGTGAGTTTGTATTAGTTTTCCGTGTTTGAGACTTTCTTTTTTTTCCAGTTTTTTCTTCTTAAATATTTCTTATTTTATTCAATTACATTCTTCACAGAATATGAAAAAAGGATTCCTATACAAGCTCAAAAAAGACCCCAAATAGCCAAAGCAATTTGGATTAAAAAGGGACACAGCCACATCAATGTTTATAGTAGCACAATTCACAATAGCTAAACTGTGGGACCAACCTAGATGCCCTTCAGTAGATGAACAGATAAAAAAAATGTGGCATATATACACAATGGAATATTACTCAGCAATAAAAGAGAATAAAATCATGGTATTTGCAGGTAAATGGATGGCATTGGAGAAGATAATGCTAAATGAAGTTAGCCAGTCCCCCCGAAAAAACAAATGCTGAATGTTTTCTCTGATATAAGGAGGCTGACTCATAGAGGGGTAGGGAGGGGGAGCATGGGAGGAATAGATAAATTCTGGATAGGGCAGAGGGGTAGGAGAGGAAGGGAGGGGGCCAGGGATTAGCAAGGATGGTGGAATGTGATGGACATCATTATCCAAAGTACATGTATGAAGACATGAATTGGGTGTCAACATACTTTATGTACAAATGGAGATATAAAAAATTATGGTATATATGTGTAATAAGAATTGTAATGCATTCCACTGTTGTATATTAAAAAAATAAAATCAATTAAAAAAATAAGAATGTGGGAAATATCACAATCTCTCATATCCAGACACAGCAGAGCCAACCAAACAGCAGGTACACAGACCAGTGGAACTGAGTTCCAGAACCAAGCCCACATGGACAGCCAAGTGGGTCCCAACAAAGGTGCCAATGACACTGGAGAGAACACAGCCTTATTTTTGACTAGCTGGTGGCTTATTTCTAGGAATCAGTTTCTTTCTTGATGTTGACATTTTTCCCCCAAACCAGTTGAAGCACTTAGAGAATTTTGGGGGTTATTCCTCGAGGCTGACTGAGGAGTAGGTGGAATCACCTCTTTTTGTTTTACTCCAAAGTGTCCTTTGGGAGATTTTGATCTCCAAGGATGAAATTCCTGCCTGTGAAGTCTCGAATCAGGCAGGTGCTGGAGATAGAACAGTCCAGATTTTGAGCTAAAGGACTGTGACGTCATCAGATCTACTCTGCCAAGGAAACCAGGTCCCAGAAATCACCTCCTTAGAGACCGATGAGGGCTGCCTGCTGCAGACCAGGAGAGTGCAGGGCAGCTGGTCCCACTCCCCATGGCTCTGGAGCACCATGACATCCTAGGAGCACGGCTTGGAGGGCTACAGAAACAGTGGCCTCATCCTCCATCTAGAGCCCAAAGGTTGACACAACACCTGAGCTCACCTGCACTACTTTGGATTCACAGAAGTGCCTTGTCTGCTTGTGTGTAGTTGAAGAGGTACCTGGGAGGGCTCTGTGGCTTTCTCTGGAACCTGCATGTCCTTCAGTCACCACTGCTCACCACTCACCACTGAGGCCATTGCTCAGGTGCAGGTGAGTCTGGCCCATGCTCCAGGGGATGCAGAGGGGGAGGAGGGCTGAGCCAGCACAGGCTGGGGAGGGACCTGCAGACAGACACTTAGGGGTGATGAGCCAGCACAGGCTGGGGAGGGATCTGCAGACTTCAGAGTGATAGGGAGCACAGGCTAGGGAAGGACCTGCAGATAGACACTCAAAGGTGATGGGCCAGCACAGGCTGGGGAGGGACCTGCAGAAAGACACTCAGGAGTGATGGAATGGAGGCCAGAGGTAAATTGCTTGGTGGTCTGAGGCAGAGGGCCTTACACAGGCTGAGGCTGTCCCTGTCTCTGTGGTCTGTCCCTACTTGTCAGTGTAAGAGGAACACAGGAAGAAGGAGTCCAGGCCATCGTGAAATCAGGCCCCTGGAGCCCCAGAGCAGGGATGCTTGGCTGAAATCTCTCTCATCTTCCCCAGTGGCCTGAAAGAAGAGGAACTGGGCATGCCAACTGATTTCCACTCTTGGAGATCTCTGCTCCATGCTGAGACTGAGTATCTACATACAGGGTGCTGATGGGTTAGTTCTAGAGCTTTCCCATGGGAAGGTCAAGGAGTAGCAGCTTCTGGGACCTTGCACAACTGTGAGCAGGAGACTATTCAGTCCAGAGAGGCACAGCTGTGAGTCCCTGTCAGCAGAGTCAGGCACCCACATTCCAGCCCTGGGGATTTGGGAGGGTTGCACAGCAACAGCAGCCCCAGTGCACAGACCTTGGGAAGAACCACAGTGCCCCTTGCTGCTCACCAGGCAAACATCCGTCTTGGTGGAAATGGTGTCAGGAACATAGCCTGGGAAAGCTGGCCCAAGGATGTCCATGGGCGACACTCCCCTGCTCCATCTCAAAGTCACTCATGTGAGTAAGCAGCCTTTGACTCTGGGGAACTCCTGGACTCCCAGGAGGTTAGGACATGGGGAATGTGGTCCTCACAGCATGTGAGGAGGTTGTGGGGAAAGGGTGAGAAAGCCAAGAGGGCTCTGGGTGAAAATATGAAAGGACCTGGGCAGTGGCTTCCTCAGGAAACCGGGAGCAGAGAGAAGAGAAAGTGTGCTTTGCTCACCAGGAATATAAATATAAACCCCAAAGGTGCATCCTCCAGCCACACCCCACCTGCCTATAGTTACTGCAGGTAATCCATATCAGTGGATTAATCCACCAGTTAAGTAGCACCTCTCATAATCTAATCATTCACCTCTGAAATTCCTTGCATTACCTTGCACATGAGTTTTGGGGGGAGAGTTCATTTCTAAAACATAACATTCAGCAAATGTCCTCTACTGCCAAGTCTCGACAGATGGGTCACCAGATGCTTGATGAACCAAAGGAGGCCAAATGAATGATCTTATGTTGTTGTAATAAGAAAGTCTTTCCTATTTTTTAAAAAAAATATTTTTTAGTTGTATATGGACACATCTATTTTTATTTTTATGTGATGCTGAGGATCGAACCCAGTGCCTCATGTATGCTAGGCAAGCGCTCTACCACTGAATTACATCTTCAGCCCATCTTCTTTAGAAAAAGAAGATGTGTGTTCCCCCTTCTGAACAATGAAGAGGATGTCATAGGTGATCTCTTTGACCAGTCTCTGGTTCACTTCCCACAGCCCTTTCCTTGACTGGGCCCATCCTTGGCACAACTGCAGAGCCCAGGTTTCCTAAAAATTCTGCTGCTGAGTCAACACAGAGAGAACTCAACCCCTCCTGTTATCCTCTCACTCTTTTTTTTTTTTTTTTTACTCAGAGATTTGAAGTTTTATTTTTTCAATATCTGGTCAGAAATATAAATGGTTAGAATTTTTAGATATTTGCTTATTATTAGGGTCACAACATTAACTTACACTAACAAAGCATCGGTTTTTAAATTAATAGTACTATAAATATTATTATATATTAAAAATCAATGGTACTCTAGCACTTCAGGTTTTCCCCATTTTTTCCTCCAATGCCATCATTTTTAAAATTAATTAATTTATTTTAATTAGTATGTATGGCAGCAGAATGCATTTTGATTCATTGTACACAATTACAGCACAACTTTTCATGTTTCCGGTTGTACACAATGTAGTACCATATGTACAGTCATCCATGTCCCTAGGGTAATAATGTCCATCTCATTCTACCATCTTTCCTGCACCAATGCCCCCTCCTCATGCTCCCTCCCTTTTGCCCAAAGTTCCTCCATTTTTCCTATGCACCCCTCCCCAATATGGTTCAGCATCTACTTATCAGTGAGTGGCCTTTGGTTTTGGTTTTTTGGGATTGGCTTACTTCGCTTAGAATGATAGTCTCCACCTCCATCCATTTACCTGCAAATGCCATAATTTTATTTTCTTTTAATGCTGAATAATATTCCATTGTGTATATAAATTTCTCATCCTCAACCCTTGGTAGCTGGTCACTCTGCCTGTCTTAAGCAAAGATCATCTTCCCTTGGGCCAACAAGAATCCCCCGACCACTGATATTTCATCCCAGTAATTTTCTATGCACAGAACTGCTCCATGCCCACTTCCCTTGGGCTATAAACCTCACTTATCCTCCCTTATTGAAAGTTGGGCCTGATCTAGCTCCCTGGATGGGATAGTCTTTACATCTCTCAATGGTCCTGAAAAAGGCTTTTAGAATAGCTTTTTTTAAAAAAAAAACTGGTATCAGTAGGGCTACCTTCCTTTCTGTATGTCCCAGGAAACAAACTCTTTTCTTCTCCAGTTTCTAGAGGCTTTCTGCATTCCTTGGATCATGGGCTCCTTGCTTATCTTCAAAGGGCAGTATTGGTAGGTTATGCTGTCATTTCTGTGCTTCTCAGACTGCAGGTGAGAAATACTTGCTGCTTTGAAGAATTTATGTAGAGAATTTGGGCCACTCTGTTTCATCTAGGATGGTCAATCTCACTTTCATCTACCTAAATCATATCTGCAAAGTCTTTTTCCATAGATAGCAACATATTCACAAGTTTCTAGAAAAACTACCATGAATGTGTAAATCCCCGACAATGTCAATACACACAAAATTGAGGTTTACTTGTTTTTGAAGGAAAAAGAGGCACAACTATAAAAGAAAAATGTCATACATGGAGAAATGATGCGTATATGTTAGTCCTGGGGATCCTCTCAAATGCTAACATCTGTGTGACACACACCAAACACTTGAGAATGAGCCAATAACACAAAGCATTCTTTAAAGAAATGTGTGCACATTTTTTAGTCATAGAATTTCACATATCCATCAATTTTTGATTAATTGTCACTGTGGAAACTCAGCTGCCCATGATAAAGCTACTTGTACATTGGTTAGAGCTATTGCAGAAGGGTTATCATGGTCCATTGCTCCCAGAACAAATTAGAAGGCACCTCATGGCAATTGTAGGAACATTTTTAGACTCAGTCTGTTGAGAATTAAATTGACTCTGTAAATGCACTTTAAATCAATTTTAATTTTAGCAATGTATAGGTTTTGACTTGTTTTCTTGAAGCAATTTGAAACTTTCAGCCTGCCCACTATCTTAAAAATCAAAAACCAGAAAACTTTGTTCCACAAGAATACACTCAAGATTGACATCGTGAACAAGATATTAAAAACTTTTAAAACAGAGGCAATATAAAGTTTTGTGTGAACATAAAGGATGTGGATCGTGTGCATTAATAATTTACTTGTTATGAAAACACGTGCCAAATGCCTACTGCACAGGACTCTGCAGATGTGGGTGAACTGCAAGAATAACAGTCTAAAGAGGAAGTCAAAAGCTTTGTGAAATGTCAAATGACAACTGAAGTAACTGCCCAGAAGCAGTGGCTGGCGGTGCCCAGAGGCATCTGACTGGACAAAGTGACCCTGTGAAGGGATTCAAGGAGGCAGAATCACACGGACCATCTCTGGACCAGCGGAGGAAGGCGTGCTCACTCAGGCATCGGGTCGGAGAGGAGGTTCCAGCAGGGGTGATAAGCATCCGACTTTCCCTTGGGTGGCTATCTCTGTGACCTAGGGTTGAAAGGCCTGTGGAGCTTTCCCTAAGGGCAGCAACTGGTCCATGGTGCTCTCTGCACCCGGGGTCCCCAAGCCTCTTCCCTCAGCAATCCTGGCAATCTTTGAAGACAAGCTCCCTGCAGTTCCCCCAGGGGACTTGACTCTCTTCCTCTCCCATCTCTGCTGTGTGGGCCTTCTTGTCCTCCAGCCTCTGCTTGCACTTTGGTCTTTCTGGTCTGCCTTCCTCCCCTACAGATTCATGCCTCTTCATCCCTGAAAAAAAAAGCCCAGATATCCCTCTTTTCAAAAAATTACAATGGCCTTCCTTCACTGCATCTCTTGTGAAGTCTCTGGTTTGTTGATTTTATTTCCTGGACTCAAAGCCTCCTTTGGATATTTCTATAGGCATATGTATTGGTATATAGGAAATTTGAATTTTAATGTCTTTCTCCTCTCTTGAGACTGCAACCACACCAACTGTGCAGAAACCAGCATGGATTGAGGCTGGAAGACCAAAGAGGGCAACCTTCACTAGACATAAAATCAGGGGTTTTAACTGGCATTTTAGCTTGGCCATTTCCTACATCCTTATGTCCCTGTAACCGTCAACTCCAACACAGTCCCTTTAGGATAGTAATAAATTACACCATCAACATGGCGTTTCAAACCCCACCCTTGCCAGGGATCACCACACTTTTCCTGGGAGAGGCCTTCTCTATCTCTATGTCCCATCATCCTGTCCAGTGCCACTTGTCACAGAACAAGGAGCTCCACTGGGATGACAAGAGAAAGGCTAGCATACCTCAGTCCACTCACCAGCGGAGGCCTCGGTCCCCACCCACTTGATCTGGGCACAGAGATGCTTCTCAGTGTCACTGTAATGAGTACGACCTGATTCTCATCAGCTCCTAACTGTAAATGTCCAAAATCATGGCCAAATATGTTACCAGAGGTGCAGGTGATTAAGTCAGAGGGCAAAAGATGGTGAAGTTGTGAGATCAACCCTTCTAACTGGAAGGAGGATGCCTGTTCTCCAGCAGCTTCCTCAGCACCACCTTCATATCCTTGTTCCTCAGACTGTAGATGAGGGGGTTCACTGTGGGTGGCACTACACTATGGAATACCAAAACTAGCAAGTCCAGAGTTGATGGAGATTGCGGCAGGGACCGTAAATAGGCAAAAAAGCCAGAAGAGGGGAATAGAGTCACCACAAGGAGGTGAGACAGGCACGTGGAGAAGGCTTTGGACCTGCCCGCTCTGGAAGGCATCCTCAGCACAGTGGAGAAGATGTGAATGTAAGAAATATCCATGAACACAAAGCAGACAAAGTCCAACAGCAGGCTCAGCCCACTGACCGTTAGCTCCCCAATGTTGTAGGAGCAGGCCAGGGCTAGCAACTGTGGGACGTCACAGAAGAACTGGTAAACATCAGGAGACCTACACCTGGGTACAGAGAAGGTAGCCGCTGTGTGCAGGATTACATTGACATCTCCACTGACCCAGGAGGAGGCTGCCATCTACATACAAACTCCATGGCTCATGAGGATCTCATACCTGAGTGGGTGACAGATGGCCACGTAGTGGTCATAGGACATGACTGTGAATAGGGATACTTCCATTGTGGCAAAGAGGAAGAAGAAAAATACCTAGGAAACACACCCAGGGAATGAAATGGTGTTGCAATTTGTCAGAGAGTTTTTAATGGGTTTGGGAACAGTGATGGAGATGAGGCACAGATCTAGGAAGGACAAGTTCTTTAGGAAGAAGTACATGGGGGTGTGCAGCCCATGGTCCTTGGTGATGAGGGTGATGATGAGGAGGTTCCCAAGGAGGGCAGCCAGGTAAGCCATCAGGAAGAGTGCAGCATGCAGGATCTGGAGCTCCCAGATGTTAGAGAAGCCCATGAGGAGGAAGGAGCTCCCAGAGGTGAGGTTGTCCATCTCTCTGGATGTCCCAGCATTTACTATGAAAAATAGAGAGTGTGAGCTCAGGCTTCACCCAAAGGCTTCACTCTTCTGTTTTCCTGATTCCCTTCCTCTCACTCATCTGAGAATGGATCAGGAAATGTGAGATGACCTGAAACTGACACCAGCAAGCCTCCATGAGGCTATTTGAGCACCGTATCCACATTGTGTGCTTGATGGAAGAGGGAAGTCAGCCTAGTCCAAATCATGAGGCTGTCATCCAATCTGCACGAAGGTCTACAATCCATACCTGACTCAAATGCCACATACTTGACACTAAAATATAAGAGGCAGGGGCTTTGGAGCCATCAGTTCCAAATACAAATTTTCATTGAGGCACTTATTAACACTGAGACCCCAAATAAATTATCCAAATATCATTTCCCTCAATTTACAGTGTAAATTTTTCCACCTGGTCTCTGATCCAAGTGAATAATGCACATAAAATATCTAACAGTTTGTGAACAAGAAGGTCTTTAACCCATACTACTTCCATATGGATTCAGCCTTCCTTCATTATGGCAAAGTCAGAAAAAACATTGAAAATGTGAAAACAATAGAAAAAATACTGAGTGTTGCATCTAGTTGCATGTTATTACTTTGAGCTACTTTACAGTGCTGGAGGTTTTAGGATGTTGTCAACTATGAAGATCACTCTTGTTCATAGAAACATAACTGATTCAAATTCTCATGTAGTGCAGTAGCTCGCTGCTCTGTGGACCATGTCATTCACATCCCTCTGTAAACCCCATCCTGCTCCATTTGCCTTGAGTGTGACACTTTGATTTCTCCTCTGAACCACTTGTGGTGTCTTGCCAGTCCCTCCTTATTTAATGAACTAGACCAAATTTTGTCCTGCACTTTTTATTGACATACAGTATCTGTGCATATCTTGGGGCACAGTATGAGTGATATGTAATGATGGAGTCAAAGTAACCAGCATTTGCTTCTCTCCAACACAAATCACTTCCATGTGTTGGGTAGGAACATTTAGACTCTTCTCAGTATTTTAAAATATGTTACAGACTGTTGAAGGCTAAGGTCACCCTACTAGACACAGGAAGACAACACCACACGTTCTCACTATTTGTGAAAACTGTAACACTGACCTCATGGAGAGGAGAGTGGAACAGTGTCACTGGAGACAGGGAAGAGTAGGGAGGAGTGGTCCCAAAGAGGCAGGAAGGGCAGGAAGACACGGGAGGAATTCATTCTGGGTTCCATAGCCTGTGATTGTTTTATATTCACATGAGAGTCTTGATTTTACTGTCTGTCTGATTGTCTGTCTGTCTATCTATCTATGTAAGTATCTTATTCAGCACTTACCTGGATAGCAATTCCTAATATTCACAGCCACACTTCATGAAAATACTTGATAGATCTTAGGGGAATAATGCATCAGAGACAGACAAGAGAAATGCAAAGATGCTCTTCATTTTTTTGTCATGTCATAGTTTACTAAACCCTGCTGCTTGGTAGCACTGGTCTGTTTACTGTAATATCCACACTAATTTCTTGCACATACAGACCTTCTTATCCTCTCCAAAATCCTCAAAGTGGGTGCCCTTTTCTTTCAGGTTACACTGAAGTGAATCCTAGGCAGTTGGGGCACCAATTCCCCCCTTCTGTTCAAAACTGCCTGCTGGCTCTGCTTTCCCCTTTGGGTCAGTCTGGGTGCCACAGCCTTCCAGCTTTCACCTGTCAGTGGAGGTGGGCTGCTTGTCACCAGGCTGAGAGTAGGAAACCCCTGCATGTCACCACCAAGCACTCTCTTCTGGTTTGCTTTTATGTTTCTTCCCATGTCTAAGAGGAGGAAAGGCCCTCTCCTCCACAGACTTGTAGTGCAGATTGCACTGGGGACACTGATGCTGTTTTGCAAAGTGAGTTTAACATCCATGTTTCCAAGTGTATTCTGAGGAGCCAACTAGGCAGGATCCCTGTGTGAGGGCTAGCAGCCACTCCAGAGTTTCCCCTAGACCAGTTCCTAACCCAGTACTTATTCGGTGAAGGCCAACAATGTTTTTCCTGATCAATGCTATTAATTAGTCAAACTAAGCTTTTTATTTTGTTCTTGATAAAATTTCTGCACTTAAAGACTCCCCCCCCCCAATTTTCCCCTTTTCTTTCTGCAGTTTGAATTTTTGTTATGTAAATAGATACATGAAAATTTAACAAATACCATGGTGCTGACTTTGTATAGGTACTTATGCTCTGTGGGAAGATACTGGCAGCTTGTCTTTGTCTAGATATGATTGGGAATGGTCACACAGCAGTGGAAATAAAGTGGCATGGTGTTGCATGGGCACCTTACACTTCAGAAAATAAATGAAAATTGCCTTTCAAAATCAATTCCAGTGGAGACAGTGACCCAAACTGCTCTCTTTTCCTAGACAGAATTTTCTGTTTCCTGGGGTATTATCCTGATTTGTCCCTTTGTAAACTCCATATCTCTTAAAAGACCTACCCACGCTGCCTTCCAGTCCTACCTGTGGTCCTCCTTTAGTCCCCCTATAGCCACATGAAGCTTTGGGTCATGACGTCAGCCTGCCATCCAGCCAGCTGGCATACGCACAGCAAACAAGGTAGCATACAAACAACCCCACTGCTCAAGAAGGGTGGCTTGTCACTCTTGTGTGACATTGACTTGGTTTTTGTTACAAGCTCTTGGTTTTTGCTCAACCTGACCAGTGGGCCCCAGAGTGTGGCTCTTGACTAGCAACACAGCATCCCTTAAAAACTTGCAAGGAAAACAGATATTGCCTCCTGCCTCCCAGATCTACTGAATCAGAAACCCTGGGACAGACCCAGGGCAGGAGTGGTGATGCCCACTCAGACGGACGTGGCACCTGCTGGTGCTGAGGCTTTTACTGGAGACCTTCTCATTTTTTTTTCTTAAAAGTATTTGTACCCATTACTTTCCACTTTTCTTCTGTCTCCTGAGTAAACACAGACTTACTCTGTCATTTCCAGCTGTCAAAATAAATTCTCAGCAAGAGCTCCTCTTCCTTCTAGAGACCCAGTCACTTATCTCAAAACTACTATGCGGGAATTACATTTTAATTCTCCGATAAGTGATAACAGAATAATTTCCTAAACAATACCTGGAATAAGCATGTACCATGGCACCCAGGGGGCCAGGCAAGGGCAGGCAGCAAGTGTGTCATAAGTTGGAAGGAAACAAAGAGGATCTGGTGTGGAGAGCGGAGGAAAGGGGAAGGTTCTTTAAGCTCTGCTCCTCTGGGATATGTGCTGAGGCGGAGGTCTGAGAGGTGCTGGAGGAGGAGGTGGGAGCTGGCAAGGAGAAGCGGAGGCTGAGAGAGGAGTTCTCACCTGTCCTGCCTCAGCAGGGGCATTAGGGCCTGCTGCAGGGCTGCAGAGAGGCATATCCCTCGCACAGCTGCTGTCCACATTCAGCAACTTGCCAGCTGGGAGTTTGGGGGACAGGGAACCAAGTGAGGATGCTACTTTTAAGAGCACATGAGGGCGCCATCCCAGGAGGTTGGCAGGACAGGGTCACACCAGGTGTGAGAGGGAAAGAGAAAGCACAAAATAAGGAGGAAAAAATGCAGGGAAGGTCAGACGTGCTCTTCAATGGGTGAGGGAGAACAGAGGGCAGAACAGAGAGCTGACTGCACATCCCTGGGGATGAAGTTCTCCCATTTGCTCCCAAACTGGGAGGGAGTGAGAGGGACAGTCCCTGCTGGCCTTGTGGTGTCTCTGCCTCTTTCTCACTGCCTCCCTCTTCCCAACCTAGCTGTCCCAGACCCAAGGCTGTAGGGGACTCCTGTGCTAATGGGAGACAGAGGAGCAGGGCTGCAGAGTGTCCTTGCCTCAGGGAGGGTGAGCAGCAGCTTTGAGTGCACACGTGATTTGTCCGTGCTGCCTTGATTAACATAACATAAAACAAAATGTCATGGCTCCTGCTAAGAGCGTCCTGGCATTGCTGATGTGCAGTTAGAAGGGTGTGCTTGAGGAAAGCCCTCCTCTGTCCCTGGAAGCACCCACAGCCTGCCCAGGGCTGGTGCCCCTGGCTTCCCTGGCTGGGCTCCGAATGGACAGGAAGACCCCACAGTCCCTTTGGAAGCATGCACACACCCATCCATCTTTGATCACTCAACATATTCAGAAAATATTATAATTGTATCAATTCCGAAAGACCAGCTAAAGTGGATTCTAATTGAAACAAAGTGGAGGCTTATATTTTTGGAAGTTTCTGAAAATATTTCTGGGCTCCAAAATAATTTTAATGTCTACTTTTCCCCTCTTCAATATGAATAACTCAGAAATTGGCTCCTAAGGTCCATGTGAGGAGAATGTGTTCAGTTTATGGAGCTCACTCTCCTGGACTCTGAGCTCCCTGTGATGGCTTCTGCTCTTTTCTTCAGAGTAAGGAAACTTGGGAAGGCTGCACTGTGGAAGGCTTGCCAAAGGCAGAACAATTCAGTTGAAGAAATTCACTACTGGGAAACTAAGATCCTGAGTGCTTAACCTCTATCAGCCACAATTGGAGTCTTATCTATGCTAAGATCAACCTGTAATATGCCATTATATAATAAGGTACATATTTTTATAAATATGCAATTTGCAGTGATATTTATACATAATACTTACATCTTTATAACAGGGAGGGAGTGCCTTGCAGGAAACCTGAGCACTCAGCCCACCTCAAATAGCCAGGCAGGACCTGAATGCAGGTGGCCAGGCTCCACAGGCCTCTCAGTGTCGATAACTTACCTGCCCCCAGATGTCTTCAGGAACAGCTCTATTTTTCCTGAAATTGAATAGAGAGACACTCTACCACTGAGTTGCTTCCCCCATCCTTTCTGATTTTGACTTTGAGACAGGGTCTCTGCAATGCCCAGGCCTCCAAATTGCATCCTCCTGCCTCAGCCTCTCGAGTGGAAGGCCACCTGTGTGCCTAGCCATAAAAAAGTTTGAAGAAGTGACCGGGTAACTGGGCTCCTCCACAGCGTGCCTCTTGTCCTGAAAACAGACTTCACATCCTAGCTTTCTGTTCCTGACCCACATGTAGTATATCAAGCCCAGGGTCTGGCATCAGGTGGTCCCAGGGGTCTCCTCCACTCTGTCTCCCTGTGGGCTGCCAGGAGGTGAGTTTAGCATGTCTTCTGACTTCCCTGCATCACCTGCTGCCTCTCCTGAGCTTCAGGGCAGACCCAAGGAGCACAATCTGGACACATGGGTGCAGCCAGCCCTCACAGAAGTGACTTACATCTGTGGAGAGCAGCCAGGTAGGAGACAGTGTGACCCTGGGGCCTGTTCAGCAGGGGGTGCCACCCCAGGGCCAGGACTGCTACCCACGCTGCTGCTGCTCCACAGGGATTCCCTGAGAGGGCAGGTAAATACCAGGGAAATAGAGCCAATTAGACACTACACTGTCCCTGGTGGGAAAGGGACTCCGCTGGAAGCACCTCCTTCACTGCCCTAGTGGCAGCAAATCTCCAGACTGGCTACTCAGGCTCCTTACTCAGCTGTCACAATTCTTCATTTTGTCCCTCTTCTTTATTGGTCCCTCTTAGTTATGCATGACAGCAGGATTCATGTTGACATAATTATAAAGGCATGGAGTATACTCCATCCTCACTCACCTCTCTCCTCCCTCCCCTGCCCCTCCCTCTACTCTGCTGGTCTTTCTGCTCTTTACTTATGGATCTCACTTATAGGTTTACTTATGGGTGTTTGCACGATCCTCTGTGATACATGTCACTTGTGCTGACTCTCCCAAGAGCTGAGTGTGATGGTGAAGGACAGTGAGTGTCTCCAGGGCTTGATAAATGAGGGTCCCTGATATGATTTCAACCAAAGTTGACAGAAATTATAATCATTTCCATAGATTCTCAGGAACCATCTCTACTTAATATTCCTTGAGTTTTCTGTATCTGAGCTTTTGTTCACTGGTATATGAGAGTCTGGCTCTACCTTGCACTCCTTTCTCCCACACAATGATGGATACTTTCTCTCCTTCTAGAGAGCATGTGCGATCCAATATCCTCATACTGGTTACTGTTCGGAGAAGTCCTACAGACAGGTGGACATAATGCAAACTAGTGTGCCATCTAAAAGGGAACATTTAGCTCAGGACATCTACAGTCTTTCTGGATATTTAAAAAACTGAATTTGAATGTGAAAAACAGGTTATAATCATATTTATTTTCCTGAAATGTCTTTTTAATATTTTTGGTCATATCAAGTTTTTAAATCCATCTGAGTGTTAATGCAGTTAATATGTTAAAAGTCACAGTACTGAATTCGGTCTACCCCCAGAGAACCAGGTTGACCCTACAAAAAGAACACCTTACTATGCTTTAAGGCTTTAGGTGAAGCCCCAGGAGGGTGGGCACTATTGACACAGATGGCAGAGTGTCTGCCTAGTGCCCCTCTGTACCACCCTTGCCATCCTTGCTCCTGGGTGCAATGAAAGCTCCATTTCAGTGAAGTGGATCCATATAGAGGGGGTTAATTGTTTTCTAAACACAAAAAAATGGTTTTAGATTTATCATATTTTGCCAGAATTATTAATTAAAATAGGGGAAAATTTCTTAGTAAATTACTTGTTTTCCTTAATGTTCTATAAATCACAAGGCTATAATTGAGAAATTTTATTTCTCAATTTATCTTTTCCTTATTTATCTTTTCCCAAGAACTCTTTTCATTTAAAATTACATGATTTTTGTAGCTACATTTCAAATTGTTCATTTGCCAATTAACAACTCTGAAATGTATGTCATCTCAAAGATAGAGGGAACCAGATGCTATATATTTCCATAATTTATTCTTACAAGATTACTTCTAGATTATTTGCCCACTTGTTTTTTTAATTACAATTAAATTTAATTAAAAATTATATCAAATTTTTATTGGTGCATCATAATTATACTCACAGTGGGATTCAACATGCCATGTGTTTGCTCATTTTTTTTTATTAAATTACTTGTTTTTTTGTTGTTACTTTTCTGCTTGTGTTTTGTCTCTAGTTCTACACGTGTTCTAGGATCGATCCTGCCATTGCAGAAGTCTTTCGCTTCCTTGGTGAAGTTAATTTCTAGCTCTTTTTTGTGGCTATTATGAATGGGATTATTTCCCCCAGGTCCTTTTCCAACAGGTCAACTTGGGTTGTACAGCAAAGATACTGGGTTTTATGTGCTGATCTTGACTTCCTGCTCTGCGGGGTTTATCAGCTTCACCTGTCTTTTAGTGGCACCTCAGGGTTGTCTAAGGACTCATGTCATCTGGAAGCAGGAATAAAGTCACTTCCTCTTTTCCTGTGTGTGTCTTTCTCTTGCCCGACTGTTCTGCCTGAAATGTTAAGTACCATATTAAAGAGGGGTGGTAAGAGTGGACAGCCCTGCCCTATTCCTGCTTCTGGAGAAACTTCTTTCTGTTTTCCCACTCAGTACCATGTTGTCCATGGGTTCGCCCTGTGCACCCTTTATGTGGTTGAGGGGTGACCCCCCAAACCAAGCCTTTCATTGATTGCTTAGGACTCAGACCATGCTCCATCTCAAAGATGGCACTATGTGAATTTGTATAGACTACAATTTCTTTTGACTTCAGTCAACATTGTCTGTAAATGTTGATTTGATTAATGTGGTCAATAGTGTTTTTCAGATCTGTATTGGATTATTTTATCTGCTGAATTTATTAATAGCTGACATAAGGGTGTTGAAGTCTTCCAATAAAATTGTGAATGTGTCTATTTCTCCTGGAATTTCAGTAATTTTTGATGCCCTTGTGTCTGGGGTAAACATATTAAGGAATTTTACATCTTCTTTGCAAAATGACCTGTTTCATATATCTAATTCTGTTATTATTCCTAATTACTTTTATTGTTCCAAAAGTCCTTGTCTGAACTCAACACAACTGCCCAATTTCTTTTGTTTAGTTTCAGCATGGAGGTTCTCTCTCCATTTCTTTACTTTTAATCTACCAATATCTTTATATTTAAAGTGATTTTTTAATAAGTAGCATATAGTTGATTTTTATAATCAACTCTAAAAATTTTCATCTTTTAAGTTTTCTGTTTTGAACATTTATATTTAAAGTAATTATTGAAAGAATTAATTCAACATCTACAATGTTTTTAATTCTTTCATATATGCTTTTTTATTTTTCTCTTCTTTCTGACTTTTTAATTTTTGTACTGGGAATTGAACTCAGGGGCACTGGACCACTGAGCCACACATTCCCAGCCCTATTTTGTTTTTTATTTAGAGACAGGGTCTCACTGAGTTGCTTAGGGCCTGGCTTTTGCTGGGGATGGCTTTGAAATATCAATCCTCTTGCCTCAGCCTCTTGAGCTACTGGGATTACAGGCCTGCACCACCACCCCTGGCTGCTCGCTCTCTCTCTCTCTCTCTCTCTCTCTCTCTCTCTCTCTCTCTCTCTCTCTCTTTAAAGGATTTTATATCATTTAATTTGTCATGTCTTTTAGCATACTAACTATGCATCTTTTAAAAAAACTTTAGTGGTTGTCCTTGAATTCTAACATACATTCTATCTAACTTAGGTCCACCTTCAAATAGCACTGTGTCACATTTTGTGCATTGAGAAACTTCAGAGAATGATGTAACTCATAATATTCACACAATAACTGCCCAAACAGTACTGTTGTGGGACACAATAGACTGCTTTATTTATTTTTTTGAATTTTGAAAGGTTACTAATCATCTCATTCCCCAAATTGTGATTGTCAGTTCTGCATGTCACTGCATGTCATCCTCTCATGTAGATCACAAGGAAACTCTTTATTTTATTTTTAATTAACTTTATGTTATTGCAAAGAAAAAGCTGTCAAAAGCTAAACCATGTTTAATATCAAATTATTGGGTCTAAAGTTCAAGCTCAATGGTGGAGTATATGAATAGGTTTCCATTTCCTTTTCTACTTCTATTTCAATATGGCTTTACTTTTTCAACAATTTCAAATTTCCAACTTTTTTTTCTCTAAAACTAGAGCTCATTTGTTTTGTTTACCAGATTATTTACTTAGGTTCCCCATTTTCCCTTAATTTTTTCACCCAAGAGATTATATTGAGTTATTTGATCTTTTCACAGTCACATTCCTTACCACCCTCAGGCTGAGCCTACACATGTCCCTAAAGCTCCAATTCTTCTTTTTAGTGGACTTATTCTCCTTCATATTGACACTGTGCACCTTTTATAAAACTAAAATAGCCATCTTCTAAACCCTTCAGACTGATCTCTTAATCAATTAGCACCTGCAAAAAAACTAGACGATGAAAATCCATGCTACATTCACATGCTTCCTAAGGATTTTTTAAATATAAAATCCTAATTTTCATAATAATTGCTTGAGGTAATAATGAGAAATTTCACCTCATAGATGGGAAAATGGTGTTTATACAACTATGCAGGATTATATAACTGGTGATTAATGATAAAAATATTATAATTTAGGAGGAATTAAACACTAGTGTTTTGGTTTGTGTTTGCTGTTTTAATTCAGAGGAAATTCAGTGCACCATTTCTTTTTGTTACTTCTCTTGTCAGTTTAAGTGGGCAAGTAAGATTTGACAATGTAGAGTACTTTCCATATTCTAATATGGTTCAGGTAATAAATGACCATGAATTCTCATCCTTTTAAAATTCATAACAGTTACATTCAGTTACAAAGAGAAAACATCATGGATGAATACAAAGTGTGACTATGATCATAAAGAAAAGATCAGATAAGGAGAGTGGCCTAAATCAAAAATCAGGAGAAAAAAGTGTGCTACAAGTCATGCCCTGATAGAGCAGTGAGTACCGGGATATAAGCACTTAGTGGATGTCAGCCTCAGTGTTGTCATGCGTGAGGTGAGGTGGTGGCAGCGAGGGACCTCTCCTCAGAAGTGGAAATACACATCATGACTGCCGGGTAAACCTTTGACTCAGAACCTAAAATCCAGTGGAGCATTGATGGACTGTGAATGGATGGCCACCACAGGAAGACACTGGAGGTGGCCAACACAAAGCATGCCATGGAGCCACTGGAGTGTCCACATGACGGGTTCTGAAAGCTGGAGGAGATGGAAGTGGCCACATGGGTGACAAGTTGTGGGAATCAGGAGTGATGGCCATGGTCTCCAGTATTCACACAACAGGAAACAGAACCAGTAGAGAGCAAGGGTGGTGC
Source organism: Ictidomys tridecemlineatus (assembly GCF_052094955.1). Taxonomy (NCBI): domain Eukaryota; kingdom Metazoa; phylum Chordata; class Mammalia; order Rodentia; family Sciuridae; genus Ictidomys; species Ictidomys tridecemlineatus. Next base: position 506,533 of record NW_027520948.1, read on the forward strand.
AACAGGAATCCATGCCAACAGGTGTTTGTCAAATGCACCAAGAACGTGAGTGGGAAAGCAGAGTCTCTTCAACCAGTTGTGCTGGGAAAATCACACAGTCAATGTAAAGAATGACAGATGCTTATCTCTCACCATAGACGAAAATCAACCTGAAATTAATCAAAGACCAAAGACCTGAAAGTAAGGGTGAGGGTTTGGATCTTTGAGCATTTTGTATTTTTTAATGCCCAGATGTTGGTTCCACATGATATACGCGACAATGTCTCAGAACCAGGAGATTAGATGATATCTGGATGTCAATCATGCCCTGCTGACTGCTGCAAATTAGCATTTGCTTAGAAGAGAAGAAGTGATGTTGAAAGTCCAAGTTCTGATTGCTCCATGTGGTGCTATTCACAGAGGATGAGAATGCAGAAGCAGTCCTGGTGCCTTCAGTGTGGGGTGTGTTCAGGGCAGCCGAGAGAGCACGATGTAAATGTGCTTCAGAAGATGAAAGGTCATGGAAATCATGCTGAAAATCTTGATGTTTCAGAATAGATGTGGCAAGAGTTCCTGAAGGATTTTTGTTAGTATAGGAGCATGTAATATCCATGTGTTTAAGGAACTGAACAGACACTTCATGGAAGAAGAAATACAGGTGGTCAATAAATATATGAAAAAATGTTCAACATCTCTAACAACTAGATAAATGTCTGCTAGGAGCCACAGCAAAAGTATTATGATACATGGCACCTTTGGTTTAGGTGACTGCCAGCTAGCCATTGAGATGATATGATTATGTTAAGATTTACATTCATATGGAAATTGGACTCCTGCTGTTCACCTCACCTGCTATGGGACTCCCAGAGAGTTCCCATTGGATGGGGAAGGATAGTAGGATGGAAATTTCCCGGGGAGGTCCGGGCCCCGGTTCCTGTAGACGCGCACACACATGTGTGGACCAGCTTGCTAGCAGGGTGCACACGGGGCACTGGCGGCCTTTTTAAAATAAAACTTTGTTTCTGCTTGAGCGGCTTGTGATTCTGTGCCCAGCTGGGTTGCGGCAAATGTCAATTAAAACTACACTGATATTCCATCTCACTCCAATCACAATGGAAATAATATTAAGAATACAAGTAAGTACAGTAAATGTTGGTGAGGATGTGGAGGAAAAGATTCACTCATACATTGCTGATGGGACTGCAAATTAGTGTGACCTATCTGGAAAGCAGTATGGAGATTCCTCAGAAAATTTAGAATGGGACCCATTTGACTCAGTTATCCCACTCCATGGTATATACTCAATGGATTTAAAATCAGCAATCTATAGTGATACAGCCACATCAATTTTTTATAACAGCTCAAATCACAATAGCTGAACTATGGAATCAAAAGATGAATGGAGAAATAAATTCTGGTATGTATACACAATGGAATATTATTCACCCTTAAAGACAATGAAATTATGGTATTTTCTGGTAAATGGATGGATCTGGAGACTGTCATGCTAAGTAAAATAAGCCAATCCCCCCCAAAAAAAAGGTCAAATATTTTCTCTGATATGTGAGTAGTAAACACACAATGAATAGGGGGGTGAGGGGCAGAAGAGAAGTACAATAAAATAGACAATGGGGAATGGAGTGAAGGGAGGGGGATAGGAAAAGAAAAGACAGTGGAAAGAGTCTGACACAATTTGCCCTGTACACACATGAAAACAACACAGTGAATCCACCATCTTGTACATCCACAGAAATGGGATCCTAACTAGAATAATAGATATTCCAACCTTGTATAACAACATCAAATGGATTCTACTGTCATGCACCACTGAAAAGAAACAATAAATTTTAAAAAGATTTTTTTTTCTTAAAAGGTAACCTGGTATGTTATGTATGATGAAGAAAGGAGACAGCAGGAAGAGGAACCAAAAGAGTAGTTTAATTCTGCACCAGGGATGGAATTCTAAAGATTTCCCAAAAGGAAAACCATATAAAATAATGGTGGTGGAGAAGGACAGAGTCCTGCTTCAGCACCAAGGCCACCCACTGACCTCCTTAACCTGTTCTTTCTTTAGGAAAAAAGGGTGCTGGAAAAGCCACTGAATTGAGGACATATTGACTGTAGACAACAATATCCCTTATAAGGATAAAGGTGAAATGAGAATGGGTTCTACTCTTTGGATGTCTAATCATAGGATAGGCTGAATAGTAGAATCAGGAATGGTCAGGCAGTTTGAAATAGAAGGAAAGGAATAAGTAGATTGTAGACAGGTTAAAAATGTGGTCCTCATGTTATACTCAGGGAAATGATGTCAAGAGAAAGATGGAAATTCATGATTAGGGGCAATAGCATGAGAGTGATGATAAAGATTTGAGAATACTCTTTAAGAAAAGATCAGAGGGGAAAAAACATGAATTCTTACAGATATACTGAATGGAAGAAGAATTATTTAAAAATGATTTTTATGGTACAATCTGAAGAAATCAAGATTTGCAAAAAAAAAAAAAAAAGATTTGTGTTTCTGTGGTGGAACTGTATGTAAAACCATTGAAGTGAAGGACCTTCTGGGGAGGGAGGAGAAGCAGCAGGTGGTGGGTGGGGACGTGGGCAGGGGGAGACTCAGCAGGAGGGCAGAGGAGGGATGGATGAGGTTGTCTGCACCCCCTGGGCATCAGACACCTGGACCAAGGCCAGGTGTGCAGCACCCAGCGCTCAGACTCCGCTGGCAGCTCAGCCTCTGCAGCGCAACCTTCATGTCTCGGTTCCTCAGAGAGTAGATGACGAGGTTCAAGGAAGGGGTGAGGATGAAATAAAAGACGGTGCCAGGCGACCCTGGATGGGGGAGTACTGAGACGCAGACCTCAGGCAGGTGAAGCTTCCACTGCGGTAAAACAGGAGGACAGTGATCAGGTGGGAGGAGCAGGTAGACAAGGCCTTCCAGCGGCCGTCCCCCGAGGGCATCCGCAGGAGGGTGGAGAGGATGCGGATGTAGGAAAGGACCTCCAGGGCGAAGGAGCTCAAGACGATGCAGCTGCTCAGGGCAAAGCCCACCTCCTCCCTGGGGTGGAAGTCAGCACAGGAGAGCTTCATGAGAGCGGGGATGTCGCAGAAGAAGTGCTCCACTACTTTAGGCCCACAGAAGAGCACGGAAAAGGTGTTGACGGTGTGGAAGGCTGAATAGAGGGTCCCGCCCACCCAAGGGTCCCGCCCACCCTGGCCAGGACCACCAGTGCCCAGCAATGTCCGTAGCTCATGATGGTCCCATAGAGCAGGGGCCTGTAGATGGCCACACACCGATCATAAGCCATGGCTGTGAGCAGAAAGCACTCAGATGAAGCAAGTGTGAAAAACATGTAAAGCTGAGCCACACACTTGAGGTAGGAAATGACCCCAGGGCCCTGTAGTGTGGTAGCCAGTGCCTTGGGGATGGTGACAGAGGTGTAGCTCAGGTCCAGAAAACACAAATTCTTCAGGAAGAAGTACATGGGTGTGTGGAGGCGGCTGTCTCTAAGCACAGCTGTGATGATGGACATGTTGCCTAGGAGGCCAAAGGCATAGACCAACAGGAAAGAGACAATGACTACTGGCCTCCATTCTGGGATGTCTGAGAAGCCCCTGAGGATGAAGTGGGTCACTCTGGTCTGAATGGACATTTCTCCCCCTCTGAAATTGTGTTCAGATGCAGTGGCCACAGATAGCTAAGAGGAGGTCAGCTGGGAGTATGTCCAGGGAGGTCTTTGTCTACAGAGGTTCATCTTCTCTTAATGGCAAAACATCCTAGAAGCAGCTTGTATGAGAATCATAATCCAGGAAATTTGATTATTCTGAGGAATCACTCAAAAGAACTAAAATTGGCCTAGTATAGTGACACAGTCACATGCATCCACGTTTACAGCATGACTCCCAAGAGCCAAGATAGGGGATCGGCCCAGGAGCCTGTGAAGACATGAATGGTATAGAAAATGTGGACTAATATGGCTGAGTTTGCTCAGCCACCAAGAAGAATGAAATGATGTCATTTACTGGTAGTTGGATGGAGGTAGAGAAAAGGGATGGAGGTGGAGAACTTCATGCTGAGTGAAATAAGCCAGAGTAAGAAAACCAAGGGTGGAATGTTTTCTCTCTTATGTGGGTTGGAACAAAATAAGGAATAGGGGAAAGAGTGGACCTCAAGAAGAGAAGAAAGTGGGAGAGGAGGAACTGAGCAATGAAATTCACCAAATTCTGAAATTTTTGAAATTCACCAAAATTCTGTGCACATGTGTAAACCCCCAGGGAAGGCCACCCTTAGGTTTATCTGCCCACTGTTAATTTAAAAAACAACAAATAAATAGAAAGAAGTCCAATACAACAGGAAGGAGGTCAGAGAATAGGAAAGGGGAGGGGAAGGGGAAGTACAGGGGGCTGAAAGGTGGCAGTTTAGTTTCATGCACATACTAATATTTCAAAATAAAACCTACTATCATGTATAACTATAATGCACCAATAAAATCATTAAAATTATTTAGTAAAAAAATTAGTGTCAAATTTCTAAAAGGAAAGTCTTACATATATAGTTTATTAATTTAATTTAAAATATGGAATATTTAATATAATTCACAAAATCTTATAGACTGTACTTACTACAGAATAGCATATTTAGTTAACATGGATATATTTTACAAACAAGGGAAGATCAAAAACACGTACCTAGCAAATCTAAGGTTCAAACATGTTTTTAAACAGCTGCTTTTCTCTGCATAGATGTGTCAAGCAGTGCCATAGTGAAGTTCTGGCTCCTAACCCCAGTGGGGGATGATGTCCCTCAAGCCTCATTTTTTAGACAGGACAGGACACTTGCTGTGATGCAGCAGCAGGAAGGTGCTGGGGAGTGGCCACAGCTCACCTCCTCCTGCAGGCCCATTCTTACTCCCAGGCCTCCTCACCTGAGTGACTGAGAATCCTGACTCAAGGCTTAACTCTTCCAGCCAGGCCCTATGACAAAGCTCTGACAGCTGCCCATCAACAACACTTTCATAGGAAATTCTTACTCACTTTGGAAGTTGGTTAAAGTTAGGAAATTTAAGTTTATTCCAACATTCAATAAAATTTAAATACATCCATGCAAACTTTTCTCCACTGTCACCTCCTGTGGAGGAGTCCTAGAATTGCTTCCTATCCTCAAACACATTGAAGTCAAGTTGAACACAATGAACATATTGAAATTAGAATACATAAAATTCAATTTTGTGGGATCTTTTATAAAACAGCTCTGCTAGGACCCAGGGAAACTGTCTTTGACTGAATGCAGGAACTTAAGCCCTGAGCCCAGGTGTGTGCACCAAATCCCTGCTCCTAGGGGTCTGGTTAGTGTCTGTTTCCTGCTTGCTGTCTTCTTCCTCTGCGGGCCTGATCCTCCAGAGTAAGACAGGCCTCTTTCCCTATGTGCAGTCTGTGCTCAGCGGAGAATAAAGGAGGGAGCAGCCTGAGTGCAACCTGGTGGAAGTTACCCTTAACACACTCGGCTTTAGACGTGGTTCTGCAGGAGCTAGCTCTAGTATTTCCAGCTGTGTGAGTGTGCAACCTCCTGCATAGGACAGTCAAGAACCCCAGGATGAAATATGCTTGAGACAGTTATTGAATACTATTGCCTGGTAGAAGCTCATCTGCCGCTCTGAGCCCTTCCTTCCCCAATTTACCCAAAGTCTAGAGAAGACATTCCCTATATGCTGCAGAACTGCAGAGCCAAGGTCACGACCCCATCTCTGATTCCCACAGCTCCCCTCAGTATTCAAAATTAGTAAGAATTGAAAGAGAACAGTTGGTCCTCCTCCCAATGGTCAGTGGGTAGGTAGATCTGGACTTGGAGAACACTAAAAACCATTGATACAGGTGAGGATGCTGCTTGAGTTACAACTCTGGGAATCTGTTGGAGGCAGTGCTGGAATTTTCCTTAGGACAGAGATATCTGTGCAATACTTGGGAAATGGCAACTTGCTCAGAGTTCAACCACTAGAATACCTATTGTGTGTGGGAGGTACCCCAGGGTCTTCTCCTACTTGGAATTCCTGATGCAGCTTATCACATAATTCTCTGTCAGATGCAAGGAAAAGTAATTCAAGGAGTAGTGTGTGTATGAGTGAGCAGCAAGATCCTGGGGGAAACCAGAAGGGTATGAGCTCTTGGCTGCTCAGGGATTCAGCAGTGGTCAGCAGGATGCCCATACCGGCTCAAGTCAGAGACACCAGGCGAGTCTGTGGCTCCTGCTTCAAGGTTCAAGGAGCAGGGGAGAGTGACTGTGCACCTGGGTTGAGGCTAGTCCAGCAGAGCTGGGGACAAGATGTCCCTTTTCTCCCTCCCTGAACCACCTCCCTAGTCCTCCCTCATCCCAGGAGGACCTGAGGAACCCTGGATGATAGAGGCCACCCCTGGATAAGGGAAGAGAGAGATGTCAACTCCTGAGTGTGGGATGTGTTCTTGGGTGGATGACCAAACCTTTTAACCAACTGTACATTGAGGAGAGCAGGGTACAGTGGGTCTCACCAGGAGTCAGTGAAGTTCAGATGTTTGCAAATATCAGAAGCTCTGGAAATTAAGATTGTGTTGGGGAGAATTTCCAACATGACAACTTGTGCCTTCTAAACAGTAAAACATCATTCTCTTTGTTAACAAAATTAAACATTAACCCAGGGTCCTCACATACTCTGCTTTCTTGAGGATGCCAACCAATGAAAGCAATTTTTTATGGGAGCATGCTACTGCTTTCCCTGGCCCATGAATGCATTTGTTCCCAAGGGTTAATAGCAGTTTGACCTGCCTTTCTGCTTCAATGTGTATGTAATTGCAAAAGAGAAAGCACTGTTTCCATTAGCACATAATAAATCATGAAAAACACATGTGAAATAATAGTTTGAAACAGAGGGGAACACCTCATGTTCCTGCACTTTCGGGAATCTGCACTTTTGGGAATCTGCACTTTCCTTCAGAGTGCTGCTAGGTGTTGGAGAGGGCAGGCAGGTGGCCCTGAACTGAAGCTGCTCAGAGCAGAGGCACATTCTTCTTATGGGGCCACTGCTGTTGTTGTCCCTGGAATCCCACCTGCCACCGTCCTGCCTGAATTCATCCTTCCTGTCCTCCTATGATAGCCCATTGCCCCGTTCAGACAACTCAGGCTGCCTTCCACCCTGTACCCACTTCAGCTTTACAAGGGCAGGCACAATCAGTCTTTGAATTTCTTTCTTCTTTTTTTTTTCAAATATCCCCACAAAGACTATCTGCTGACCACAAACCACACAGAAAGACCATCTCTGCCTGGACCATAGCCAGTCATTCAAGGACTTCAGCCCTCCAGTGTCTTCATGATTATGATGTCTCGAGTGTCCAATGTACTTGTAGATAATCTCCTGCTAAACAGAATTCTATGTCTTCAAGGGCAGTTCTCTAAAAGCAGCTGGTGCATTATCTATGGTCACTAAGTGTGAGCACTTCATATCTTTTCTCTACACATTTGGGGTTTTCTGGAGACAGGTTCACCCCATGCTTCCCTAGTGAGACCTCATTCTACTACAGCAGTCAGAGGTGCACATTAAGCAAGTTTGTCCCCAACTTCTGAGGTTTGTTTATTAGAGGCAGTGTGCATTAGGTCATAATTCCTAAAAACTTGGGAACCTAAAACAGGGTCATTTGTGGACATCTTCAAGAAGATCATGATAGTGAAACACATGTGAATCTTTATTCTCATCTTTACATTGGAAGAGCCATTTGATGCTTTCAACATTCCATAACAGAGATGAAATCATTTAAACAGGTGCAGAAATAGGAATTAGCAGTGATTCCCATCTGGAATATAAAAGACTGGTAAACTAGAAGTAGGTGTGTTGTGCTTGTGCATAGCTGGTGTGCAGATGCAGCAGTGAATTTGAGCTCTGAGTGGTTGTAAAATAGAGATAGTATACCCATTTTATCAGAGTCTGTCTAATCTCTAGCCCTGCAACATTCTATAATCAATGAAAGACAACCTAAAGACATCACTTGCAGTGAGGCAACCATGAGGTTTTGTCTCAGTTAATCAGATCTCGCACGGAGCAAGACTTACTTTTTGTATGTAGACACATCCAGGTGAGGGCAGAGCAGAACTTCCTCATCAGCAGGTCAGCAAGTCCTAGGGAGGAGAAGGCTGCAGATGGGGGGAGTTGGCTGGTTCTTCTGCATGTCTATTAAATAACAAGTACTAACCTTACTTCACACCAGCAGGGAAAATGAGATAACGGGATTGGAGCTCTCTAGAGAGTTGTCCTGGTACCACTCCCTGGATATTTTATTTATAGATACTATGGCCTGAGAATTTCTAGGGGAACCTTGGGAAATTTGAAAGACATTGAAACAGAACAATTCCTGGAAAACATGGAAATGCCAGTTAATAAAAGAATTTTTAATAAAATACATGGTAGAGGTTGATAATGCAGGAGTTTAAATGGCTGCAGAACAGGAGCTCATGTGGAGGGTCTATCAGATTCTAGGAGGGGAGGTGCTTAGGTATGCAGACGTTTTAGAGATTTACCTATGTACATACACAGGTGTATGTATGTATGTGCATTAATAAATTCCACAAATTAAAGTCTCTCAGCTGTGTCTACTTTGCCAAAGAGGGTGTTTCTTGAGTGGTGCTAAATAAATTTGTCCTGTAGAATAAAAATAAGAGAGAGAAGCACACAGCTGAGCCTGTGGTGTGTGTAATGAGCTACTTGGGAGCTAGGGAGGAATGTCACAAGTTTGAGGCCACTATGGATAATTTAGTGAGCCCGACTCAAAACATAATTTTTTTAAAAAAAAGCAATGGGGATATGGGTCCGTGGTAAAGTGCCCCTAGTTCAATAACAAGTATTGCCATAATTTTGTTATTTTAAAATATAAGATGTGGTATGGGAGATAGTGCAGATTGGTTTACAATCAAATTAAGTGGTTATCAGCTTGTAGGCAATTGTTAGAACAATATGAGGTTCCACTGAAACTTCATAGTAACCTCAAAGCAAATACCGTCAGTAGGAAGGAATGTAAAACATGCAAAGGTTACCAGGAAAGAAATATCAAACTGCAGGCAGGCAAGAAGAGAGGGTCAATGTTAGAAATCAGTCCTCTCCTGTCAATGATTCCTTGAGTGTAAGTGGATTTAGTTCTGCAACCTAAACAGAGGGGCTGAATTTATGAAACCATGAAGTTTAATTATGAGCTGCCTCCTGAAGACTCACCTCACTGTGAGGACAGAGTGAGGCAATGGCACAGGGAGGGTGTTGTATGTTATGAAGGCCAAAGAGAGCAAGGGCAGATGTACACACCTCAGCCAGACTCTAAGGACAGGCAGAGGCAAAGTCCAGTAATGACACGCCTTCAGCTCCTCAAGAGGATGTAACACCCAGCACACATCATGTCATACACCCACACAGGGAAACACACATCAGGGATGGGAAGGCAGGAAAGATTAGTTCCTTGACAGCATGGGAACTGAGCACCTCAATTTCAAATATGCACAGGTCGCACTGCCAGCAAACCAACAGAAAAATACTAGATTGGAAAAACACTTCAGGCCAAGTGGGCCTAGCAAACATGGAGAGGTCGTGCCATGGCAGAGCAATAGAGCACACCTTCTTCTCAAGCACAGACAGAACATTCTGGAAGGCAGGTTGCATGTTAGGGCACGGCACAGGAACAAGTTCAGGAAGATTACAATAATATGTGGTTTCCTTTGAACCACAGTGGCATGAGAGCAGAAACTGAGGACAGGAAGGAATTTGGAAAATCACAAATGAAAATACAGAGAAATCTTAAAATACACTTCTGAACACCTAGTAGGTTGATAAAACAGTAAAAGCCAAGTCTAAATACCGTGAGATGGATAAAAATGGAAAAGCATCATGCCAAAATATGGGGTACCTCCAAAGCAAACTAAGAAGACAATTTACAAGGAAAAAAATGAAAGTATAAAAATTGTAAAAAAGAGTATCTCAAGTACCTAGGAAATCAATAGACTAACTCATTCCAAAGTTAGCAGGGGAAATAAAGAAGAGGACTAGAGGGTTTGAGAGAGAAAAAGAAGAGAAAGAAAAAGATATCAAAGCAGAAATAACAGAAATACAAAATATTAATAAAAATAAGTATGTTTTTGAAAAAGAAACAAAACCAACACATCTATAGGTTGATTAACAAGTAGAAAGAAAGAAAACCCAAATTAATGCAATCAGCACTGAAGGGGAGAGCTCACGCCCTTTTGCAGGACACAAAGCCCTACAGGAAAGCAGCATGAAGGAATGCATGCTGAGGGGCAGAGGAGGAGTCCTGGAGTGAGGAAAGGAACCACAGGCTCATGCACTTGCCCCAGGCCAGGACAGAAGAACCACAACCTCTGCTCAGACCAGCAATGTGCAAAGGGGAGGAATCTTTGGGAAGTTTCAAAAGAGGCCTGAAGGCACCTTCCTGAAACTTCTACCCAGCAAGGTATTGAAAGACTGCAGAACAAGCAGGTGAGATAAAGCAAGAACATGCATCCGCATAGGACAGAGAGAATAAAAATTCTCATTGTTTGCTGAGGACACAGGTAATATATAGAATTCACGCACACGCGCACACACACACACACACACACACATAAATTGCTAAATTGATATAGCACTTTCAATAAAGTTGACAAATACAAAATAAGCATTCAAAAAGTTGAAGTATGCTGTAACCAAACAGCAAACTATCATAAAAATAAAGATAAATAACCCATTTATAATGGGTACAAAGCAATATGTAGTGATAAATTCAAACAGGAGGTTAAAGAAGTTACTGAGAATTAAAAATTTTCATTGGAAGAATAAGTACATTATAATATATACACAACCAAAGGTCTGCGGATTTAATGAAATCACTGTATAAACTCTTCTTTTTCACAGAGAATAAACCATTTTAAAAATCATGTGCAACACACACACACACACACACACACACACACACACACACAGAGACAAAGGAAATAATGAGCAAAACTTACAAAAGCAGGGAAAGCGTAAGACCTTATTTCTAACCCTACCACAGAGCTGTACATAACTAAAATAGCACAGGACTTAGAAAATCTGGGTCATTTGGACAGTAGATCAGAACCGAGAGCCAGAAATTAACCTACTCATGAAAAGGGAATTGGTTTTGAAAAAGTATGTCACTACTGCCATGGAAACAGGGTAGTGATTCCAATAAAGAAGGCTGGCTAGTCTCTCTGGATTTGCAGAGAAAGCAAGGCCGTGGCCACAGACAGCCTGGTGAAGGTGGACCTGAACTTCACAGCAGCCCTGGGGAGACCTCATCCCTGGTCTCTCCCACAGGAACCTCAGTGACTGATGGAGTCCCAGGGCCTCACTGGCCTCTCTGGATCCTACTCCAGGGTGGGAAGCTGCTCCTTGAGAGGGCTGTCAGGGGAGAGGCACTGTGGCCACATCAGGGACAGCCAGGTGTGTCCCTCAGCCACTGGGGGGAACAGGGTGACAGTCACAGTAGAGGCATCATCTCCCTCTGGACCCATTTGAAGCTCAACCTTTGGGTCAGGGCAAGACATAACCCCCACCCTCCTCCTGGTGCTCACTCCTCTCCACAGCCCTGTTGACAGCACAGGCAGCAGGCAGCTCAGGGCTCCACACCCCCAGAAGTGAGGGAAGCCACAGCCTCTGCACCACCACCAGTAAGTTCCCCAGAGCCTGCAAGAGCTTTGGACTGCTCCCACATCCTTCAGGACAAGGTCTTCAGTGAGTTCCGATTTTTCCTTAAACTATGGCTGACTGTAATTTTCATAAGACTTTCATAGGTCTAGAGAAAATTCTTATCCAATGTCCTAATAAGAAATGTTTTTTTGGGTGATTAGATGTCAATTTTAAGATCTCTAAACCTAGTCTCCTTAATACAGATGACAGGGCATAAAACAATATTTTCTATGCTAATTTCTGAAACATGAACTCAGGATTTATTTCAAAGACTCCACTTTATTGTAGAATTTTGGCTTAAGGATATAGCAATATTCAAAGCAATAATCAACAATCTCATCATGCAAAACAGGATACTGACAACACTGTAATCAATGAATAGATTATTGAAAATATAAGGGAAATTTTAATTCACTTATGAGGAAGAGAGTAAGACATGATAGAAAATAATGGTGAGATTAATAATATTTGTTTAAATTACTAATATGTGACCACTAAAAAGAACCAAGTAACAGTGACCTTAAGTGGTACAGTATCATTCATGAACAGTTATTATTGTTGGTTTTGTGACAGATTAGGATGCTGGGAATCAGCATTTAAATTAAAGCCTGGCAGGAATTTCTGCCTCTATCGCCTACGTATTTTTGTAGAAATATAAGTCTCAAAATGCAGGCTACAGCTGTCCCTCCAAAGAAAAAAGAAAGAAAGAAAAATCAGGAAAATAAAAGAACATGAAACATGAGAAGAAAGGTGAGGAAACAAAAGCCAAGGGCAGGATCTGGGTTAAGACATTTAATCAGTCACCAAGGTGACCAAATGGACTCGGGAAAGTTAAAGGAGGAGGAAAGCACATTCACACAGAGAAGACAGAAACACACACATTGTTACAGAAACTGACACAGTGGAAGAATATTCAGAATCAAAATCCATTGACTGGGAAATAAGTGTGCACGGGAGTAGCAGACAGTGCACATCCTTGTCTTCACTCCTCACACGTGAGTAGTGGACACGTGTGTAGTGGACACGTGAGTATTGGACAGTGCACATCCTTGTCTTCACTCCTCACACTTCAGCAGGACCATTCTCTGGAGGCCCGGGCTGCTTGGCCCTGCTCCTGTGACAGTGTCTGTGTGTTGCTGCATTCCATTAGGACATTCAGACTTTGTGAAGAAAAACTCAGAAAACATGATAAGACACCATGGAAAATGTGATCAATCAACTGGAATTTTATAGAAAAACTTTATTGTTAAAGCCAACATTGAATCCCCTTTCCTGCCAATCTCTCTCTCTCTCTCTCTCTCTCTCTCTCTCTCTCTCTCTCTCTCTCTCTCTGTCACACACACACACACACACACACACACAAACACACACACACACACACAAACACACACACACATTAAATAGAAACAAATATCAAGCCTGATCTTTCCACCCAACTTGCCCTTTTATTGCAGAACATTTCATCAAGAATGAACAGAACGTCAGGGCTCATGGGCTTCCTTCTCCTGGGTTTCCCTGGCCCATGCAGCCTTCAGCTCCTCCAAGCTGGGGCTCTCGCCGCAGCCTACCTGGCTGCCCTGGTGGGGAATGGCCTCACCATCACCATCACCTCCCTGGACCCGGGCCTCCATTTGCCCATGTACTTCTTTCTGAGGAATATCTGCCTCATTTCTGCTGTGGTGCCCCAAGCTGTCACCAACTCTGTCACCCGCTGCCACTCCATCTCTTTTCTCGGCTGTGTAGTCCAGGTCTTCCTGGTTCCTTTCTCTGCATTTGCAGAGCTGAGTCTCCTCACAGTGATGTCCATGGACCGCTATGCTGCCATCTGCCATCCCCTGCACTATGAAGCCATCATGAGCAGGGTCACCTGTGTGCAGATGGTCACTCTGTCCTGGCTCAGCAGTGGCTTTGTATGTGCCATGCACACTGTGAGCACCTTTTCCTTTTCTTACTGCGAAAACTGTCAAATTCAACAGTTCTTCTGTGACATTCCGCAGCTGTTGGCTATTTCTTGCTCCCAGAACGTGACTGCAGAAGTCGTGCTCATCTTCATAAGTGCCATCCTGGACACTGGCTGCTTTGCCTGCATTGTCGTCTCCTACGTCTTCATCTTCTCCACCGTCAGGCAGATCCCGTCCACAGCAGGGAGGGCCAAAGCCTACTCCACCTGCCTCCCCCACCTGGCAGTGGTAGTGCTTCTCCTCTCCACTGCCTTCACTGCTTACTTGAAGCCTCTCCTAGGGCCCTCCTCCTCCACTCACCTGGTGCTCTCTGTGGTCTATGTTGTGCTGCTCCCATCCCTCAACCCCGTCATCTACAGCCTGAGGAACAAGGCCATGAAGGCAGGATTGGAGAAGCTGGTCACCGGGAAGCTCCTGACGAAGCAGTACATCCTCCTGTTCCTCCACGGATAGAGCAGAGCCCTCTCCATGTTTGTGCATGTCCCAGGCTGCTCTAAGCTGGCCTGTTCTTGTCTCAGGGTTCCTGCAACCTTGGTGCTGATCCTGATCCAACTGGAGTGAAAGACACTGATGGGTTATCACTGAAGGGGGGCCTGGTCTGACACACTGCAGTCCAGGAGAACTGCCAGGGGGGTACTGGGGGTCTGCCCCTCTTCCCATCATGCTCTCTTGTCTTCCGCTTCTTGGATGAAATCATATATCTTGGGTTCAGATATTTTCAAGTTAGTTGTTTAAATGTCTTACTCAACTAAGGCTGTGGACTCTCTGGTGTCACTGATTGAAAGCCAAAGAGGAAACGTGCCCTGGGTGACCTCAAAGTCTCCTGGTAAATGGGCAGGAGGTCTGGACCTCGCTCACACGGAAGGACACTCTTGATGCTGTTGTGTTGTATCTTTGCCTTTGTAGCAATTGTTTCCTGAGTCATTTCTTGTACCTTAAGATGCAAAACAACACCTAGTAAATAAAGTATCTCTCCAGCTGAAGAGCATATGTTAAATACCAATTGAGCAGGAGTCAGGTGTGACCTGGAGTCACGTTCTTCACACACAGGCAGCTTTCCCACCACTATAGGGGGCATGTGCACTGGCAATGCCCCCTGGTCACAACAATACACAATTTTGTGTTGTGGTAAATTAGAAGAATTTCTTTAAAAATTTTTGTGCAAAAGTAATGGCTATATTAAAACAATTCACTTTTCTTAACACTTTGAAAATATATTTATTTTATTCCATTAACCACTGCACCAAGTGACATTGTTAAATATGTGCTCATTAATATCTCTCTTTCATCACTGAACGTTCATATCTTTCCATTTACCTGCAGGGAAAATATGCTTCAAACCAAGCTGAGTTACTCCCAGCTCCTACCTGCCAAGAGAGAGATGGGAGGGGAGAAGGAGGGTGTATGGGGAGAGACAGAAAGAGAGAGAGAGAGAGAGAGAGAGAGAGAGAGAGAGAGAGAGAGAGAGAGAGAGAGAGAGATTATAACTGACCTTCTTCATTTTCTGTCTGATGACTTAAGATAAATAACGATGTGCGGCAACAAAATTCTTCAAGGAAACATCTTCATAAGTGTTCATTGGAGAAGAAGGGAAGGTTGAAGCATGCCTTCTGTTTTACCTTTTATTATCTTAAGAGATCATGTTATCTTTTTGCTTTTATTATCTTATCAACATTCTATTTTTACATAAAACTACCATTTATTGTAGCAGACTTGCTGCTGAGTACCTACGCAAAGGAAATGACATGAGGGTGCAGAAGGAGGTCAGCAGGACCACTGTCCTGCAGTTCCATTCAGGGCATCCTAGAAATGGATGCCAGAGTGTCCACCAAACACTTGAGAAATGGGCAGTCCAAGGAGGTGCGGCCTCCAATTCCAACATCCAGGAAAGTTGAGGAATGAGGATAGAAGATACAAGGCCATCCTGGGAAACCTAGTAAGACCTTGAGTCACAATTAAAAATGCAAAGGTTGGGGGCCTGTTGCACAGCTCAGTGGAGAGTGCACTCAAGTTCAGTCCTCAGTGTCACCAAATGTATGATGAGTGGATGACAGTGCTGGTACATTTATATACAGAATAAAACTGAGCCTCAGAAAGACAAGAATCTGCAGTCTGTGGCAGCATGGGTGAAGCTGGAGGTCATTGTGCTTGGTGAAGTAGCCAGACCCAGAGAAGCGAGCGCTGCCCAGCGCCCTCACACTTGGAATAAAAACAGCTGCTTCACTGAGTGCAGAGCTGCAGGGTGGTCAGCAGAGGATGGAGAGTCGGGTGGGAGGAAGGAGGGTGGCCCAGGGTGGTCAGTGGGTGCAGTTACACAGGAGCAAAGATCTGCCCTGCTACTCTGCAGCGACTATCGATGACAGCGCTGGAGGGTCTATTTCTAAAACCTGGAAGAAAGATTTTGGAAGTTTTCACTATAAACAAATGGCAAATATTTCAGGAATAGATGTGTTCATCCTGATTAAACATTATGCAATATTAAGGAATGCACACATCACATGGTGCCTCAGAATATGTACAATGTCCTTTTAATGTATCAACCAAAGTAAATTTAATTCAACTACACAAAATAGCAGAATATTGTTTACTTTGACTTTGAGTGGTGCTGTAGGCCACTTTTAACCACTATTATCAGTCACTCATATCCTTGGTGCAGAAAGAAAGTTAAACATAGATGGAGAACTTCATCGTCTTTAGATCTGTAGTAGTTCAGTTTAGGTGCGGTTTGGCCATTACTGGATTCATTGTAGGCTTCACATTGCACCTCAGATGTTGGTTCATTATCATATGTACAGCTGCTCATGCTCATCGTGGAATCATATTCAATGCTGCTGAACACAGTGTGTGTTAACACACCCTAGTATCTCTCTGTGTCCGTCTTCAGCACTCGATGCTTTGCTCACTCAGTGTCAAATGGAAGCCAATGAGGACCTGAGGGTCTGTTTTCTTTCCCTCCTGCTGCCTCCTCACTTTGTCTCTCTGGAGATGACACAGGTTGCTCTAAGCCTCGGTGCTCAGGTCAGTTCTGATTCACTGCAGCCTCAGTCCCAGGGTTTGTAGGGATGGCCCCTTCCTGTCTCCATGCACTGTGTCCCTGGGCACCTGGCCACTCACCAAGGGGCAGCACAGACCTCAGGTTACTCAGTCAGCACATCTTACCAGTGTTGTGCATAGGGGTGAGCTAGTGATCTATAGAGTCTGGAAATCGTTTAACCCTAGCAGGTTTTCCAGATGAGACGTACATAAGATCATAGTTTAGGCTTTCAAATTAATAGTTTAGAAAAATCCCATGGAAATCCTATCATTACTTTGAGACATACATTTATTGCATTTTGGAAGCCAACAATAAGTATGCACGGTTGTGAAATTCCCTACGAAGACACACGCTGTATGAATAAAATGTATCAAATGATGATGCATTTTATAGCAAATAAGAGAAACTAAGTAATTTAAGGTATTAAACATAAATTAATATATATTACATTACATCATGTTTCCATTATGCTTATTCAAGACACAGCATTACACTTTAAGCTTCCATGTGGGGGCTGGAGTTGTGGCTCAGCCGTAGAGTGCTCACCTAGCACATGCGAGGCCCTGGGTTTGATCATCAGCACCACATAAAAATAAGTAAATAAAGATATTGTGTCCAAGTAAATTTTTTTTAAAAAAAAAAAAGCTTCCATGTGTTACCCTAGTTAAATTACACAGAACATGTGGATCGTTTAAGTTTGAGTTGTTTAAGTTTAGGATGATAAATTGAATATAAAGCATATACTTTTTATCTTCAATATTTTACAAGGAGAAAACTGTGAGTTACATACAAAATAAACTTTTGATCAATGTAGACTTCAGATCTTTTAAATAATATGAAGAAAGAACTAAAGTTGAGCTCCAGCCTGCTCCCCACTAAAGTTGAGGAAAATATGCTTCCTCCTTACTAACCATTTCCTACACAGTGTCAGCTGCAAGTGGGCACCCATTGGCACCACTAGTGTGGCCCATCCTGGCCAGAGCTGGCCTCATGCTGCATGGTCCAAGACATCTCTTCCTATCTCCTGTTTCTAAATATCTGAAAAATCTCTGCCAAATAACCTATAATAAATTGCATTTATAATACATTGCACATAATACTAATTCCTTCTCAAGCAATCCATTCCATGACACCGTTGTGAAACTTTAAATTTCCTTGCAGCTAAATACTGATTTTGATGTAGACTATAATGTTCATGTGAAGTCCACTCATGAACCTATAGGTACAATAACAAAATCTTGATTTTTAAAAATTTTATGTTGACATTTTTTCTCATATTGCAAATTTCTCTTTTAAGTGACTGAAATTTTATTTTACTTTTTGAAATAATTTTTTAATATTAATGCATGTTATAATTTCCCTACCTACACAATGCCTAGGATGTAAAGATTGCAGCAAATATGTTGATCATATAAATGACAATGAGCATGTGTATCCTGAATTCAAAGGATTCAGAATTTGTTTACCCAGAAAATTTGAAGAAAAGCAGAAGTCCTATCCTCAAACCTGCATCAACCAAGGCCCTTGTAACACACTGACAAGCATGAGGAGCTGCCCCTCCCCAGAGGAAAGTGCACACCCTGATGATGAACAGAATGGGGCACGAGCTTGGCATTGTCCTAGACTTTCTTGGTGTCTGAATCTCCACTAAGCAAATTTCTAAGCAGTGATTTGAGACCGCGCAGGTTGCTTGATTTTATAGGGGTCACCATTTACTCTTGGCCTCTCATTTTACCCAGAGGTCCAAGTGACAAGCTCATGCCACAGTGTTTAGAAACAAGCAAGCCCAGTGTCTCTATAAATCTTATATCAATAATTCAAGTGTCAGGAAGGGGCCCTCAGCAAATGATGTTAGTCACCCCTCAACTGTAATTGACTGGGGACCTACTGCTGTGCAGACACTGCAGCTGAAGCCACTGTTGCACTGAATAGATTTATGCAGATTCTTCTCTGGGTGCTCTGTGTGGTTTTAATTAATGTCTTCCCACATAATCTCCCTGAGCAGAAAATAAAAACTAAAGAAAAATAGGAGCTCCTGGAGCACTCCTGTGAGAAAGCATGGTCCCAGGGAGCAGGGGAAAGTGAGGCCCTGTGCTGGGTGCCCACGCCCCTATAAGTGGTGGTGTCTCTCTACAGGACTGGTCTTCAGCAGGCTGGCTTCCTGTGCACCAGTGATCAGGGCTCTATTTTCACATATAGCCCAGTCATTAACTACATATTCCATTTGACACTTATGTTTATATTTTCAAACAGTGAAATAAATTTGGAAAAATCAAATATTTAAAATGACAGCATTTTATACCCTTAAAGAATTAAAGAATGTGCAATTATATTAAATATTACCTTTGCAAAAATACATGAAAATTAAAGGACTAAAGGAAATTAAGTGGAAAAAAATTATCATGTATAACCAAAGAGTAGAGATAAAAGTTCATAGAAGAAAACTACAAAATTGTTCAGACTAATATTTTTAAAAAGTAAACTATATTTTTACTGGAAAAAATCCATCTGGTGCAACAACAGATGAAAACAGGAGAAAAAGCAACTGAAGATAATGACTGACAGCCAGAAGTATCCCATGTCCTAAGTCCATGGCTCCAGTCCAGTGGTGATAGAGCTTCATCAAATGATTTTCCTTCAAAAATTACAGGTACTAGGTGTGTTGTTGCACATGACAGTATATTGGAAAGCTTTCTTCACACATTAAATGTGACTATAGAATCCTGATATCCCAATGAGACCAGATGACATCCAATATATAAAAGTATACAGGGAAGAAACTCACTTACGAACATCAGTAGAATATTCTACCAAACTTCTAAATAAAGTGGGGGATCCACAATGACTCATATACAGATAAATGACTACACACACACACACACACACACACACACACACACACACACACACAACAGCAAATTGGAGATTAATCTGCAAAAAGAAGAGATAACTGAATATAGAGCCCAATACAATGTGTACCTAGGATTCTAAGACAGTGCCTGTCTTCCACATGCCCAGTTTCCCCAGGACTGGAACAGCAATCTCTCTTCACCCTGAGGATGAGATCACAGGAATTACTAAGGGCAAAGACTGAGAGGGGTACAATCTCAATTGAACTTCCAGCTCCTTTGAACATATATGTATGAATTCCAGAAAAAAAAAAAGACATTTAGATATTGCATCCAGAAGATGTGTTGCAGGAAGTTGTGGGAACAATAGTGAGCAGAATTAAAGCTCAGACTACAATCTCCATATGGGTTTATCTCAGGTTAACATCTTCATATTCACTTGCTTTACCAGCTACACACCACAATGACCATTCTTTATATTCAACAATGCACAAGTAAAACTCTTATGTGGAATTCAAATTTTTTTAAAAATAAAAGATGCTGGGTTTGTCTCGTGCTTATCAAATACCATCTACATTGCTGTTACTTTTTATTCATTTCCATATTATAATTAAACACATATAATGCTCTGTTTCGAATGTCTTTTGAGTATTTCCTTTAAGGTTTTATGTGCTAGAGAAAGGTCCCCAGTTTAACAGTATGGTTGGTGTTTACCCTAAAGCATTAAAGTCAGCATACTGTACTGATAGATGCATACCCATGTTCTTAGTAGCACAATTCATAATAGCCAAACTATGCAAACAATGCAGATGTCTGTCTGTGGATGAATGGATACAGAATATGTGGTAATACACATTTTTTTATTCAGTCATAAAGAAGCATGAAATTATGTCATTTGCAGAAAAATAAATGGAGCTTGAGAAAATTAGATGGAGAAAAATAAGCCAAACGCATAAAGTCCAGAGTCATATATATGATCTCAGATGTGAAAGCTACAAAGGACAAAAATGTGTGTGGGTTGGACCTCAGAAAAATCACAGAGAGACAGTAGAGTATAGGAAAGTGTCCAGTGGAGAGAGGAGGAGAGGGGAAAGTGGAAAAGTGGGGAGTGATGAGGGCATATTATATTGTATGTGCACATGTATGAATAGGAACAATGAGTTTCATTATTTACCACTGTAATGCACCAATAAAAAATATGGAACAAGAACAGTCCTGAGGTGGTGAGGCCTTGAATGACTCCATACGGGAGCAGCACCATCTGAGAGACTAGTGTGGCTCTGATAGGACTAGATCCGTTTCTGTCAGACCAAGTTGTTGTAAAGTGTGACCAATGACTTCCTCCCTGTCCTCATGCCTCCTGGCTCACACAGTGCCCCTTCTTCACATGGCCAGTTCTCTTTTTGATTCTCCATTGTTTTACTATATTCAATGGTGGTACCATGATGTTTGCACTTCCCAGCCATCAAAATGGTCAAATATTCTTCTTTCTTTAGACATTACACAAAATTAGGTATTCTCTTATGGAATACAAACACCAGGAAAACCCTCCTTTAGCCAAAATTATAGGAAGTCAGCAAGATCGTGGGTTAGGCAGTAACAAACCACCAATCCTCATGAAAATATTGAAAATCTATAGATTGGCTAGTCTTTTGAGAACTATAGACATTCTTCAATGACCCATATGAACCCTCTGGATGTCCAATCAACAAAAACTCACATCCAGTTAGTAGGGAAATTTGTAACATCTTTTCATATTCTTTTTTTTTCCTTTTAAATCTTTATCACATTTATACATCATAACATACAAGAGAAAGTAGTCCTATTCTCAATTTCCTCCCTTGGGATGGAGGAAAAAGGACAGAATTTGATGCAGTCTGTCCTATTTGTAGGACATCATAGGAGCTATTTCCGTATCACTTGACTCAGATTTTAAAGAGCAATAGCAGCAAAATTGTTTCCCAATGTTGGAAATTGCCAATTTCTGTGGCAGGCACCATGGGAATGAAAGATCAAAGGAGAGAGACCTGCAGATATGTTGGGGCAAGATATTTTAGGCCAACGAACATAAAAGAGCATTCAGTCACTATGAAAAAGAATAGATAAGAATCACAGGAAAGTGAATACATATAAAAGCATCCATGACCTTGGGAGGATTGTGGGGAGACACATGTACAGGGAAGGGAAGACACAAGCTGAGTAAAGATGCGTCTCAGTGAGCCTTCAGATCAATGATGTTTCTAGCATACATAGAACCAGCTTTAAATGGCAGAATATAGTTGATGTCTTATAAAAAGCCCCCTTGTCAATAAAAGATCATATGACACACAAAGAAACAGGGAAATGTGTCTAGTTAAAGGAACAATACACATCTACAAATACTAAACACACCAACTCCAGATTTACTAGACAATGATTTAATATCCATTGCTTTAAATACATTCAAAAAGCTAAAGAAAAATACTAAGAAAGCAAAAGAGAAAAATTATACCTAGAAAAAGTGAAAGTACCAACAATTATATAGAAATTGTAAAGTAAAGGAAATGGAAAAATTCTGAAGCCACAAGTCAGAAATGAATTGAAAATGTACTTAAATGTTCAATCTCAAACTCACCAAAAGAAGAATCAAGAAACTGGAAGACAGTTAATTTGAAATTATTAAGTCTAACAAAAAGAAAATGAAAAAAAGTAAATATTCTTAGAAACTTACAAGATGATATCAGATTGTAGAGAAAGATTTGTAAAAACATACAAAAACTATACATACTTAAATAAATATATATGTAAATATATCTGCAAATCCAAGACGCTCAATGTACTCCAAGTAAAATAAATCCAAAGAGATGAAGACCAAGCATCATTATTATCAAATGTCTAAAGCAAAGGCAAAAAAATATTAAAAGGCACAAGAGAAAAGCAACTCATGACATAAAACGAATCCTCTAAAATATTACTGGTCAGTCTCTCAGTAGAAACTTTGCATGCTAAAGAACAGTGGTTTGATATATTTAGCATTGGGAAAGAGAAACTAACAGCTGAGAATTTTATATATGGCAAAACTACTCTTTAAAATAAGAGAGAAATAATGATATTCCAGAAACAATAAAAAGTAAGCAAGTTAATTAGCACTATACATGTCCCACAAGAAATGGTTAAATTAAAATAAAAATGGCAATAGACAGTGATATGTAATTTTATAAAAATAAAGTTCTCTGATAAAGGAAAGTATAAAAGCTATTAATATTGTTATTTCAGTTGATTTCTCCACATTTAACTTTTCTTACAGTTTAGAACCAAATGATTTTAGGTTTGTTATTTGGGAGATAACATATTAATATATAATTTGTGACATTGTTAATGCAGTAAGGTGAAATCTAAGAAAGTAGAAATTTTGTGCATGATCAAAATTAAGTTTGTGACTTTTTAAAACAGAGTGTTATGAAGCAAGATAAACTTAGGTTGATAGATATCATTCCCAAGCTAACCAGACACTCACACACTCACAAACAACATGTATTTATATTACTTAATAAAAAGAAGTGAATCAAAATATGTCACTACAAATAATCATCAAACTCAAAGGACATCAATAAAGAAATAAATAAAAATGAAAGAGCTCAAAGACACATAGAAAACAACAAGTGACAAGAAGAAGTCCTTTGTCATTAACATCATTAAATGTAATTGGATTAGGTTTTCCAATCAAAGTACACACATCAGTAAATTGAATTTTTAAATATTTTTGGTCCTGAAGATTGAACACAGGGTCACTTAACCACTGAGCCACATTTCCAGCCCTATTAGAGACAGGGTCTCAACGAGTTACTTAGTGCCTCACTTTTGCTGAAGCTAGTTTTGTTCTTGAAATCCTCCTGTCTCTATCAAACAGCTAGAATTACAGGTGAGTGTTACTGCACTTGGTGAGCAAATTGGATTTTAAAAATCATACAACCTTTTACTGTATCTTAGAGTAGCAACTCAGATTTTAGTAAACACAAAGGCCAAAATAAGAAAGATAAAAAAATGCATTCCATTTAAAAAGCAACTGAAAGATACCAGGGTGCTATAAAAATATCAGAATGCTAATTAATTCAAAGTCAAAAACTTAAAAATACAATGGTCATTACATAATGATAAAAGGTCATGCACATGTGGGGTTAACAATCATGAGCACATATTCACCACACATCAGAGCTTCATAATAATTTGAGAAAAATGGCAGAAAGGAAAGGGAGAGACAGCTCTGAACTCATATTCATATACTTCAAAACCCAACTGAATTTAACTAGAAGCTACAACAGGAAACAGATAGGAATATAGAAAACTAAAACAGCACCACATACCACCTGGACCTAACAGACCTCTCTATAGCACTCCACCCAGTGATAGGGAAGGGATAAACTTGAAATACGCATTGCAACTACATACCAAAGACAGAAGAAAAATTATAAATACAAATGTGTGTAAATTAACATTGTCTCGTGAGAAAACAGGCAGTTAAAGAAGAAATTGCCATCGCTATCAGCAAATTTCTGTATAAAAATGAAAATAAAAGCACAACACACAAAAACTGAAAGGATGCAAGAGACCTATGGGAAAAGGAGATTTGTATTTGAATATACTCAGATTCAAAAAAGAAAGACTTCACAGCAGTCAATTAACTTTACACATTGAAGACATAGAACAAGCAAAACAAATTAGACACAAACTTAGGAAAGAATGGAGTAATAGAGATTGAAAAAAAATAAAGAAAAACTAAATTGAAAATCACAAAGAAAAATCAATGCTCAGCAAAACAGCAAGACTTTTTTTCAACATAAAATGAAAATTAAAGACCTGGGGATGGAGCTCAGAGATAAAGTGCCCGGGTTCAATACTTTAACAAAACTCTTACACAATAAAAGACAGAAAGTATATCCTAACTCATTTTTTGAGACTAGCATGACTTTATGCCAAGCCAAAGGAAAAAATATTAAACACAAAACAGATTTCCCAGGTGAGTATTTTTAAAATCATACTCCTTGGTATTGATCCAAAAGAAGTAAAATCAGCATACTACAGTGAAACAGGCTTATCAATGTTTATAGCAGAGCAATTCACTCTGACCAGTCATGGTCTAGCTCAGAAGCCTGTCAGTAGATGATGGATTAAGAAAATACAGTACAAACACACAATGGGGTTTGACTCAGTCATAAAGAGGAATGAGATCATGGCCCTTTCAGGTAAATGGATGGAACTAGTGAACATCATGCTAAGTGAAGAAGACAGACTCAGAAATCAAGGGTTGAGTGCTTTCCCTCATGTGTGGAAGAGCAGAATTAGGAAAAATTTTAGGAATCCCATCAACAAAGCAGGAAAATCAGTGAAATAGAGGAAAGGGGCTGAGGAAAAGGGAAGAAGAATGGGAAAGGAGAAAAATGGTGGAATGAATTTATCAAATTGTCCTGTCTACATATATGAGTATATCAGTGAATTCTACATTTATGGGTATCTATGAAGATCAATTTAAAGATACATATATAGAAGGAGCATCAGAAGAGGAGAGGAAGAGAAATGAGGGAGGGAGGAAAGGAGGGAAAGAGGAGGCACTGGGGACTGTATTAGAGTAAATTATGTTCCATGCTTGTATGACTATGTCATAATAAACCTCAACATAGGAATAACTAAATTGTACTCATAAAACATTGAAGTATGCTTAATAATATGCTTCATTTTTAAAAAGCACATGGAAAGTGTTACACAGCATAAATAACTGGCACTTATCCCTAAATGCAAGAGTTTCAATGCCCATACACAAACATAATCTATCATGTCACAATACATGCTAGCAGGAACAAGGGAGAAAAAGCACTGATGATCCTCTCCCCTAGTGGAGAAGATCATATGGTTCTTATTTTTAAGTCTATTGATGTGGTGAATAACATTTATTGATTTCCATATATTGAACCAGCCTTGCATCCCAGGGATGAATCCTACTTGATCATGGTGCACAATTTTTTTGATGTGCCTTTGTATCCGATTCGCCAGAATTTTATTGAGGATTTTTGCATCTAGGTTCATTAGAGATATTGGTCTGTAGTTTTCTTTCTTTGAGGTGTCTTTGTCTGGTTTTGGAATCAGGGTGATGTTGGCCTCATAGAATGAATTTGGAAGAGCTCCCTCTTTTTCTATTTCCTGAAGTAACTTGAAAAGTATTGATATTAATTCTTCTTTAAAGGTTTTGTAAAACTCCACTGTATACCCATCCGGTCCTGGGCTTTTCTTGGTTGGTAGTCTTTTGATTGCTTCTTCAATTTCATCCATTGATATTGGTCTGTTCAAATTGTGTGTATCATCCTGACTCAGTCTGGGCAAATCATATGACTTAAGAAATTTATCGATGTCTTCACTATCTTCTATTTTATTGGAATATAGGTTTTCAAAATAATTTCTAATTGTCTTCTGTATTTCTGTAGCATCTGTTGTGATATTGCCTTTTTCATTCCGTATGTTAGTAATTTGAGTCCTCTCTCTTCTTGTCTTTGATAGCATGGCTAAAGGTCTGTCGATCTTATTTATTTTTTCGAAGAACCAACTTTTAGTTTTGTTAATTTTTTTTCATATCACATTTTTTATTGGTTGTTCAAAACCTTACAAAGCTCTTGACATATCATATTTCAAACATTAGTTTCAAGTGAGTTATGAACTCCCATTTTTACCCCAAATACAGATTGCAGAATCACATCGGTTACACATTCACATTTTTACATAATGCCATACTAGTGACTGTTGTATTCTGCTACCTTTCCTATCCCCTACTATCCACCTTCCCCCCCCCCTTCTCTTTCTATCCCATATACTATAATTCATTTCTCTCCTTGTTTTTTCTTCCAATTCCCCTCACAACCTCTTTTAGGTAGTTTTTTATAACAATGAGGGTCTCTTTCCATTTCCATGCAATTTCCCTGTTACTTTTTTCAATAGTTTTTTTTGTTTCAATTTCATTGATTTCCCCTCTGATTTTAATTATTTCTTGCCTTCTGCTACATTTGATGTTGTTTTGCTCTTCCTTTTCTAGGGCTTTGAGATGAAGTGTGAGCTCATTTATTTGTTGGGTTTTTCTTTCTTTGAGGTATGACATCCAGGTGATGAATTTCCCTCTTAAAACTGCTTTCATTGTGTCCCATAGATTCTGATATGTTGTGTCTGTATTTTTATTTATCTCTAAGAATTTTTTTCTTTCCTCATTTATGTCTTCTGTAACCCATTGATCATTCGGTAACATATTGTTCATTTTCCATGTGATGTAGGATTTTTCTTTCCTTCTTTTATCATTGATTTCCAGTTTCATTCCATTATGATCAGATAAAATGCATGGTATTATTTCCACCCCTTTATATTTACTGAGGGTTGCCCTATGGCATAATATATGGTCTGTCTTTGAGAACGATCCATGTGCTGCTCAGAAGAACGTGTATCCACTTGATGATGGTTGATATATTCTATATATGTTAGTTAAGTCTAGGTTATTGATTGTGTTATTGAGTTCTATAGTTTCTTTATTCAGCTTTTGTCTGGAGGATCTGTCCAATGGAGAGAGCGGTGTGTTGAAGTCACCCATAATTATTGTGTTGTGGTCTATTTGATTCTTGAACTTGAGGAGAATTTGTTTTATGAATGTTGCAGCACCATTATTTGGTGCATAAATATTGATAATTGTTGTCTTGTTGGTGAATGGTTTCTTTTAACAGTATATAATGTCCTTCCTTATCCCTTTTGATTAGCTTAGTCTTGAAGTCGATTTTATTCGATATGAGGATAACCACCCGTGCTTGCTTCTGAGGACCGTGTGTGTGGTATATTTTTTTCCCATCCTTTCACCTTCAGCCTGTGTATGTCTTTTCCAATCAGATGTGTCTCCTGGAGGCAGCATATTGTTGGATTTGTTTTTTTTAATCCATGATACAAGCCTATGTCGCTTTATTGGAGAGTTTAAGCCATTAACATTTAGAGTTACTATTGATATATGGTTTGTACTTCCAGCCATGTTTGATTATTTATCCTTTATGTTAAATTTAGTTTCTTACTCCATGATTATCTTTCCCCTCACCCTGTCTCTTTACTGAGGCACTTCTCACTGATGGTTTTGGTTATTGTTTTTCATTTCTTCCTCGTGTAGTGTTTTGCTCAAAATCCTTTGCAATGCTGGTTTTCTGGCTGCAAATTCTTTTAACTTTTGTTTATCATGAAACATTTTTATTTTGTTGTCATACCTGAAGCTTAATTTTGCTGGATACAGAATTTTTGGTTGTCATCCATTGTCTTTCAGTGTTTGAAATACATTGTTCCATGACCTTCTTGTTTTCAGTGTCTGTGATGAAAAATCCGTTGTTAACCTTATTGGTTTACCCCTGAATGTAATGTAAGTTTGCTTTTTTTATGTTATCCCATAACTCTTGGATATTTTTCTCTTGATTTTTTACCAGCCTTTCTGAGTTGGCTAGACTCTTTTCAAGATGATATATTTTGTCTTCATTATCTGACGTTCTGGCTTCTACTTGCTCCACTCTGTTAGTGATACTCTCAATTGAGTTTTTAATTTGGTTTATCGTTTCCTTCATTTCTAGAATTATTGTTTGATTCTTTTTTATAATCTCTATCTCCTGATAAAGATGCTTAACTTCTTCTTTTATCTGTTTATGTAATTCATTCTCAATGTGTTCTTTCGCTGCTTGAATTTGCTGTCTCGTATCCTCTTTGAGGTTCCATTCCATCTGTCTAAGGTATTCCTTGAGTTCTTTATATGACCATTTTTATGATGACTCTAGGTCCTCCTGAATATTTAGGCTGTCCTGCATTGTTTGTACTCCTTTTCTTCCTTGCTTTTTCAAGCTGCTCATGTTACTTCTTGTTCTGTTTGACTGCTGAGTTACTGTTTACTCCTATAAATTTATTTGATGCTTGGGATGAAAGGTATTAGAAGGGAAGGGAAGATGTCACTATGATCAAGTAGGATTCATCCCTGGTATGCAAGGCTTGTTCAATATATGGAAATCAGTAAACGTTATTCACCACATCAATAGACTTAAAGATAAGAACCATACGATCATCTTGATAGATACAGAAAAAGCATTCAACAAAGTACAGCATCACTTTATGTTCAAAACATTAGAAAAACTAGGGATAAGAGGAACTTACCTCCACATTGTAAGAGCTATCTATGCTAACCCTCAGGCTAGCATCATTCTGAACGGAGAAAAATTGAAGGCATTCCCTCTAAAATCTTGAACAAGACGGGGTTGTCCTTTCTCACCACTTCTATTCAATATAGTTCTCAAAATACTGGCCAGAGCAATTAGACATACAAAGGAAATTAAAGGCATAAAGATAGGAAAAGGAGAACTTAAATTAGCAGTACTTGCTGAGGACATGATCCTATACCTAGCAGACCCAAAAGGTTCTACAAAGAAACTTCCAGAGCTAATAAATGAATTCAGCAAAGTGGCAGGATATAAAATCAACATGCATAAATGAAAGACGTTCCTGTATATCAGTGACAAATCCTCTTAAATGGAAATGAGAACAATCACTTCATTCACAATATCCTCAAAAAAAATTAAAATACTTGGGAATTAACCTAACAAAAAAGGTGAAAGACCTACACAAAGAAAACTACAAAACACTGAAGGGAGAAATAGAAGAAGACCTTAGAAGATGGAAAGATATACCTTGTTCATGGATAAGCAGAACTAACATCATTAAAATGGCTATATTACCAAAAGCCCTCTACAGGTTTAATGCAATCCCAATCAAAATCCCAATGGCATTACTCACAGAAATTATATATAAAGCAATCATGAAATTCATCTGGAAAAAAAGACCTAGAATAGCAAAAGCAATTCGAAGCAGGAAGAGTGAAACTGGTGGTATATTGATACCAGATTTTAAACTATACTACAGAGCAATAGTAACAAAAACAGCATGGTATTGGTACCCAAACAGGCAGGTAGACCAATGGTACAGAATTGAGGAGACAGAGACCAATTCAAAAAATTACAACTACCTTATATTAGACAAAGGTGATAAAAGCATACAATGGAGAAAGGATAGCATTTTTAACAAATGGTGTTGGGAAAACTGGAAATCCATATGGAACAAAATGAAACTGAATCCCTTTCTCTCACCATGGAAAAAAGTTATCTCAAAATGATCAAGGAGGTATAGATAAAACCAGAAACTCTGCATCTGATAGAAGAAAAAGTTGGCTCTAATCTCAATTTCATGGAGTCCGGCTCTAAATTCCTTAATAGGACACCTATAGCCCAAGAGTTAAAATCAAGAATCAACAAATGGGACATACTCAAAAGTTTTTTTTCTCAGCAAGAGAAACAATAAGAGAGGTAAATAGGGAGCCTACATTCTAGGAAATAATATTTACCCCTCACACTTCAGATAGAGCTCTAATCTCTAGAGTATACAAAGAACTCAAAAATTAAACAACAAGAAAACAAATAACCCAATCAAAAAATGGGCCAAGGATCCGAACAGACATTTCTCAGAGGAGGATGTACAATCAATCAACAAATACACAAAAAATGCTCATCATCACTAGCAATCAGAGAAATTCAAATTTAAGCAACTCTAAGATACCATCTCACTCCAGTAAGTATAGCAGCCATTGTGAAGTCAAACATTAATAAGTGCTGGTGAGGATATGAGGAAAAGGGTACACTTGTACAATGCTGGTGGGACTGCAAATTGTCGCAGCCAATTTGGAAAGCAGTATAGAGATTCCTTGGAATGCTGGGAATGCAACCACCATTTGACCCGGCTATTCCTCTTCTCAGACTATTCCCTGAAGACCTTAAAAGAGCATATTACAGGGATACAGCTACATCAATATTCATGCAGCACAATTCACAATAGCTAGACTGTGGAACCAATCTCGATGCCCTTCAATAGATTAATGGATAAAAAATGTGGAAATTATACACAATGGAATATTACTTAGCACTAAAAATAATAAATCATGGCATTTGCAGGGAAATGGATGGCATTAGAGCAGACTATGCTGAATGAAGCTAGCCAATCCCTAAAGAGCAAGTGCCAAATGTCTTCTTTGATATAAGGGGGGTGACTCAAAACAGAGCAGGGAGGAAGAGCATGAGAAGAAGATTATCATTAAAGAGAGATGAGAGATGCATGGGAATGGGAGAGAGAAGGGGAATCAAACAGAAGATGGAAGGAGACCCCCATTGTTATGCAAAATTACATATAAGATGTTTTGAGGAAGAGAGAGAGAGAGAGAGAGAGAGAGAAGTGTCATAGAGTGGGTAGAGAGAGGTGATGGGAGGGGAAGGGAGGGGAGGGTGAAATATGAAGGGTAGCAAAATACAATAGACAATAATATGGCTGTATGTATAAATGTGGCTATAAAACCATTGAGATACTGCAATCTGCACAGGTGGAGAAAAAGAATTCATATCCCACTTGAATAAAATGTATGATATGTCAAGATCATTGTAATGTTTTGAGCTACTAATAAAAAATTAAAAAAAGAAAGTGAATGGAGCAAAAAAAGAATCAATAAATGGAATGGATTCAAACTGAAATCTTCTTCTCAGCAAATAAAAGAATAAGTGAGGTAAATAGCCTACAGAATGGTAGCAAAATTTTACTACATGCACATCAGATAGAGCACTAATATCTAGGATATATAAAGAACTCAAAAAACTTAATACCAAAAAGAAACCACAACAAATAACCTATCATTAAATGGGCTAAGGAACTACACAAAAGTAAAAGTCAAAACTACTCTAAGTATCTCACTCCAGTCAGAATGTCAGCTATTATTAAGAAAAACAACAATAAGTGTTGTCGAGGATGTGGGGGAAAAGGCACACTCATACATTGTCAGTGAGACTGCAAATTGGTGCAGCCAATCTGCAGCATGGATATTTCTTGGAAATCCTGGAATGGAACCACAGTTTGACCCAGCAATCCCACTCCTCAGTTTATACCAAAAAAACTTTTAAAAAGCATTCTACGGTGACACAGCCACATCAATGTTTACAGCAGCAAAGTTCACAATAGCTAAATTGTGGAACCAACCTAGATGAGTGGATAAAGAAACTGTGGTATATATACACAATGGAATATTACTCTGCATTAAAAGAGAATAAAATTTGGCATTTACAGCTAAATGGATTGAGTTGGAGAATAATATGCTAAGTGAAATAAGTCAATCCAAAAAAACCAAACGCTGAATGTTTTCTCTGATATGTGCATGTTGACTCATAATGGGGATGCAGGAAGCATAGAAGGAATGGAGGAACTTTAGAAATGACAAAGAGGAAGGAGGCAAAGAGAAGGAGAATAGGAGTAGGAAAGATGGTGGGAGATGTACATTATTACCCTAAGTACATATTTGAAGACACAAATGGTGTGATTCTATTTTGTGAACAACCAGAGACATGAAAAATTGTGCTCTATATATGTACTCTGAAATGAAATGCATTGCTGTTATGTATAATAAACTAGAATAAATAAAGACAAAAAACATTAACCAGAGTGATCAGGCAAGAAAAGGAAATCAAAGGATTACATATAGAAAAAGGAGATGATGATGACATGATCCTATATCCAGAAGACTAAAAAAATTCCACCAAAGACTTCTAGAGCTTATAAATGAGTTCAGCAGAGTAGAAGACTATAAGACCAACACTCAGATATTGATATCAATATATTTCTTGTACTCTAACATTTATTTAGCTTTACAGAAAAGAGGAAAGCCATCCCATTCACGATAACCTAAAATAATATTTGAGAATTAATCTAACCATGGAGGTTATATAACACTTTACAATGAAGGTTATACAACACTTAAGAAAGAAATTGTAAAAGTTCTTAGCAGATGGAAATACATGCAAAGTTCTTGGACAAGCAGACTCAGTATTGTCAAAATGACTGTGCTACCAAAAACAATATACAGATTCAATGCAATCCCCTCAAAGTGCAATGACATTCTTCAGAGTTAGAAAAAAATTCTTTAATTTATTGGGAAAAATGAGAGACCCAGAATAGGCCAATTGATACTGTGCATGAAAAGTGAAGCAGTCAAACCTGATCTGATATTATACCTCAGAACAGGAGTAAAAAATCCAGCATGATATTATATTGGCAACAAAATATAAATTCCAAAGGAAGAGAATAGAAGAGACAGGCAAATTCACATACTTGTACCTATCTAGTCCTTTACAGAGGTGCCAAAAATATATTTTGGAGAAAAGAAAGTCTTTTAAACAAATGTTTCTAGGAAAAATATATAGCTATATGTAGAAAAAATGAAAATAGATCCCCATTTCTCACCCTGTGCATATGGATTGGAGAAATATAAATTAGGCCAGAAACATTACAAATTGTGGAGAAAAACTTGTGGTCAAAACTCAAGCAGGTTCCAGGACTAACTTCCTTTAATAAAATGCCCAAAGTGCAAGAAATAAAACCAGGAATCAATAAATGGGCTATCAGTAAAGCATAAAGCTTCTTCACAACAAAGGAAATAATTAAAAATGAGAAGTGAGTCAACAGAATGAAAAAAACAACTCTTCATTGGCTAACAACAAATAATCAATCAATAAATGAGCAAAAGAACTAAACAGAAACTTGTCAAAAGAAGAAGCTTAATTGACCAAAAAATATATGAAAAAAATTTTTGAATATCTTTTGAAGGCAGAGAAATGCAAGTAAAAGCTACATTAAGAATCCTTCTCACTCCAGTCAGGAGGATATTGAATACATATATTAACAAATGATGGTGAGGTTTGGAAAAAAGGTACACTTGTATATTTTTTTTGGTGAGACTGCCTACTAATACAACCACTCTGAAGAGCAGGAAGGAAATTCCTCAGAAAAACTAAGGATGAAACTACCAAATGACCCAGCTACTCCATTTCTCAGTATTTTTCCAAATGATCTTAAATTGACATACTAATAATGATAGAGGTATTTCAGTGTCTATAGCAGCAAAATTCAAAATAGTAAACTATGGAATTAACCAGGTGCCTGTAAATAGATAAATGGGTTAATATAGATATATACGCATATAGATATAGATAGATAGAGATAACATATATAGATATAGGTAGATATATTAGAGATATAGATAGATTAGATAGATTTGATAGATTTGGTAGATAAATTAGATAGATCGATAGATAGATGGATAGATAGAGTTCTTCTCAGCCACAACCCAGAAAGAAATTATGGCATTTGCTGGTAAATTTGTGGAAATGGAGAATATTAAGCTAAGTGAAGTAAGCCAAACTCATAATCACAAAGGTCAGATGTTTTCTTTCATTTGCAGAAGCTAGAGGAAAATAAAGAAAAGATGGCAGGAATGATAGAATAACATAAAGGTAATGCAAATATTAGTAATGTAGAAGGAGATCTACAGATTGAGAGGATGAGTAATTAGAGGCAATAAAAATGATTTTAAGAAAATTATGTCATTTATTATCTAAATATACCACAGGGAATTTTATATTAATGCAAAAAGGACCAGTGAAATATGAATAGGTGAGTGATAGGAAGTCTAGTGGAGTAGACGAAGGAGAATGGGGAAGAGAGGGAGGGTAGGAGGGAAAAGAGGTGAATTAAAATGAAATCAAATTCCATTTATGCATGAGTTTGTTGCTATGTTGTTGTATAGCAACAAACATGTATAGCTAGACATCTCTAATAAAAATAAAAATGAATTCTAATTGTTATATATTAATTATGATTACTTTGTTTATATGCTTAGTGCACAGTATGCTCATTCTTTTGGTTTGTATGTGCTAAGACTTTTTATAAACTAGACATTTATAAAACCCTGATATTCTTCAATATTAATACCTCCATTTAATTGTAATTGCCAAAACATGAGAGAAAATATGATGCTTTTCTGTAAGTGACTGAATAAACAAACTGTGTGTGTGTAGTACTTGCAGAAAATAAAGAGTCAGATGTTAAAAAAAATCAGTGCTGGGGTTGTGGCTCAGTGGTAGAGTGCTTGCTTAGTATATGTGAGGCACTGGGTTTGATCCTCAACACCACATTAAAAGAAAGTAAAAAAAAAGTTAAAAAATGTTTCTATTAAGAAAATCAGTTGTTTTAATCCTAGGATATAATACTGAACACAATCTCTTGTAAAATAAAAATTATATGCTATGCTGCAATAAGAAATATATTCTTTTGAAAAATATTAGTGACACAGTGCTAAAGAAGAATATGATTTTAAAACATGATTAAAGTTCTTTTGTATGGACCAAGAATAAATACTTTATGTTATTTTGGAAATAAAGACAAGCTAAGTAAAAATTGTTTTTCATTGCATTAATCCATAAAATATTTAAAAATTGTTTTTTTTGAAAATAACTGTAATTTAGGTCCATCAAAATAACACAAACAGTTGGTTAGTCTTAATATATATTTCTAAAGCTTTCTTATGTTTTTAAAATTGTTTTAGAAACACCTTTCATTCTCAAAATGCTCCTGTTTTGTGGTAATTGTATGGTTGTCAGAGTAATAATTGTTTTAGATTTACTCCATTAGTTTTTTTTTTTTTTATTCACCATCAACTCTTGAGAAATGTTTGAAATTCAAATAATAGATGTCTAACACACGTTTGGTGTTGGACCCTCAGAAAATTTTAGGGCTGAGAAAAATTAAAAATAATGTTACCATAATTTCACATTTTATTGTTGAGGGTGTTTATCCTAAATGCCCCAAACCTGAGAGCTACAGGTTTAATCCAAAAATATATGGTTCATCATCAGTACAGATGGATTGGAATTCAGGACCCCACGGGTCAGCTCAGCCTTCTTTTCAGCACACCCACTATGCTGTGCATCAGCTGCTGGCAAAACTCAGGTAGTCCCATAAATTATGGCCAGTTCCAGCTAAAATGAATATGGTTTCTCTTAAGATCTTTTGTTAGTTTTAATTTATAGATTTATGAGGTCACATTATGTTTCTACTAATTTATTTCTTCTTATGAACTTTCTCATGTATTGACCAACAAAGCATAACTGAGCAAAATTAATCAGTGCATAGTTTGAGTTAAAGTTATAAAATTATCACTTGCATCAAGTAAAGGTTATCATTACCAAAGTACCTTCCCTCATGTTCCATTCTATTTAGTATCTCTTTCATCCTGAAGTCACAACTATTCTGACTTCAGTTGATAGATTTATTTTTATGACTTGTCAGCTTTTATTAATGGAGTCATACTGTCTGTACTCTTTTAGTATGGTTTAATTTCCTTGTCAAATGTAGCTGTGAATTCTTTTCAGTGCTATAGTGTATCTGAATATATCACAAGGTCTTTATCCATTTTTCTGTTGATGGACAGCTAACTTATTTCCAGATTATGACTGTTATAAGTAGTGCTACCATGCACACTTGTGCTAAGGGAAAAAAATATAAAAGCTAAAGGTAGCTACTTCTGCTTTGAAACTTCAATATGAGCACAGAAAAAATATTTTCTAAACAGATTTTCCTGCCTCTATGTGAATCTGATGCACCCAGAATGGGATACTTTATGCCTCTTCAACAGTATACTGTGCTGAGACATTTTACATAATTATGTGGGCACGGGTCACAACATTATCCTTTGAAGAAAATGTTTCTCCCAAGTTCTGAATTTGAACCTCAATGAGCTTAACACATTTCTACTATGTTTCTGCATCATTTCACCACTAGAGGGCAAAAATGATTTGGTCAGATCTGAAGTCAAATGATTAATAATGGTGAGGCAGAAACAGAAAGCCAGAGAGTAAAATGGAAGAGCATACAGAGCAAAGTCAACATCCATAAACTTCAACTTTCCTGGGCTCAATATTTTTCCCTTTTTTTCTCTCACTTCCTAAACTTGGGAGAAGTAAGATTACCTTTCTTCCCACCTTAGGCCAAATTATCTATCCTCAAGCAAACACATACCACAGGAATGAAAGAATTCAGACTACAGGCGTGGTTCTAGAAGTTCTAAGAAACAACTATCTCCCCAAGACTAAAAGTGAATTATGACCCTCAAAAGGCACAGCTAGAATGTAGCCTTTAAACCACCTCTTTATTTTTTTTAATTAATTTTATTTTTTTTAAATACATGACGGTGGAATGTATCACAATTCTTATTACACATATAGAGCACAATTTTACATATCTTTGTATAAAGTATGTTCATGCCAATTCATGTCTTTATACATGTACTTTTTTGCATTACAATTCTTATTCCACATATATACCACAATTTTTCATATCTCTGTATTATAAAGTAGGTTGATACCCAATTCGTGTCTTCATATATGTACTTTGGATAATGATGTCCATCACATTCCACCATTCTTGCAAATCCCCTGCTCCTCCTTTACTCTTCCTTCCCTCGTCCCTATCTATAATTCTTCTATTCGTCCCATGTTCCCTCTCCCTACCCCATTATGAGTCAGCCTCCTTATATCAGAGAAAATATTTTTTTTAGGGGGGATTGGCCAACTTCACTTAGCATTATCTCTCCAATCACCAACCATCTACCTGCAAATGCCATGATTTTATTCTCTTTTATTGCTGAGTAAAATTCCATTGTGTATATATGGCACATTTTTTTTATCCATTCATCCACTGAAGGACATCTAGGTTGGCTCCATAGTTTAGCTATTGTGAATTGTACTGCTGTAAACATTGATGTGGCTGTGTCCCTGTAGTGTGATGTTTTAAAATCTTTTGGGTATCAATTGAGGAGAGGGATAGCTGGGTCAAATGGTGTTTTTATTCCCAGATTTCCAAGGAACCTCCAAACTGATTTCCATATTGGCTGCATCAATTTGCAATTCCACCCACAATGTATAAATGTACCTTTCCCCCTACATCCTCGTCAACACTTTTTTTAAAAAAATTTCATAATAGCTGCCATTCTCACTAGAGTGAGATGATATCTTAGAGTAAACCTCCTCTTTATAAGTCTTCTGTTCAACTTGACAGAATTACATACTGAGACAATAATCCCGTGTTTCTACTTTGCTAGCAAAGCAATACACCTCCCCCCTTTTCTCCAGAACTTGTCCTTAGATATGAATTATTAGGAATAAAGTCTGAGCTTTGGGTAACACCATGGTGTTTACTGAAATAAAGTCACTGATGGACAAGGCTATGGGATGTCACAACTCTTTTTTCTCTCCTCCTCTTTTTCTGTCTATGCCCTTTCTCCTCTCATAAACTAAACCAGTTAATAAAATGGAGATGTTTTCCTTCAGGGGGAGAAGAAAATTGTGAAACCAAGATGCATTTATACTGTTTATAATAAATCTCTACTAAAGAAGAATATTTGGCTGACAGTCATGTTCTCCTGCCTAAGTATGACCAAATCCATTAAGAATTAAAAATAAAAACTAAAAAGCAAAGAAGAGTCTAGCAGGAGCAACCCATTTTTCACATCTCATTCTGCCAAATGACAAATTGGAAAGGAGACTCCTGAGGATATCCTGTGTTCCTTATGTCCTTTTGCTGCTTTTAAGAACGAAGAAGCAACTCCATGGTTAGCTAACTTCATGGTTAGCCAAGACCCCCTCATGATTTGTTTTAATCATCCTTGCATCCTTTTAAATACACATCATATCTACAGCACAGCAATTAATGGGTAGCCTAAGTTCTTACCATTTCAAACTAATTTATATATATATATATAAAGTTTAAATAAACAATGGAATAATGGAACTATTTTACCTTTATTTTTATATGGTGCTAAGAATTAAACACAGTGCTTCACGCATGCTAGGCAAGCACTCTAACAGTGATCTCCAACCCCAGCCCTGGGAAATTTTAAATGATGTGTGGCCAGTGAATTTCTTCTTGCCATCAGCCTGAGAGGAAAGTCTACAAAGACCAATTTCATTGACCTGCAACAGGACATATTTCAAATATCCAGCACTTTTTGGCCCAGGAGTCCTTCTGGGTTCTAAGAAGTGTGCCTCAGTTAATTAAATTACTGGCCAAAAAAAAGGTAACTTATTCAATCCCCATTCCAGCAAAAGCAATAGGAAAGTTCAGAAACTTATCTGAAGAAAATACTTTTAAATGGAAGAAAGCAGAAACATCTTCAGAAATGATTGAGACCTATGGTGTTAGAAGGCAGAATTTTTTGGAAGAAAATGTTATTCATGATAAGCTTAAACTAGAGGGGGGAAAGTATCTTTAAAACTTATTTTTCATAAAATTTTATGTTAAAAGATATGAATGACTTTTTTTCCAAGGCACTTGAACTTCTTTTCTGGTGTGAACTCTAATCTACAGACAGGAAATTTCTCAGACTCTTTCAGTTTTGGTATTCTGCTTTATTTGGGTAGCCCTACACATTTCAAAATGTGAAAAAATAGGAATCTTTAACTTACAACACGTACATTCAAGACCATATTCATGTATGTATAATATTTATTCATCCTATTCAATGTCAAATATTTCTAGAAGCTGTTCACAGTTCTTGGACATGTCCACAAGTACCTCTAGAATATGCTGTATTGAAAGAACACAGCATTGCATGTATAATATTCTTTCTCTAATGGCATAATCTGATTCCACTCATGAGGGAATATCATGTGATTCTGAACTAAAGGAAAATCTACAGAGGTACTGAATTATACCATTAAAAAACTTATGTGCCATAAAGATCCCAGAAAGACTAAAGAAATATCCCAGATTAAAGGAGGCGAAAGAAACAGGACGAATAAAGGATTCTGAAATTTTCCAAGACTGAATTTTATTTTGGTTGTAAATAACATTGCTGAAATAATTGGCAAATTCTGAATAATATTTGTAGATTAGATATTTAAAATGAACCATTTTTAAAATTTTGGTCTTTACACTGTATGTAAGGTAACTCCTTGCTTTTAGGAATACAAATATTCAGTAATGAAAAACAGCATGCTTGCAACTTACAAATGGTTCAGAAAAAAGGAACTTTGTTATATACCTATAATTATATTTACTAGAAAGAGAGAAAGAAAAGAGATAAAGAGGAGAAAGAGAAGAGATAAAGAAGAGAAAGAAAAGATCAACATTTTATTAAAGTTGATAAAATGTTAACATTTGGGTTAACATTTCTCTGTACTTCAATATATTAAACTTTTATTAATCTAAAATTGTCAAA
The DNA here is from genome assembly GCF_052094955.1 of Ictidomys tridecemlineatus. Lineage (NCBI taxonomy): Eukaryota > Metazoa > Chordata > Mammalia > Rodentia > Sciuridae > Ictidomys > Ictidomys tridecemlineatus. The sequence goes on from NW_027520948.1 coordinate 546,222, forward strand.
ACACAATATTTCTGAAAAAATATTTTTATAATAATATTAACAAACAACAGTATACTCAATTAAATAAATCATGGATCTGTATAGGTATAAGTAAATGAATAAATTGAAAGTTGGATGAATAATATTTATATAGTCTCCAAGTGCTTCCCCACAAAACTAAATAATTAAAGGGAAAATATGATATAACATAAGATATATCTAGGAGATAAGACCTTTAGTAATTAATGTTATTATCAGCAATGATGGAGAAATTAAAATATAGGTCTTCATCTTGGGATTTAAAGAGAATAATCACAGAATAACTTTTGTGATACTCTTGCCCAAAATATGTAACCTTGTCTCAATCATAAAGAAAAATCCATCTTAGGCACATTCTACAAATATTATTCTTGAAAAGATTCAAGGCCATGAAAGTCAAGGAAAGATTAAGGAATGTTTGAATCTAAAGGTGTCTACAAAATACAATATTAAGTTCATTTCATAGATCTGAATGAAATTATTTTGTTATAAAGGACAACGTGAGCCAAGTAGCAAAACATGAAAAAAAATAGATTTCAGTTGTAGAAGGCATTTGATAGAATGTATTAGTATTTCCTTACAAACAAGAAAAAAAACTTATTTAAATTTTTATGATTTTAGTATAAAGCACTAACTTATAATTTTTTCATGATGAGAAACACATTTGCTTAAGACATTTTGCCTTTTTTCTTTGTTTATTCTTTCTTGAAAAATAATAGTCTAGCTACAACTTCTAGCATAAAGTACATTTTTCCCACGGAATAATGAAAGCATTATGAAGGTTGCATTGCAGTTATGCAGCATGTTCTGATTTTTAGGTAATATTAAAGAAGTCATGAATGATGGCATGACAGCCATTTACCCTTAAATTATTCCGTGGGAAAAATGTACTTTATGCTAGAAGTTGTAGCTAGACTATTATTTTTCAAGAAAGAATAAACAAAGAAAAAAGGCAAAATGTCTTAAGCAAATGTATTTCTCATCATGAAAAATTATGTTAGTGCTTTATACTAAAATCATAAAAATTTAAATAATTTTTTTTCTTGTTTGTAAGGAATATAAGTCTGATGGCACTATAATTGTAATGCATTAAAACATGTGATGTTTAGTTATACCAAGGTAGTAGTATTGACAACATTGGGTAATGTTTAAATGCAACAATTTACATAGTTTGGATACATAGAGCTCAATAAAAACTGTTATGCACTTGCACTTCAAATTTTGTTATAGATGCAAAGAAATAGTCTCATATTTTGAGAATTTTACACATGAATAATACAAACATATTTCCTTCAATAAAGTTTTTAAAATAACATGGCAATAGTTTGAAATATGCAATACTATCTTTCATATCTATTTTTCTTTAAAAATATCGGTGTTATCCTTTTGATGCTTCCACAAATAGATCTTGTCTTGGCTTTTTAGTAAATCTTATGGAAGAAACTCCCATTAGTCTAGATTCAAATTCTGTAGCAAATGGAGAGAAAAATAATTATATTTTTTATCTCAAAGGTTTCATAAGCATCAATCAGTAAACAAAAAGTTGAAAAATTATTATTTTTCATAAAATGAATGTTTTTTTACATTTGTACAAACACAATACAAAGTTACTATGAAATAGTTTGCCCATAGTTTTGTGCAAAATTATCACTGTAAATGAGTAGCAGGGTTTCAGATTTTCCATCCCTCTTCATGAATATAACAATCATGTACTAAGGTACTATGGCAAGCACTGGGATAACAAGATGGAGATGATAAAGGCCACTCCTCAACAATCATAATTTTCAAAACAAAAGTGTTAAAAGCACAGACAAACTAAAATCACACAGAAGTGATGTCAATCACTTCAATATTTCTTTTCAATATGGACAGTGATATTTATTTTAAAATTAATTTAAGGAAAGTTCAAATTATAAGTTCAGTTAAATACAGTTAAGAATACAGTTAAGAAGTAACTGTCTAGTGGATCCAACATGGTGGCGGGTGCGGAGAGATCAAGTCTCTGACCTCTTCAGCTGCACGGGCACAGGGAGTCGTAAACTGTCTAAATGCTGTTTGCTCAGGATCACTAGGAAATGCTGAGCTGACATGGATCTGGGGCAAACAGTCTGGGCCTCTCAGAACACACACCGAGCCTGAATTGGCTTAATTCAAGCTCCTGTTCACCTGCTTCTCACAGACAAACTGCTGTGACTCAGCACTAAATGATCCCACTGGAACAACTGGTAGGCCCTTCTGATCCTACGGAGGTTAATGCCAACGGAGCCTTCATAGGCAGTAGCCACAGGATTGAAACGGGGCTTGGAGAGACAATCAGGACCCACCTGTTGCATTGGTCACCGGCAAAGGGAACGAACTCTTGCTATTTGCATGGGATACCACCATGGCAGAGAACTGACGTCACCAGAATGCGGCGGAGGAGATAACTTCATTGAAACCACTGGCAACAGGTGTGTAATCCCCTAGCCTTCCCTCACACAGCAGGGAAACCTTAAGGGCCCCTCCCAGCTCTCCCGTGAGCTCCATAGCCAGACCAAGGGAATCAGGAGTAGCCTGGGACCCGCGGGGAACTCCCGGCTACCGCTCCCACCAGTGCTGACATCTGAGGTCTCTTGCACCAGCTACCATGGCTGTGGCTACCAGAGGGCAAGCAAAATTCGCTGAAGGTTCTAAGCCCCAAGCTCTACAAACTTAGGGTCTGAGGGAATGGCAAACAGGGAGAGTGTGCCCAGTCATTCATGAAAATAGGGCTCCTGGGAGCAGCAGACCTGGCGTGTAGCCAGTATTGTGTTGAGCATCACCGGTGAGCAGGGCATGGCTTGAAAAAAATTGGGGAAGTGACTAGACCCAAGAGAAGGCCCTAGGCACTCAGGATTAGAAACCGCCCAGTCTGGGAGGAGGAGCTGCTGCACAGTGATTGCTTTCCGCTTATTGAGAGGAGAAGCTTGGCTTGGTGGGCACAGCTCCACCTACTGGAAGAGAAGTTAATCAAACTCTAAGACTGCATTTATTAATTTTTTAAATTTGTTTCTTTTTCATTTTCATTTTTTGGTTGTTTTTAAAATCTTTTAAAAATATTTTTTTTATTATTTTTTAAATTTAAAATTTAATTTTTTTTATTATTTTTTAAATTTTTTTTCTTTTTTTTTCTTTTCTATTTTTTTCTTTTGTCTTTTTATGTCTTTTCAATTTTCTTATTCCCCATTCCTTGAATTCTATCTGCTAACTCTCATTCTCTTTAGTGACTTCTTCCCTTCCCTTCAAATACCTTTCCTCCCAAGCATCAAATAAATTTACAGGAGTAAACAGTAACTCAGCAGTCAAACAGAACAAGAAGTAACATGAGCAGCATGAAAAAGCAAGGAAGAAAAGGAATACAAACAATGCAGGACAGCCTAAATATTCACTGGACCTAGAGACATCAGAAAAATGGTCAAATAAAGAACTCAAGGAATACCTTAGACAGATGGAATGGAACCTTAAAGAGGATATGAGACAGCAAATTCAAACAGTGAAAGAACACATTGAAAATGAATTCCATAAACAGATAAAAGAAGAAATTAAGCATCTTTATCAGGAGATAGAGATTACAAAAAAAAATCAAACAATAATTCTAGAAATGAAGGAAACTATAAACCAAATTAAAAACTCAATTGAGAGTATCACTAACAGAGTGGAGCAAGTAGAAGCCAGAACAATCAATCGACAAGTACATGAAAAAATGCTCACCATCTCTAGCTGTCAGAGAAATGCAAATCCAAACCATCCTAAGATACCATCTCACTACAGTAAAATTGGCAGCCATTATGAAGTCAAACAACAATAAGTGCTGGCAAGGATGTGCGGAAAAGGGTACACTTGTACATTGCTGGTGGGACTGCAAATTGGTGCTGCCAATTTGGAAAGCAGTATGGAGATTCCTGGGAAAGCTGGGAATGGAACTACCATTTGACCCAGCTATAAAAGAGTGTACTATAGGGATACTGCCACATCAATGATCATAACAGCACAATTCACAATAGCTAGACTGTGGAACCAACCTAGACGCCCTTCAATAGATGAATGGATTTAAAAAATGTGGCATTTATACACAATGGAGTATTACTTTGCAATAAAAAATGACAAAATCATGGAATTTTCAGGGAAATGGATGGCATTAGAGCAGATTATGCTAAGTGAAGCTAGCCAATCCTTAAAAAAACAAATGCCTAATGTCTTTTTTGATATAAGGAGAGCAACTAAGAACAGAGCAGGGAGGAAGAGCATGAGGAAAAGATTAACATTGAACAGAGACGAGTGGGGAAAGGGAAATGGAGAGAGAGGGGAAATTGTATGGAAATGGAAAGAGACCCTCAATGTTACACAAAATTACATATAAGAGGTTGTGAGGGGAAAGGGGTGGAACCAAGGGAGAGAATTGATCAACAACAGATGAGGTAGAGAGAGAAGATGGGAGGGGAGTGGAGGGGGGATAGTAGGGGACAGGAAAGGTAGCAGAATACTGCAGTCACTAATATGGCATTATGTAAAAATGTGAATGGGTAACCGGATTCTGCAATTTGTATGGAGAAACACTGAAAAATGGGAGTTCATAACCCACTTGAATCAAATGTATGAAAGATGATATGTCATGAGCTTTGTAATGTTTTGAACCACCAATAAAAAATAAATAAAATAAATAAATTTGAGGTTAAAAAAAGAAAATGAGACCTCCAGTGATTTTTTAAGAAAATATGTGAGATATTTTTTTTAATATAGGTTAACATGACCTTTACTTAACATTCATAACTTAACAACTCAGTATTTCACCAAAACAGAACAAGATTACCAGAAATCAAATCTGAAACCCCATAGAGAAATATAATGTAACTAATCTCAGCAGCTACTTCTCAATGCTTTGACATGAAGCTATACAGTTTTGGTAGGATTCTCTTTGTATAAAATTTTTTTGAGGTAACCAATAATATGCAATCCAAGGGTACATTGGGAAAGAACTTTTTCACAGAGGACAATATGCCATTTGGCACTGCTGTTTCTCCATCAGGAATCTGTTAGTATTACATTACCCTTCTGTAGGCTCTTTTTGATTCTTTGAGGATTACACAAGCCAATTATTTAGTATTTCAATCTTTTCCTAAATGACATGCATTTTTTAAAAAAAAAATCTCATTTGTCCTCATACTTTTCCTGCTGTACCTGAATCCTGCCATCCTCATAGTCTAGAAATGGAGATTCAGTTTCAAATTAATGAATCATAGATGAGTACAACTATCTTTTTACTGGATGAGTCTATATCCTTTTCATGATAGCAATTGAGTTTTGAAGAATAGTCTGATCAAGATATCGTGGATATAACCAATAAATTACATATTTAATCAACCATGGTTTTGCTGCAATTTATCACATTTGTCTCAATTTATGATCATGAGAATTAGATGCTTTTAAATAGTTGAGAGGTCATGAAGATAAATGAAATCTAGACAGCTATTTTTTTATTTAAATCAATTTGACATGAATACAATTAAATCTACCAACTAGAAATATATAACATTTAGTGAAGGAAATATATAATGAAATAGAGCATCTGCATTTCAGTTCGGCTGGGAAATGTGTAATTAAATGTTAATTGCAATTAGGTATAAGCATTTCCATTTATCTATTTTCTCATGGTATTAAAGTATGGCAATAGGAAGATGTGGGGATGGTGTGTATTCCAGTGGTAGATCCTGTGATTACCATGTGCAAAGCTTTGGGGTTTCAATTATCAGCAACAAATATAAATATTGTTTCAACATTATTGAGAATATATTATGAATGTCAGCATATATAGCTACTAAAAACTATAATTCAACCTCTTAAAACTTTATAATTCTTTACTCAAAATGAAGCATCTACTAGGTCCAAGGTTTTCAATATTTTTTCTTTCTTAAATTTTAAAATCAGTTCTATGTAACTCTAAGTCTTCTGTGTTTAATTGGCTTATAACTGTACACATTTATGAGGTAGAGTGTTATTTCAAAATGGGCACACACTGTATAACAATCAAATCAGGGAAATTGGAAGACTTATCACTTCAATGAGGTCTAAGTTATATTTGCTGGAAATCAGTTATGTTTCTGTGTTGAGACAGAAAATGTGTTTATAATATTTGAATTTTTACATTCACCTAGATGCAACATTCAGCCATACACAAATATCACTTTGAGTGCTCCTTCAAAGACAATTCAAATAGTTTACTTGCTTGATACTTACTTCATTTTCTGCTTTCTCTTTTTATAGTGCTATCTTTTTGTGAAAGACTATTTTCATGGATTAACCTCATATTTCTGCTTTCCAGAAACAGTCGGTATGTTTCATTCTCATCTTGCAATCGTCTTATAGTGTCATAAGATTGGTTTTGGTTATGAGTGAATGTATCCATTTGATTTTCAACTTTGTTTTTAATGTCATGAAATTCCTGTTGAAGCTGTGTAATTTCACTTTGGAGTCTACATAGTCTCCTCTCTCTAATAGATTGCTGCTTTCTGATGTGTTCTTTCATTTCCCTTTGTTCATTTTCATATGTATGTCTTTTTTCTTGTTCTGAAACCAAAATCCTTACTCTGAGATGATCACTTTTCTGACCAATTTCATTTTCTAGGTCACTGGTTGTTATTTCCAGCTGTGAAACCTGTTTGGAAGTAAGATCAGGATACCAGTTATGAGATTTGCACACATTAATAAATGATAGAACTAGGGTCAGCACTTAGAATATGTATGTTTATCAATAAACACAGTTCTGGAAATCAGGGTGGGGCCAAAAATAATAGGCAAGTAGTGATTTTTTTAATACCTTTATCTATCTATTTGTTTACTTATGTGGTGCTGAGGAGCAAACCTAGGGCCTCACCTGTGCTAGGTGAGCACTCTATTTCTGAGCCACAACCCCAGCCCCAAGTTGTGAGATTTTATCCAAGCCTTCCACCTCTGCTTCTAGTGCCCATCCACCATTCTGTCCTGTGAATGTATAAACATCAGAGAAGGCTTGTGTTGCAAGATACTAATGGCAAAAAAAAATTAAGTTGCTGCTCAGTATTATTTATTTCTCCTTAATGAAGTTTGAAACATAGTAAGTGGGAAATAGAGAAAATAAACTGACACAGTTTATTCTTATACCAGTAAGTTATCACTGTGTACATATCATGGTATATCATTATTTACCAAAGTGTTCTATATAAAATAGGAGATTACTTGATGCAAAGTATTTCTCTTGTCAAAAGTGAGGAAATGATATCCAAAAACCAGGATCTCTGCTAGCCACATTTTTCCTTCTTACTTAAAAGTGGTATAGTAAAAAGCACATCTTCTCATTAACACACCAAGGGAGAAAAATCACTTCCCCAAACCAGAAGATCTATTGTTAGAATCGAGGTTTTGAGATCCTAGAAAAATCATCAAATCCTGTGAAAAATATTAAAAGTCTTTTCTCTGAAACAGGACACTGTGAAAACCACCACTGGAGTGCTGCAGATGAAGGGAATTGAATAATAACATTACTTAATCCAGTAGGACAAAAATGCCCACACCCTCACTCCCTAAATATGCACCTTATGGTTATACATTTATGTTTTTCATGATGGATACAGTTACTATTCACACACACACACACACACACACACACACACACACACACACACCCTTGAAAACAACAGAGAAAAACAATTGATTTCAGTTTTGGCCATATTTATCACTTTTTGTTTCCAAAGATGTTTTGCTGGAATCTCATCTTGTAAATTCGGGCAAACTGTTCTAAAGAAAGTTACCTATAGGTGTCATTTTGTTCTGATGAGACCTAGAGATTTTTCAGTAGGTTTTGTCCTTATCTGAGTAGGGAGTAGAAAGTCTAAAAGCTTAATTAACAGTGGTAACTTCAAAATAAATAACCATTCAAAAGAAGTAGATTATTAAAGCACATAAATCTTTATCACACATGAATTACTCAAATTTAAACTGCATAAATGACAGAAAAAAAAATGCTCAAAGAGTAAAGATATTTATTAAATACAGGTATAAATGCAATTGTGAAAATTTTTAAACAAAATATTTAACTAGTTTCAAATCTATTTACTCTATACCTTAACATTTAAAAAATCTCTTTATTATCTTAATTTACTTTTTCTTTTAATTTGTCCTTATTTTGTCAAAAAAACAGAGAATCATTTATTCTATTCTCCTCTTTTTTTAAAAAAAAAGTTTATTTTTTTTGTAGTTGTAGATGGAAATAATGCCTTTATTTTTTCTGTTTATTTATTTATTTTTTTGTGGTGCTGAGGATTGAACCCAGTGCCTCACACATGATAGGCAAGCGCTCTGACACTGAGCTATAGCCAAAGCCCCTCCTTTTTTAAAGCACATCTGCAGTAAAATTGATAATCATGTCAGTGATTAAACTCTCTTTCACTCAGGAAACAAATATGGAGCATCTACTAGATACCAAGATTTGCAATAATTAATCTTGCAACAAATGTCATCAATTAATTTTAGGGTGAGATAAAATTTTGTTTTAAACCAAAATAATCGTGTCACACTCCACATACCAATGCTTTGTGAGAATATACACTGCATGTACAATGGAGATCCTGGAAGATAATTTATTCTGTATTGTGGTAGATGTCTGAAGTTTGTGCAAGTACACACTTATGATGATTGTATGTTGGTACAATTGCCAAACAGCATATTTTTCAGATAATATACGCTTCATGAAGTGAAACATGGCTGGATATGGTATGTTAAAGGGATAGTATAAATAAGTTTGTTGAAATAAAATAAAAAATTTAAAATGTACTGAAAGTTCATTTACCTGATTAAATTCATCTGTTGTAATATATAATTCTGTATCAAATTTTCTGACAGATGTTTCAGGTTTCTTTTTAATTTCTTTATTATCTTCATTTGTTATTTCATTTAACTGGTCCCTATTTGGTTCAAGAAACAGAGAATCATTTCTTGTATTCTCTTCCTTTTTAAAGGCACATCTACAGTAAAATATATTTATCTTAAAACTGATTTTTCCTGAGAAAAATAACTTTATTCTACCTTTTATGTTTCTCTTATGGTAGCACTTACCTTGTTAATCATTATGTATTTTGTAAGCAAGTCAAAATCCCCTTTGGAACAAGACTGAGTCTAATATTTAATCCAATAATTGAGAGTATAGGTCTTTTTGACAAAGAAATAAGAAGAAATTTTACTTATAAACCAGAGTTAATTTGAATAAAATAATCAGTAATCACTTTCCATTTCATTTTTAAATAAATGTTAATATTAAAACTGTAGCTGAGGGTCTAGCTCAGTACTAGCATATCTACTTAGTTGAACTAACACCTGGGTTTGATCCTATATAGCAGAAGAAAAACTATAAATGTTTTAAAATGTTTCTGGACAGTGAAAATTCCCATTTTATTATCTTTAGGAGAATTATAAGTAACATAAACTTTCTTGAGAGGAATTTAGAAATCTATCAAATACCTTTTTAAAAAGTACCTATAATCAAATAATTCTACATTGAAAATGTATTCAGAGTAAATTAAACAAATAGAGAGAACTGGTTTTCTAAATTTCATTCCTTGAAACATTGATTGTACTCCAAAAGGCAAAAATATAGATATAAAATCACTGAAATTTTTATTTGTTATATAAATAGATTCCTATTCAGGTGTAGTGGTACATGTCTTTAATCTCAGTAACTAGGGCAGGAGTATCTGAAGATCAATGCCAACTTCAGCAACTTAACAAGGACCTAAGAAACTAGCGTACCATACCTCAAAATTTGAAGTTCTTGTTTCAATGCTACATTTTCCTTTTTAAGCTCTGATGTTACTCTTCTTTCTTTAGTATATTTCTTTTCAAGTTCATAAAGGTCATTTTCCAGTTTTGCATTTTTTTTTAGTAAACACTGTGAGTAGTAACTTTTTTTATGTTTTATTATGTGATGTGAAGAACCTGCATTTAAATGTTTTAATTGGATAACAGAATTTGTATCAGGAAGAAAACAAAATAGAAATAATATGTGAGTAATTTTCATAAGTGAATGACTATATATTTTCACATGCAGTATTCATACACTATACAAATGTAGAGTACCTAAAACATGTGTGTACTATGTTCTATGGGATAAGACCTCTTTTGTTGTTTAGCTTAAAGTCTAGTGGATGTGCTCCACTGTGCCCAATAAATCTTGTCTTCTTTAGGAATCATTTCTGATTATCCAAACAGAATCTTTTGCCTGACAAATATTTCTTTGTGGAGAAAGTGAATGTCACCATGTTGAATGCAAATAAATATCTCAAAGATTCATCCACAAATCCACCTACTCAGTATAAATGTACCAATTCTTAGAAAAAAAATTTTTAAAATAGATAAAAATCAAAAATTCACATTGTTCACTATTTTTTACCTCATAAAAATAAATTTTATGTAACTCCTGTTCATCATTAATGGCTTCCAAAGTGAGTGATAATTTTTACACTTTTATCTGTGACCACCCTGTTCCTTATCTGAAATGTTTTATCTGAAATTGTGACAATATTATTTGCTACTCTAAAGACATAGTGTGCTTCATGCACTTACAGTTGATTTGGACTCTAGTTAATCACAATAAAATTGTTTCTTTACTCAAGCCAACATTAATACTTTATCATTTTTTTCCACTATATCCTTTTAACTTAAACAGTAAATTGTTTATTTAGTTGACAGTCCCTTTTGCTTGTGAAGAGGAGATAATCTTTCCAGTCATCTCTGTGAAAATAGTGTCTATTTATTTCACTCGTTAATTACTTTTGAGTTTCTGGTAAGTGCTAATGTAGATAAATGGTATCAGAGATAATGTCTAGCAATAATGCCTGAGCAGGGATATAAAAACTGACATTATCAGCCAGCTTAAGGGAAAGGATAAGAGCTTGATAAGCAGTAGCAACTGAGGAAGATGACTATTACATGGGATCTGTATTTGTCTAAATATGTAGGGATCCATGAAGAGTAATACCAGAGGAAAGGGTAGAGGGAGGAAAGAGAGAAAGATAATTAGGCAAAAATCATATTATGAAAGATTTATATGTAAATGTAAAATGTTTTGATATTCTTGTTCTAAATAATGATTCATGTCATACTTGCATTGGAAATAGATCACCCAGAATGTGGGCAGGTGAAGATGAGGTGCATAAGAATGAATGGAGAACAATAGTTAGAAGGCATCAGTGCAAAATACAGATGAGACAGGCCTGAACTAAGGGAATGTTTCTGAGCATTTGGGATACAATATTTTCGCTAACTCAGTAAAGAATAAAGTGTTATTAAATTTAAGATGTAAAAGAAAAATTTTGAGTCTCCGTGAAATGAGACTCTGTCCAAAACAAAAACAAAAGGTGTCAAAGAAGATGTAAAATTAAGCACCTGAACTCTTTAAGTTGCTTGTCTTTATCATGTGATTTTTTAAAAAAAATTAACATCTTCCTATTTCAAGTGAAAGAACTTGTGTATTTTCTCTGAACTATTCAAATAAAAAGATTTTACAGGATCATCAACTTTAAAGAGAAGGCTGGCAGCCAGTCTCAATTGTAGAGCAACTCCTCAGCATATTAAAAGGCCTTGTTTCAATTATTCCCTCCATGGAAAACAAAACAAAACAAAACAAAACAAAACAACAACAACAACAACAAAACTGTTACCTAAAGTACAACATATGTGCATTGCAATTACTCAATAGTTTGGATCATGTACTGGAAATAAACTAATAAATTATTTAAAGATATGTCTCTCTTATATTTCCTAAACTGAACCCTACCCTCCTGGCTCAAGTAAATTTGTGCCTCAATCTTTTAGGAAGATGGGAATATAGTTTTGCCCCACTGCCTATCTTTGCCATAAGAATTTTAAAACTATATTATTTTAAAAAGATTACATTCTGATAATTTACCTTTGAGAATCCATAAATGGTGAAGGGATTATATTAAGGAACTTGAGACATAGTAAAATTTGAGAAACAGTTCAAATTTTAAAAATCTTTTTCATATGCACGAATATATCACTTAAAAAACTTGAATACCAATATTGAGGTTGATATTTTTGAGGATAAATTCTCTCATTAAATTTCAGAAAAAAAATAGGAACAGGGAAATTGCCAGCATTTCCAATGGTTTCCAGGTAACTTTACAGAAAAATTGTACTGCAAAATTTACCTGATTTGCATGTCCTTCTTTCTTGCTTCTGTTTTGACTTATATATAAGAGAATCTTTGATTATGATGGCAGGCTTCATGTGCTTAGAGACAAAGACATCATATAAATAGTGTGTATTTAATCCAGTACCCAGTTAATACAATGAAATAATCATAGAAGATCAATTACCTTGCAAGAAGCATGTGTGTTCTGAGATACTGAAAAGGAAAGAAAATATATTCTCAAAAAAAACCCTGAATATAAAGAGAACTACCCTCATAATCTTACACAATGAATATGAACCCGAGTCCCAAAGGTTATGTATCATAAATGTGATTTTAACTTTGGTGTGTCTGCTTGTTTGGGACTTTTTTTGAATACAGCCACATGTCTAAAATATGCTAATCAAAATTGGGAATATAGCTTTTGTAAAACTTGCAATTAATGTTCCAATTTTGAGGTCATATTTGCCATGACCATAAATACATAATCAAAGGGTATATGTACCAATGAAAAGGTACAGAATGCTGGTGAGCACAGTGATCTGTATTCAGAGGAAAATAGAAGGATCTGAAAATTTCAACATGAAAGCTGAAGGGAAAACACAGCTACACATATCTTCCACGAAACTGATCAGAATTACAACTACAGAACCTCTCTTCATTTGCCCTACAATTTAGTAAGTCCAAATTTGTGATGGGATTCTAGGTGAAGGTTTACTTAATTTCTCCTCAGAGAGTTTTTTGAACTAATTAGCTCAGACATATGCTTTTAGAAGAGCAGCTAATACACATGTCCTTGTTTTTCATACCCATGTGGAGCACTAGTGATTTTTTCCCCTGTAGCCTCTGATTTAACCAATGTCATTTTTCTTTTTCCATTCCTGCACAAAGATACATGCCCCACAAAGAAAAAATGTAGGATAAGGCATAAAGAATTGAGATATGGCAATCCAATAAAAGAGATCTAAAAACTGCCAGAATTATCAGACATTAATAAACCTTTGTATTTTAGTCATTGGAATATAACTAAGATGAACAGTTCTGTTAGTCAAAGAATAAAGTTCATGAAAACTATGAGTTACAAATGAATCTGATGTGGTATATCTTGACAGATTATCAAGTTGTTTAAAAAAGGGGTTGGCTGATCAAAAAATTAGGTATCTAACAATGAGAAATTTGCTCAGTAGTAAAGTGAATTAATGGCATGCTCAAGTTTCATTCCAAATCATCAATAAAATAAAAATGGTAAAAATAATGATAATAATTAAGTAAATAGCTGTCTTGAAAACAAACAATGTTTCAGGAATGCTAAAATTCTCATATGAATGACTCAAATGGATGCCACATACATCATGGAAGCTGGTAGGAGTGGAGAAGAGAAGTTTAATTTGAGGTTGATTCACTGAAAGGAGATGAATTGCATTATCCCAGTATTCTCATTGTTTTATCCAAAATTACCTAGGTAATTCTTTGGTTTCTCTCTAATATTGCCTCCCACTAAGCTTTAACCAAGAAACCTCTAGAGCTGGAGATTTGATTATTTCCATTCTTATTTACTTTCCATGTATTATTCCATCATGTTGTCTTGAGAAATTTCCATAATTATGCCTGATATTCATGACATATACTGTTTTTTGTTTCACTGGGGCTACCTCATACATTTTATAGCTTCAAAACGAGGTAATAAGCATGTGACTTATAAATTATTCCTTTTTCTGTCTACTCCATCAGTTCCTGGACTTAAAGAGGCCACTTTTGCATCACATTGTAATCAACAGCTTTGTTTATTCCACCCACAATTGAGTTTATGGTAAGATCTCGAGAAGAAAACAGGTGCCAGGGATGATTTATTTTCTAGAGACAGAAATAATGAGACTTCAAAAGAGAGGTTATATGCCAGAGGCTAGAAATACTGAGCATGAAATGCTGTACATAGAGAAACAGGGTTTAAAAGGGAACATGAATGAATAAATGAATGAATGAATGAATGAATAGAACATGTTTTATGGAGATATAGTGATTTGTAAAAGAAGAATCAGAGGACATTGCAATCAGAGAGGGGGATCAATATACACAGTGAGGAAAAATTTGTATTATGAAAGATTCCTAGGAAAGTTAAGGTGCTTGGACATCCATGATCTAAAGAGGGCTGATAGTCATATGTGCAGTATATACATAAATAACAGGACCATCCTCAGTGCTCTAGCAGGTTAACATGAAAAACCTGTGCACAAATGGAGATACATAATGAGAAGGCCACGGTGCACTGGAAGTTGATGCCAGCGTAAATGGAGGGAATGTTTCTGGAAATACAGAAGATAGAACAAATTCAGTGAACTGTGTAGAATGAAGACTAATTACAGAAACAAAGAAAGAAGCTGGGCCACAGGAATGTGTGATTCTGCTCCTGACTATAACTCAAGGATTCAAATAACGTGTGTAGTAAATGAAGCTACTGTGAATGTTGCTTTCCTTTATCAAGTAGTTTCTTCATAGCACTATCTTTCTATGTTGAGGAAAATTCTTTAAGAAGAAGATGGGCAGTTTTCTGAAGCTTGGATACACAAAACACACCAGAGAAACAGAGAGGTCTGTGGGAAAGGATCCCTGGGAGATCAAATGCTTAGCATGCAAAAGGATCTCATTAGTGCCCACTGAGAATAACATAAACAAAAAATCCATGTCATAAAAATATGAGCAAGTGCTACTTTGGTATGTGGAAGTACATTTTTGATTTACAACTTTTAGCCAAAATTTCTGTAAAGAAGGTTCTCCAGCAATAATGGATTTATTTTACAGGAAAGGAGTAAAATAAATTACATATAATCATACATTGCATGCTTTCATGCTATAAACTGACCATATCAGTGGTGAAGGGAACAAACAAAAGTATAGCATAAAAGAAAACACTAGTTCTTGGAATTAGTCCATAAACATGGTGTCATAGTAGAGTTGACTTTCTCTTGTCAATGAGTTTCTCCTGTGTCACAGATTGGCACTGATCACCTGGGTTCAAGCAAAAACCATATCTTCATTCTCTCAGGCTTCTCAGTTCTACCTCTGCCCCTTTAAGCTCTTTTTAAATTTAGAGAGGAAAGAAAATAAGCCTCAAATTCCAACTAACCACTGTAATGACTCTATTCTGGGACACATAATTTTAGCACTTTTAAATATATTTTCTTCATAAATTTACAAAAGTATTTTGAAAAATGGATGCAAGCATCAACATCCACATGTTGTGGCAATCCTCCCAACACATTGTGGAATATCTATATATATCATGTGTGATTAGTTTGTTATCCTTTCAAAACTTTCAATATATGTTTTCTAGAGAAGTTGTACCACAAAAGTTACCTAATTTGAAGTTCCATGTTTCCATCGTCAATTTTGCTCTTATTGGAAGAGAATCTTCTATTTTGTTCATGTGCTTGATGTGCATGGAGAAAAGATATGATATATATATATTTTAGATTTGATCCCATCCAGCATACATTTAATAATGTAACATAAATATAGAAGATAAATTTTACCTTGAAGTATTCACATAAACCACGATGAACTGAAAAGAGATTGAGATATATGCTCAAATAAGTCTGAATATGCAAAGGGGAAGGAAGGGAGGATATGTGGAGGCAGGAAAGATGGTAGAATAGATGGACATCATTACCCTAGGTACTGTATATATGGTGTGACACTACACTGTGTATAACCATAGAAATGTGAAGTTGTGCTGCAATTGCATAGAATGCATCAAAATGTATTCTGCTGTCATGTTATATACCTAATTAAAATTAATTAATTTCAAAAAATCTTAATATAACAAAACTATTCTCATTTCACACTAAATGAATATGAACCCTAGTCCTGGTAGTTAGCATTGGTGAAGACTACTTTAGCTTTAGGAATCCTCTTTCATTTGGGGGCTTTATGTTGAGCAATGACAGAAGACTCAAATTTACTAAATCAGAATCAGGAATATAAGTTTCAGAAAATTTGTGGTTAAGTTTCCAGGGGTAAAATCACTTTTGCAATACCCTTAATAGAATGCTGGAGATGCAGTATGCTGGAGGGCATAGTGATCTGTTTTCAGAAGAGGAAAAAAAGATCCTGAGAAGTGCAATAAGGAAACTGAGTTTAAAATGTGACAGGACATATCTCCAGTGAATCCTATCAGAATCATGTAATACATTTTATTATAAGTATGCTTCCTGTCCTCTCATTTGCCTCATAATTATCAAATCCAATGTTGATATGAGTTTTTGGGGGGGAAGGTATAATTGTATGCACATCAGAGAGAGTTTTCTGAACTAATTAGCCCAGATATGTGTGTTTAGAATAAAAGGTAATACACATATTGCACATATTAATGTGAAAACTGGTATACCTTCTTTTCCCAGAATCCCTTGTTTAATCAATAATTACTTTCTTTTTTTGCCCTCTTTTGGGAAGACAGTGGTTCCTCATTCATGAAAAAAAAATATACAGTAAAGCTAAAGTGTTCAGACTAGACAATACGAGGCACTTTTCCAAAAAGAAAAGTATTCTGAAAGTTTGTAGAATTATTAGATATCAATAGACTAGTGTGTTTCAAAGAAATTGGTTGAGGGCTGGGATTGTGGCTCAGTGGTAGAGCACTTGCCTAGCATGGGCAGGACCCAGGTTCAATCCTCAGCACCACATAAAAATAAAGGCATTGTGTTGTGTCCATCTAGTTAAAAAAAAAAAGATTCTCTCTCTCTCTCTCTCTCTCTCTCTCTCTCTCTCTCTCTCTCTCTCTCTCTCTCTCTCCCTCTCTCTCTCTCTCTCTCAAAGAAATTGGTTGATACACAAAGAGTACTATATTGGTGTTTGAGGAGCAAACTTCATAAAAGATTTCTGATTAAAAAATGAGTCTGGTGTGGCTTATCTTGACAGCTTTTCAAGTAATTGCACGAAAGTCCCAGATGAGCACAACAGTTGCTTTTTAGAGTTCAGAATATATCTCAGCAATATCGTGCATTCCTGGAATGTCCAGGGACATGGTTTCTCATAAATCACCAATAAAATTATGAAATCAAGAATATTAAGGATGATAATAAGAATAACAAGTATGGAAATGTTAGTGTCCTTTAAAGCAATGAATGCTTCAAAACTGCAACTCGGCTCATCTGAATGACACATATGGATTCTTTACACACCATGATGCCACTGGATACAGATGGGAGAAATGGGTAGCTGCAGGTTACTCAGATTCTTCCAGTTGTAACTTATTCTTATCATCACTGCTTGGGATTTTGAGTTGAAACAGACAAACTGAAAAGAACTGATGGGAATTCTCTTACATTCTTCATACTTCCTTGCTAAATTCTATGTTACCTTCAACACATTCCCATCCCTTTAGCTTTTCCAAAGAAATCCACAGAAGTGGGAGCTTGTCTCCTTACATTTTACATTTTATGTGTGGCTCTTTGCCATGCCTTGTGGCCTGTCAATGTTACAGATTTATCTTAGAAATATCTACTCTTCACCTTAGTCTTTGGGTCCCTCCCACATCTGAAGAGACATGCTGAGAATGAAAAGCAAGATTTGTGCTTGCACTTGATCTTGGTTGTGTCTTGAAATGTAGGAACTGAGAGTGTTTCTTGCACAGTTCCCAAAAGGATATCCAATGCACAGCTCCAATTCATTTTTTCTACAGATCAGGATCATTTGAATCACCTTAGACTATAATGAACATATAGAAGCTACGACCTGCTGAGTCAGAACAAGATTTTGAACATGGTCGCCAAGAGATGATTCCTAACAGTTGCAGAGTGTCAGTGTGAAATTTGTCCTCTTCTAATTCCTCTAGGTTAATTTAAATGTAGCTCTGGATTCTTCCCTCAAAATAAAGTTTACAAGAATCTTTAAACTTTCCAAAGTTAATCTTAGATACCTGTGGATTTGGAAAGTGCTTAATAATAATTACTAGTCCTTTCAACTAATCCATTTGCTGTTTATGTCCTGAAACTTTTTCCTAATGAGTAGCAACATGTTGCATGTCATTAACTTGTACACCTGCCTAATCATTTAGGGTAAGTGAACTTATCTCTGTGGGAATAGGTCTTCACTGCTCAATTCATTCCCAACTGTAAGTCAGGAAGGGTGGAAAAGTTATACCCTCTCCATCATTCAACTTTGGAACAGGAAACTCACAAATTCTTCTCACACTTTAAGAACCCTGTTCTTTTCCCTTCTTACATGTTGTTGGAATTTCCTACGCTCTCCTGAATACCACTGGTTCTTTTTTGTTTTTATTCTTTTTGACAATGTGTACTCACTACCTTCATCAGTCTTCATTCCCCCTTTTTAATGTCATTTTTCTTATTTAAATTTACCTGTGATAAAAGCATGTCTCAACTGCAACTCACAGTTCAGTACCTTTAGCTATCCACCCAATTTAACCTGTGGCTGAAACCTAATGAGATACTCTACTTCTTACCTTTTTTTTTCTTAATCTTTACTACTTATTTGATAGGCACATGTCTTGCACAATTAGTATATACCAGTGCTCATATTTCTTGGCCATTTTTCTTTCCAATGTACTTTGTATCCTATGTGGTTCTTACCTTGTCCAAGTTCACTTATTCCCTTTTTTGCGCTTGCATTGATCTCAACAGATTCAGAAGCAGCATACATCTCCTGATGTTGCTCATAATCACTCTGGTAATGATAAAAATGAGTTACATATAGATATTATCATCACTCTTTGCACATCCCCATATTTACAGTTGTGCAATCTTTGGAGTTGGAGATTAGACCACTACATTTAGTGAAATAATATTTACTTATAATATTTACTCGATCTTATGCACTCCAGATGAAGCTGAGCTCTTATCTTCATCTAGCTACCCATGGGGCAAAACCAGGAAAAAATGAAAGAGGAAATGTGTTCTCTGACAACAAGCACTGATATACATATATTCAAAGCATCTCACATCAGTGCTTAACTAGCAACTTGTGTATTCCTCCAACAAAACTCTTTTGAGACTGGAACTTGATGTTGTATAGATTTGACATTTTAAATATAGGAGTGTTAAATTTTTTAATTTATTTATTTTTTGCTTGTGGTTAGACAGGATTCATTTATTTGATTGATTTATTTTTATGTGATTCTGAATCAAACCCAGGTTTTTTTGCCTCACACATGTGAGGCAAACACTCATCCCTGAGCCACAACCTTAGCCTGGGAGAGTTAAATATTTAATGTTAAAATATGATATTTGATGTGATAGAAATTTTAAATGTGTCACATCAAGTAGGAAGAAAATACTCTTGGAATTGTTTGATTCACCAGAGTCTTCTAAAAATTAATATATTTCAGCAAAGTATTTACTTCATCAAAATTTGAGTTTCAAGAAAGAGAAATTTGGAACAAAAATGTGTCCACAATTAATGTGGACAAAGAAAAACACTGCATTTGGGTAGAGTATGCAAACATCTTTACTGAAGAAAGTCTTGGAATTCCATGGAAGGAAGGCTCTATTTAATGATGAGTATTTTCAGAGATTGGAGCCAGAAAAACTGGTGTATGGCTACATAATGAATAAGT
The DNA here is from genome assembly GCF_052094955.1 of Ictidomys tridecemlineatus. Taxonomy (NCBI): domain Eukaryota; kingdom Metazoa; phylum Chordata; class Mammalia; order Rodentia; family Sciuridae; genus Ictidomys; species Ictidomys tridecemlineatus. The sequence continues at coordinate 566,006 of NW_027520948.1, forward strand.
CAGGCTGTTTGGAAATGCTAGAAAGCCATAACAAGAACCAATGACCAGATGAAGCACAGAATCCATGGCTTTTAAAAAAAGAAATGCATTCATTGAAGGAATAAACTGCAGCATTTCCAGGAAAAACTAGCAGAGTGCAAGTAATAAATCTCTCCTCTCAAAGGCTGAGGAGAATCTCACTAACACAAGTAAAAATGAGAAAATCAAGATATACACAGTTCTTAAATCATGAATTACAAAATGCCCACTAGAAGTCAAGAAAATATCATTCAAAACTGCATTGGCATTTCATATGCCCCCAGTCAGAATGACATATTTCAAGTATTCATATAATAAGTGCAGTGCAGGATGTGGCAGGAAAACTAATCCTAGACTGCCAGCCTGAAAATTAAGACCTCCACACTGCAAAGCATTATGGAGATTCCTTTAGATTCTAGGAATATGTTCCAGCTTTCCCACTCCTTCCAATAAACCTCAATGTATGAATCAGAATGCACATGTGATATATGAACTTCAATATTTTATAGTTCAAGTCACATTTATAGAATTATGGAAATAGCTGATATCCATCAACAAAAGAATGGATTAAAGAAAACACATGAAATATTCAGCACTGATTTTCAGCAAATTAGTTATTCTTGATAAACCATTATGGCAAAATGATTTCACATATTATGTATTAAAATACTGCCTTAAATGTCTTTCAAACATATAAAAGTTAGAGCAGCAATGTCTTATTAATTGTGTAAAAATTATTTTAGAGAGAAAATAAGAAACTAATAGAGATTCCTTTAAACACAAAACAACATTTTCAGCAGAGGAGAGACTTGGATTTTTGCATGGATATCAAGCAAATTTCAAAATACTGCCCAAAATCCTGGGCAGAGTTAGACTGTGAGTGCAGGATCCTTTTATCCCTGGTTACCTCACAGAGGCTTTTTTCCTGGGATAACTGAAACAACATACATTCCTATTTCAACTTCTAAGATCAGATCAAACCATGGTACAAAACAATGGTTGAGAGGCACCCCAAAAAATAATTAGGGTGGGTTCTAATCTGAGACCAGAATCCAAGACCAGATCTGCTGAGAGGCTTCAGTAGCTGGATCTTGGACCCGTGGTCTGCCAAAGATTAAAAAGTCATGGTACTTTCATTGAAATATGCTGTTTGAAGGTCTCTGATAGCAAGTGCCAGGGCAGTGGCTGGTAGGAAACTGGAAGCATGCAGAAAACACACATGACGATCCACACCAGGGATGGTAAACAAACTCAGCTGAGAGGCATTTAGAAATTTGTTGGCTTTTCCAACACACTGGTTTTTGTAGACACCCTTCTGGTGATTACAATGAAATTCTCAGAGTAAACACCCTGGAGAAGAATTTCACTGTATAGTAACTCTGTTTGCTGGATCACAAACCATTGCAGATATTGCAACTCCTGAATGCATAGCCAACACTCCTTGCAGAAAGATGAAAATTTACTCTGATCCATTGATTTCAGGATAGTGATAATCAGGAATTGGATGGAAACTCTCATCAGGAATACATTTGTTTTGCCTATTGGACAGTTATTTGAGTAGAGGTCCATTGAATACTACCTCTTTAAATGGTTGGTGAGAACAATGACAGTGAAGGAGACTATTTGAGAAATCAAGTGATGGAAGAATCTAGCAGTGCTGGGAATTGTTAGGTACAATGGCATTTTCCTACAGTTCCCAGAAGAAATTGCAGATTCTCCAAGCAGGTCATGACTGCCATGCTCCAATAGCTTGTAAGAAAACCCCTCAGATATATGGACTCTTGCCCACCTTTACATCACTGATTATAGGAGCCCATCTTTAGAGTCTGCATTGCTCACTAGAATGTTTGTCAGTAAGTATCCATGTTAGATGGGCCCACATCCCTGTGTACATAAACAAGTACTAAGGGTGAGATTTTCTCCAAATTGTGAATTTCTCTCATTTCTCTGGGTGAGGTTGGGGCCATTGAGTATCTGAGGTCAGCTTATTCATGGCAATAGCAGGTTAGGATATTTGCAGCTAAAGCAAACAAAGAAAGAGGGTTTCTAAAATTAGAAGTCCTGCACAGAAATATCTCCTAACATTAGTATAAGGGAAATCTTAAGCTTTTTAAATTGGTGTTCTTGATGTGTTTTTATCTGTTATTGGAATGGGGTTTTCACATTATTTCATTTTTCACCTTCAATCTTTTTTTTTGAGAATTTCATCGCATTACTCTGTTTGTGTGTGTGTGTGTTTGTGGATTTGTGTGTTCACTATGAAGTGACCAGTTTACCTCTCATTTTAAATTTTTTCTTTCCAATTTGAGTTCATTTTCCCTCATCTCCTCTTTGGCCTTCTTTATTCCCACCTCTTTTCTTCTATTTTAAAACAAGCCCTAATAATTATATTAAAACCAAGGCCTCTTTTGATTTTCCAGGTAAACATTGATACTTCCTTTTTCATCTCTTCTTTTTGTAGTGTTATATTCTATTACAGGTGACAAGTGTTTTGCTATAAACCGTGATCATTTGTGTAGTTCATTCTGTGACCTCAGAGAAATATTGGTGAGTGAAATTGGCATGTGCAACATGCTGGTTTTCACTCTGGTACTCAGATATAAACCATACCCAGGACACAACCAAAGACAAATCTGTACACTACAAGGACCCTTGTGTAATAGTGGAAGAGAACCCATGCAAATGCATGCAAATCCTTTACATACTTTGATCAAATCCTTTACATATGATCTTTAACACAGATCATATGAGATCAGGAGGCATATTCTCATATTATCTATGTTAGATCATATGAGATCTAAATTTCATAATTTAGATTATTTCATAATTTATATCTTCAAAATTTCATAATTTCCCCAAAATGATATCCAAAATCTTTAGTCTAACCTCACATAAAGAGGTAAGGTAAATATGTTTCATAATTTTATTGATTTCTTACAGATAATGGATCAGAAATATATATTATTTGTACATTAGCAGAAAAGTACCCATCCTGGAGTGTTTTGATACAACATGAAATTTTGTGCCTGATTTGAGCCTGCTCCCTCCCTCCATGGAGATGCTGAAATCCATGGAGAATAACATCTTTAACTTTGGCACAGATGACAGGTAATGTGAAATTAAATGTTGAACCCTTGGGAATGAAGTTGTTTTTACATGAATGGGTTCAGTGGTTATCGCATTTATGTATGTTCATGATTTCAGCTGCTTATTTCTAAGTCTCTGACTTATTGCTTCCAATTTATGGATGTCACACAGAGGAAAACACAAACATTCTCAAAAATATAGGCACAATGCTAACACAAAGCATATGAGTAATCCACTTTGATCTCTAAAGTTAATTTTTATTATTATATATTAATTAATATAACATTTCATGTCTTAACATCTTTATACTTAAATATTAAATTATGATGTTTGAATTCCCAAAGAATGTTCTATGAGTTCAATTCACTTGGCCTAATTGACCTTCTATAAAGAAGAAAAATAAAAGTAATTGGGAATTAGACATGTGCATACCTGTAGCTGACTGTATTTAGTGTCTTCAAGACTCTGATGCTCTTCTCGTGACCACTTGCTTAAATGGGACTCTGTTGACAAATGTACAGATTTACTTAAACTACTTCAAAATAATGTGAATGTCAATTAATCCAAGTAAAAATGAACAGTAGTAATAATCCTATAATTTTACTTTCCTCAAGTACCATTTCAATCAAGCTAAATTTAAGGTGAATATATCTTATTTTTGGAATGTTTATTGCTGTTTTCATGTGGGGCTGAGTATTTTATACAGGGACATGTATGTCTTTAGTAGAACTATAGTGTTCATATCAAATTCCCTGTCTTAATATTTAGAGAAAGGGCATCTGTAAATACTAATGTTGGCTTGAAACCCGACAGGGATTTATCATCAGCCTTTCAAGTACCTGCAATTACATATGTATCCCTCAGAATCCAGTAAATACTGACATCAATTAGTAGTAATTTTAGTGATCAATGCATCAGAACACCTACAATTGGGGTGTCACCATATACAATGCTAAAATAATTTTCAGGTTATCTATTTTAGGTGAAACTGAATTTTACAGAAAAAGATTTATATTTCTATGGAAAAGGGAGGCATCAGAGTTTTTACTGTTTCTTCTTTCAAATATCATAGAAAAAATCCATTGTTCATCATTTGTCATGTCCCCCCAAACTGATTATATTTACACATTGATCAGCAAATTCCATGTTGTTTTTTAATTTACTTTCCTTTTTTTTTTTTTGGTTGTTGCTGTTGTTCATTCTTTACATTAGGAATCACTCTGCCTTGAGAAATATCCATGATTATGCCTATTTTCATGACATAAACTGTCCCCCTGCACAATAGGGCTACTTCATTTCTGAAATGTAAATTAAACATGTGACCTGTAAAGTCCTGTTTTTCCTATCTAGTCTATCAGTTCTTGGACTTGAGGGGACTACTTTTACATCAAGTTGTAGTCAACAGTATTTTTTGTTTATTCCACCTACACTTGTGTTTGTGGTAAGATCTTGAGGAGAAAAATAGAAAATATATATTATTTGTACATTAGTAGAAAATTACCCATGATTTCTTTTCTGGAGATGGAGATGAGTGGAGACATCAAAAGTGAGGTTATGTCCAGAGGGTGGAAATGCTGAGCATGAAAGGCTGTACATTGAGAAATAAGGCTTAAAAGGGAATATGTTTTTATGGAGATATAGTGATTTGTAAGAGGAATTTCAGAGGACATTGCAGGCAGAGAGACGGATCAATATACACAGTGAGGAAAAATTTGTACTATGAAAGATTCCTAGGGAAGTTAATGTGCTTGGACATTCGTGATCTAAAGAGGGCTGATAGTCATATGTGCAGTATATACATAAATAACAGGACCATCCTCAGTGCTCTAGCAGGTTAATATGAAGTACTTGTGCACAAATGGAGATACATAATGAGAAGGCCACAGTGCACTGGAAGTTAATGCCAGCGTGAATGGAGGGAATGTTTCTGGAAATACAGAGGATAGAACAAATTCAGTGAACTGTGTAGAATGAAGACTAATTACAGAAACAAAGAAAGAAGCTGGGCCACAGGAATGTGTGATTCTGCTCCTGACTATAACTCCAGGATTCAAATAATATGTGTAGTAAATGCAGCTACTGTGAATGTTGCTTTCCTTTATCATATAGTTTCTTCATGGCAATATCTTCTATGTTGAGGAAACTACTTTAAGAAGAGGGTGGGCAATTTTGTGAACCTTGGAAATACAATTGTTTAATCCATTTTATTATAAGTATGCTTCCCATCAGTGAATCAGAGTCATCTATGGGAGAGTTTCAGTGGGATATGAAATGCTTAGCATGCAAAAGGATCCTAATTCAGTGCTCAGCAGTGAGAGTAACATGAACAAACCAACAATGCCATAGAAATAGAAGCAAATGGGTCTCTGATATGTGCAAGTGTATTTTTGATTTGCAACTACAGGTGAACACTTGGAAAATAATGGTCTCCAGCAGATAATGGATTCATTTTTCAAGAAAGGAGTAAAATAAATTACATATGGTCATACATTGTATAATTTCTTGATACAGACTGACTACATCAGTGGTGAACAGCAATAACAAAAGTACAACATAAAACAAACCAAAGGTTTAATGGAAGTTGTCCATATGCAAGGTATCATTGTAGAGTTGACATTCTCTTGTAGATGATTTTTTTCTATTTCACAACTGGGTTGACCTCCTGGGTTCAATCCCATATCATATCCTCATTCTCCAAGGTTTCTCAACTCTATCTACTACTGCCCCCACATAAGCGCTTTGTAAAATTAGAGTGAAAGAAAATCAGCCTCATAATTCAACTAACCACTGTAATGAATAAAATGTGGGAAACTTATTTTAGAGACATCCATGATATAAGCTCTTTTAAAATATAATTTTCTCATGATTTTAAATAAATATTTTGAAAAGGGATGCAAGCATCAACATTCACATATTGTTGCAAATCGTCCTGACTCACTGTGGGAAAACAACATATAATATGTGTGACTAGTTTCTATCATTTCAAATATATGTTTTCCAGAGAAGTTGTGCCACAAAAGTTACCTGTTTTGACTTTCCGTGTTACTGTCTTCAATTTTTGTCTTCGGGGAAGACAATCCTTGTTCAAAGGCTTGATGTGCTTGGAGAGAAGATATTATATAAACATTTTACATTTCATCCCATCAAGCATGCACCTAATAAGGTAACTTAAACATAGAAGATGAATTACCTTGAAAGAAGCACATGAATCCCGACATTCTGAAAAGAGATTGAGATGTATGCTCAACAAAATCTGAATATGACAAAACTACAATCATGGTTCTACTAAATGAATATGGGACTCTAGTTCTGCTAGTTAGCATTGGTGAAGACTATTTTAGCTTTAAGTATCTTCTTTCATTTGGGGGCTTTATGTTGAGTATGAAATCAGCATCAGGAATATAGGATTAGAAAAAATTTTCAGTTGAGTTTTCCAACAGTAAAGTAATTTTTGCAATGATCCTTAACAGAAACACATTAGCTTATATATCAATGTCAAGATGCAGAATGCTGGAGAGCACAGTGATCTATTTTCAGAAGTTCAATGTCGAAGCTCAATTAAAAATAAGGCAGCAAATATCTTGAGTAAATCCTATCAGAATTATTTAACCCATTTTATTATAAGTATGATTTCTGACCCTCATTTGCCTTATAATTAATATATCCAAAGTTGTGATAAGATTCTAGGAGAAGGTATACTTGTTTGCTCATCAGAGATAGTTCTCTGAGTCAATTAGCTGAGATACATGTGTTCAGAGTAACAGCTAAAGGTCTTTGCTCATACTTATATAAAAATCTGGTTTACTTCTTTTCCTGGAAACTCTGGTTTAATCAATATCAATATAATTTGTAATTTTTTTACTCTTGTACAAAGATAGTGGTCCCACAGCTATGAAACAAATGTATGGTAAAGCATAAAGAGCTCAGACAAGGCAATCCAAAAGTAAAAGTGTTCTGAATATTTGAAGAATTATCACTTACCAATAATCTATTATTTTTCAAAAAAGTTGGTAAATACATGAAGAGTAACAATGTTGGTGTTTGAGGAGCAAATATCATAAAATTTTCTGGTTAAAAAATGAATCTGCTGAGGCTTATATAGACAGATTTTCAAGTAATTGCACAAAAGTCCCAGATGATCACAACATTTACTTTCTAGAGTTCAGAATTATCTCAGCAATATGGTGCATTCCTGGCATGTCCAGGAAAATGGTTTCTCACAAAGCACCAATAAAATAATGAAATCAACAATATTAAGGATGATAATGAGAATAGTAAGTATAGAAATATTAGCATATTTAAAGCAATGAATGCTTCAAAAATGCAACACTACTCATCTGAATGACACATGGATGCCTCACACACAGAGATGCCTCTGGATGTAGACGGGTGAAATGGGTAGCTGCAGGTTACTCAGATTCTTCCAGTTGCAACTGATTCCTATCATGACTGCTTGGGATTTTGAGTTGAAACAGACAAACTAAAAAAAAACTGAGAAGAATTCTCTCCTATTCCTCATATTTCTTAGTTAAATTCTATGTTACCGCCCTCATTTTACCATCTCTTTATCTTTTCCAAAGGAACCCATAGAAGTGGGAGCTTGTCCCTTTACATTTTCCATTTTATGTGTGGCTCTTTGTCACTCCTGGATGCCTGTCAATGTAATTTATGTTAGAAATATCTTCTCTTCACCTTAGTTTTTGGGTTCCTCCCACATCTCAAGAGACATGCTCAGAATTAAAAGCAAGATTTGTGCTTGCACTTGACCTGGTTGTGTCCTGAAATGTAGAAACTGATAGTGTTTCTTGCATAGTTGCCAAAAATATATCCAACTCACAGCTCCAAATCATTTTTTTCTACAGACCAGGATCATTTGAATCACCATAGAATATAATGAACATACAGAAGCTATGACCTGCTGAGTCAGAACAAGATTTTGAACATGGTCGCCAAGAGATGACTCCTAACAATTGCAGAGTGTCAGTGCGAAATTTGTCCTCTTCTAATTACTCTAGGTTAATTTGAATGTATCTCTGGATTCCTCCCTCAAAATAAAGTTTAGAAGAATCTGTAAGCTTTCCAAAGTTAATTTTATTTTTTTAAAATTTTTTAAAAAATTTTATTGGTTGTTCAAAACATTACAAAGCTCATGACATTCCATATCTGTGGATTTGGAAAGTGCTCAATAACAATTCTTGGTTCTTTCAACTAATCCATTTGCTGTTTCTGCTCTAAAATTTTGCCCTAATGAGTAGCAACATGTTGCATGTCATTAACTTGTACACCTGCCTAATCATTTAGAGTAAGTGAACTTATATCTGTGGGAATAGGTCTTCACTGCTCAATTCATTCCCAACTGTGAGTAAGTCAGGAAGGGTGGAAAAATTGTACCCTCTCCATCATTCAACTTTGGAACTGGTAACACACAAATTCTCACACTTTGAAAACCCTGATCTTTTCTTTTCTCACATGTGGTTGAAATTTTCTACACTCTCCTGAGTACCACTGTTTCTTTTTTATTTTAATTTTTTTGACTATGTGTACTCACTACACTTATCAGTCTTAATTCCCTCTTTTTATGTCCTTTTCATTAATTTTTTTAGGAGTGATATGTTACATTTATTTTGAAAATTTAAATATAAGAGCAGCATACCACATCCATTAACATAAATATAAAATATTGCAAAGTCAAATTTCTCCAAGTTACTTACAGGTAATTTGCAATTGTTATTGAAATTTCCTTATTTAAATTTACCTATGATAAAAGCATGTCTCAACTGCAACTCACAGTTCAGTACCTTTAGCTATCCACCCAATTTAACCTGTGGCTGAAACCTAATGAGATATTCTACTTCTTACTTTTTTTTTCTTAATCTTTACTACTTATTTAATAGGCACATGTCTTACACAATTACTATATACCAATGCTCATATTTCTTGGCCAGTTTTATTTTCAATGAATTTAGTATCCTATGTGGTTCTTACCTTGTCCAAGTTCACTTATTCCCTTTTTGGTGCTTGCATTGATTTCACCAGATTCAGAAGCAGCACACATCTCCTGATGTTGCTCAGAATCACTCTGGGAGTAATAATGAGAAAAATGAGTTGCATATAGATATTATTATTACTCTTCGCACATCTTCATATTTACAATTGTGCAGTCTTTGGAATTGGAGATTAGACCATTACATTTAGTAAAACTATATTTCCTTATGAGACCCTATCTTATGCTGTCCAGATAAAGCTGAGCTCTTCTCTTCATCTAGCTACCCATGGGGTAAAACCAGGAAAATGAAAGAGGAAATGTGTTCTCTGACAACAAGCACTGACATACATATAGTCAAAACATCTCACATCAGTGCTTAACTAGCAATGTGTGCATTCCCCCAACAAAACTAAGAACACAGTAGAAAATAATCAAAACTCTTCTGAGACTGGAACTTGATGTTATATAAATTTGACATTTTAAATATAGGAGGGTTAAATTTAAATTTTTTTTAAAGTTGTGGATGTATGTGATTCCTTTATTTGATTGATTTTTATGTGGTGCTGAATCAAACCCAGGGTTTACACACATGCAAGGCAAACACTCTTATCACTGAGCCACAACCGCAGCCTCAGAGGGTTAAATATTTAATGTTAAAATATGATATTTGATGTGATAGAGAATTTCAAATGTGTCATGTAAAGTGGGAAGGAAATAATCTTGTCATTGTTTAATTTGAGTCACCAGAGTCTTCCAAATATTAATATCTTTCAGCAAAGAATTTATGTCATCAAAATTTGAGTTCAAGGAAGAGAAATTTGGTAAGAAAATGTCTCCATATTTAATGTGGACAAAGGAAAACACTGCATTTGGGTATAGTATGCAACCATTTTCACTTAAGAAAGTACTTAAAGAAATTTCAAAGAAGGAAGGCAGTAGTAGCACATCATCAGACACTATTTAATGACTGAGTATTTTCAAAGATTGGAGCCAGAAAAACTGGTGTATGGTTGCATAATGAACAAGTCAGGCTGTGTGGAAATGCTGGAAAGCCATGACAGAGAACCAGTGACCAGATGAAACAGAGAATCCATGGCTTTTAAAAGAAGAAATGCATTCATTGGAGAAATAGACAGCAGCAGTGCCAGGAAAAACTAGCAGGGTGCAAGTAATGAATCTCTCCTCTTGAAGGCTGAGGAGAAACTCAGTGACCCAATTATAAAAAAATGGGGAAAAGCAAGAGATACACAGTTCTCAAATCAGGAATTACAAATTGCACACATACCTATGACAATTAGTCAACACTATCTTTCAAAAAAATACCATTCAAAAGTGTGTTAGCATTTCAGATGCCCCCATTCAGAATGATATTTTACTAGCATTCAAATAATAAGGGCAGTGCAGGATGTGGTAGGAAAGTCTAATCCTACACTGCCAGACTGAAAATTAAGATTTCCTACATTGGAAAGATTATGGAGATTCCTCAGAGGATTCTAGGAATATGACTGGCATATAGATTTTCCACTCCTTTGTCTGAGTCTGGATGTATGGATATCAGTATGTAAATGTTACATATAAACTTCAACGTTTTAGTATTGCAATTCACAATTATAGAATTATGGGAGTAACTCTGATACTCATCAAGAGAAGAATGAATAACAACAACAACAACAACAACAACAACAAATTTGAGAAACTCAGCACTAATTTCAGCAAATTTGGTATATGTGATAAACCATTATGTGAAAATGAACATATATAAATATAACATATTAAAATATTGTCTTAATATTTTCAAATATATAAAAAGTAGAGCACCAAATTCTCCTTAATTGTATAAAGAAACTTATTTTAGACAAAAGGAGGAAACTAATATAGATTCCTCAAATTGAAATACAATACTTTCAGTAAAGGAATGACTTGGGTTTTTGCATGAATATCAAGCAAAATTAAAATATACTACTAAATCTCCAAAGAAACAATTAGAAACTCAGTTCATGATCTGCTTTGCTCACTATTCCTGGGGTATCTGAAAAAATATACATCCTATTTTAACTTTTACAAGATGGAACTATGGCACAAAACAGTGGTTGGGAGCACCCCCAAAAAGAATTAAGATGGGTTTTAAAAAGAATCTGAGACCTGTATCTGCTGAGAGGTCTGGGTAGCTGGAGCTTGGAGCTCTGTTCTGCCTAAAGATTAAAGGTCATAGCACTTTAAATGAAATGTGTTGTTTGAAGCTCTCTGATAGCAAGTGCCAGGGATATGGCTAGTAGAAAGCAGGCTGCACTCTAAAAGCACAAATCAGCAGCCACACCAGGGATGGTAAACAATCTCAGCTGAGACGCATTTGGAGATTTGTTCATATTTCCAACACACTGGTGCTTACAGAAAGTCTCCTGGGGATTACAATAAAATCCTCAAGGCACACACCTAGGAGAAGAGTCCCATTGTAGTAACTCTGTGTGCTGGATCAGAAACCACTGCAGGTCTTGCAACTTCAAAATACAGAATCAGCTCTCCTTAAAGAATGGTGGAAGTTTACCCTGATCAAATGATGTCAGGATAGTGATAATCAGGATTGGGATGGAAACTCTCATCAGGAATACACGTGTTGTGCCTGTTTGAGTAGAGGTTCATAGAACACTGCCTCTTGAAATTGTTGTTTAGAATAATGACACTGAAGGAGAAGTGCTTTTTTTAGAATTCAAGTGACAGAAAAATCCAGCAGTATTGGGGCATTAGAAGGTGTAATGGTGTTTGCCTTCAGTTCCCCAAAGAAATCACAGATTCTCCAAGCAGGTCATGATTACTGTGCTGCAATAGGTTTTAAGAAAACCCCTCAGAGATATGGACTCTTGCCCACCTCTAAATCACTGACTATAGGAGTCCATCCTTGGAGTCTGCATTACTGAGTAGTTCCCAGGGTTCAAGGACCAGAGTGTTGGTCAGTTTCCATGTTAGATGGGTCCACAGCCCTGTGTATATGAACAAGTACTTAGGGTGAGAATTTTCTTCAAATTGTAGATTTCCCTCATTTCTCTGGGTGAGGTGGGGAACCAACAAGCCTATGAGCTCAGCTTATTCATGCCAATAGCAGGTTAGGACTTTTGGGGCTAGAGCAAATAATGAAAGAGCTGGATTATTTTTGTTTCCCAGAAATCTGCCAAAGTAGGTTTCTAAAATTAGAAATCCTGGACAAACTATCTACTGTAATGTTAGTATAAGGGAAATCTGAAGCTTTTGCTGTTGTTGTTCTTGATATGTTTTTGTCTACTATTGGTATAGGGTTTTCACCTTATTTCATTTTTCACCTTCAATCTAATTTTTTTGTACAAGAATTTCATTCCATTACTGTGTGTGTGTGTGTCTGTCTGTGTGTGTTCATTATATTTGACCAATTTAGTTCTCATTTTAGGTTTTTTCTTTCTAATTTGAGTTCATTTCCCCCTCATCTCCTCTTCCGTCTCTGTTATACTCACTTCTTTATCTTTCATTCATTTTTAACAGAAGTCTTAATAATTGTATTATAACCAAGGCCTCTTTTGATTTGCCAGGTAAAAATTGTTATTTCCTACTTTATCTCTTCCTTTTGTGGTGTTCTAGAGATGATTTTAAAAATACATTTTATTTACAGGTGTAAGTGTTTTTCTATAAACTTTGAGTAGACAATAAACTCTACTCTCACAGAAATACCTGTGAGTGGAACTGGCATGTGGACAATGCTGGTTTTCAAACCTGATACTCAGATGTACTAAGGACACATCCCCAAGAGAATCTTGAGCACTACAAGGACCCTCGTGTAATAGTGAATGAGAACCCATGCAAATGCATGTAAGTCTTTACATAGTAACATAGATCATTTGAGAAAAGAAGGCAAACAACCCTTCAGAATTTTATAATTTCCTGAAATGGCATCCAAAATCTTTGGTCTAACCTCACATAAAGAGGTAAAGTAAACATTTTTCATAATTTTATTGACAATGGATAGGAAATAGGCATTGTTTGTACATTAGCAGAAAAATACCCATCCTGAGTTGTTCTCATTCCATAAGGAGAGAGTTTTGTTTCTGATTGGAGCCTGTTCCCTTCCTCAATGGAGACACTGGATACCTTGGCCTAGATGACAGGTAATGTGAAATTAAATGTTGAGCCTTGGGAATGAAGCTGTTTTTCCATGAATTGATTCAGTGAGTCATTGCCTTTCATGTGTTTCTAGTTTCAACTTGTTATTTCTAAGTCTCCAAGTTATCACTCTCCACTTATGGATGGTGCACAGTTGCAAACACAAACATTCTTCAAAAATATAGGAATGATGCTAACATAAAGCTTACCTGTAATCACCTTTATTTCTAAAGCTATTTTTATATTAATAATCTGTTAACATCTTTACACTTAAATATTAAATTGTGATGTTTGTATCCTCAAAGAGTGTTATATGAGTTCAATTCACTTGGCCTAATTGATCTTCTGAGAATGAGAAGAATAGAAGTAATTGGGAATTTGACAAATGTGCATACCTTTTTTTTGCTGTGCCCAGGGCCTTCAAGTCTCTGTTGCTCTAATTGAGATGACTTGCTCAAATGGGACTCTGCTGACAAATGCACAGATTTATTAAACTACTTAGAAAATAATGTAAATGGCAATTAATCCAAGTAAAAAGGAACAGTAGTAATAATCCTATAATTTTACTTTCCTCAAATACAGTTTCTATCAAGCTTAATTTTAAGTGAATATATCTCATATTTGAAATATTTATTGCTGTTTATATGTAGGCCTGGGTATTTTATTCAGGGGCATGTATGTCCTTGGCAAGAACTACAACATTCATATCAAATTTCATGTATTGATATTTAGAGACAAGGTGTCTATGAATACCAAAATTTGCTTGAAACCTGACAGGGATCTGCCCTCAGCTTTTCAAGTACCTGCAATTATAGATATGTCCCTCTGAAGCCAGTACATATTGACACTCATTAGTAGTAATTTTAGTGATCAATGCATCAGAACACCAATTGGGGTGATACCCTATGTCACTATGTACAATGCTAAAATAACTCATAGGTGTATCTAAATTCAGATGAATGTGAATTTCACAGAAAAAATTATATGTCTATAGAAATAGGAGACATCATAGTTTTTACTGTCTTTTCTTTCAAAGTATAATAGGAAAATATCCATTGTATATCATTTGTCCTGTTCTCCAAAACTGATTACATTTACACATTGATCAACAAATTCCATGTCGTTTTTTAAATTTACTTTCCATTTTTTTTTGTTGCTGTTGTTCATTCTTTCTATTAGGAATCACTCTGTCTTGAGAAATATCCATGATTATGCCTGTTGTCCATGACATAAACTGTTTTTCTTCTGCCCTTGTGGCTACCTAACATCTAAAATGTGTAATAAACATATAACCTGTAAAGTCTTGTTTTTCCTGTTAAGTCTATCAGTTCTTGGACTTAAGTGGACTACTTTTACATCACATTGTAGTCATCAGTTCTGTTTATTTCACCCACAACTGTGTTTGTGGTAAGATCTTTAGGAGAAAACAGGTGTAGAGGATGATTTATTTTCTAGAGATGGAGATGAGCGGAGACTTCAAAAGTGAGGTTATGTGCCAGAGGGTGGAAATGTCGAGCATGAAAGGCTGTACATTGAGAAACAGGACTTAAAAGGGAACATTTTTTATGGAGATATAGTGATTGGTAAGAAGAATGTCAGAGATATTGCAGGCAGAGAGAGGGATCAATAAACACAGTGAGGAAAAATTTGTATTATGAAAGATTTTTAGGACAGTTAAGGTGCTTGGACGACCATGATCTAAGGAGGGCTGATAATCATATGTGCAGTATATGCATAAATAACTGGACCATCCTCAGTGCTCTAGCAGGTTAACATGAAGGACCTGTGCATTAATGGAGATATATAATGAGAAGGCCACAGTGCACCAGGAAGTTAATGCCAGCGTGAATGGAGAGAATGTTTCTGGAAATACAGACGATAGAACAATTTAATTGAATTGTGTAAAATGAAGACTAATTACAGAAACAGAGAAAGAAGCTGGGCCACAGAAATGTGTGATTCTGCTCCTGACTATAACTCCAGGATTCAAATAATATGTGTAGTAAATGCAGCCACTGTGAATGTTGCTTTCCTTTATCATGTAGTTTCTTCATGGCAATATCTTTCTATGTTGAGGAAACTACTTCAACAAGAGGGTGGGCAATTTTTTGAACCTTGAAAATACAATTATTTTGTCCATTTTATTATAAATATGCTTCCCATCAGAGAAACAGAGTAGTCTATGGGAGAGCTTCAGTGGGAGATGAAAATAATGCTCTCTAGCCAATAATGGATTAATTTTACAAGAAAGGAGTAAAATAAATTCATATAATCATACATTGTATCATTTCTTGCTACAGACTGACCATATCATTGGTGAATGTCAAAAACCATAAAACAAATCACAGATACAATGGAATAAGTTCATATACAAGGAATCATAATATAGTTGAAATTATCTGGTAAATGAGTTTTTTTTTTCTCTTTCACAAACTTTTCTTGACCTCCTGGGTTCAATCCCATACTATATCTTCATTCTCCTAGGTTTCTCAACTGTAGCAGTGCCCCAACATAAGCTTTTTTAAAATTAGGGTGAAAGAAAATCAGCCTCATAATCCAACTAACTACTGTAATGAATCCAATGTGGAAGCATAATTTCAGAGACATCTATTATAAGTTATTTTTAAGTATAATTTTCTCGTGATTTTATTGAAATATTTTGAAAAGAGATGTAAGCATCAACATCCACATATTGCTGCAAATCCTTCCTACACACTGTGGGGAAAATAAGGCACATGAGGTGTGAAGATTTGCTATCATTTCAAAGTTTCTCTATATGTTTTCCAGAGAGGTCGTACCACAAAAGTTACCTTTTTTGTCTTTGCATGTTACTATCTTCAATTTTGGTCTTGGGTGAAGCAAATCTTCTTTCATAGGTTTGATGTTCTTGGAGAGAAGACATTATATAAACATTTTAAATTTCATCCCATCCAGCATGCACTTAATAATTTAAAATAAACAGAAGATGAATTACCTTGAAGGAAGCACATAAATCCTGACATCCTGAAAAGAGATTGAGATATATGCTCAACAAAACCTCAATATCTAAAAACTACAATCTTGGTTCTACTGAATGAATATGGGACCCTAGTTCTGTTAGTTAGCATTGATTAAGACTGTTTTAGCTTTAAGTGTCTTCTTTCATTTGGGGACTTCATGTTGAGTGAGAAATCAGCATTAGGAATATAGGATTAGGAAAATTTTCAGTTGAATTTTCCAACAGCAAAGTCATTTTTGCAATGACCATTAATAGAAAAACATTGGGATATATACCAATTTCAAGATAAAGAATGCTGGAGAGCACAGTGATCTGTTTTCAGAGGAGAAAAGATTGACCCTGATAAGTTCAATGTTGAAGCAGAATTAAAAAGGTGGCAACAAATATCTTGGGTAAATCCTATCAGAATTATTTAACCCATTTTATTATAAGTATGCTCTCTGTTCCTTATTTGCCTTATAATTAATATACCCAAATCTGTGATAAGATTTCAGAGGAGGGTACACTTGTTTGCTCATCATAGAGAGTTCTCTGAGTCAGTTAGCTCTGAGACATGTGTTTAGAGTCACAGTTAAGGGACTTTGCTCATATTCATGTAAAAAACTGGTGTGATCTTCTTTTCCCAGAAACTCTGGTTTAACCAATACCAACTTTCTTTTGGCACTCTTGTGCAAAGATAGTGGTCCCACATCTATGCAATAAATCTATGGTAAAGCATAAAGAGCTCAGACAAGGCAATCCAAAAAGAAAAGTGTTCTGAATTCTTGCAGAATTATCACATACCAATAATCTAATGTGTTTCAAAAAAGTTGGTAAATACATGAAGAGTAACAATGTTGGTGTTTGAGGAGCAAACTTTATAAAGTTTTCTGGTTAAAAAACGAGTCTGGTGAGGCTTATGTAGACAGATTTTGAAGTAATTGCACAAAAGTCCCAGATGATCACAGCATTTGCTTTCTAGACTTCAGAATTTATCTCAATAATATGATGTACACCTGGCATGTCCAGGAACTTGGTTTCTCACAAAATTCCAATAAAATAATGAAATAGATATATTAAGGATGGTAATAGGAATAGTATGATTGGAATTATCAGCTTCTTTATAGCAATGAATGCTTCAAAAATGCATGGATCCTCATCTGAAGGACACAAATGGATGCCTCAAGCACCGTGATGCCTCTTGGATATAGAGGCAGGGAATGGGTGGCTGTAGGTTATCCTAATTCTGCCAGTTGCCACTGGTTCTTACAATCTCTGAACTAGACTTTAACTTGAAGAAAGGAAAGCTAAGAGAGCTGACTAGAATTCTCCTATTTACTCGTTTTTTTTTCCCTTTTAAATTGTATGTTTTCTCCCTCACTTTCTCTTCCCTTCAACTTTTAGAAAGAAACTTATAAAAGTGGGAGCTTGTCTTTTTCCATTTCCATCCTTCATATGGATCTTTGCCACTCTTGTTGCCTGCCAATGTGACAGAGCTATCTTAGAAATAACATTTCTTCATCTTAGTCCTTTGTGTTCTAACCACATCTCAAGAGACATGCTCAGAATGAAAGTGAGATTGATGCTTGCACTTAATCTGGTTGTGTCTTGAAGTGTAGGAAGCAGCTGTGGTTCTTGTGTATTTCCCCAAAGGATACCCAATGAACAGCTCCAAATCATGTTGTCTACAGACCAGGATCATTGGAGTCAGCTTAGAATGTAATGGACATGTAGAGGCAAAGACCTGATGAGTCAGAACAAGAGTTTGAACATGATCTTTAAGGGATGATTCCTTAAAGTTCCAGAGTTCCAGTATGAAAATTGTCAGCTTTTATTCCTCTATGGCAATTTAAATGGAGCTTTGGATTCCTCCCAAAAATGTTCCATCAAACTCAAGTTTGGAAAGATCTGTAATCTCTCCACTGTTAATTTTAGATTCCTTATAGTTTTGGAAAATGCTCAGTTACCACTCATATTTCCTTCTACTTTTACATTTGCTTTTTCTGCCCTATAATTTGCCTTAGGGTGTAGCAACAAGTTTCAAGTCATTTAATTATATACATTCCTAATCATTTAGGGTAACTGAACTTAGTTCTGTAGAAACAGATCTTTATTCCTCAATTTATTCCTAATTGTACATAAGTGAGGAAGGGTGGGAAAGTTTTATTCTCTCTTTCATTCAACTTTTAAACTGGAAACACATATTTTCCAGATTTTGAAAATCCTTTTCTTTTCTTTTGAACAGAAATATAGTTTAATGAGTTAATATAATGTATTCCCTCTTTTTTATTTCTAAGAAATTTTGTCTTTTCTTTTTTTAATGGTTTTATTAAATGGCAGTGTAATGCATCACAATTCATATTACACATACAGAGCACAATTTTTCATATCTATGTTTGTATACAAAGTATATTCACACCAATTCATGTCTTAATACATTCACTTTGGATATAATGATGTACATCACATTCCACCATCATTTCTAACACCCTGCCCCTTCCCTTCTCCTCCCACCCCTTTGCCTATCAGTAGTTCTTCTATTCCTCTTAGGCTACCCCTCCCTACCCCAGTATGAATCAGCCTCCTTACATCAGAGAAAACATTCAGCATTTGTTTCTTTGGGATTGGCTAACTTCACTTAGCATTGTTTTCTTCAACACCATCCATTTCACTGCAAATGCCATGATTTTATTCTCTTTTATTGCTAAGTAATATTCCATCATTTATTTATGCCACATTTTTATCCAATCACCTAGTCAAGGGCATCTAGGTGCGTTCTACAGTTAAGCTATTGTGAATTGTGCTGCTATAAATGTTGATGTGGCTGTATTCCAGCAGTATGTTGTTTTAAGTGTTTGTCTATTGACCAAGGAGAGGGATAGCACGTCAATAGGTGGTTCTATTCCCAGTTTTCCATGGATTATCTATACTGCTTTCCATATTGGCTGTACCACCAGCAATATATGAGTGTACCTTTTCCCCCCACATCATTGCCAACACTATTGTTGTTTATCTTTATAATAGCTGCCATTCTGACAGGAGTGAGATGAAATCTTAAGAATAGTTTTTGATTTGCATTTCTCTAATTGCTAAAGATAATGAACAATTTTCATATATTTGTTGATTGATTTTATATCCTCTTTTGAGATGTGTCTGTTTAGGTCCTTGGCCCATTTATTGATTAGGTTACCTAGAAAACCCTCTTCTGTCCCATTCTCATCTGTAGGTGGAATTTCCCACCCTCTCCTGACTACCACTGATTCTTTTCTATTTGTTTTTGAATGTGTGTACTCACTGCCTTTGTCAGTCTTCATTCCGTCTTCTTCCGTCCTTTTCCTTATTTCAAATTTATCTGTGAGAGAAGCACGTGTCAAATGCAACTAACAATACAATTTCTTTAGCAAATACACTCAATTCAACCTGTGGATGAAACCCAATGAGATACATCAGTTCTTATATTTGTTTGTCCCTACTAGTTATTTAATAGGCACATTCCTTGAACAAGTGCTGTATACCAGTGCTCCTAGTTTTTGGCCATTCTCTTTCCAATACAGTTTGTATCCTGTGTTTCTTACCTTCTCCACGTTCATTTATTGTCTTTGTGCTTGGATCGAACTTACTGGATACACCAGCAGCACACTCCTCTCGAAGTTGCTCAGAATCACTCTGGTAAAAATAATGACAATAATGAGTTTTATATAGATTTCAGCTCCTCTCTTTGAAAATCATTCTATTTATAGTTATGAAGTCACTACAATTGCAGATTAGACCATTGCATTTTCTGCAATGATATTTCCACATCGGACACAATTTCACATGCAGTCCAGGTGAAACTAAATTCTGCTCTTTATCTGGCTACTGATGGGGAAAATCAGGAAGAAAGAAAGAGGAAATTTGTTCCCTTACAACAAACTAACTGATATGCATATATCCAAAACAACTAACACCAGTGCTTAATTAGTAAACTCTGCATTCTCCCACAAAATAAATATAAAATTTGTTTAAAATGTTTTCTTGAATTAGATTTGATGTTATAGAGATACATTTTGAACAATGAAAGGCCAATTATTTGTTTGCTTAAATATGATACTTGATATGATAAGAGACTTTCAAATGGGTCATCTTGAATAGGAAGAAAATATTCTTGCACTTGTTTCATTTGAGTCTCCAGAGCCTTCCAAAGATACATCTCATTGAGCAAAATATTCACATAGTAAAAATTTCATTTTAAAAGAAGAGTGATTCAGTAAGAAGATGTGTCTGGATTTTATGCACACCAATGAGCACACTCTATTTTTTTTAGAGAATGAGCACTTTTCATTGCAGAAAAAACTAAAAGAAATTTCAAAGAAGTAAGGCAGTAGCACAGCATCATGCTATGTTCCTTGACTAACTACTTTCAGAGTTTGGACCCAGAGGTATGAGACACAGGTGTATAGGTGCATAATGAATAAGTCAGGCTGTGTGCAAACACTGAAAAGCCACAACAGAAAACCAGTGACCACTTGAGCATAGAAATCATGGCTTTTAAAATAAAATATGCATTCCTAGAAGAAATAGACTGCAGCTGTGCCAGTGAAACTAGCAGAGTGTAAGCAGAAGCTCCTCCTCTCCTATTTTGTCTCTCTTTAGTCCCACCACTTTCAATCAACTTCCTTTTAAAAATACATTCCAATAATTGTATTATGACCAAGGCATCTTTTTTTTTTGGAGGTTAACCTTGTTATTTCCTACTCCATCTCTTCATTTAGCTCTGTTCTAGAGATAATTTAAAACATACATTTCATGTACAGTTAATACATGTTTTTTTTATGCTGTGATGGTTATTGGAATTTACTCTCTCCTGACAGGAACAAACCATAAACTTTATGAGAATCAAATAGACATAGAAGCCACTGGGTAGAAAAATCTGGTATCTGGGAATTTCCATCAGCCATCTTGCTGGTTTGAGACTGCCCCCTATGTGTGACTTCTTACACAGCTCCATCAGGTTCAGTACTGCACTGGAGTTGGGTTGACAAGGTGAAGCCACACAGCCACATAGCCAGAGTTGGGTGTGGCCACTATGCTAATCAACCTCTTTGCTGCAAGACACCTACCACACCAAAAAGAACATTCCTCCTGTTTCCATGTGCAGTGGTGCATGCCTGTAATTCCAGTGGAACAGGAGGCTGAGCAGGGGGATCATGAGTGCAAAGCCAGTCTCAGCAAAGAGTGAGGTGCTAAGCAACTCAGTGAGACCCTGTCTCTAAATCAAATACAAAATAGGGTGGGGGATGTGGTCTTGTGGCCCTGAGTTCAATCCCTAGTTCTCTCTCTCTCTCTCTCTCTCTCTCTCTCTCTCTCTCTCTCTCTCTCTCTCTCTCTCTCTCCCTTAATTGAAGAACTGGTGACATTTTCTAGTTGCTCAGCTGCAGCTCCACTGAAATTGGGGATCCATTTAAGAGCCTGCTTCACCTTTCAAACTTAATTTCTGGCTCCAACTCTTATTTCTTTACTACTTATTTCAGACCTTCTTTTACTCAGATGGCTTTTACCCTCTGAGAAGAAACTACCCTGGCAGTGAGATGGAGGCTCTGTGATACTCTCCCCTTACAGTGATACTTGTAAGTGTAAGTAGCATGTAAAATATGCTCATTTTTCAGCTGTAATACTTAGATATAAATCTGGCCCAGGAAACATCCCAAAGAGAAACTTGCACACTAAAAGTACCCACATGAGACTGTGGAATAGAAATCCATTCAAACACATGGGAATTAACCACCTACTAACACAGACAACAGGAAACTACAGAAAAAAGTAACCTCCAAACTTTCATGATTTCCCCCAAATTGCATACAATGAGTTAGGTCTAACAACTAGATAGATAAGGTAAATATGATTAATAGTTGCATTGATTTCTTGAAGGATAAGGACATGAAATAGATAGATATTGTTTGTATAAACAGAAAAGTTCCCATCCTGAATTATTCTGATTCCATTAACAGGTAGTTTTGTGTCTCATTTGAGTCTGGTATCTCAGTAAAGACACTGGAATCCATGGAGAATGACATCTCTAACCTTGGCATGGATGACAGCTAATGTGAAATTAAATATTTTCACATTAAATGGGAATGAAGTTGTTTTTACATGAATGGTTTCAGTGGTCATTCCATTTATGCATGTTTCTAGATTCAACTGATTATTCAAAATTCTCCAATTTATTAATCACCAGTTAAGGATGTCACACAGATGAAAATGAAAATGTTATTGGAAAATACTAATGCAATTGCTTGCATAAAGTTTATCTGGCATCCACCTTAATTGCTAAAACTATTTTGATATTGATGACCAGTTAACTTCTCTGTACTTAAATATTCAATTACTATGTTTGGATTCCCAAAGAGTATTGTAGTAAGTCACTTCAATTGTTATGAAGTCATTGTAATTGCAAATTAGACCATTACATTTTCTGCAATGATATTTCCATATGAGACACATGTAGTCCAGGTGAAACTGAGTTCTGCTCTTTATCTGGCTACTGATAGGAAAAATCAGGAAGAAACTCACTGATATGCATATATCCAAAACAACTAATACCAGTGCTTAATTAGTAAACTCTGCATTCTCCCACAAAATAAAGAGTAGAAAATTTGTTTAAAATGTTTTTTTTAATTAGATTTGATGTTATAGAGATACAACATTTTGAACAATGAAAGGTCAAATTTTTTTGATTGGTCACATATGATACTTGATATGATAAGAGACTTTCAAATGGGTCATCTTGAATAGGAAGAAAATATTCTTGCACTTGTTTCTTTTGAGTCTCCAGAGCCTTTCAAATATGCATCTCATTGAGCAAAATATTCACATAGTCAAAATTTCATTTTAAAAAACAGCAATTCAGTACGAAAATGTGTTTGTATTTTATGCACACCAATGAGCACACTCTATTTGTTTAGAGAATGAAAACTCTTCATTGCAGAAAGAACTAAAAGGAATTTCAAAGAAGTAAGACAGTAGCCAGCATCATGCTGTGTTTCCTAACTAACTACTTTCAGAGTTTGGACCCAGAGAAACTGGTGTACAGCTGCATAATAATGAATAAATCAGGCTGTGTAGAATAAATGGGAAGCCACAACAGAGAACTAGTGACCACATAAAACACAGAAATCATGGCTTTTAAAACAAAATATGCATTCCTAGAAGAAATAGACTGCAGCTGTGCCATCGAAACTAGCATATGGCAAGCAACAAATCTCCCCTCTGGAGGGCTGAGGAGAATCTCACCAATCCAATTTAAAAAATGGCAAAAAGCAAGAGATATACATATTTCAAATCAGGAACTACAACTTGCCCATAGCCATATAAACATTAGTCACCATCACTAGCACCCAAGGAAATAGCATTCAAAACAGCATTGACATTTCAGATGTCCCCAGTCAGAATGACATTTATCAAGTTGTCAAATAACAAGTGACGTACAGGGAGTGGGAGAAAAGTATAATCTTACACATCCAGATTGAAAATTAAGATTTCCACACTGAAAAGCAATATGTAGAATCCTCTTGATTCTAGGAATACAACTGCCATATGACTCAGTTTTTCCACTTCTTGATTTGAATGTCAATGTACCAAAACCAGCATGTACATGTGACTTTTTAATGTCAATGTTTTAGCACTGTAATCACAATTATAAAGTTATGGAACTATAATATCCATCAAGGAGAAAATGTATATAAAAAAGATACTTGTCACTGATTTTGAGCAGATTAGTTTTTTATAAATCCCAATATTTTATATGAATCCAGTGCCCTAAATGTTCTAACATAAAAGTTGCAACAGCAAAATCTCCTTAATTATACAAAGGAAAATACTTTAGTGAAAAAAGGAAACTAATGTATAATCCTCTCAATTCAAATGCAACATTTTAAGCAAAGAAGATATCAACCAGAATTCAAAATACTGCCAAATTGCATAAGCAGAATGGCACTGCAAGATTTCAGAAAAAAACCTTCATTCTTATTTTATAAGATGGAACTCTTTCATAAACTGTGGTTATTGAGGCACCCACAACAAGTATTAAGGTAGGTGTAAAAGAGAACTGAGACAGATCTGCTGATGGCTCTGGGCAGCTAGACTTTGGTCCTGTGGTCTGCCTAAGGATGAAGAGTTCTTGGCATTTTCATTGAATGATGTTGTTTGAAGATTTGTGAAAGCAAGTGCCAAGGTTATTTCTGGTAGAAAAATTGTCCCCCTACAGAACAACACACATGTGCAGATACACATATGCAGATAGGGTCAAGCCAGTCAGCTGGCTTGAGAGGCATTTCAAGTTCTTGTCTGTTACCACCATGCTTATACTTGTAGACACCCTGCTGGGTATTACAATAAAATACTGAGAGCAGACGCCTTTGACAAGGGTACCCTTGTAGCAATTCTGTGGGTGAGATCAGAAACCACTGCTGGTCTTGAACTTCCCAGATGCATAGTCAACTCTCCACACAAAATGGTGGAGGTTCACCCTCATCATATGTTCTCAGGATAGTGATAGTCAGAAATGGGCTGAAAATTCTCATCAGCAATACATGTGTAATGCTTGTTGGACAGTTACTTGAGTAGAAGTCCAGAGAGCACTGCCTCTTTAAATAAGTATTTAGAATAATGATAGTGAAGGAGAGTGCTTTTTGAGAATTCAAGTGACAGAAGAATCCAGCAATGCTGGGGCATTGTTAGGTGCAATGATATTTTCCTTCAGTTTCCAAAAGATTCTGCAAGCATACTATGACTGCCATGCTCCAATAGTTTGCCAGGAAACTACTCAGAGACATGGAATCTTGCCCATCTCTAGACCACTGGCTAAAGGAATCCATCAGGCGGTCTGCATTATATACTAGTCCCTAGGCTCCATGAACCAGAGTGTTTGTCAGGAAGTTCCCAAATTAGATAGACCCACTTGTCTGAGTCATAAACAAGTACTGAGGGTAAGGGTTTTCTTGAAATTGATAAATTTCCTCAGTATTCTCTGGGTGTGGTGAGAGACAATGGAGCAGAGGGGCTCAGCTTATTCAAAGAAATATCAGGTTAGGCCTTTTGCAGCTAGAGCAAATAAAGATAGTGTTGGATAATATTTGTTTCCCAGAAACCCCCAAAGTTATTTGTGGCTAGATTTAGAAATCCTGGACAGAAATATCTTCTTTTCTACTGTGTTAACATTAGGGAGTTTCAAACTCTTGCTGTTATTGTTCATTATTTTTTGGTCTGATATTTGTATTGGTTTTCCATGTTATTTCATTTCTCTCTCTCTTTTTTTTTTAATGAGAGTTTCATTCTATTTTTCGGGGGTTGGTACCCAGAGACAATTTTTATTCTCACTATAAATCCTTTCATTTCTTTTTTTTTTATTGTTCGTCATTCAAAACATTACATAGTTCTTAATATATCATATTTCACAGTTTGATTCAAGTGGGTAATGAACTCCCAATTTTACCCCGTATACAGATTGCTGTATCACATCAGTTACCCTTCCATTGATTTACATATTGCCATTCTAGTGTCTGATGTATTCTGCTGTCTATCCTATTCTCTACTATCCCCCCTCCCCTCCCCTCCTCTCCCCTCCCCTTTTCTCTCTCTACCCCCTTTTACTATAAATCATTTCTTCCACTTCTATTATCTTGTCTTACCCCTCCTTTCCTCTTATATGTAATTTTGTATAACACTGAGGATCACCTTCCATTTCCATGAGATTTACCTTCTCACTCCCTTTCCCTCCCACCTCTCATCCCTGTTTAATGTTAATCTTCTTCTCAAGCTCTTCATCCCTACCCTGTCCTTGGTTACTCCCCTTATATCAAAGGAGTCATTTGGCATTTGTTTTTTTAAAGATTGGCTAGCTTCACTTAGCATAATCTGCTCTAATGCTATCCATTTCCCTCCAAATTCTATGATTTTGTCATTTTTTAATGCAGAGTAATACTCCATTGTGTATAAATGCAACATTTTTTTTATCCATTCATCAATTGAAGGGCATCTAGGTTGGTTCCACAATCTTGCTATCGTTAATTGTGCTGCTATGAACATCGATGTAGCAGTGTCCCTGTAGCATGCTCTTATTAGGTCTTTAGGAATAGACCCAGAAGGGGAATAGCTGGGTCAAATGGTGGTTCCATTCCCAGCTTTCCAAGAAATATCCATACTGCTTTCCAAATTGGCTGCACCAATTTGCAGTCCCACCAACAAAGAACAAGTGTACCCTTTTCCCCGCATCCTCTCCAGCACTTGTTGTTGTTGGACTTCATGATGGCTGCTAATCTTACTGGAGTGAGATGGTATCTTAGGGTGGTTTTGATTTGCATTTCTCTGACTGCTAGCAATGGTGAGCATTTTTTCATGTACTTATTGATTGATTGTATGTCCTCCTCTGAGAAGTGTCTGTTCAGGTCCTTGGCCCATTTATTGATTGGATTATTTGTTATCTTATTGTCTAATTTTTTTGAGTTCTTTATATACTCTGGATATTAGGGCTCTATCTGAAGTGTGTGGAGTAAAGATTTATTCCCAGGATGTAGGCTCCCTGTTTATCTCTCTTATTGTTTCTTTTGCTGAGAAAAAACTTTTTAGTTTGAGTAAGTCCCAATTGTTTATTCTTGTTATTAACTCTTGCGCTATGGGTGTCCTATTGAGGAATTTGGAGCCCGACCCCACAGTATGTAGATCATAGCCAACTTTTTCTTCTATCAGATGCCGTGTCTCTGATTTAATATCAAGCTCCTTGATCCATTTTGAGTTAACTTTTGTGCATGGCGAGAGAAAGGGATTCAGATTCATTTTGATGCAAATGGATTTCCAGTTTTCCCAGCACCATTTGTTGAAGGTGCTATTCTTCCTCCATTGTATGCTTTTAGCCCCTTTATCAAATATAAGATAGTTGTAGTTTTGTGGATTGGTTACTGTGTCCTCTATTCTGTATCATTGGTCCACCCGCCTGTTTTGGTACCAGTACCATGCTGTTTTTGTTACTATTGCTCTGTAGTATAGTTTGAAGTCTGGTATCGCTATACTGCCTGATTCACACTTCCTGCTTATCATTGTTTTTGCTATTCTGGGTCTTTTATTATTCCATATGAATTTCATGATTGTTTTATCTATTTCTATAAGAAATGCTTTTGGGATTTTGATTGGCATTGCAATGAACTTATAGAGAACTTTTGGTAATATCGCCATTTTGATGATGTCAGTTCTGCCTATCCATGAACAGGGTATATTTTTCCATCTTCTAAGGTCTTCTTCTATCTCTCTCTTTAAGGTTCTGTAGTTTTCATTGTATAAGTCTTTCACCTCTTTTGTTAGGTTGATTCCCAAGTATTTTATTTTTGGGGGGGGGGGGATATTGTGAATGGAGTAGTTGTCCTCATTTCCGTTTCAGAGGATTTGTCGCTGATATACAGGAATGCATTTGATTTATGCGTGTTGATCTTATATCCTGCCACTTTACTGAATTCATTTATTAGCTCTAATAGTTTCTTTGTAGGTCCTTTTGGGTCTGATAGGTATAGAATCATGTCACCTGCAAATAATGATAATTTAAGTTCTTCTTTTCCTGATTTTATGCCTTTAATTTTTTTTGTCTGTCTAATTGCTCTGGCCAGTGTTTCGAGGACTATGTTGAACAGAAGTGGTGAGAGAGGGCATCCCTGTCTTGTACCAGATCTTAGAGGGAATGCCTTCAATTTTTCTCCATTCAGAATGATGCTGGCCTGTGGCTTATCATAGATTGCTTTCACAATGTTGAGGTATGTTCCGGTTATCCCTAATTTTTCTAGAGTTTTGAACATAAAGGGATGCTGTACTTTGTCAAATGCTTTTTCTGCATCTATCAAGATGATCATATGGTTCTTATTTTTAAGTCTATTGATGTGGTGAATAACATTTATTGATTTCCGTATATTGAACCAGCCTTGCATCCCAGGGATGAATCCTACTTGATCATGGTGTATAATTTTTTTATATGTTTTTTAATTCGATACGCCAGAATTTTATTGAGGATTTTTGCATCTAGGTTCATTAGAGATATTGGTCTGTAGTTTTCTTTCTTTGAAGTGTCTTTGTCTGGTTAGGCATCAGGATGATGTTGGCCTCATAGAATGTATTTGGAAGTTTTCCCTCTTTTTCTATTTCCTGAAATAGCTTGAAAAGTATTGGTTAGTTCCTCTTTAAAGGTTTTGTAAAACTCTGCTGTATACCCATCCAGTCCTGGGCTTTTCTTAGTTTGTAGTCTTTTGATGGTTTCTTCTATTTCCTCTATTGTTATTGGTCTGTTTAGGTTGTCTATATCCTCCTGACTCAATCTAGGCAGATCATAAGACTCAAGAAATTGATCTACGCCTTCACTATCTTCTATTTTATTGGAGTATAAGGATTCAAAATAATTTCTGATTATCTTCTGTATTTCTGAAGTGTCTGTTGTGATATTGCATTTTTCATCCCGTATGCTAGTAATTTGGGTTCTCTCTCTTCTTCTCTTCGTTAGCATGGCTAAGGGTCTGTTGATTTTATTTATTTTTTCAAAGAACCAACTTTCAGTTTTGTCAATTTTTTCAATTGTTTCTTTTGTTTCGATTCATTAATTTCAGCTCTGATTTTAATTATTTCTTGCCTTTTACTTCTTTTGCTGTTGTTTTGCTCTTCTTTTTCTAGGATTTTGAGATGAAGTATGAGATCATTTATTTGCTTTTTTTTTTCTTTTTTTAAGGAATGAACTCCAAGCAATGAATTTTCATCTTAGAACTGCTTTCAATGTGTCCCACAGATTCCGATATGTTGTGTCTGTATTTTCATTTAACTCTAAGAATGTTTTTAATTTCCTCCTCGATGTCTTCTAAAACCCATTGATCATTCTTCAAGTGATGCATGATTTTTCCTTCTTTCTTTTATCATTGATTTTCAGTTTCATTGCATTATGATCAGATAAGATGCATGGTATTATCTCTACTCCTTTATATTGTCTAAGAGTTGCCCTGTGACATAATATATAATCTATTTTTTGAGAAGGTTCCATGTGCTGCTGAGAAAAAAAGTGTAACTACTTGATGTTGGGTAGTATAGTCTATATATGTCAATAAAGTCTAGGTTGTTAATTGTGTTATTGAGTTCTAAAGTTTCCTTATTTAACTTTTGTTTGGAAGATCTGTCCAGTGGTGAGAGAGGTGTGTTGAAGTCTCCTATGATTATTGTATGGTGGTCTATTAGACTCTTGAACTTAGAAGAGTTTGCTTGATGAACATAGCTGCACCATTATTTGGGGCATATATATTTATGATTGTTATGTCTTGTTGGTGTATGGTTCCCTTGATCAGTATGAAGTGTCCTTATTTATCCCTTTTGATTAACTCTGGCTTGAAATATATTTTATTAGATATGAGTATGGACACTCCAGCTTGTTTCCGCAGTCCATATGAGTGGTATGATTTTTCCCAACCTTTCACCTTCAGTCTATGTATATCTTTTCCTATCAGATGCAACTCCTGTAGGCAGCATATTGTTGGGTCTTGTTTTGTGATCCATTCAAGTAGCCTGTGTCTCTTAATTGGTGAGTTTAAGCCATTAACATTTAGGGTTATTATTGAGATATATTTTGTTCTTCCAGCCATATTTGTTTATTAATGTTACTAAACCTGATTTGTTTTCCTCTTTGATTACTTTCCCCCCTTTACTGTCCTACCTTCCACTGTTGGTTTTCAATGTTATTTTCCATTTCCTCTTCCTGTAATGTTTTGCCAAGGATTTTTTGAAGAGATGGTTTTCTAACTGCGAATTCTTTTAACTTTTGTTTATCGTGGAAGGTTTTAATTTCATATTACATCCTAAAGCTTAATTTCGCCAGATACATGATTCTTGGTTGGAACCCATTTTCTTTCAGTGTTTGAAACATGTTATTCCAGGATCTTCTAGCTTTCAGAGTCTGTGTTGAGAGATTAGATGTTATCCTGATTGGTTTACCCCTAAATGTAATCTGCTTCCTTTCTCTTGTAGCTTTTAAAATTCTCTCCTTATTCTGTATGTTGGACATCTTCATTATAATGTGTCTAGGTGTGGATCTCTTATGATTTTGCACATTCGCCGTCCTGTAGGCTTCTAGGGTGTGGGATTCTGTCTCATTCTTCAAGTCTGGGAATTTTTCTCATATTATTTCACTGAATAGATTGTTTATTCCTTTGGTTTAGAGCTCTGTGCCTTCCTGTATCCCAATGACTCTTAAGTTTGGTCTTTTAATATTATCCCATAATTCTTGGATATTCTCCTCATGGTTTCTTAGCAGACTTGCTGAGCTGTCTATGTTCTTTTCAAGTTGAAATACTTTGTCTTCATTGTCTGATGTTCTATCTTCTAAGTGATCTACTCTGCTGGTAGTATTCTCAATTGAGTTTTTAAGTTGGTTTATTGCTTCCTGCATTTCTAGGATTTCTATTTGTTTGTTTTTTATTACCTCTATCTCCCTGTGAAATTGATGTTTACTTCCTGGATTTGTTTATGTAGTTCCTTGTCAATGTGATCTTTTATTGTCTGATTTTGCTGTCTCATGTCTTCCTTGAGAGTCCAGATCATCTGAAGCATGTATACCCTGAACTCTTTATCTGACATTCCATCTGTTGCAGCTATTACCTCTTCTAAAGTTGAGTTGACCTGCATTGCTTATGTTCCTTTTTTGCCTTGTCTTTTCATACTGCTCGCATTTCTTTCTGCTTGGTGAAACTGTTGTGATTTTGAAATTTATCCCCTATTTATTTATATTGCTCTTGTATAGTTGGGAAGTCTCCCTTGCAGGGCGGGTAGTGGCTGTGCTCCTCTTCTAATTGGGGTGGTCTGTCTACCACGCTGGTCGTTCGCAGGTCTGCCCCCCCTGCGGGCGCGGGTGGCAACTCTGCTCTACCTCCACTCCAATTTTGGTGACGTAACTACCACGCCCTCAGGTCGTTGGTCCTGATCCGGATGTGGGTGGCGGCTCTGCTAGGTCCCCACTCCAATTGGTGTGATGTGTCTACCACACTGGCAGGCCTCTGGGCCTGTTCTGCCGGTGGGTCGCTGGTGTGCCCATCCTGCGGGCTCGGGCAGCAGTTCTGCACAGCCCCCACACCCAATGGGGGTACCTGACTGCCTCTCCAACGGGTTGCTGAGCCCCCTCTGGACACAGGCGGTGGCCCTGCTCCACCCCCACTCCAACCAGTGTGACGTGACTGCCTCGGTGCTACGTGTCCACCACGCTGGCAGGCTTCCGGGCCTGTCCTGCCAGTGGGTCGCAGGTCTGCCTACCTTGCAGGCTCAGACAGCGGCTCTGCACAGCCCCTACTCCAAATGGAGTTACTTGGCTACCGTGCCATTGGGTCACTGGTCCTATTCTAGGCATGGGTGGCTACTCTCTTCGGCCCCAGCTGCAGTTGGGGTGTCGTGATACCATGCTGGCGGGTCACTTGGCCTGCTCTGGGCGCAGACAGCAGCTCCACTCTGCCCCCCCAGCCCCCACAGCACCCAGCAGGACCCGGAACGAGAAGCAGTCACCGCAGGTTTCCCAGCCCTGGGCCAAAGCAACTTCAGGAGCCAGATCCCAGCCTCTCCGATCCCGACACATGCTCCGCTGGGAGCTGGCTCCATGGAGCGCGACCCCCGTGGGTTCCCAAGCCCCAGGCCAAAGCAGCTCCGGGAGCCAGAGCCCGGCTGCTCCAAGCTCTCCGAACTAGGTGCATGCTCTGCTGGGCGCAGGCTCAAAGACGCAGTCCCCATGGGCTCCCCAGCCCTGGGCCAAAACTGTTCCGGGAGTCAGAACCCAGCCACCGCAAGCTCAGCGCACGCTCCACTTGGAGCTGGCCTCCACACGCAGTCTCCACAGGTTCCCTAGCCCTGGGCCAAGGCAGCCCCAGGAACCAGAATCCAGCCGCTCAAAGCCTGGTGCACGCCTTGCCAGGAACGATCCCCCAGGAGTATTCTCCACAGGTTCTCCAGTCCCCAGCCTGAGCAATCTGTCTGCAAGATGCAGGCAAATACCAGCCTGAAATCACCTGTTCCGTAGCTGAATGAGCTGAGATCAGTAGAAAACAGGGATGATTATATGATCTCTCCAAGATGGCAGCTGCTGTCCTCCTCTGCGGTCCGACTGATGTTGGGAACCGAACTGGACCGCTTCTCTCCTCTGTCTCAAAGCCGGAACTCAGCACTAAGCGCAACTATTGTACCACTGGCGGGAGCCCCCAGAATCCGCATCGCTGCACCCCGCTCCAGCACCTCGCCACTTCCCAGCGTGCGTCGCAGACTTTAGCTGTGAGGCGTTCTGCCGATCAGGCAATGTGACCCTCCGTGCAGAGAAATCGCCCGCGACCGAGCTCCTGCAGCTGAACCTCGCGCGGTGGAAATCTGTCCACTAGATTCTGGAGCACCTCAATTTCACTGGAAATTCCCAACAAGATAGCCTTCCACCGTTTCACTTCCTCTTTCTCTTGCTCGGTGACACGGCGCACTGGGGTGATGCACTCCCTTCGCCACCATCTTCCTTCTCCTCAAAATCCTTTCATTTCTAAATTTTTTTATTGCATTTTCTCTTCTCCTATTCTGTCTCTCTTTAGTCCCATCATTTTCACTCTACTTCATATTAAAAATATATTCCAATAAATGTATTAGAACCAAGGCAGGTGTTTTTGGAGGTCAAACTTGTTATTTCCTACTCCATTTCTTCATTTATTGCTGTTCTATAGATAATTTAAAACATACATTTTGTGTAAAGTGAATACATGTTTTTCTTTATGCTGTGATGGTTGTTGGAGTTTACTCTCTTCAGACTTTAAGAGAATCAAATAGACATAGAAGCCATTGGGTAGAAGAAGTCTGGTATCTGGGAATTCCATCAGCAATCTTGCTGGTTTGAGAGACTGGCCCCTACGTGTGACTTCTTACAGAGCTCCATCAGGTGCAGCACTGCACTGGAGATGGGTTGACCAGGTGAAGCCACACAGCCACACAGCCAGAGTTGGGTGTGGCCACTATGCTAATCAACCTCTTTGCTGCAAGACACCTACCACACCAAAAACAACATTCCTCCTGTTTTCAGGTGCAGTGGTGCATGCCTGTAATTCCAGTAGCACAGGAGGCTGAGCAGGAGGATCATGAGTGCAAAGCCAGTCTCAGCAAAGAGTGAGGTGCTAAGCAACTCAGTGAGTCCCTGTCTCTAAATCAAATACAAAATAGGGTGGGGGATGTGGCTTAGTGGTCTTGTGGCCCTGAGTTCAATCCCTAGTGTACACACACACACACACACACACACACACACACACACACACACACACACACACACACATTTCCTTTTTCTGAAAACTTATCCCTGCCTTTGATACACTCTCCCTTAAATGAAGAACTGGAGACATTTTCTAGTTGCTCAGCTGCAGCTCCACTGACACTGGGGATCCATTTAAGAGCTCTGCTTCTCCTTTCAAACTTAATTTCTAGCTCTGGCTCTTATTTCTTTACTATTTATTTCAGACCTTTTTTTCTCAGATGGCTTACACCTTATGCACAGGGTGGTGGTGGCCTCATGATACTCTCCCCTTACAGTGATACTTGTGAGTGAAAGTAGCACATAAAATATGCTCATTTTCAGCTGTGATACTCAGAAACAAATATTGCCCAGGAAACATCCCAAAGAGAAACTTGCATACTACAAGTACCCACATGAGTCTGTGGAATAGAAATCCATTCAAGTACATGGAAATGAACCACCTACTAACACAGACAACAGGAAAACAGAGGAAAAGACCTCCAAAATTTTATGATTTCCCCATAATTGCATCCAAAGCATTAGGTCTAACCACAACTAAATAGATAAGGTAAATATAATTAATAGTTCCATTTATTTCTTTAATTTTTTTAAGTTGGAGCTGACCAGTTAACTTCTCTGTACTTAAATATTTAATTACAATGTTTGGATTCCCAAAGAGTATTGTAGTAGGTCATTTCAACTGGCCTAGTTTAATGTCTGGAAGCAAAAAAAAAAAAAAAAAAAGAAAAGACAAAAAAGAAGAAATGTCCAGGAATTTAAATGGACACATGTGACTACCTTTTGCTGGTGATGTACAGTATCATTGATATCATGAAAACTCTTCTGTTCTTCCTTGGATGACATGTCCAAATATGGCTCTGTTGACAAATGCACAGATAAACTACTTTAAAAATTTATGTGAAAGACAAATTATCCAAATATAAAGGAAGAGTACTAATAATCATATAATTTTATTTGCCCAGTTATATTTTTATTGAAGTTTTACTTTAGGAGAATGTATGTCATGTGTGAAATTTTTATTGCTGATTGTGTGTGGGCCTGTGTATTTTACCCCAAAACATGTGTACCCTTGGCAAATACTATAATGCTTACTTCATATCTCAAGTCTTTATATTGGGAGACAGAGTGTCTGTAAAGTCCAAAGTTTACTGGAAACCCTGCATGGGCCTGCCTCAGTCTCTCAAGTACCTGCAATTATGGATGTGTGCCTCTGAATGCCATTTATACTGATATCATTGAAGAGTAATTTTACTGGTACAATAACTCAGAAAACCACTGGGGAAGACATTAGGTATTTACCATGTATGATGCCTGTAATAATTCACAACTTGATTCATTCAACTTGAATAAAAATTTTATAGGAAAAAATTAAATTTCCATGTAAACAAAAATCATCACACTGTTTACTCTTTGCTCAATTTTTAAATTTTAAAAATTCTTTGTACTTAATTGTGTCCCAGATAAATGATCACATTTACACCTTAATAAAATGAATTCCATATTATTTTTTCTTTTTAATTTCCCTTTCTTTTCATATTTTTTTCTATTAAAATTGCCTCTGTCATGCAAAATGTCTATGATTATACCTCTTATTCCTGACATATACTGTTTTTGCTTTTCCTTGGGACTACTTTAGACATATTACAACTTTTGTACGGGTTATAAACACGTGATCTGTAAAGTATTCAGTTTCCTAGCCACTTCATCAGTTACTGAACTTGAGGGAACTGCTTTTATATCATGTTACTGTTAACAGGTTTATTTATTTCTACCTATAGTTGAATTTGTGATAAGAGCTGGAGGTGAAACTAGGGACTAGGGGTAAATACTTTTCTAGAGATAAAGATGAAAGGAGACTTCAAAAGTGAGGATATTCGCTAGCTGGAGGAAATGCTGAAAGAATGGAAGGCTATACATAAAAGTTTAAATGGGACATGCTTGTCTGACTATATAGGGATTGGCAAGGAGAATGGCCAGAGGATATTGCAGGCAGAGAGAGGGATAAAATATGCAGTGAGGAAAAATTGGTATTATGAAAGATTCCTGGGGATGTTAAGATGCTTGGACATCCTTGTATTAAAGTGGGCCGGCCCGATGGTCATATATGCGGTATATGCATAAATAGCAGAACCAACTGCAATACAATATGCAGGTGACCTTGAGTGGCATGTGCATGAAATGGAGATGAATAATGAGAAGTCAACAGTGCACAAGAAAATTGATGCATCCTGATTGGATGGCATTTTTCTCAAAATATAGAGAGTAGAAAAATTTCAGTGAGATGTATAGAATCAATTTTAATTAAATGAACAAAGACAGAAGGTGGGTCTGAGAAATTGAGATTCTGTTATTTATGTTCACAAATGAGATGCTTAATACAGTGCAGGAACTGTGAATGTTGCTTTTATTTAGCATGTAGTTTCTCCTGTAGCAAAATCTTCCTGTGTTGAGAGAACTCATTTAAAAGCTTGTTGTGAAATTTTCTGAAATTGGATTTACAAATCCCACAGAACTATCAGAAAAGCCTGTGGGAGAGGATCAATGAGAGATCAACTGCTCAGCATGCAAAATAATCCAGTTCAATGCCAAGCATTGAGAACAACATAAACAAACCATGTCGTAGGAATATGAGCAATCTCTTATTGCTATGTGCAAGTTTATTTTTGATTTAGATCATTTAGTCTAAATTCCTGGAAAGAAGTTTCTCCAGTAATAATGGATTCATTTTATAGGAAAGGAGTAAAATAAATTACATATGATCATACATTGCATCCTTTCTTGTTATAGACTGATCATATCAATGGTGAAGGGCATGAACAAAAAGTAAAGCATGAAATAAGACACAAGGTCATGGAATTTGTCCATACACAAGTTGTCATAGTAGAGTTGACATTCTCTTTTCAATGGGTTTATCCTATGTCACAGGCTGATACTGACCTCCTAGATTCAAGCAAAAACCATATCTTCATTCTCTCAGGCATCTCAGTTCTAGCTCTGCCCCTTTAAGTTCTTTTTAAATTTAGAGAAGAAAGAAAATCAGCCTCACATTTCAACTTTCAACTAAGCACTAAAATGACTCTGGTATGGGAAACATAATTTTAAAAATTAGTATGATATAAGCACTTTTTAATATATTTTCCTCATGAATTTACAAAAATATTTTGAAAAATGGATCAAGCATCAACATCCACATGTTGTGGCAATAATCACAACCCATTGTGGAATATATATATCATTTGTGAATAGTTTGTTATCCTTTAAAAGGTTTCATTTTATGGTTTCTAGAAAAATTGTACCACAAAAGTTACCTATATTAAAGTTCCATGTTTCCATCGTCAATTTTACCCCTTTTTCTTCGATTTTGTTCATAGGCTTGATATTCTTGGATAAAAGATATAATATATATTTT
Source organism: Ictidomys tridecemlineatus (assembly GCF_052094955.1). Taxonomy (NCBI): domain Eukaryota; kingdom Metazoa; phylum Chordata; class Mammalia; order Rodentia; family Sciuridae; genus Ictidomys; species Ictidomys tridecemlineatus. The sequence goes on from NW_027520948.1 coordinate 602,910, forward strand.
AGATTTGATCACATCCAGCATGCACTTAATAATGTAAAATAAACATAGAGGATGAATTTTACCTTGAAGGAATCACATAAATCCCGACGAACTGAAAAGAGATTGAGATGATGCTCAAATAAATCTGAATATGAAAAGGGGAAGGGGGAGGGTATGTGGGGGCAGGAAAGATGGTGGAATAGATGGACATCATTACCCTAGGTACTGTATATATATGGTGACACTACACTGTGTACAACCATATAAATGTGAAACTATGCTGCAAATGCGGAGAATGAATCAAAATGCATTCTGCTGTCATGTATATACCTAATTAAAATTAATTACTTAAAAAAATCTGAATATAACAAAACTACCCTCATTGCACACTAAATGAAAATGGACCCTAGTCCTGGTAGTTAGCATTGGTGAAGACTATTTTAGCTTTAGGAATCCTCTTTCATTTGGGGGCTTTATGTTGAGCAATGACAGAAGACTCAAATGTACTAAATCAGAATCAGGAATATAGGTTTCAGAAAACTTGCAGTTAAGTTTCCAGTAGTAAAATCACTTTTGCAATGGTCTTTAATAGAATGCTAAAGATGCAGAATGCTAAAGAGCACAATGATCTGTTTTCAGAAGAGGAAAAAAGGACCCTGAGAAGTGCAATAAGGAAACTGAGTTTAAAATGTGGCAGGACATATCTCGAGTGAACCCTATCAGAATCATTTAATCTATTTTATTATAAGTATGCTTCCTGTCCCTCATTTGCCTCATAATTAACAAATCCATTTTTGCGATGAGTTTTCAGGAGAAGGTATACTTATGTGTACATCAGAGAGAGTTTTCTGAGCTAATTAGCCCAGATATGTGTTTTTAGAATAAAAGGTAATACACCTATTGCTCAAACTTATGTGAAAAATTGATTATTTTCCCAGAATCCCTTGTTTAACCAATAATTACTTTCCTTTTGCACTCTCCTGGGAAGACAGTGGTTCCTCATCCATTGAAAAAAATATACAGTAAAGCTAAAGTGTGCAGACTAGGAAATACTAGGCATTTTTCCAAAAAGAAAAGTGTTCTGAAAGTTTTCAGAATTATCAGATATCAATAGACTAGTGTGTTTCAAAGAAATTTGTTGATACAAAAAGAGCATTGTATTGGTGTTGGAGGAGAAAACTTCATAAAAGTTTTCTGGTTAAAAAATGAGTCTGGTGTGGCTTATCTTGACAGCTTTTCAAGTAATTACACATAAGTTCCAGATTATCACAACATTTGCTTTCTAGAGTTCAGAATTTACCTCAGCAATATGGTACGTTCCTGGAATGTCCAGGACATGGTTTCTCACAAAGCACCAATAAAATAATGAAATCAACAATATTAAGGATGATAATGAGAATAGTAAGTATGGAAATATTAGCATACTTTAAAGCAATGAATGCTTCAAAAATGCAACAGTGCTCATCTGAATGACACATGGATGCCTCACACACTGTGATGCCTCTGGATGTAGATGGGGGAAATGAGTAGCTGCAGGTTACTCCGATTCTTCTAGTTGTAACTGATTCCTATCATGACTGCTTGGGATTTTGAGTTGAAACAGACAAACTGAAAAGAACTGATGAGAATTCTCTCCTGCTCCTCGTATTTCCTTGCTAAATTCTATGTTACCTTTCTCACATTCCCATCCCTTTAGCTTTTCCAAAGAAATCCATCAAAGTGGGAGCTTGTCTCCTTACATTTTACATTTTATGTGTGGCTCTTTGCCACACCTTGCTGCCTGTCAATGTGATTGTACTGTGTTCTTAGTTTTCTTCTTCTCTTCACCTTAGTCTTTGGGTCCCTCCCACGTCTCAAGAGACATGCTCAGAATGAAAAGCAAGATTTGTGCTTGCACTTGACCTGGTTTTGTCCTGAAATGTAGGAACTGATAGTGTTTCTTGCATAGTTCCCCAAAGGATATCCAATGCACAGCTCCAAATCATTTTTTCTACATACCAGGATCATTTGAATCACCATAGACTATAATGAATATATAGAAGCTATGACCTGCTGAGTCAGAACAAGATTTTGAACATGGTCACTAAGAGATGATTCCTAAAAGTTGCAAAGTGACAGTGTAAAATTTGTCAGCTTCTAATTTCTCTAGGTTAATTTGAATGTAGCTCTGGATTCCTCCCTCAAAATAAAGTTTAGAAGAATCTGTAAGCTTTCCAAAGTTAATTTTAGATACCTGTGGATTTGGAAAATGCCCAATAACAATTTCTAATTTTTTCAACTAATCCATTTGCTGTTTCTGCCCTAAAATTTTGCCCTAGTGAGTAGCAACATGTTGCATGTCATTAACTGTACACCTGCCTAATCATTAGGGTAAGTGAACTTTGCTCTGTGGAAACAGGTCTTCACTTCTCAATTCATTCCCAACTGTGAGTAAGTTAGAAGAGTGGAAAAGTTAAATCCTCTCCATCATTCAGCTTTGGAACTGGAAATACATAAATTCTTTCCACATTTTGAAAACCCTGTTCTTTTCCCTTCTCACATGTTGTTGGGATTTCCTACCCTCTCCTGAGTACCACCGGTTCTTTTTTACTTTTATTCTTTTTGATGATGTGTACTCACTACCTTCATCAGTCTTAATTCCCTCTTTTTTATGACCATTTCCTTATTTAAATTTCCCTGTGATAAAAGCATGTCTCAATGCAACTCACAGTTTAGTACCTTTATCTATACATCCAATTTAACCTGTGGCTGAAACCTAATGAGATACTCTACTTCTTACATTTTTTTCTTAAACTTTACTACTTATTTAATATGCACATGTCTTGCACAATTAGTATTTACCAGTGCTCATATTTCTTGGCCATATTCTTTCCAATGTATTTAGTCTTCTATGTGGTTCTTACCTTTTCCAAGTTCACTTATTCCCTTGTTTGTGCTTGCACTGATCTCAACAGATTCAGAAGCAGCACACATCTCCTGATGTTGCTCAGAATCACTCTGGTAATAATAATGACAAAAATGAGTTACATATAGATAATATCATCACTCTTTGCACATCCCCATATTTACATTTGTGCAGTCTTTGAATTGGAGATTAAACCATTACACTTAGTAAAACAATATTTCCTTATGAGGCATGATCTTATGCAGCCCCAATGAAGCTGAGCTCTTGTCTTCATCTAGCTACCCATAGGATAAAACTAGGAAAAATGAAAGAGAAAATGTGTTCTCTGACAACAATCACTGATACACATATATTCAAAACATCTCACATCAGTGCTTAACTAGCAATGTGTGCATTCTCTCAACAAAACTAAGAACACAGTACAAAACAATCAAAACTCTTTTGAAACTGGAATTTGATGCTATATAGACTTGAAATTTTAGACATAGGAAGGTTAAATTTAATTTTTAAAATTTTGCTTGTGGTTGGGCATGATTCATTTATTTGATTGATTGATTTTTATGTGATGCTGAATCAAATCCTGGGTTTCACACATGCAAGGCAAACTGTCTTATCACTAAGCCACAACTGCAGCCTGGGAGGGTTAAATACTTAATGTCAAAAAGTGATATTTCATATGATAGAGACGTTAAATGTGTCACGTCAAGTAGGAAGAACATTATGCTTGGAATTGTTTAATTTGAGTCATAGAATCTTCCAAAAGTTAATATGTTTCAGCAAAGTATTTACTTCATGAAAATTTAATTTTCAAGGACGAGAAATTTGGAATGGAAATATGTCTACAATTAATGTGGACAAAAGAAAACACTACATTTGGGTAGAGTATGCAAACATCTTCATTGAAGAAAGTCTTGGAATTCCATGGAAGGAATGAACTATTTAATGACTGAGTATTTTTCAGAGATTTGAGCCAGAAAAACTGGTGTATGGCTGCATAATGAATAAGTCAGGCTGTGTGGAAATGCTGGAAAGCCACAAGAAAGAACCAGTGATGAGATGAAATACAGAATCCATGGATTTTTTTAAAAAAAGAAAATTAATTAAAGAAATACACTGCAGAATTGCCAGGAAAAAGTAGCAGAGCACAAGTAATGATTCTCTCCTTTTGAAGGCTGAGGAGAATCTCACTAACCCAATTAAAAAATGGGAAAATCAAGAGATACACAGTTCTTAAATTGGGAATTACAAAATGCCCACTATTATTCAAGGAAATTCCATTCCAAACTTCATTGGCATTTCAGATGCCCCCAGTCAGAATGACATTTTTCAAGTATTCAAATAATAAGTGCAGTTCAGGATGTGGCAGGAAAGTCCAATCCTAGACTGCCAGACTGAAAATTAAGACCTCCACATTGGAAAGCATTATGAAGATTCCTCTAGATTCTAAGAATACTATCCAGCTTTCTCACTCCTTCCAATTAATCCCAACGTATGAATCAGAATGCACACGTGATATATGAACTTCAATTTTAGCACTGCAAGTCACATTTATAGAGTTATAGAACTAATTGATACCCACCAACAAAGAATGGATTAAAGAAAACACACAGAATATTCAGCACTGATTTTTTAAATATTTATTTTTGATAGTCGTACACAATAACATTTATTTATTTATTTATTTATTTATTTATTTATTTATTTATTTTTATCTGGTGTTGAGGATTGAACCCAGGGCCTTGCACTTGCGAGGTGAGTGCTCTACCACTGAGCCATAACCTCTACCACTGAGCCATAACCCCAGCCTCTTCAGCACTGATTTTTAGCAATTTAGTTATTCTTGATAAATCATTATGGAAAAATGATTCCTCATATAATGTATTAAAACACTGCCTTAAATCTTTCAAACATATAAAATTTATAGCAGCAAGATCTTAAATGTATAAAAATTATTTTAGAGAGAAAATAGGAAGCTAATATAGATTCCTTTCAACTCAAATAAAACATTTTCAACAAAGGAGACACTTGGATTTTTGCATGATTTTCAAACAAAGTTAAAAAATACTGCCCAAAATCTTAGGCAGAATTAGATGGTGAGTGCAGGATCTTTATCACTCTGGTTACCTCACAGAGGTTTTTTTCCTGGGATAACTGAAAAAACACACATTCCTATTTCAACTTCTATCAGATGAAACCATGGCACAAAATAATGGTTAGGAGGCACCCAAAAGAAGAATTAAAATGGGTTTTAAAAAGAATCTGAGACCAGATCTGCTGAGAGTTCTGCATACCTGCAGCTTGGACCTTTGGTTTGACAAAGATTAAAAAGTCATGGTACTTTCATTGAAATGCATTGTTTGAAGCTCTAAGAATGCTGCATTCTAAAAGCACAAATCAGCAGCCACACCAGGGATTGTAAACAGTCTTAGCTGAGAGGCATTTAGAGATTTGTTCATATTTCCAACACACTGGTGCTTACAGAAAGTCTCCTGGGGATTACAAAAAAAATTCTCAGGGCACACACCTTGGAGAAGAGTCCCATTGTAGTGACCCTGTGTGCTGATTCAAAAACCACTGCAGGTCTTGCAACTTTAAAACACAGAATCTAGTCTCCTTACAGAATGGTGGAAGTTTACCTTGATCAAATGGTGTCAGGATAGTGATAATTAGAGTGGGATGGAATCTCTCACGAGGAATACATGTGTTGTGCCTGTTGGATAGTTATTTTGAGTAGAGGTCCACAGAACACTATCTCTTGAAATGGTTGTATAGAATAATGACAGTGAAGGAGAAGTGCTTTTTGAAAATTCAAGTGACAGAAGAACGCAGCAGTGCTGGGGCATTATAAGGTGTAATGGTTTTATCCTTCAGTTCCCCAAAGAAATCACAGATTCTGCAAGCAGGTCATGATTACTGTGCTGCAATAGGTTGTAAGAAAAGCCCTCAGATATATGGACTCTTGCCCACCTCTACATCACTGACTATAGGAGTCCATCCTTGGAGTCTGCATTACTGAGTAGTTTCCAGGGTTCAAGGACCAGAGTGTTTCTCAGTTTCCCTGTTAGATGGGTCCACAGCCCTGTGTATATAAACAAGTACTAAGGGTGAGGATTTTCTTCAAATTGTAGAGTTCTCTCATTTCTCTGGGTGAGGTGGGGAACCAACAAGCCTATGAGCTCAGCTTATTCATGCCAATAGCAGGTTAGGCCTCTTGGGGCTAGAGCAAATAATGAAAGAACTGGATTATTTTTGTTTCCCAGAAAGCTGCCAAATAGGTTTCTAAAATTAGAAATCCTGGACAAACTATCTACTGTAATGTTAGTATAAGGGATATCTGAAGATTTTGCTGTTGTTGTTCTTGATATATTTTTGTCTGCTATTGGTATAGAGTTTTCACATTATTTCGTTTTTCACCTTCAATCTTATTTTTTTTCTTAAAATTTCATTCCATTACTGTGTGTGTGTGTGTGTGTGTGTGTGTGTGTGTGTGTGTGTGTGTGTGTTGGGTGGGTGGGGAGCTGTGCATTCACTATGAAGTGGCCAGTTTAGTTCTCATTTTAATTTTTCTTTTGAGAGAGATAGATAGATAGATAGATAGATAGATAGAGAGAGAGAGAGAGAGAGAGAGAGAGAGATAGTTTTAATATTTATTTTTAAGTTTTTGGTGGACACAACATCTTTGTTTGTATGTGATGCTGAGGATTGAATCCAGGCCACACGCATTCCAGGCAAGCATGCTACCACTTGAGCCACATCCCCAGCCCAACTTTCCTTCATTTTTAACAGAAGTCCTAACAATTGTATTATAACCAAGGCCCTTTTGATTTGCCAGGTAAAAATTGTTATTTGCTACTTCATCTCTTCCTTTTGTGGTGTTCTAGAGATGATTTTAAAAATACATTATATTTACAGTTGTGTTTTTCTATAAACTGTGATCATTGTTGGGAGTTTATTGTCTACTCTCACAGAAATACTTGTGAGTGAAACTGGCATGTGGAAAATGCTGGTTTTCAAACCTGATACTCAGATATAATTCCTGCTAAGGACACATCCCAAAGAGAATCTTGAACACTACAAGGACCCACGTGTAAATGTGGATGAGAACCCATGCAAATGCATGTAAGTCCTTTACATAGTAACACAGATCATATGAGAACAGGAGGCAAACAACCCTTCAGAATTTCATAATTTCCCAAAAATAGCATCCAAAATCTTTGGTCTAACCTCACATAAAGAGGTAAAGTAAACATTTTCATAATTTTATTGATTTCTTGCAGACAATGGATAGGAAACAAGTATTGTTTGTACATTAGCAGAACAATACCCATCCTGAGGTGTTCTCATCCCATAAGGAGAGAGTTTTGTTTCTGATTGGAGCCTGTTCCCTTCCTCAATGGAGACACTGGAAACCTTGGCCTAGATGACAGGTAATGTGAAATTAAATGTTAACACTTTGGGAATGAAAATGTTTTTTCCATGAATGAATTCAGTGAGTCATTGCCTTTTATATGTTCCTAGTTTCAACTGGTTATTTCCAAGTCTCCAAGTTATCACTCTCCACTTATAGATGGTGCACAGATGCAAACACAAACATTCTTCAAAAATATAGAAACAATGCTAATATAAAGCTTACCTGTAATCACCTTGATTTCTAAAGCTATTTTTATATTAATGATCTGTTAACATCTTTACACTTAAATATTAAATTGTGATGTTTGTATCCCCAAAGAGTGTTCTATGAGTTCAATTCACTTGGCCTAATTGAGCTTCTGAGAATGAGAAGAATAGAAGTAATTGGGAATTTGACAAATGTGCATACCTGTGTTTTGCTGTGCCCAGGGCCTTCAAGTCTCTGTTGCTCTAATTGAGATGACTTGCTCAAATGAGACTCTGCTGACAAATGCACAGATTTATTAAACTACTTAGAAAATAATGTAAATGGCAATTAATCCAAGTAAAAAGGAACAGTAGTAATAATCCTATCATTTTACTTTTCTCAAAATACAGTTTCAATCAAGCTTAATTTTAGGTGCACATATCTCATGTTTGAAATTTTTATTTTGTTTGCATGTAGGTATGGGTATTTTATCCAGGAACATGTATGTCCTTGGCAAGAACTATTGCATTTATATCAAATTCCCTGTCTTAATCTTTGGAGACAGGTGTCTGTAAGTACCAAAGTTGGCTTGAAACCTGACAGGGATCTGTCCTCAGCCTTTTAAGTACCTGCAATTATAGAGGTGTCCCTCTGAAGCTAGTACATATTGATATCAATTAGTAGTAATTTTAGTGACTAATGCATCAGAGCACCAATTAGGGTGATATCCTGTGTCACTATGTAAAATGCTAAAATAACTCACAGGTTGATCTACTTTAGGTGAAAGTGAATTTCACAGAGAAAAAAATATATATTTCTATGGAAATAGGAGGCATCAAAATTTTTACTATCTCTTCTTTTACATATTATATTTAAAGATGTCCATTGTACAACATTTGTGATATCTTGCAAAAGTGATCACATTTACATCTTTATCAACAAATATCATACTTTTAAAACATTTGTTTTGTTTCTTTTCTTTTTTACTATTAGGAATCAGTCTGACTTGTGAAGCATCTATGATTATTGCTGTTATTCCTGATGTAAAGTCTTTTTTCTTTTGCTGGGATTTCAACAGATATTTTATAGCTTCCAAACTGGGTAATAAACATGTGACATGTAAAGTTTTCATTTTCCTGTCTACTTCCTCATTTCCTGGACTTGAGTGGACTACTTTTATATTATGTAGCAGTCAACATTTTTATTAATTTCCACCACAGTTGAGTTTGTGATAAGAGCCTTAGAAAACAGGTGCTAGTGATGATTTATATTCTAGAGATGGAGATAGTGGAGACTTCAGAAGTGAGATTACCCACCAGAGGCTAGAAATACTCAGAGCTGAAAGGCTGTACATAGAGACAGGGTTTAAATAGGAACATGTTTTATGATGATTTAGGGATTGGTGAGAGAAGAGCAAGAGGACAGTGCAAGCAGATAGAGGGAACAAGATAGAGACTGTGGCAAAATTTAAATTATAAAAGATTCCTAGGAAAGTTAAGACGCTTGGACATTCATGTTCTAAAGAAGGACGATGGTCATATGTGCAGTATATGCATAAATAACAGGACCATCCTCAGTGCTATGAGCAGTTGATAATGAAGAAGGACCTGTGCATGAATGGAGATGAATAATTAGAAGGCAATAAGTGCATTAGCAAGTTGATGCCAGCCTGAATGGAGGGAATATTTCCAGAAATACAGAGGATAGAAAATTGTCAGTGACCTTTTTAGAATGAAGACTAATGACATGAACAAAGAAAAAAGGTAGGCCACAGGAATGTATGGTTTTGTACCTCACTGTTACAAAGATTTCAAATAAGAAGTGCAGTAAAGTACAGCTAATGTGAATGTTGCTCTTCTTTACCAAGTAGTTTTTCTTATGGTAACATCTTTCTATGTTCAGAAAACTCCTTTAGGAAGAAGGTGGGCAATTTTCTGAATCTTGTATATATGAAACACACCCGAAAATGAGAGAGGTCTGTGGGAGAGGTTCAGTGGGAGATCACTGCTTAGCATGTAAAAGGATCCTGTTCAGTGCCCAGCATTGAGAAGAATAGGAACAAACAAACTATGTCAAAGAAATATGAGCAATTTTTTTTTGGTATATGCAAGTATATATTTGATTTACAACTCTTACTCAAAATTTCTGGAAAACTGTACTCTAACAAATGGACACCTATGTGCAAAAAAGGGCCAATAAAAGCAGTAAAATGAATTAAATATGTGTGTTGAGTAAAGCCACAAGACTCAAAGTACTAAAACAAAATCAGGAATATGGGCTCAGTAATATTTACACAGTTGAGTTTTAAAGGAAAAATCATTTTTGGAATGACCAATTATAGAAAGACATAGGTATATATACCAGTGTCAAGATGCAGAATGATCTGTAGTCAGAGGAGGAAAGAAGAAGCCTGAGAAATTCAGTGTCAAAGTTGAGTTAAAAATGTGGCAGTGCAAATCTTTAGTGAATCTTATCAGAATCATTTAATACATTTTATTGTGTTTCCTAATCCTCATTTGCATTATAATTAATAATTTCAAAATTGTTATGAAATTCCCAGGGAAGATATAATTGTTTGTTCATCATGGAGAGTTTTCTGAGCTAATTAGCTCAGATATATGTGCTGAGAGCATCAGCTAACACCATCTCAATGTTTGTTCATACCCATATGAGAAACTGGTGTGTCATCTTTTACTTTATCCAGTCGTTTAACCACCATCAGTTTTAAATTTCCTCTCTTGTATGAAGAAAGTAATATAACATCTATGGAAAAAAAAGATGTATGATAAGGCTCAAAGGATTCAGACAAGGCCAACCCAAAGAAAAATTGTTTTGAAAACTTGAAGAGTTATCAGATATCAATAAACCATTGTGTTTTAAAGAAATTGGTAAATACATTAAAAGTAATAGTGTTAGTGTTTGAGGAATAAACTGAATAAAAGTTTCTGGTTAAAATTTGAGTCTGGTGTGACATATATAGGCAGCTTTTTAAGGAATTGCACACAAGTCCCAGATCATCCCAACATCTATCTGCTTTCTAGAGTTCAGAATTTTTCTTAGTAGTATGGTGCATTCCTGGCATGTCCAGGGACATGGTTTCTCACAAAAATCAATAAAATAATGATAAAAGCAAAATATTAAGGATGTTAATAAGAAATGTATAGATGAAAATATTAGACTTCTTTAAAGTAAAGAATCCTTAAAAAATGCAGTGTTGCTAATCTGAATGACACATACAAATACCTCATACAATGTGGTGCCTACTAAATAAGAAGGGGAGAAATTGGTAGCTGTAGGGTACCCTGATTCTTCCAGCTGCTACTTGTTCTTATCATCTTAGCACCAGATTTTGACTTGAAAGCAGACAAACTGAAGAGAGCTGACTAGAATTCTCTCCATTTACTTGTATTTTCTACCTAAATGCTATTTCCTCTTTCACTTTCCCTTTAGTTTTTCCAAAAAATCCATAAAGTGGGAGATTCCCTTTTTCCATTTTACATCCTTTATATGGATTTTTGCCACTATTTGTTACCTGCCAAAGTAACAGATTTATATTAGAATTATCATTTCTTCATCTTAGTCCTATGTCCTTTGCACATCTCAAGAGACATGCTCAGAATGAAAGCAAGATTTATGATTGCACTTGATCTGCTCATGTCCTCAAACTGTAGGAATCAATAGCAGTTCCTGCATATTTCCTAAAAGAAGATACAATGCAGAGATCCAAATCATGTTGTTTATACATCAGAATCATTGGAATCACCTTAGATTCTAATGGACAATTAGAAACAAGAGTTTTAAGATGGTGCCCAAAGGATGATTCCTTATAGTTGCAGAGTTCCAGTGTGAAATTTGTCATCTTCAAATTCATCTAAGTTAATTTCAATGTATCTGTGGATTCCTCCCTAAAATTTCCCCACAAATTAAAATACATAAAGATGTGTAATATCTTCATTGATAATTTTTCATTATTAATTTTAGATTAACTCTAGATATCTGTGGATTTTGGACATGCTTAATTACCATTCATATTTCTTTCTACTTTTACATTCGGTGTTTCTGCACTATCATTTTGCCCTAAGCTGCATCAACATATTGTATGTCATTAAATCATTTGGGGTAACTGAACTTAGTTCTGTGGCAACAGGTCTTCACTCCTCAATTTATTCCCAACTGTGAATAAATCAAAAAGGGTGGGAAAGTTTTACTTTCCCCTTCACTCAACTTTGAAAATGGAAACATGCAAATTCTTCCCACATTTTGAAAACCCTGTTCTTTTCCCTTTTCAAGTGTTGTTGAAATTTCCTACCCTATCCTGACTATCATTTATTCTTTCTATTTTTTTACTATATGGACTTACTGCCTTTCTCAGTCTTCACTCCCCCTTCTTCTGTTGTTTTCCTTATTTCAGATTTACCTGTGAGAGAAGCATGTGTCAAATGCAATTCACAATGCAATTCCTTAAGCAATACATTCAATTCAACCTGTGGCTGAAAAGTAATGAAATACACCATTTTTTATATTTATTTAACCCTACTATTTATTTTAATAGACATATTTCTTGAACAAATACTGTATACCAGTGCTCATATTCTTTGACAATGCTCTTTACAATGTATTTTGTATTCTATATGGTTCTTACCTTGTCCGTGTTCATTTATTGTCTTTGTGCTTGGTTCAAACATCCTGGGCCCACAAGCAGCACACACCTTTTGATGTTTATCAGAGTCACTCTGGTAAAAATAATGACAATAATAAGTTTCATATAGCTTTCTGCATCCCTCTCTGACCATCCTTATATTTATAGTAAGGAAGACATTGAAATTGCAGATTACACCATTACATTTTCTGCAACAATATTTCCATATGAGACACAATTTCACATGCTGTCCTGATGAAGTTGAGCTCCTCTCTTCATCTGGCTACTGATGGAAAACATCAGGAAGAATGAAAGAGGAAATGTATTCTCTTACACCAAACTCACTGATATGCATATATCCAAAACAACTAACATCAGTGTTTAATTAGTAAGCTCTGCATTCTTACTCAAATCTAAAAACAGAGGTGAAAATTTATTTAAAATGCTTTTGTGAATTAGATTTCATGTTATACAGATTCAATATTTTTAACAGTGAAGGGCCAATTGTTTTATTGATTTATATGATACTTGTTATGATAAGACCCTTCCAATGGGTCACCTCCAGTAGGAAGAAAATACTCTTGGACTTGTTTCATTTGAGTCTCCAGAGACTTCCAAATATTTACCTCATTGAGTACTAAAAGAAGAGTCAATAAGAGAATGTATCTATTTTGTATTCTAACTTGTTAGATATGACAGCAGAATGATTACAATTCATATTACACATAAAGAGCACAATTTTTCATATCTCTGGTTGTATATATAGTGCAAATTTATGTGAACAAAGAAACACACTCAATTTGGTTAGAGTATGCAATACTTTTCATTGAAGAAGAAACTAAAAGGAATTTCAAAACAGGCAGTAGCATAGCATCACACTGAGTTTCTTGACTGACTACTTTCAAAGTTTGGAACCAGAAAAACTGATGAATCTGCATAATGAATAAGATAGCCTGTGTGGAAATACTGGGGACTCTCAACAGGAATCAGTGACCAGATGAACACACATGTGCCTACACACCATGTAGGGTCAAGCCACTCAGCTGACAGGCATTTCCAGTTCTTGTCAATATTATCACCACACTGATATTGTAGACACCATCCTGGAAATTACAATAAAATCCTGAGTGCAAACACCTTTGAGAAGTGTTCCATTGTAGTACCTCTGTGGGCAACAAAGAAATCATGGCTTTTATAACAAGAAGTGCATTCATAGAAGAAATAGATGGCAACAGTGCCAGGGAAAACTAGTGATGTGCAAGCAATGAATTCCTCCTCTAAAGGGTTGAGGAGAGTCTCACAAACCCAATTAGGCAATGGCAAAAAGCAAGAAATAGGAAGTTCTCACAGCAGGAATTACAAATTGTTCACAGATATATCACATTTGGTCAATATCATGCCATGACTTTATTCTCTTTTATTGCTGAATAAAATTCCATTGTGTATATATGCCACATTTTTTTCCATTCATCTACTAAGGTCATCTAGATTGGCTTCACAATTTAGCTATTGTGAATTGTGCTGATATAGGAGGGGGGTAAGGGAGGAATAGATGAACTCTAGATAAGGCAGAGGGATGGGAGGGAAAAAAAGGGTGCAGGGAGTTAGTAAGGATGGTGGACAGTGATACACATCATTATCCAAAGTACATGTATGAAGACATGTATGAATTGGTGTCAACATACATTATATACAACCAGAAATATGAAAAATTGTGCTGTACATGTGTATTAACAGTTTTAATGCATCCCACTGTAATTTATTTTTTAATCAATGAAAAAGAAATATCATTTAAATCTGAATTGATATTTCAGATGTCCCCAGTAAGAATGACATTTACCAAGTAGTCAAAAAATACATGCAGTGCAGGATGTAGCAGGTAAGTCCAATCCTATACTGCCAAACTGAAAATTAAGACTTCCACACTAGAAAGCATTTTGGAGATTTCTCAGGATTCTAAGAATACGACTGCCATATGACCCAACTTTTCTACTCCTTGATCAGAACCCCAGTGTACCAAAACCAGAATGCACATGTGATTTATGAATGTTGCTGTTTTAGCACTGCAAGTCAAGATTATAAAGTTATGGAACTAACTCTGATACCCACCAAGAGTAAAATATATAAAAAAAACAAAAAGATACTTATCACTGAATAAGTAGCAATGAATAAGTAGCAATATACTTATTCATTGTACCCCACTATGTCAAAATGAATCCCAACACTTTATATGAATTCAGCACCCTAAAATATTCTAATATACAAAAGGCACAACAGCAAAATCTCCTTAAGTATATAAAGAAAAATATTTTAGTAAAAATAGGAAATTAATTTAGATTCCTCTCAGTTCAAATACAACATTCTCAGCAAAGGAGGGAGGTGAATTTTTTAAGGTGAATCAACAAGTATTCAAAATACTACCATATATTCTAAGCAATATTCAAGAGCCTCTTCGCCCAATGCACATTATCCATACTTTTTTCTCAGATTTCAGAAAAAAATTTCATTCCTATTTTTTAATAAGATGGACCTCTGTCACAGACAGTGGTTAATGGAGATACTCACAACAAATATTAGGGTGGTATAAAACTGAAACTGAGACATAGATCTGTTGATAGCTCTGGGTGGCTACATTTTAGTTCTGTGGTCCGCCTAAAGATTAAAAGTTCCTGGCACTTTCACTGAAACATGTTGTTTGATTTTCTGTGACAGCAAGTGCCAAGGTAAAACAACATACATGTGCATACACACCATGTAAGGTCAAGCCACTGAGCTGAGAGGCATTTCAAGTTCTTGTCCATATTATTGCCATACTGATATTGTAGACACCATCCAGGGAATTACAATAAAATCCTGAGGGCAGACTCCTTTAAGAAGTGTTCCACTGTAGTAACTCTGTGGGAAAGATCTGAAACCACTACATGTTTGAACTTCCCAGATGCATAGCCAACTCTCCACACAGAATGGTGGAGGTTCACCCTCTTCATATGTTCTCAGGATAGTGATAGGAATGAGCTGAAAATTCTCATTAGGAATACATGTGTTATGTCTGTTGGACAGTTAGTTGAATAGCGTTTCATAGAGCACTGCCTCTTTAAATAGGTGGTTTAGAATAATGATTTTGAAGGAGAGTGCTTTTTGAGAATTCAAGTGACAGAAGAATCCAGCAGTGCTGGGGCATTGTCAGGTGCAATGGTATGTTTCTTCAGTTCCTAAAAGATTCTGCAAGCAGGCTATGACTGCCATGCTCCAATAAGTTGCCAGAAAACCACTCAGAGACATGGAATCTTGCCCATGTCTAGACCACTGACTTCAGAAATCCATCAGGTGGTCTGCATTACATACTGGTCCCTAGGCTCCATGAACCAGAGTGTGTGTCAGGAAGTTTCCACATTAGATAGACCCACATGTCTGAGTAGATTAACAAGTAATAATGGTGAGATTCTCCTTGAAATTGCTAAGTTCCCTCAGCATTCTCTGTATGTGGTGAGAGTCAAAGGAGCAGAGAAGCTCAGCTTATATATGTAAATAACAGGTTAGGACTTTGGGGGATAGAACAAATAAAGTGTTAAATAATATTTGTTTCCCAGAAACCCCCAAAGGTATGTGTGAGTAAACTTAAAAATCATGGACAGAAATATCTTCTTTTCTACTATGTTAATATTAGAGAATCTCAAGCTTTTGCTATTATTTTTTGATATTTTTGTTTGATAATTTTTATGAGTTTTCCATGTTATTTATTTTTATCTTTCTATTTATTTGAGAGTTTTATTCCATTCATTTATTTTTTTGGTTGTTAGCCAGAGACAATTTTAATTCTCATTTTAAATATTCTCATTTCTCATTTTTATTGCATTTTTTCTTTTCTCCTATTCTGACTCTGCTTATTCTCACCACTTTCTCTCTACTTACTTTTTTGAAATATGCTCCAATGATTAGATTATAACCAGGACATAATTGTTTTTGCAGGTAAACCTTTTTATTTCCTACTCCATCTCTTCATTTTGTGCTGTTCTGGAGATCATTTAAAACATAATATTTTATGTACAGTGGATACATATTTTGGTTTATGCTGTGATCATTATTGGAGTTTATGCTCTCCTGACAGGAGCCAATGTGAACTTGGTGTGAAGCAAATTGACCTACAAAGCTGTGTCAGGTTCAGCATTGCACTGGAGATGGGTGGACCTGCTGGAGCCACACAGCTACACAGCCTTTCAGAGTTGGGTGTGGCCTGTTAAGATGCCAAATCAACTTCATTGCTGCAAGAATCCTAACACACCAAAAAGCAATATTTCTCCTGCTAAAAATTTATCTCTGCCTTTGATCGACTCTCCCTTAAAGAAACAACTTGATCCTTTTTCTAGTTGTTCAGTTCCAGCTTTTACTTGGATTGGGGAGCATTTCAGGAGCTCTGCTTTCCTTTTCAAACTTAATTTCTGGCTCTGTCTCTTATTTATTTACTAATTATTTGAGACTTTCTTTTTCCCAGGTGGCTTACACCTTCTGAGCAGGAAACTACCCTGGCAGGGTGATGGCGGCTCTGTGATATTCTTCCCTTACAGAGATACTTGTGAGTGAAATTAACATGTTAAACATGCTCATTTTTCAGATGTGATCCTCATCTATAAACCTTGTCCAGGAAACATCCCAAAGAGAAACTTGCACACTACAAGTACCCACGAGACACTATGGAACAGAAATCCATTCCAATGCATGGAAATCCACCATCTATTAACACAGATAACATGAGAACAGAGGAAAAATACACCTCCAAAATTTCATAATTTCTCAATAATTATATTTTAAATACATTAGGTCTAACAACAACTAGATACTAAGAAAAAATATGTTTAACAAGTGAATTGATTTCTTGAAGGGAAAGGACATAAAATCAATAGAAATTGTATGTATATTAACAGAAACATACCTGAATCATTCTAATTCCATTAACAGGCAGTTTTGTGTCTCTTTTGAGTCTGGTATCTTCCTCAGTAAAGACACAGGAATCCATGGAGAATGACATCTTTAACCTTGGCATGGGTGACAGCTAATGTGAAATTAAACACTGAGCCTTTGGAAATAAAGCTATTCTTACATGAATGTGTTCAGTGGTCATTGCATTATGCAATGTTCCTAGTTTCACCTTATATGTGATATTTATAAGTCTCCAATTTATCATTCACCATTTAAGGCTGTTACACAGATGAAAATGCAAACGTTATTGGAAAATATTAGTGCAATTGCTTGCATAAAGTTTACCTGGCATCCACCTTGTTTGCTAAAGCTATTTTGATATTGATGACCAGTTAACTTATCTGTACTAAAATATTTAATTACTATGTTTGGATTTTCAAAGAGTATTGTAGTAGGTCATTTCAACTGGCATCTGGAAACAAGAAAAAAATGATCAGTAATTTAAATTGACACATATGCCTACCTTTTGCTGGTGATGTGCAGTATCATCCATATCATGAAGCCTCTTCTTTTCTGCCTCAGATGATCTGTACAAATTTGACTCTGCTGACAAATGCACAGATAAACTTAAAGTACTTAAAAAATCATGTAAAAGACAAATTATTCAAATTATAAAAAGGTAGAGTAATAATAATCATATAATTTTATTTGTCCAGTTATATTTTTATTGAAGTTTTACTTTAGAAGAATATATATCATGTGTAGAATTTTTATTGCTGTTTGTGTGTGGGCCTATGTATTTTACCCAAAAACATGTATATCCTTGGAAAATACTATAATGTTACTTCAAATCCCAAGTCTTTATACTGGGAGACAGGGTGTTTTTCAATTCCAGGGCTTTCTGGAAACCTGAGAGGCTGCCTCAGCCTCTCAAGTACCTGCAATTATGGATGTGTTATCTCTGAACCCCATGTATACTGACATCATTGAAGAGTGATTTTACTGGTCCAATACTTCAGAAAACCACGTGGGGAGACACTAAGTATCCACCATGTATGATGCCTATAATAACTCACCACTTCATCCATTCAAGTTGAATGAAAATTTCACAGTTCTATGTACACTATAATCATCACACTTTTACTATCTTTTCCTCAATTATTAAATTTTAAAAATCCATTGTACTTCATTGTGTTCCAAATAAATGATTGCATTTACACCTTAATAGAATGAATTCCATATTATTTTTCTTTTTAGGTTCCATTTCTTCCCATATATTTTTTTCAATCAAAATTGCCTCTGTCTTGCAAAACATTCGTGATTATGCCTGTTATTGCTGACATAAAATGGTTTTCTTTCCTTGGGACTACCTCAGACAGATTACAACTTTTGTGCTGAGTAATAAACATATGAGCTGTAAAGTATTCATTTTCCTACCCAGTTCATCAGTTACTGGACTTGAGAGTACTTCTTTTATATCATAATACTGTCAAAAGCTTTATTTATTTCCATCTGTAATTGAATTTGTGGTAAGAACTAGAGGAGAAAATAGGGGCCAGGGATGATGTCTTTTCTAGAGATAGAGATTAATGGAGACTTCAAAAGTGAGGTTATCTGCCAGAGGGAGAAAATGCTGAGGGAATGTGAGACTGTACATACACACAGGGCTTAAATGGAACATTCCTGACTGACTATAGGGATTGGCAAGGAGAACTGCCAGAGAACATCTCAGGCAGAGAGAGGGATCAAAATACATAGTGAGGAAAAATTTGTATTAAGAAAGATTCTTAAGAAATTTAAGATGCTTGGAAATCCATGTTTTAGAGAGGTATTATGGTCATATATGCACTATATGCATAAATAGCAAAACCAACCTCAATGTGATAAGCATGTGTGGGTGGCATGTGCATGAATGGAGATGAATAATGAGAAGGCAGTAGTGCACTAGAAAATTGATGCAGGCCTGACTGGATGAAATTTTTACAAAAATACAGAGGGTATAAAATTTTCAGTGAGATTTATGGAACCCCTTTTAATTAATGAACAAAGAAAGAAAGTGGCTCAGTATGCTTTGAGATCCTGACTGTAACCCAAGGTTTCAAATGAGATGTGTAATAAAATGTAGGAACTGTGAATGTTATTTTCCTGTACCATGTAGTTTATTCTGTAAAAATATCTTCTTGTGTTGAAGGAACTCGTTTAGGTGCTTGGTGCACAATTTTCTGAAACCTGGATTTAGAAAACCCACTAGAGAATTAGAGAGGGCTGTGGGAGAGGTTCAGTGAGACAGCAACTGCTTAGCATGCAAAAGATCTCTTTTAGTGCCCACTATTGAGGTAAAATAAAGAAATAAAACATGTTATAGAATGATTAGCAAACACGTCATTGGTATGTGCAAGCATATTCTTGATTTACAACTCAGTCAAAATTTCTAGAAAACTGCCAATAAATAACACATTCATTTTATATAAAAGCAGTAAAATTAATTACATGTGTGTTGAGTAAAGTCACAAGACTCAAAGTATTAAAACAAAACCAGGAATGTGGGTTCAGTAATATTTGCAGTTAAGTTCCAAAGGAAAAATCATTTTTTAAATGATCAAATATACAATTATTTCAAGATGCAGAATGAACTTTATTTAGAGGAGGAAAGAAGACCCCTGAGAAATTCAATGTCAAAGCTGTTAAAATGTGGCAGTACACATCTTTAGTGAATCTTAGCAGAATGTATTAATCCATTATATTATTAGTACTTTTCCAATCCCTTATTTGCCTTAGAATTGACAAATCTAAAGTAGTGATTTAATCCTGGGGAATATATAATTGTTTTCTCATCATGGAGAGTTTTCTAATGTATGTGTCTAGAGAAAGTCAGCTAACACCATCTGGGTGTTTATCCATACCCATGTGGGAAACTGGTATGTCTTCTTTTCCTGTATCATGTGGCTCAACCAATACCAATTTTATTTTTCCTCTGTTGTATGAAGAAAGTGATCTAACATCTATGAAAAAAAGATATATGATAAAGCACAAAGGATTCAAACTAGTCCATCAAAAAATTGTTATGAAATCTTGCAGAAATTGCAGATATCAATAAACTATTATGTTTTGAAGAAATTGGTAAATAAGAGTAATGGTGTTGGTTTTTGAGGAGTAAACTGCATAAAGATTTCTGGTTCCAGTTTGAGTCTGATGTGGCATATCTACAAGGCTTTTAAAGTATTTTCAAAAAAGTCCCAGTTCAGAACAACATTTATTCTCTAGAGTTCAGAAGGTATCTCAACAGTACTGTGGATTCCTGGCATGTAAGCAACATGGTTTCCCAACAAAACACCAGTAAAATAATGGCTTAAACAAAATATATTAATGATTAAAATAGTATGAATGAAAATATTAGCTTTCTTTAAAACAATTCTTCAAAAATGCAATGTTTCTCTTCTGAATGACACATATGGATGCCTCACACGTTGTGGGGCCTGCTACATATGGAGGAGAGAAATTGGCAGCTGTAGGTTGCCCTTATTCTTCCAGGCCCCACTAGTTCAAATCATCTCTCCATCATATTTTGATATGAAATGAGACAAACGGTAAAGACCTGAAGAGTAATCTCTCCATTTACTCATATTTCCTAGCGAAATTTTATGATTCCACCTTCATTTTCCCTTCCCTTTAGCTTTTCAAAAAGAACCCTAGAGTGGAGGCTTGTTTCTTTTCATTTTACATTCTTTGAATGGATTTTTGCCACTTTCTTTCCTGGCAATGTAACAAATTTATCATAGAAATATAATCTCTTCATCTTAGTCTTTTGAGTCCCTCTCAGTTCTCAAGATACATGTTTAGAATTAACTCAATATTTATCCTTGCAATTGATCTGCTTGTGTCCTAAACTGCAGGAATCCATAGCTGTTCTTGTATGTTTCTCAAAAGGACATGCATTCCCTGTCTGAAAAAGATGTTGCCTGAGGACCAAGATCTTTGGAATCACTATAGAATGTAATGGACATGGAGAAGGAAAGACTTGCTCAGTCTGAATGAGATTTTGGACATGATCCCCAAGAGATGATTCCTTACATTTTCAGAGTTCCAGTGTAAAATTTGTCAGCTTCCAATTCCTCTGAGTTAATTTGAATATATCTCTGGATTTCACCTTAGGATGTTCCTTCCAAGTCATGTTTAGAAGAATCTGTAATCTTTCTCAAACATTAATTTTAGATACCTGTGGGTTTGGAGAATGCTCCACAACTATTTGTACTATTTTTGCCTTTTCCATTTGCTGTTTCTTCCCTGTGTTTTTGTCCTAGGATGCAGCAAAATTTTGTCACTAAATTTTGTACATGCCTAATCATTTATGGTTAATAAACTTAACTTTGTGGCATCAAGTGTTTACTCCTCAATTCATTTCCAATTGTGAATAAGTCATGAAGGTTCAGAAAGATGTACTCTCCCCTTCACTCATCTTTGTAATTTGAAACTCACAAATTCTTCCCACATTTTGAAAACCCTGCTCTTTACCCTTCTCATATGTGGCTTGAATTTCCCACCCTCTCCTTGGTAAAACTTATTCCTTTTTTTTCTTTTTGACTGCATGTACTCACTGTCTTTCTTAGTCTTCATTACATCTTATTCTTTATTTTTCCTTATTTCAGATTTACCTGTGATAAAAGCATGTCTTAAATGCAACTCACATTTGTATTCATTTAGCAATACTCCCAATTTAACCCGTGAATGAAACCTAATACGATGCCACTTCTTATCTTTCTTTTTCCTTGCTAGCTATTTAATAGACATATTCTTTGAACAGTTACTCTATGCTAGTGCTCATATTTTTTGGGGAATACTCTCTCTATTATATTTTGTATCCTATGTGTATCTTACCTTTTACATATCCTTTTATTCTATTTTTTGTGGTTGAATGGAATGCACCAAATAGACAATAAGTACAATTACACTCCTCATTATCTTGCTCAGAATCATTCTGTTAAAAATAATGGCAGTAATGAGTTACACATAGATTTCATATCACTCTTTAGACACCATCATGTTTCTAGATATGAAGTCATTGCAATTGGAGATAAGACCATTACTTTGTGCAACAGTACTTTCCAAATGAGACACTATCTTATGCATTCCAGATGAAGCTGAGATGCTTTATTCATCTGGATTCTGTTGGGGTAATACCAGGAAAAATTAAGAGAGAATGTTTTCCCTGATAACAAACACTGATATGCATATATCTAAAACAATTTTAATCAGTGCTTAACTAGCAAACATACTCAGCAATACTACAAACACAACAGAAAATTTATTTAAAACTCTCTTGAGAAATGGACTTAATATTATACAGATTCAACATTTTAAACAATAAAGAGCCATTATTTAGTGTTACAATTAATGTGTTAAGAGATTTTCAAATCTGTCACTTTGTGTGGAAATAAAACACACTTGGACTTGTTTGAGTCACCAGAGCTTGGAAAACATGAATGCCATTTAGAAAAATACATATATAGTCAAAAATTTATTTTAAAAGGAGAAAATTTCAGAATGAAAATGTGTCTATATTTTATGTAGACAAATGCGCACACTCAATTTGGTTAGAGTATGCAACACTTTCCATTTAAGAATAACTAAAAGGAATTCCAAGAAAGGAAGACACTAGCAAAGTATAATGCTGTGTTTACTGTCTGAATATTTTCAAAGATTGGATCCAGGAAAATGGTTATATGGCTGCATAATAAAAAAGACAGGCTGTGGGGAAACACTGGAATGCCATGACCTAGAGCCAGTCAACAGATAAAACACAGAATCATGGCTCTTAAAAATCAAAATTCATTTGTAGAAGGAATAGGCTGCAGCTGTGCCAGGGAAAACTAACTGGAGAGAAGAGAGGAATCTTGCCTCTGGTGAGCAGCAGAGAATCTCACCCACCCAATTAGGAAATGACAAAAAGCAAGAGATAGTTCTCAAATCAGGAATTACAAATTGCCCACAGACATACTACATTTGATCAACATCTAGCACTCAAGGAAATACCATTCAAAACTGCATTAACATTTCAGATTTCCCCAGTCAGAATGACATTTATCAAGTAGTTAAATAATAAGTGCAGTGCAGAATGTGGCAGGAAACTACAATCTTACACTATCATTCTTAAAATTAAGACTTCCACGCTGGAAAAACAAAACTTTGTACTCCTTGATCAACATCTTATTTTCCCCTATTCCTAACCTATACCAACCTTCATTCTACACTCTACTTTTGTATATTGGATTTTTTAAATATTCCACATATAAGTAAGATCATGCAATTAAAAAAAAGAAGACTCAATTTGGATAGAGTATGCAACACTTTTCATTGAAGACAGGACTAAAAAGAATTCCAAAGGGACAATGGTAGAAGCACAGGATCATATGCTGCTTACTGACTGCAAATTATTGTAGATAGGAGTCAGATGATTTAGTGTGTGACTGCATGATGAAAATGATGGGCTATGGAAAAACACAGAAAAGCCACTATGGAGAGCCTGTGACCAGAAGAAATCAGAAACAGTGTCTTGTAAAAGAATAAATGCATTTATATAAGAAAAAAAGCTGCAGAAATGCCAGGGGAAAACTAGCTGGGCGGATAAGTGGAATTTTCCCTTTGGTACCTGAGGAAAAGTTCACCAATACAATTAGGAAATGGAGAAATGAGCAGATAGAGTGTTCCCAAAAATAAGAAATACAAATTGCTTACAACCATATGAAAAAGTTTTTTTTTTTTTTTAACATTTCCAGCTTTCAGGGAAATACCATTCAAAACTTTGTTGACATTTTAGCTGACCCTGTCAAATAACATTCATCAAGTATTCAAATAATAAGTGCTGGTGAACATGTAAAGGAAAAGTAAATAATATACCATTAGACTAAAATTTAGCATTTCTATTCTGCAAATCAGTATGAATATTGCTCAGAATACTAGAAAAATGATACCATATGGCCCAGATTTCCCAGTCCATGCTTTTTTCCCCAATGTACTTAAATATTTATGCACATGTGACCTATGAACTTTAATGCTTATAGTGGTACAAGTCACAACCAGAAAGTTATGGAACTAACTCAGACACTCTCCAATAGAAGAAAAGATAAAAATTTGGGGTAATACTTGGCACTTAATTTGAACAAGTTAGATTTTCATGATACAACATTTTGTCAAAAAATCCATATCATGGATGAAAACAGTTCCCTAAAATTTCTATAATATGAAAGTTGTAACATCAAAATCTTCCTAAATTTATAAAAGCATGATATTTTGTAGTAAAAACATGAAACTTATATAAATTCCTCTCAATTCAAATACAACATTTTATGCAAGTAAAGACTTGGATTTTTTCCAAAAGGAAAATTCAGTGTACTAAAAAAAAAATTGTCTATGCAGGAGCACCTTCACTAATGTTAATTTATGTAGGCTTTCTTCCTAGGATATAAAAAATACACTAATTTGGGTATAGTAGAGAGAGTCAGATGTAGAGGTTTGGAGCTAGAGCATGGTCTTAGGTTATATCTAAATAATAGAAGCATATGGCACATTCATTGAAACACATTCATGGTGTTTTTTATTTCTGTGACAACACCATGGATAAGTCTGGTAGAAAACTGACTGCATGCAGAACAACACACATGAGCAGATATACCAGGTCAACAAACCATGCTGAGAGTCATTTGGAGATATTGCTCCCATTATACCATACTAGTGTTGAGGGGTAGCATCCTGAAAATTACAATATACAACTCGGACAAAATCCTTTTAACAAGGGTACAATTTTAGCAATACTCAGTGAAAGGTCACAAACCATGCATGGTATACACCTCCAAGATATACAGCCAGACCTCCTAACAAAATTTTGGAGGGTTCCTCAATCTTATAGCCTCAAGATAATGATTGATTTCAATGTTTTCAAAGATCTCATCAGGAAGACGAGTGTTGGTCCTGTTGAACAAACTATAAAGGTCCACAGGAGCACTGCCTCATTCACATAGGTGCTTTGGAAATAATCATAGTGAGGGAGAAGTGCTGTTGGAAAATTTAAGGGACAGATGATTCCAGAAGTGCTGGGGCAGGATCAGATGGAATGATATTTTCAGGAAATTATCTGAAGAAGTCACAGATTTTGAAACCAAGCCATGTCTCTCATGCTCCAAGAGATTCAAGGAAAAGGCCTCAGTGACTTGGAATCATGCCCAGTACAAGACCACTGAGTACAGAATTCCAAAATTGGGGTCTGCATTACAGATTAGTCTCCTTCAACCACAGGGTTTATCAGGCAATTTCTACATTATATAGACTCGTGTCTCTGAGTACACAAACTAATACTGAGAGTGCATTTCCTCTGCAACTTTTAAAGTTTGCTGAGCATTCTCTGGGAGATTTGGAGGAGCAAGGAGCAGAAGCCTTTTGGAGCTAGAGCAGGTAAGGAAACTGATGGGCAATATTTACATCCTCCAAACCATAAAAAGCTTTAGCATTCCAAAATTAGAAATTCTGGACAGAAGTATCTCCGTTTTAGTTACATTAGTTTCAGGGAATTGTGAAGATTTCCATGGTTTTATTTGTAACTTTTTTTTGGTCTGTTATTTCTTTGGGTTTGCCAAATTATTTCTTTTTCATAATACATCTGATTTTCCAAGATATTTTTATTCATTTCTTGTTTTATTTCCTTAATTACATTTTTATTCTTATTTTAAATTCTTTTCTATTCTCAATTGAATTTCATTGCCATCTTCTCTTTAGTCTGTCTCTGTATACTATAACCACTTTCATTGTCTGATCTTTTTAAAATCGATCACGATACATTTATTGTCACTAAGGCTTTGTTTTTTCCAGCCAGGTGCACATTGTTATATCCTATGAACTTTAGTTCATTTCTTGGTATTATGGTATGTATGTTTTGCTTTAAGCTATGATTGTTCTCAGAGATTCCTCTTTCTCTTTGATGAGTTGCTCATCTGGAACTTGATGCTGAGAATGATGGCCTGACCAAACACACCCCAAAGAAAAACGTGCACACTGAAAGGACACACACATAACATTGGAACTAAAATGATTGCAAAATCACCTCCTACTACTATAGACAACAGGGGAAAAAAGGGACATTAAGATACCACCAACATTTAAAAAGTTCCCAATAACTGCATCCAAGATGTGTATCCTTGGCAAAAACTTTAGCACTTCCTTTTTACTAATGTCTACTTCAGAGGTAGGATAAAAATGTTTAGTGATTTTCTTGATTTCTTGCATGAAAAGTAAATGAACTAGAAAGTTTCTCTTTGTACACTAAGAGAAAGGATACATCCTGAAAAGATTTTGATTCCTTTAACAGACTGTTCAGTTTCTCATTTAAGCTTATTTTCTGCCTCAACCTACATAGTGGAGTAAAGGGAGAATGGAATCTTTAACACTGGCATGGATTAGTGGTAATGGGAAACTAAAATTTTGAGCCTTTGGGAAAGATGATGTTTTAACAGAAATGTTTTCACTGGCCATTACAATTAAATATTTTCTGACTTTTGACTGGGTCTTTCAGAGTTTCAAATTTATTCTTTATGATGTGAGGAGGTCACATAGAAGACAACTGATACAATATTCAAAAATTTCCTCTATTGCTAAAATGAAGGTTACTTCAAAGCTTCAGCTTCCATAATATCTAAGGCTATTTTCATGTTTGTTTTCTGTTACATACTTTAGATTTAAATATTGAATTAGGATATTTAATTTCCAAGTAAATATTGTTTGAGCTCATTTTGTTCAGCACACTGTCTTTTCCCAAAGCAAATAAGGGACAAACACCAGGAATTTAAATTGACACATTTACATACCTGTTGATGACTATTTTCTTTGACATCAAGCCACTCCTTCTCTTCAGATGATGACTTGTCCGAATGTGACTCTGGGAATGAATGCATAGATGTCCTTAAATTACTTAAAAGAGTTAGACTGAGTGAAAATATAGCCAACTGCAAAAGTAATAATCATAAAATTTTATTTTCACAATGATACTTTTAAGTTAAATTTAATTTTAGGTGAATGTTTATGTTGTTTGAATTTTTTGATTGTTATGTGAGCCTGGAGGTTGTACACAGAGCCATTTGCATCCTTGGCAACAACTGTAGCACTACATTCAAATCTGAGGCCTTAAATGTTTTTGGAGACAGAGTGTCCCTGGCTCATTGGAAACCTGCCTGCCTCAGCCTCCCACTAAGTTGAAATGCACTAAGTTGAAATACCCAGGGCGTATTGAGAGATTTAGGGAATAGTTTTACTAATCCAACTTCAGAGACACTAGTGGTCACCATGTTCAATAAACATGATATCTTAAAGATTCAGCCATTAAAAAAATGATATTTTACAGAAAAAGATATTGAAATAACAACTGACAGAAGAAACTTCACACTTTACTATGTCTTTTTCATAATAGTAATTTATAATGAATCACTGCACACGATGTTTGGTTTCTGAAAAAAAAAGAGAGAGAAAGGAGAAGAGAAAAAAAGAGGTCACTGTCATACCTTTGCCAGTGAACCCCATAATCCTTTCCTTTCTATTTCCTGCATTTCTTCTGTTAGGAATCACTATGTTTTTGGAAGCATTCCTCATGGTGCCTGTTAATTCTGAAATAAACTCTTTTTGCTTTTCTGGTATTAGCTACCTCAGACCATGACCCGCTATTGTACTGGTTAACAACCATTTAGCCTGTAAATTATTGGCCTGGACTTCAGGGTCTCCTTTTTAACCCACTGGTTTGAACATCCATAATAAAGTGTCAGGTAAGTGTCTGAGGCAATAACACTTGGCGTGGATGGTGTCTTTTCTAGAGGTAAGGATGAATGGAGACTTGAGGAGTGAGGCCATCATCCAGAGGAAGAGAATGGTGAAAACGTGGAAAGCTATAGTATGACATAGAGACAAGGGTTAAGGGGGGATGATATATGTCTGATGAAATAGGGATTGGTGAAAACTGCCAGAAGTTCATGCACTAGAAAAACAGGCTAAAGATAGATTTAGGAAGACTAGCATTGTAAAAGATGCCTCAAAATGTTAAGGTGCTTGGACATACACATACCAAAGAATGTCATCTATGCCATGGGCACATATAAATTTGGAACTATCTCAA
Organism: Ictidomys tridecemlineatus; assembly: GCF_052094955.1. Taxonomy (NCBI): domain Eukaryota; kingdom Metazoa; phylum Chordata; class Mammalia; order Rodentia; family Sciuridae; genus Ictidomys; species Ictidomys tridecemlineatus. The sequence continues at coordinate 631,093 of NW_027520948.1, forward strand.
TTCTGTGGGCATGTGAACTTGAGGGGCATGTTCATGATTGGAGATGAATAATGAGAATGCGAAGTACACTACGAGGTTAATGCAGGCCTGAATGGAAGGAATGTTTCCAAAAGGATCTGGGTTCCGTTTTTACCATACAGATAAAACAAGCAAACAACAAGTCAAAGAACAATGAGCAAAAATTGCATTGGGATATGCAGGTATGGATTGAATACTCTGAGTTAAAATTTCAGGGAAGAGTGTTCATCAGCAAATGTTCACTTTAGAAGCAAGGGGTAAATTAAAGTATATATGATCATACATCTTATTATTTCTTGCTACACACTGACCACAAGAGTTGTCAAAGTCAGGGCATAAGTGGCATAAAAACAACTTTGATACACATAAGACATGTGATGTCACACTAGATGTCAGGGTAGAGTGCACATTGTCTTATAAATGAGATTTTCCTGTATTTCACAGACTGGTCTTGACATCTTGGCTTCAAGAAAACTAGAATTCCTCATAATATCAGGATTCTGGATTTCAGTCCTGCTCCCCTGGACCTATTTTTAAAATTCAGGTGGGAAAAGAAATCAGCCCTACAATCCAACTAACAGGTGTCATGAACTTTAATTGTAGAAACATCTATGATACAGGTTATTTTAAAAATCATTTCCTCAGGCATTTACAGAAATATTTTGAAATGTGGATGCAGAACCAACACAGACCAGATGGGGCAACTCCTCCCAACACATGGCAGAAAATGGATATATTAAGAGTGAGAAGATTGCTTTCATTTCCAAGGTTTAAACATAGGCAGTTTTATAGAAGCTGTACTGCAACAGTTACCTGACTCCATTGTTTTTGTTCCATTCTTCCATTTTGGTTTTTTGGGATCTTTATCTTTGCTTTTGATGGTTGGCTTGATGTGCATGGAGACAAGATACTATGTAAGTATTTTACAGTACATCCAGCATACTGTTAATAATATCACATAAATATAGAAGATGAATTACCTTGTAGGAAGCATGTACGTCCTTAGAGCCTAAAAAGCAAGTGAAATATATAATCAATAAAACCTGAATACTAAGAAAAACACATTCATCATTCTATGAAATAAGTAGAGAGCTCAGTCTGAGTGATAACAATTTTCATTTGCATCGATACAGACTACATTTGCTTGGGGTTTTGTGTTTGTGGATTTTGTTGAGTACAATCACAAGACTGAAATGTAGTAAATCAATATGGAGAAAATATCTTTAGTAATTAAAACTTGTAGTTAAGTTTCAAATAATAACAACACATTTGCAATCATCATAAATATTTAGGCAAGGTACATATACAAATGTGAAGATGCAGAATCTGGAGACCACAGTGATCTGTATTCAGAGAAGCAAAGAGAAACCTGAGAAGTTCAATGTCAAAGCTGAAGTAGTCAGATGGAAGCACATATGTCAAGTGACCTATGAATTCTTTAATCCATTTTATTATAACTGAGTATCCTCTACCTCATTTGTCTTATTATTAAAAAGTTTTCATCCACGATCTGTGGAAATGAACACTTTATTTCTCATCAAACTGTTTTTTTCTGAATTAATTGGACTTAGATATATGCATTTAGAATAACAGGTAGTACATATATGTGTGTTTTTTCATACCCATCTGGGAGCATGGCACATCTCCTAATCCTGCTTCCTTTGTTTTAGTCAATATCATGATTTCCTTTTCACCCTTGTACAGAGATACAGATCCTGCATCTGAAAAAATATGAGAAAGCATAATGAATTCAGATATGGCTATCCACAGCAAACTGTGATCCAAAAGCAGGCAGAATTGACAGATAGGAATGAAGTATTGTGTTTCCAAGTCTTTCATATAAACATGTTAGAAACAGTCTTGGTATATGAGAAATAATTTCCATAAAGAATTCTGGTTAAAAAAAAATGAGTCTGACATAAAACACCAGACATGATATCACATATTTTCTGAAAGTGCTGGCTCATCAGAAAATGAGACATCTAGAGATCAGAATTAAGCACAGGAATGAAGTGCATTCTTGCAGCACCAGGGACATGGTTTCATTCCAAAGCTCCAATATAATCATCATCATCATCATCATTATCATCATCATCATCATCCAGAATAATAAAAATAACTATCTTCCAATAAACAAAAGGTACAAAAACACTAAGTCACTAATCTAAATCACTCTTATAAATGTCACACACATGGGATGTGGCCTGGTAGGTGTGCAGGACAGATTTCTTTGAGCAGGTTGCCCAGATTTTTCCAGTCCCTACAGGTTTAAATCATCTCTGGACCAGGAATCATCTCACCTTTGGCTTGAAAGCAGGTACACTGAAAAATGCTGAATTGCATTCTCTTTTTTTACCTCCACAATTACCTGGCTAACTTCTTTATTTTCTCTCTCATTTTGCCTTCCTTCTAGCTTTTTCAAAAACAAAACCCTCTAGAGTAGAGGACTTCATTATTTCCATTTTACATTCTTTGTATGGGTTATTCCAACTACTTCCTGTCTGCCAGTGAAGCAAATTTATCTTTGAAATATGATTTCTAATTTGCAGATAAATGGATGAAGTTAGAGAAGACAATGCTAAGTTAAGTTAGCCAATCCCAAAAAACAAATGCTGAATGTTCTTTCTGATATAAGGAGGCTGATTCATAGTGGAGTACAGAGGGAGAGCATGGGAGGAATAGATTAACTCGGGCAGAGGGGTGGAGTGGAAGGGAGGGGGGACATGGGGTTAGAAATGATGGTGAGATGTGATTGACATCATTATCTAAAGTATATGTATGAAGACATGAATTGTTGTGAACATACTTTGTAAGCAGAGTTTTGAAAAATTGTGTTCTACATGTGTAATATAAATGGTAATGAATTTTGGTGTCATATATAAATTAAAAAAATAATTAACAAAAAGGACTATACCTTGAAAATATACATGGAAACTAATATAAATATACAGGATCTGACACAGGAAACAGTAAAATGTAAGTTTTATGAATATATATTTTGTGTATAAGGGGACAAATTAATAATTCCTATATGAGATATATTTTGATATGTAAGCAAACTTAACATCCAAAATAAAAAAATGGCAAAATACAGTCTAAAATTTATTTTGTGTACATAAATTATAATTACAGTAATTATAGATACAGAATTTTGGAAAGGGTAATATCAAATATTTTTAGTGAGCTAGGGTTAGGGTTAGAAAACTAAGATTAATATGTGGAAATATTCATAAGAATGTACTTGTGACCTAAATACACTTATCTTCATACATGTATATGAATGGAGTGACTCTACTTTGTGTACAAACAGAGACATAAAAAAATTGTGCTCTATATGTATTCTATGAATTGTAATGCATCCTGTCATATGCAATAATTTAAAATATTAAAAAGATAAAAAAGAAATATGATTTTTAAATTTTTGTCTTTTGTGTTATCCCCACTACATAAGAAATATGATCAGAATTATAGCAATATTTATGATGGCACTTGATCTTCTTCTTTCCCAGTGTGTAGGATCTACTAGTTTTTTTGTTTTTGTTTTTTTTTTTTAATTTCCCAAAGGGACATTCTTTTCCTGACTACAAAAATGCTGTTGGCATACTAGGATCATTGGAATCACCTTCGAATCTAAAGGAAATGTACAAGCAAAGACGTTCTAAGTCATAATGACATCTGAACATGGCCTCAACTGATGATTCACTACACTTTGAGAGTTCCAATGTAAATATTGTTGGAATCAAATACCACTAACTTAACTTGAATGTAGCTCTGGGTTTCTCCCTAGTGGTACCCATTAAATGAAAGTTTATAAAAAGCTATAACTTTCCAAATTTAGATATAGGTGAATTTTGGGACCATTCTGTAACCATTTCTATTTCTTTGCACTTTACTAATTGGTGTTTCTACCCTACACAATCTTTGTAAAGATACCAACACATTATGTGTCATTACATTTTTTACATGAATAATCTTTTGTGATAAACAAACATAACACTCTGGGAGTCCTTCTTTACTTCTCAATTTAACTCCATTTCAACTGTGACTAAATAAGGAAGGTTGGAAAATTTTTACTTTACACCTGATTCAGCTTTGAACCTGGGAACTCAAAAATGCTTCCCATATTTCGAAAACACTGTTCTTTCCCCCATCTTATGTAACTGAGGGTCCTTCTTTCCACTGAGTATAACTGCTACCTCTTCCATGACTCCCTGTAATTAATGCCTGTCTCAGTATTCATAACTACTTCTTCTGTTTAATTTCTACTTTACTTTGATTGAAGCATGTATAAAAATGCAACTCCTAATTCAGTTTCTTTAGCAATATCCACAGTTTAACCTATGACAAAAACCTAATACCATATGACTCATTATATTTCTTTGTCCTTACTAGGTAACAAATACTCTCTTTAAACAATTAAAATATACTAGTGCTCATGTTTTAAGACAATAGGCTTAATATAATGCAATGAATTTTGCATTATTTGTGACTCTTACCTTCTCTATGTTCATTGATTCTATTCTTTGATTGTGAAGAGGACACAACACATATGCTAGAAGTACAAGCCTCTGGAGGTTTCTCACAGACACTCTGGGGAAAATAATGCCAATAATGAGTTGCACAAAGAATTCATCATTACATTAATCTCATCACCATATATCTATTTAAAATTCATCAGAATTGGAAATAAGATGAGTGCATTTTGAACAAGAATATATTGCATAAGTTTTACTGTCTTAGGCAACCTCAGATAAAGTGAAATCTTATATAATCTACTTATTGGATAAAGCCAGAATGAGGGACATAGGAACTGTGTTCCTTCAGAATATACACACTGACAAGCATATACCACCACACAACTAGCATCAGTATATAATCAGTCAACTTTACACTGCCCAGCAGTTCTAAAAATGCTTTGAAACACTTTTAAGAATGGCACTTGGTGTTCCATACCATTTTAAATAGGAATGGCCAATTTTTTATTCTGAACGAATAATACTTGGTAAGATGAGAGTTTCAATTCTGTCACATTGTGTAGGAATGATAAACTGTTGTACTTGCTTCATTTATTCATCAGAGACTTTGAAAACTTAATGAATTTCAGTAAAAGACACCTCAAAGAAAGAAAACTACAGACCAATATCTCTGATGAACTTAGATGCAAAAATCCTCAATAAAATTCTGGCAAATCGGATACAAAGGCACATCAAAAAAATTGTACACCATGATCAAGTAGGATTCATCCCTGGGATGCAAGGATGGTTCAATATACGGAAATCAGTAAATGTTATTCACCACATCAATCGACTTAAAGATAAGAACCATATGATCATCTCAATAGACGCAGAAAAAGCTTTCGACAAAGTACAGCATCCCTTTATGTTCAAAACACTAGAAAAACTAGGGATAACAGGATCTTACCTCGACATTGTAAAAGCTATTTATGCCAAGCCTCAGGCTAGCATCATTCTGAATGGAGAAAAATTAGAGGCATTCCCCCTAAAATCTGGAACAAGACAGGGATGCCCTCTATCACCACTTCTATTCAATATAGTTCTCGAAACACTGGCCAGAGCAATTAGACAGACGAAAGAAATTAAAGGCATAAAAATAGGAAAAGAAGAACTTAAATTATCACTTTTTGCGGACGACATGATTCTATACCTAGAAGAACCAAAAGGGTCCACAAAAAAACTACTAGAACTAATAAATGAATTCAGCAAAGTAGCAGGATATAAAATTAACACGCATAAATCAAAGGCATTTCTGTATATCAGTGACAAAACTTCTGAAATGGAAATGAGGAAAAACACTCCATTCACAATATCCTCAAAGAAAATAAAATAATTGGGAATCAACCTAACAAAAGAGGTGAAAGATCTATACAATGAAAACTACAAAACCCTAAAGAGAGAAGTAGAAGAAGATCTTAGAAGATGGAAAAATATACCCTGTTCATGGATAGGCAGAACTAACATCATCAAAATGGCGATATTACCAAAAGTTCTCTATAGGTTTAATGCAATCCCAATCAAAATCCCAACGGCATTTCTTGTAGAAATAGATAAAGCAACCATGAAATTCATATGTAAAAATAAAAGGCCCAGAATAGCAAAAGCAATTCTAAGCAGGAAGCGTGAATCAGGCGGTATAGTGATACCAGATTTCAAACTATATTACAGAGCAATAGTAACAAAGACAGCATGGTACTGGTACCAAAACAGATGGGTGGACCAATAGTACAGAATAGAGGACACAGAGACTAATCCACAAAGCTACAACTATCTTATATTTGATAAAGGAGCTAAAAGCATGCAATGAAGGAAGGATAGCATCTTCAACAAATGGTGTTGGGAAAACTGGAAATCCATTTGCAACAAAATGAATCTGAATCCCCTCCTCTCGCCATGCACAAAAGTTAACTCAAAGTGGATCAAGGAACTAGATATCAAAACAGAGACTCTGCGCCTGATAGAGGAAAAAGTTGGCTCCGATCTACATATTGTGGGGTCGGGTTCCAAATTCCTTAACAGGACACCTATAGCACAAGAGGTAATAACAAGAATCAACAAATGGGACTTACTTAAACTGAAAAGTTTTTTTCTCAACAAGAGAAACAATAAGAGAGGTAAATAGGGAGCCTACATCATGGGAACAAATTTTTACTCCTCACACTTCAGATAGAGCCCTAATATCCAGAGTATACAAAGAACTCAAAAAAGTAAACAATAATAAAACAAATAACCCAATCAACAAATGGGACAAAGACCTGAACAGACACTTCTCAGAGGAGGACATACAGTCAATCAACAAATATATGAAAAAATGTTCACCTTCTCTAGCAGTCAGAGAAATGCAAATCAAAACCATCCTAAGATACCATCTCACTCCAGTAAGATTGGCAGCCATTATGAACTCAAACAACAACAAGTGCTGGCGAGGATGTGGGGAAAAGGGTACTCTTGTACATTGCTGGTGGGACTGCAAACTAGTGCAGCCAATTTGGAAAGCAGTATGGAGATTCCTGGGAAAGCTGGGAATGGAACCACCATTTGACCCAGCTATTGCCCTTCTCGGATTATTCCCTGAAGACCTTAAAAGAGCTTATTACAGGGATACTGCCACATCGATGTTCATAGCGGCACAATTCACAATTGCTAGACTGTGGAACCAACCCAGATGCCCTTCAATAGATGAATGGATAAAAAAAAATGTGGCATTTATACACCATGGAATATTATGCAGCACTAAAAAATGACAAAATCATGGATTTTGCAGGGAAATGGATGGCACTAGAGCAGATTATGCTTAGTGAAGCTAGCCAATCCCTAAAAAACAAATACCAAATGTCTTCTTTGATATAATGAGAATAACCAGGATCAGAGCAGGGAGGAAGAGCAGGAAGGAAAGATCAACATTAAACAGATACAACAGGTGGGAGGGAAAGGGAGAGAAAAGAGAAATTGCATGGTAATGGAGGGAGACGCTCATTGTTATACTAAAGCACTCATAAGAGGTTGTGAGGGGAATGGGTAAATAAACAAGGAGAGAAGTGAAATACAGTAGATGGGGTAGAGAGACAAGATGGGAGGGGAGGGGGGGAATAGTAGAGGATAGGAAAGGGAGCAGAATACAACAGATACTAATAGGGCATTATGTAAAAATGTGGATATGTAACAGATGTGATTCTGCAATCTGTATTTGGGGTATAAATGGGAGTTCATAACCAACTTGAATCTAATGTATGAAACATGATATGTCAATAGCTTTGTAATGTTTTGAACAACCAATAAAAAAAAGAGAAAAAAAAGTTTCTTCTCAGCAAAAGAAACAATCTGTGAGGTGAATAGAAAGCCTCCATCTTTGGAGCAAATTTTTCCCCTCACACAACAGATAGAGCACTAATCTTTAGCAGATATAAAGAACTCAATATGTAAGCATCAAAAAACAAATAATCCAATCTATAATGGGCAAAGGACCTGAACAGACCCTTCTCAGAAGAGGATATACAATCAATCAACAAATATAAGAAAAAATGTTCATCATCACTAGCAGTTAGAGAAATGCAAATCAAAACTACTCTAAGATTGCATCTCACTCCAGTCAGAATGACAGCTATTATGAAGACAAACAACAATAAGTGTTGGAGAGGATGCGGGGGGAAAAGGCACACTCATACATTGCTGGTGTGACTGCAAATTGTTGCAGCCAACAAGGAAAGAAATACGGAGATTCCCTGGAAAACTGGGAATGGAACCACAATTTGACCCAGCTATCCCTCTGCTCGGTCTATACCCAAAGGACTTAAAATAAGCATACTACAGGGACACAGCCACATCAATATTTATAACAGCACAATTCACAATAGCTAAATTGTGGAACCAACCTAGATGTCCTTCAGTAGATGAATGAATTAAAAAATGTGGCATATATACACAATGGAATATTACTTAGCAATAAAAGAGGATAAAATCATGGCATTCACAGGAAAGTGGATGGAGTTGTAGAATATAATGCTAAGTGTAGTTAGCCAATCCCCAAAAGACAAATGCTGAATGTTTTCTCTGATATAAGTTAACTGACTCCTAGTTCTAACATAGTTCTGGCAGAACAAAAAATTGCAGTTTCTCTCAAAGTTAAATAAAATTATTATATGACCCACAAATTTCACTTCGTTCCCTAGTGACTCCTAGTTGGGTAGTGAGGGAGAGTATGAGAGGAATAGAGATACTCTAGATAGACCAGAGGGTTAGGAAGAGAAGAGAGGGGGCAGGGGGTTAGCAATGAGGGTGGAATGTTATGGACATCATTATCCAAAGTTCATGTATGACGACATGAATTGGTTTGAACATATTTTATATACAGAGATATGAACAATTGTGCTCTCTCTACATAATAAGAATTGTAATGCATTTCACTGTCATGCATTTAAAAATAAAATCAATTAAAAATTAAAAAAAAAATTAGAAATCCTAGACAGAAGTGTCTCCATTTCAGTTATATTAGTTTAAGGGAATTGTGAAGATTTGCATGATTTTGTTTGTACCTTTTTTTTTCCAAAACATATATGATTTTCTAAGATTTTTTTCAGTTTTCATTTTATTTCCTTTATTACATTTTTATTTTTATTTTATATTCTGTCCTATTCCCATTAATATTGAATTTCACCCTCATTTCCGCTTGAATCTCTGCTTACTATAACCACTTTCATTTTCTGTTCTTTTTAAAATTTATCATGAAAATTTTATTGTCACTAATGACTTTTCTCTAGTCTTATGAGTATTATTATTTCCTATGAACTTCAATTAATTATTAAGTATTATAGAAGCCACATAAAATATACAGTTCATTTATACGTATGTTTTGCTTTAAGCTATGATTGTTCCTAGAGGGTCATCTTTCTCCTTGATGAGATACTGGTGAGTAATTATTGTATGTTAAATATGCTCATTTGGGAATTTGATTCGGAACACAATGGCCTGACCCAAACACATCCCAAGGAAAGATCTGTACACTAAAAGGACGCATACATAACAGTTGAAATAAAGTCCTTGCAAATTCTCCTCCAAAAATATAGGGCATTAAGATACCACAAAAATTTTGCAAGTTCCCAGTACCTGCATCCAAGTTCGTTTTACTAATGTCCACTTCAGAGGTGGAATAAAAATGTTTAGTAATTTTCTTGAATTCTTGCATGAAAAGTAAAGGAACTAAAAGTTTTCGTTTGTACTCTATAACAGGATTGATGGATACATCCTGAAAGGTCCTGATTCTATAATAGGCTGTTTGGTTTCTCCTTTAAGTCTATTTCCTGTCTCAGCCTACATACTGGAGTGTGTAGGGAGATTGGAGTCTTTAATACCAGCATGGATTACTGATAATGGGAAACTAAAATTTTGAGCCTTAGGGAATGATGATCTTTAACATGAATGTGTTCACTGGCCATTTCATTTATGTACTCTCCAACTTTCAACTGGATCTCTTAGATCCAGTCTTAGATTTAATCCTCATTATGTGAGGAGGTCACACAGAAGAAAATTAAAACAATACTCAAAAAATCTCCCCACATTAGTAAGATGAAGTTTACTTTTAAGCTTCTGCTTACATGATTTCTAAAACTATTTTCTTGTTCATGTTGTGCTACATTTTTAGACTTAAATATTAAATTATGATCTTGATTTATAAGTATGTATTGTGTGATGTCATTTTGTTTGGCATAATTTTCCTTGCCATCAAAGAAAAGAAATAGACCATGAATTTAAATTGACACATTTACTTACCTGTCTATGGCTTTTTTCCATGCCATCAACACTCTCCTTTAATTCCTCTGATGACGTATGGCATTGTGAATCTGGAGATAAATGCATAGATGTACTTAAACTACTTAATAGAGTTAGACTGAGTGAAAATCTAGCCAACTAAAAACATAATGGTAATAATCATACAATTTGATTTTCACAATGATACGTTTTAGTTAAGTTTAATTTTAGTTGAATGCTTATGCTGTTGGAAATTTTTGGATTCTTGTGTGAGCTTGGTGGCTGTACTCAGAGCCACCAAGTGTATCCTTGGCAAGAACGCAAGTACTTACTTCAAATAAAAGGCCATTATTTTTATTTATTTATGTATTTATTTTTGAAGACAGAGTGTCTGAATATTCCCTGGCTTACTGGGAACCTGACATCAGCCTGCCTCAGTCTCTAACTAAGCTGAAATTACACATGAGTCCCTCTTCACCAAGGGTGTGGTGAGTGATTTAGCAGGGATTTTTACTAATCTAATGCTTGAACAAAACAAGAGTTTACCATATCCGATGCACATGATATCTCAAAGATTCAACCACTCAAAGAAAAATGATATTTTGCAGAAAAAAATTGCTAAAATTACAACGGAAACAAGAAACTTCACACTGTTTACTATGTCTTTTTCCTAATAGTAATTTTAATGAACCAGTGCATGTAACTTTGGTGTCAACAAAAACGTATGTGTATATATGGTCACTGTGATACCTTTGACAGTGAACCACATATTTGTTTCCTTTCCTTTTCCTGCATTTCTTCTGTTAGGATTCACTCTGTTTTTGGAAGCATTACTCATGGTGCGTATGATTCCTGACATAAACTCTTTTTGCTTCTCTGGCGTTAGCTACCTCAGACCGTGTCCCGCTATTGTACTGAGTAATAATCAGTTGGCCTGTAAGTTATTCGTTTTCTGTCTAGTTCACTAGGTCCTGGACTTCAGGAGATGCTTTGACAACACACTGGTTTGAACACCTCATAATTGAGTGTCAGGTAAGTGTCTGAGGCAACAACACTTGGCGTGGATGGTGTCTTTTGTAGAGGTAGGGATGAACGGAGACTTGAGGAATGAGGCCACCAGCCAGAGGCAGAGAATGGTGAAAATGTGGAAGGTTATAGCATCACATAGAGACAAGGGTTAAGGGGGACGGTATATGTCTGATGATACAGGGATTGGTGAAAACTGCCAGAAGAGCATGCCGGTAGAAACGGGCTAAACATACAGTTAGGAAGAATTTGCATTGTGAAAGATGCCTCAAAATGTTGAGATGGTTGAACATACACATAGCAAATACTTTCATCTAGGCCATGGATCCATATATAGCTGGAACTATCTCAAATCTGTGGGCACATGAGCTTGAGGGGCATGATCATGAATGGAGTTGAATAAAGAGAATGCAAAAGTGCACTATGAGGTTGATGCCGGCCTGAATGAAGGAATGTCTTCCAAAGGATCTGGGTTCTGTTTTTACCATACATAGGTGACACAAACAACAAGTCAAAGAATAATGAGCAAAGACTCCTTTGGGATGTGGAAGAATTAATGGATTGATTACTCTGAGATAAAATTTCAGGAAAGAGTGTTCACCAGCAAATGTTCACTTTAGAAGCAAGGGATAAACTAAAGTATATATGATCATACATTTTATTATTTCTTGCCTCAAACTGACCCCAAGAGTTGTCAAAGTCAGTACCTAAGTAGCATAAAAACAAGTTTGATGCATTTGGTTGATACACTAGATGTCAGGGTAGAGTGCACATTGTCTTTTAAATTAGATTTTCCTGTATTTCACAGGCCGGCCTTGACATCTTGGCTTCAAGAAAAAACAAGTCCTCGTAATCTCAGGATTCTGGATCTCAGTCCTGCACCCCTGGACCTATTTTTTAAATTGGGGTGGGAAGAAAAATCAGCCTCACAATCCAACTGACAGGTGTCATGATTCCGATTTCGGATGTTTAATTGTAGAAACATCTAGGATATAGGTAATTTTAGAACATCTTTTCCTCATAGATTAACAGAAATATTTTGAAATGTGGATGCATCATCAACACAGACCCGATGGGGCAAATCCTTCCAACACATGGCACAAATGAATATATCAGGAGTGAAAATATGCTATCATTTCCAAGGTTTAATCATAGGTGGTTTTATAGAAGTTGTACTGCAAAAGTTACCTGATTTCCGTTTCATTTCTGGCTTCCACCATTTTTGTTTTTTGAGAGCTGTGTCTTTGCTTTTAACGGTGGGCTTGATGTGCTTGGAGACAAGATAACACGTAAATATTTTACAGTGCATACAGCATGCATTTAATAATATAACTTAAACATAGAAGATGATTTACCTTGTATGAAGCATGTACATCCTTAGATACTGAAAAGCAAATAAAATACATAATCAATAAAGCCTGAATATATTTAAAAAAAACACACTCATATTCCTACTAATTGAGTACAGAGCTCAGTCCAAGTGATAACTCTTTTTGTTAGCATTGATATAGATTACATTATCTTTGCAGTTTTAAGTTTTGGGATTTTTGTAGATCACAAGACTGAAAGGTCCAAAATGAATATTGACAATATCTCTTTAGTAAATAAGTCTTGCAGTTAAGTTTCAAATGGTAAGAACACCTTTGTGATCATTATAAATAATTCGGCAAGGGTACATATACAAATGTGAAGACACAGAATGCTGGAGACCACAGAGATCTGTATTCAGAGAAGGAAGGAGGTATCCGGAGAATTTCGATGTCAAAGCAGAAGTAGTCAGATGGCAGCACATATGTCAAGTGACCTATGAATTGTTTAATCCATTTTATTATAACTAAGTATCCTGTACCTCAAGATCCAGGACAAGGTGTACTTTATTCCTTATCAGTATTTTTTCTTCTGAACTAATTGGATTAGATGTATGCATTTAGAATAACAGGTAATATGAACATGATTGTTTTTTCATACCCATCTGGGACTGTGGCACATCTTCTGATCCTGCTTCCTCTGATTTAGTGGATATTACCTTTCCCTTTTCACCATTGGACAAAGATACAGGTTCTGCATCTAAAAAAAAAAATATGAGAAAGCATAAAGAATTTAGATATGGTCATCCACAGCAATCTGTGATCCAAGAGCAGGAAGAATTGACAGGACTCAAAATTCTGTCATATAAACACATTAGTAACAGTCTTAATATTTGAGGAATAAATTCCATAAGAAATTCTAGTTTAAAAACGTGTCTGCCATAACACATACAGACATGATTTCACATATTTTTTTGAATGTGCTGGCTGATCAGAAAATTAGTTATCAGAATTTAGCACAGGAGTGGAACGCATTTTTGAAGCACAAAGGAACATGGTTTCAATCCAAAGAACCAAAATAATAATAATAATGATAATGATAATAATAGTAATAATAATACAATTATCATCAAAAAATAAAACAAACTTTGAAAAAAACTAATTTTTAAAAACACGTGGTCACAGATCAAAATCACTCTTAGGATGCCATACACATGGTGGGGCCTGGTGGGTATGCAGGACAGATTTGTTCAGGTTGCCCTGATTCTTCCAGTCCCTCCTTGTTTCAATCATCTGGGGACCAGGAATTATTCCACTTTTGGTTTGAAGGCAGGCAAACTGAAAAATGCTGAATTGCATTTTCTCATTTTCCCCTCCAAAATTTCCTTCCTAAATTCTTTATTTTCTTCCTCATTTTGCCTCTCACCTAGTTTCTCATAAAACCCTCTAGAGCAGGAGACTCTTTTCTTTCCATTTTCTATCTTTTTTGTATGGGTTATTTGAACTTTTTAATGCCTGGCAATGTAGCAAATTTATCTTAGAAATGTAATTTTTAAATTTTTGTCTTTTGTGTTATCCCCACTACCTAAGAAATATGCACATTATTTTTGCAATATTTATTCAGGCATTTGATCCTCTCCTATCTTGGATTGTAGGGTCTACTCGTGTTTTTTTTGTTTGTTTGTTTGTTTTTTTGTTTTGTTTTGTTTTGTTTTGTTGTTTTTTGTCCAACAGGGACATTCTTTGCCTGGCTACAAAAAATGCTGTGGGCATACCAGGATCATCGGAATCACCTTAGAATGAAAGGATATGTAGAAGGAAAGAACTTCTGAGTCACAATGAGCTTCTGATCATGGCCCCAACAGATGATTCATTATAGTTTGAGAGATCTAGTAGGAATTTTGTTGAAATCCATAGCTTCTATCTTAACTTGAATGGACCTCTGGGTTTCTCCCTGGGATGTTACCCTCAAATGAAAGTTCAGTCAAGCTATTATCTTTCCAAATTTAGTTTTAGATATCTGTGAATTTGGGGACCACTCTGTAACCATTTCTATTTCTTTCCACTTTCCTAATTGGTGTTTCTACCCTATACATAATTTTATACAGAATAGCAACACATTTGGTGTCATTAGAGTTTATACATGAAGAAACTTTTGTGATAAACAAACATGACAACGTGGGAATTCCTTCTTCACTCCTCAATTTAATTCCATTCCAACTGTGACTAAGTCAGGAATGTTGGAAAATTTTTACTGTACACTTCATTCAGCTTTGGACCTGGAAACTCAAAAATGCTTCCCATATTTTAAAAATGCTGCTCTTTTCCCACCTCTTATGTAACTGAGGGTCCTTCCTTCCACTGAGTACTACTGCTATTTCTTCCTTCATTGACTCCCTGCAATTAATGCCTGTCTCAGTGTTCATATCCTCTTCTTCTCTTTCATTTCTATTTTACTTTGATTGAAGCATGTCTCAAAATGCAATTCATAGTTCAGATGGTTTTAACAATATCCCCAGTTTGACCTGTGACAGAAACCTAATACATTAGGACTCAATATATTTTTTTTATTCTTACTAGATAATACATACACTCTTGGCACAATTACACTATTTTAGTGTTCTTGCTTTAAAGCAATATGCTCACCAATGTCTTTTGCGTTTTTTGTCATTCTTACCTTCTCCATGTTCGTTTGTTCGTGTACAGGATCCACTAGATATACTGGAAGCACAAACTTCTGTAGATTGCTTACGGACACTCTGGGGAAAGTAATACTAATAATAAGTTGCATAAAGTTTTCATCATCACATATCACCTATCACCATATATATATTTGTGAAATCATCAGCAGTAGAAATTAGATGAGTGCATTTTGAACAAGAATATATTGTACAAGTTTCACTGTCCTAGGCAGTTCAGATTAACTGAGCTCATATATCATCCTGGCGAATGATTGGATAAAGCCAAAATGAGGGACATAGGAACTGTGTTCCTTCAGAATATACACACTGACAAGCATGTAGCCCCCAAAAACTAGCATCAGTATATAATCAGTCGACTTTACACTGCCCAGCAGTTCTAACAATGCTTTGAAACACTTTTAAGAATGGCACTTGGTGTTCCATAGCATTTTAAATTGGAATGGCCAATTTTTTATTCTGAAAGAATGATACTTGGTAAGATGAGAGTTTCAAATCTGTCACCTTGTGTAGGAATGATAAACTGTTGTACTTGCTTCATTTATTCATCAGAGACTTTGAAAACTTAATGCATTTCAGCAAAATATTTCCCAAGTCAAAACTTATTTTAAAAAAGTAAAATATACTGAGGAAGTGTGTCTCTATGTAACATGAACATAACAGCACACACACTTAAGTAAGGTATGCAACACTTTCATTGGAGAAGAAACTAAGAGGTATTTCAAGTAGAGAGGTGACTCCCATCTCTGAAAAGCTGACTATTTGCAGAGGTGGGAGTCATTTGAACTGGTGCATATTTGTTTGAAGAAAAAGACAGGCTGCGGGAAATCACAGGAGTGGCACAATGGAGAGCCAGTGACCAGATGAAACCAGAAATATGAGATACTCAAAGAGGAAATGCATTCGTGGAAGAAATAGAGTAAAGCCGGAGGAGGGAAAACTAGCTGGCTATGAGAGAGGAATATGCTGACTGGTGAGCTGAGGAGAATCTCACCCATCCAATTAGGAAATGGGGAAAAGCAACAGATAGATGTTCTCCAAACCACAAACACAACTTCTTTATAAATACATAAAATACATCTAGAATTCAGGAAAATACCATCCCAAACTCCATTGATATTTCAGCTCATGCCATCCAGAGAGGCATTCATCAAGACTTTAAATAATAAGTGCTGGAGAGGATGTGGGTAAAAATGTACAACCGTACACTGTGGGACTGAAAATCAGGACTTCCCATCTGAAAAGCAGTATGGAGAGTCATCAGAAGGTAAGGAATATGAACATCCTGGGCCCAGGGTTCCCAATCCTTGTTCTTATACCCAATTTACAATGATTCTGTGTACACATGAGACACTGAAACTTCAATGTTTATGGTGGTTTCTATCATAATTAGAAAGATATGAAATGAGCCCAGATGCACCTTAACACAAAAATGGATCAATCAACACCTAGAAACTTGGCACTGAATTTGAGCAAACTAGTTTTTCATGATACACCATCATGTCAAAATGAGTCCTCATATAGCATATAAAAACACTGCCCTAAAAATTTCTAAAATATAAAACCTGGAACATCAAAATCCCTTAATTTCATAAAAGGATGATATTTTAAAACAAACAAGTAGGAAACTTATTATTCTAAGGCCAAATAGAACCTTTTCAGCAAAGGAAAGACTTCATTTTCCCTGCAATGTCAAGGAATATTTGATGTAATCCAAACCTTCCAGGCAGAATCTGAGTGTGTGTTTAGGAGCCTCTCCACTCCTGTTACATTATCCTGGCTTTCTTCCTGGGATATCCAGAAAATATTACCCAGTTTCTTCCTAACATTTGAAAGAGTGAACTTTATAAAAATGTGGTTTGGAGGTACCTATAACCAGAATCAAGGTGGGAGCAGGAGAGAAACCCAGACACAGAGCTGCTGAGAGAGCTGGGAACTTAGAGCATGGGCCTGTAGTCTAGGTTAAGAATAGTAGTTCATGGCACTGTCATGCATCATGTGCTCACAGCTCTGTGACAGCACAGGCCAAGGCTAAATCTGATAGACAAAGGGCAGCCTGTAGTACCATAAACATGAAATGAATACTAGGCATGGTAAACCACTCTACTGAGAATAATTTAGAATACCTATACCCCTATTAACATTACACAGGCCGTCAAAGGCACCCTCTTAAGAATTTCAATATTGTCCTGAGTACATGGGCTCTCAGTGGTGTCTCAGCAGGAAACACTGCATCCCTTACACCTCCATGATTCAGTAGCCAGGTATCCTCCCACAATTTTAGATGGTTACTCATCATATGGGCTCAGGATAGTGAGTGACAGGCATGTGCTGAAAGCTCTCATCAGGAAGAGGTGTGTGGCTGCTGTGGACGTTCTGTAGAGTAGATGTTCACAGAGGTACTGTCTCTTTCAAACTGGTGCTTTGGGAATAATGAACGTGAGCAAGAACTGCTAGTTGAGAACTCAAGGGACAGAATTCTCAACTGCAAGTTGAGAATTCAAAGGACAGTGCTGGGGCAGGAAAAGGTAGAATGGTATTTTCACTGAGGTCTGAGGAAAAGTCACAGATTCTGAAACCAGACCTGTCTCCCATGCTCCAAGAGATTATAGGAAAAGGCCTCAGTGACTTGGAATCATGCACAGTACAAGACCACTGAGTTGGGCTGGGGATGTGGCTCAAGAGGTGTGCGCTCGCCTAGAATGAGTGTGGCACCTGTTCCATCCTCAGCACCACATACAAACAAAGATGTTGTGTCTACCGAAAACTAACAAATAAGTATTTAAAAATTCTCATTCTATCTCTCTCTCTCTCTCTCTCTCTCTCTCTCTCTCTCTCTCTCTCTCTCTCTCCCCATGTCTTTTAAAAAAAGACCACTGAGTAAGGAATTCCATAATTGGGGTCTGCATTATACATTAGTCCCCAGCCTTCATGGACCACTGTGTTCATCAGCAATTTCTACATCCATAGACCCATGTGTCTGAGTACAAAATCCAATACTGAGAGTAATTTCCTTTGTAACTTTCAAAATTCCCTTAGCATTATCTGGGAGTTGTTGGAGAGCAAGGAGCAGAGGAGATCCACTTGAGCACACCAATGTCAGCAGCGAAGGCCTTTTTGAACTAGAGCAGATAAAGAAACTGATGGACAATATTTGCTTCCTCCAAACCATAAAGAGCTTTAGCTTTCCAAAATTAGAAATCCTGGACAGAAGTGTCTCCATTTCAGTTATATTAGTTTAAGGGAATTGTGAAGATTTGCATGATTTTGTTTGTACCTTTTTTTTTCCAAAACATATATGATTTTCTAAGATTTTTTTTCAGTTTTCATTTTATTTCCTTTATTACATTTTTATTTTTATTTTATATTCTGTCCTATTCCAATTAATATTGAATTTCACCCTCATTTCCTCTTGAATCTCTGCTTACTATAACCACTTTCATTTTCTGTTCTTTTTAAAATTTATCATGAAAATTTTATTGTCACTAATGACTTTTCTCTAGTCTTATGAGTATTATTATTTCCTATGAACTTCAATTAATTATTAAGTATTATAGAAACCACATAAAATATACAGTTCATTTATACGTATGTTTTGCTTTAAGCTATGATTGTTCCTGGAGGGTCATCTTTCTCCTTGATGAGATACTGGTGAGTAATTATTGTATGTTAAATATGCTCATTTGGGAATTTGATTCGGAACACGATGGCCTGACCCAAACACATCCCAAGGAAAGATCTGTACACTAAAAGGACGCATACATAACAGTTGAAATAAAGTCCTTGCAAATTCTCCTCCAAAAATATAGGGCATTAAGATACCACAAAAATTTTGCAAGTTCCCAGTACCTGCATCCAAGTTCGTTTTACTAATGTCCACTTCAGAGGTGGAATAAAAATGTTTAGTAATTTTCTTGAATTCTTGCATGAAAAGTAAAGGAACTAAAAGTTTTCGTTTGTACTCTATAACAGGATTGATGGATACATCCTGAAAGGTCCTGATTCTATAATAGGCTGTTTGGTTTCTCCTTTAAGTCTATTTCCTGTCTCAGCCTACATACTGGAGTGTGTAGGGAGATTGGAGTCTTTAATACCAGCATGGATTACTGATAATGGGAAACTAAAATTTTGAGCCTTAGGGAATGATGATCTTTAACATGAATGTGTTCACTGGCCATTTCATTTATGTACTCTCCAACTTTCAACTGGATCTCTTAGATCCAGTCTTAGATTTAATCCTCATTATGTGAGGAGGTCACACAGAAGAAAATTAAAACAATACTCAAAAAATCTCCCCACATTAGTAAGATGAAGTTTACTTTTAAGCTTCTGCTTACATGATTTCTAAAACTATTTTCTTGTTCATGTTGTGCTACATTTTTAGACTTAAATATTAAATTATGATCTTGATTTATAAGTATGTATTGTGTGATGTCATTTTGTTTGGCATAATTTTCCTTGCCATCAAAGAAAAGAAATAGACCATGAATTTAAATTGACACATTTACTTACCTGTCTATGGCTTTTTTCCATGCCATCAACACTCTCCTTTAATTCCTCTGATGACGTATGGCATTGTGAATCTGGAGATAAATGCATAGATGTACTTAAACTACTTAATAGAGTTAGACTGAGTGAAAATCTAGCCAACTAAAAACATAATGGTAATAATCATACAATTTGATTTTCACAATGATACGTTTTAGTTAAGTTTAATTTTAGTTGAATGCTTATGCTGTTGGAAATTTTTGGATTCTTGTGTGAGCTTGGTGGCTGTACTCAGAGCCACCAAGTGTATCCTTGGCAAGAACGCAAGTACTTACTTCAAATAAAAGGCCATTATTTTTATTTATTTATGTATTTATTTTTGAAGACAGAGTGTCTGAATATTCCCTGGCTTACTGGGAACCTGACATCAGCCTGCCTCAGTCTCTAACTAAGCTGAAATTACACATGAGTCCCTCTTCACCAAGGGTGTGGTGAGTGATTTAGCAGGGATTTTTACTAATCTAATGCTTGAACAAAACAAGAGTTTACCATATCCGATGCACATGATATCTCAAAGATTCAACCACTCAAAGAAAAATGATATTTTGCAGAAAAAAATTGCTAAAATTACAACGGAAACAAGAAACTTCACACTGTTTACTATGTCTTTTTCCTAATAGTAATTTTAATGAACCAGTGCATGTAACTTTGGTGTCAACAAAAACGTATGTGTATATATGGTCACTGTGATACCTTTGACAGTGAACCACATATTTGTTTCCTTTCCTTTTCCTGCATTTCTTCTGTTAGGATTCACTCTGTTTTTGGAAGCATTACTCATGGTGCGTATGATTCCTGACATAAACTCTTTTTGCTTCTCTGGCGTTAGCTACCTCAGACCGTGTCCCGCTATTGTACTGAGTAATAATCAGTTGGCCTGTAAGTTATTCGTTTTCTGTCTAGTTCACTAGGTCCTGGACTTCAGGAGATGCTTTGACAACACACTGGTTTGAACACCTCATAATTGAGTGTCAGGTAAGTGTCTGAGGCAACAACACTTGGCGTGGATGGTGTCTTTTGTAGAGGTAGGGATGAACGGAGACTTGAGGAATGAGGCCACCAGCCAGAGGCAGAGAATGGTGAAAATGTGGAAGGTTATAGCATCACATAGAGACAAGGGTTAAGGGGGACGGTATATGTCTGATGATACAGGGATTGGTGAAAACTGCCAGAAGAGCATGCCGGTAGAAACGGGCTAAACATACAGTTAGGAAGAATTTGCATTGTGAAAGATGCCTCAAAATGTTGAGATGGTTGAACATACACATAGCAAATACTTTCATCTAGGCCATGGATCCATATATAGCTGGAACTATCTCAAATCTGTGGGCACATGAGCTTGAGGGGCATGATCATGAATGGAGTTGAATAAAGAGAATGCAAAAGTGCACTATGAGGTTGATGCCGGCCTGAATGAAGGAATGTCTTCCAAAGGATCTGGGTTCTGTTTTTACCATACATAGGTGACACAAACAACAAGTCAAAGAATAATGAGCAAAGACTCCTTTGGGATGTGGAAGAATTAATGGATTGATTACTCTGAGATAAAATTTCAGGAAAGAGTGTTCACCAGCAAATGTTCACTTTAGAAGCAAGGGATAAACTAAAGTATATATGATCATACATTTTATTATTTCTTGCCTCAAACTGACCCCAAGAGTTGTCAAAGTCAGTACCTAAGTAGCATAAAAACAAGTTTGATGCATTTGGTTGATACACTAGATGTCAGGGTAGAGTGCACATTGTCTTTTAAATTAGATTTTCCTGTATTTCACAGGCCGGCCTTGACATCTTGGCTTCAAGAAAAAACAAGTCCTCGTAATCTCAGGATTCTGGATCTCAGTCCTGCACCCCTGGACCTATTTTTTAAATTGGGGTGGGAAGAAAAATCAGCCTCACAATCCAACTGACAGGTGTCATGATTCCGATTTCGGATGTTTAATTGTAGAAACATCTAGGATATAGGTAATTTTAGAACATCTTTTCCTCATAGATTAACAGAAATATTTTGAAATGTGGATGCATCATCAACACAGACCCGATGGGGCAAATCCTTCCAACACATGGCACAAATGAATATATCAGGAGTGAAAATATGCTATCATTTCCAAGGTTTAATCATAGGTGGTTTTATAGAAGTTGTACTGCAAAAGTTACCTGATTTCCGTTTCATTTCTGGCTTCCACCATTTTTGTTTTTTGAGAGCTGTGTCTTTGCTTTTAACGGTGGGCTTGATGTGCTTGGAGACAAGATAACACGTAAATATTTTACAGTGCATACAGCATGCATTTAATAATATAACTTAAACATAGAAGATGATTTACCTTGTATGAAGCATGTACATCCTTAGATACTGAAAAGCAAATAAAATACATAATCAATAAAGCCTGAATATATTTAAAAAAAACACACTCATATTCCTACTAATTGAGTACAGAGCTCAGTCCAAGTGATAACTCTTTTTGTTAGCATTGATATAGATTACATTATCTTTGCAGTTTTAAGTTTTGGGATTTTTGTAGATCACAAGACTGAAAGGTCCAAAATGAATATTGACAATATCTCTTTAGTAAATAAGTCTTGCAGTTAAGTTTCAAATGGTAAGAACACCTTTGTGATCATTATAAATAATTCGGCAAGGGTACATATACAAATGTGAAGACACAGAATGCTGGAGACCACAGAGATCTGTATTCAGAGAAGGAAGGAGGTATCCGGAGAATTTCGATGTCAAAGCAGAAGTAGTCAGATGGCAGCACATATGTCAAGTGACCTATGAATTGTTTAATCCATTTTATTATAACTAAGTATCCTGTACCTCAAGATCCAGGACAAGGTGTACTTTATTCCTTATCAGTATTTTTTCTTCTGAACTAATTGGATTAGATGTATGCATTTAGAATAACAGGTAATATGAACATGATTGTTTTTTCATACCCATCTGGGACTGTGGCACATCTTCTGATCCTGCTTCCTCTGATTTAGTGGATATTACCTTTCCCTTTTCACCATTGGACAAAGATACAGGTTCTGCATCTAAAAAAAAAAATATGAGAAAGCATAAAGAATTTAGATATGGTCATCCACAGCAATCTGTGATCCAAGAGCAGGAAGAATTGACAGGACTCAAAATTCTGTCATATAAACACATTAGTAACAGTCTTAATATTTGAGGAATAAATTCCATAAGAAATTCTAGTTTAAAAACGTGTCTGCCATAACACATACAGACATGATTTCACATATTTTTTTGAATGTGCTGGCTGATCAGAAAATTAGTTATCAGAATTTAGCACAGGAGTGGAACGCATTTTTGAAGCACAAAGGAACATGGTTTCAATCCAAAGAACCAAAATAATAATAATAATGATAATGATAATAATAGTAATAATAATACAATTATCATCAAAAAATAAAACAAACTTTGAAAAAAACTAATTTTTAAAAACACGTGGTCACAGATCAAAATCACTCTTAGGATGCCATACACATGGTGGGGCCTGGTGGGTATGCAGGACAGATTTGTTCAGGTTGCCCTGATTCTTCCAGTCCCTCCTTGTTTCAATCATCTGGGGACCAGGAATTATTCCACTTTTGGTTTGAAGGCAGGCAAACTGAAAAATGCTGAATTGCATTTTCTCATTTTCCCCTCCAAAATTTCCTTCCTAAATTCTTTATTTTCTTCCTCATTTTGCCTCTCACCTAGTTTCTCATAAAACCCTCTAGAGCAGGAGACTCTTTTCTTTCCATTTTCTATCTTTTTTGTATGGGTTATTTGAACTTTTTAATGCCTGGCAATGTAGCAAATTTATCTTAGAAATGTAATTTTTAAATTTTTGTCTTTTGTGTTATCCCCACTACCTAAGAAATATGCACATTATTTTTGCAATATTTATTCAGGCATTTGATCCTCTCCTATCTTGGATTGTAGGGTCTACTCGTGTTTTTTTTGTTTGTTTGTTTGTTTTTTTGTTTTGTTTTGTTTTGTTTTGTTGTTTTTTGTCCAACAGGGACATTCTTTGCCTGGCTACAAAAAATGCTGTGGGCATACCAGGATCATCGGAATCACCTTAGAATGAAAGGATATGTAGAAGGAAAGAACTTCTGAGTCACAATGAGCTTCTGATCATGGCCCCAACAGATGATTCATTATAGTTTGAGAGATCTAGTAGGAATTTTGTTGAAATCCATAGCTTCTATCTTAACTTGAATGGACCTCTGGGTTTCTCCCTGGGATGTTACCCTCAAATGAAAGTTCAGTCAAGCTATTATCTTTCCAAATTTAGTTTTAGATATCTGTGAATTTGGGGACCACTCTGTAACCATTTCTATTTCTTTCCACTTTCCTAATTGGTGTTTCTACCCTATACATAATTTTATACAGAATAGCAACACATTTGGTGTCATTAGAGTTTATACATGAAGAAACTTTTGTGATAAACAAACATGACAACGTGGGAATTCCTTCTTCACTCCTCAATTTAATTCCATTCCAACTGTGACTAAGTCAGGAATGTTGGAAAATTTTTACTGTACACTTCATTCAGCTTTGGACCTGGAAACTCAAAAATGCTTCCCATATTTTAAAAATGCTGCTCTTTTCCCACCTCTTATGTAACTGAGGGTCCTTCCTTCCACTGAGTACTACTGCTATTTCTTCCTTCATTGACTCCCTGCAATTAATGCCTGTCTCAGTGTTCATATCCTCTTCTTCTCTTTCATTTCTATTTTACTTTGATTGAAGCATGTCTCAAAATGCAATTCATAGTTCAGATGGTTTTAACAATATCCCCAGTTTGACCTGTGACAGAAACCTAATACATTAGGACTCAATATATTTTTTTTATTCTTACTAGATAATACATACACTCTTGGCACAATTACACTATTTTAGTGTTCTTGCTTTAAAGCAATATGCTCACCAATGTCTTTTGCGTTTTTTGTCATTCTTACCTTCTCCATGTTCGTTTGTTCGTGTACAGGATCCACTAGATATACTGGAAGCACAAACTTCTGTAGATTGCTTACGGACACTCTGGGGAAAGTAATACTAATAATAAGTTGCATAAAGTTTTCATCATCACATATCACCTATCACCATATATATATTTGTGAAATCATCAGCAGTAGAAATTAGATGAGTGCATTTTGAACAAGAATATATTGTACAAGTTTCACTGTCCTAGGCAGTTCAGATTAACTGAGCTCATATATCATCCTGGCGAATGATTGGATAAAGCCAAAATGAGGGACATAGGAACTGTGTTCCTTCAGAATATACACACTGACAAGCATGTAGCCCCCAAAAACTAGCATCAGTATATAATCAGTCGACTTTACACTGCCCAGCAGTTCTAACAATGCTTTGAAACACTTTTAAGAATGGCACTTGGTGTTCCATAGCATTTTAAATTGGAATGGCCAATTTTTTATTCTGAAAGAATGATACTTGGTAAGATGAGAGTTTCAAATCTGTCACCTTGTGTAGGAATGATAAACTGTTGTACTTGCTTCATTTATTCATCAGAGACTTTGAAAACTTAATGCATTTCAGCAAAATATTTCCCAAGTCAAAACTTATTTTAAAAAAGTAAAATATACTGAGGAAGTGTGTCTCTATGTAACATGAACATAACAGCACACACACTTAAGTAAGGTATGCAACACTTTCATTGGAGAAGAAACTAAGAGGTATTTCAAGTAGAGAGGTGACTCCCATCTCTGAAAAGCTGACTATTTGCAGAGGTGGGAGTCATTTGAACTGGTGCATATTTGTTTGAAGAAAAAGACAGGCTGCGGGAAATCACAGGAGTGGCACAATGGAGAGCCAGTGACCAGATGAAACCAGAAATATGAGATACTCAAAGAGGAAATGCATTCGTGGAAGAAATAGAGTAAAGCCGGAGGAGGGAAAACTAGCTGGCTATGAGAGAGGAATATGCTGACTGGTGAGCTGAGGAGAATCTCACCCATCCAATTAGGAAATGGGGAAAAGCAACAGATAGATGTTCTCCAAACCACAAACACAACTTCTTTATAAATACATAAAATACATCTAGAATTCAGGAAAATACCATCCCAAACTCCATTGATATTTCAGCTCATGCCATCCAGAGAGGCATTCATCAAGACTTTAAATAATAAGTGCTGGAGAGGATGTGGGTAAAAATGTACAACCGTACACTGTGGGACTGAAAATCAGGACTTCCCATCTGAAAAGCAGTATGGAGAGTCATCAGAAGGTAAGGAATATGAACATCCTGGGCCCAGGGTTCCCAATCCTTGTTCTTATACCCAATTTACAATGATTCTGTGTACACATGAGACACTGAAACTTCAATGTTTATGGTGGTTTCTATCATAATTAGAAAGATATGAAATGAGCCCAGATGCACCTTAACACAAAAATGGATCAATCAACACCTAGAAACTTGGCACTGAATTTGAGCAAACTAGTTTTTCATGATACACCATCATGTCAAAATGAGTCCTCATATAGCATATAAAAACACTGCCCTAAAAATTTCTAAAATATAAAACCTGGAACATCAAAATCCCTTAATTTCATAAAAGGATGATATTTTAAAACAAACAAGTAGGAAACTTATTATTCTAAGGCCAAATAGAACCTTTTCAGCAAAGGAAAGACTTCATTTTCCCTGCAATGTCAAGGAATATTTGATGTAATCCAAACCTTCCAGGCAGAATCTGAGTGTGTGTTTAGGAGCCTCTCCACTCCTGTTACATTATCCTGGCTTTCTTCCTGGGATATCCAGAAAATATTACCCAGTTTCTTCCTAACATTTGAAAGAGTGAACTTTATAAAAATGTGGTTTGGAGGTACCTATAACCAGAATCAAGGTGGGAGCAGGAGAGAAACCCAGACACAGAGCTGCTGAGAGAGCTGGGAACTTAGAGCATGGGCCTGTAGTCTAGGTTAAGAATAGTAGTTCATGGCACTGTCATGCATCATGTGCTCACAGCTCTGTGACAGCACAGGCCAAGGCTAAATCTGATAGACAAAGGGCAGCCTGTAGTACCATAAACATGAAATGAATACTAGGCATGGTAAACCACTCTACTGAGAATAATTTAGAATACCTATACCCCTATTAACATTACACAGGCCGTCAAAGGCACCCTCTTAAGAATTTCAATATTGTCCTGAGTACATGGGCTCTCAGTGGTGTCTCAGCAGGAAACACTGCATCCCTTACACCTCCATGATTCAGTAGCCAGGTATCCTCCCACAATTTTAGATGGTTACTCATCATATGGGCTCAGGATAGTGAGTGACAGGCATGTGCTGAAAGCTCTCATCAGGAAGAGGTGTGTGGCTGCTGTGGACGTTCTGTAGAGTAGATGTTCACAGAGGTACTGTCTCTTTCAAACTGGTGCTTTGGGAATAATGAACGTGAGCAAGAACTGCTAGTTGAGAACTCAAGGGACAGAATTCTCAACTGCAAGTTGAGAATTCAAAGGACAGTGCTGGGGCAGGAAAAGGTAGAATGGTATTTTCACTGAGGTCTGAGGAAAAGTCACAGATTCTGAAACCAGACCTGTCTCCCATGCTCCAAGAGATTATAGGAAAAGGCCTCAGTGACTTGGAATCATGCACAGTACAAGACCACTGAGTTGGGCTGGGGATGTGGCTCAAGAGGTGTGCGCTCGCCTAGAATGAGTGTGGCACCTGTTCCATCCTCAGCACCACATACAAACAAAGATGTTGTGTCTACCGAAAACTAACAAATAAGTATTTAAAAATTCTCATTCTATCTCTCTCTCTCTCTCTCTCTCTCTCTCTCTCTCTCTCTCTCTCTCTCCCCCATGTCTTTTAAAAAAAGACCACTGAGTAAGGAATTCCATAATTGGGGTCTGCATTATACATTAGTCCCCAGCCTTCATGGACCACTGTGTTCATCAGCAATTTCTACATCCATAGACCCATGTGTCTGAGTACAAAATCCAATACTGAGAGTAATTTCCTTTGTAACTTTCAAAATTCCCTTAGCATTATCTGGGAGTTGTTGGAGAGCAAGGAGCAGAGGAGATCCACTTGAGCACACCAATGTCAGCAGCGAAGGCCTTTTTGAACTAGAGCAGATAAAGAAACTGATGGACAATATTTGCTTCCTCCAAACCATAAAGAGCTTTAGCTTTCCAAAATTAGAAATCCTGGACAGAAGTGTCTCCATTTCAGTTATATTAGTTTAAGGGAATTGTGAAGATTTGCATGATTTTGTTTGTACCTTTTTTTTTCCAAAACATATATGATTTTCTAAGATTTTTTTTCAGTTTTCATTTTATTTCCTTTATTACATTTTTATTTTTATTTTATATTCTGTCCTATTCCAATTAATATTGAATTTCACCCTCATTTCCTCTTGAATCTCTGCTTACTATAACCACTTTCATTTTCTGTTCTTTTTAAAATTTATCATGAAAATTTTATTGTCACTAATGACTTTTCTCTAGTCTTATGAGTATTATTATTTCCTATGAACTTCAATTAATTATTAAGTATTATAGAAACCACATAAAATATACAGTTCATTTATACGTATGTTTTGCTTTAAGCTATGATTGTTCCTGGAGGGTCATCTTTCTCCTTGATGAGATACTGGTGAGTAATTATTGTATGTTAAATATGCTCATTTGGGAATTTGATTCGGAACACGATGGCCTGACCCAAACACATCCCAAGGAAAGATCTGTACACTAAAAGGACGCATACATAACAGTTGAAATAAAGTCCTTGCAAATTCTCCTCCAAAAATATAGGGCATTAAGATACCACAAAAATTTTGCAAGTTCCCAGTACCTGCATCCAAGTTCGTTTTACTAATGTCCACTTCAGAGGTGGAATAAAAATGTTTAGTAATTTTCTTGAATTCTTGCATGAAAAGTAAAGGAACTAAAAGTTTTCGTTTGTACTCTATAACAGGATTGATGGATACATCCTGAAAGGTCCTGATTCTATAATAGGCTGTTTGGTTTCTCCTTTAAGTCTATTTCCTGTCTCAGCCTACATACTGGAGTGTGTAGGGAGATTGGAGTCTTTAATACCAGCATGGATTACTGATAATGGGAAACTAAAATTTTGAGCCTTAGGGAATGATGATCTTTAACATGAATGTGTTCACTGGCCATTTCATTTATGTACTCTCCAACTTTCAACTGGATCTCTTAGATCCAGTCTTAGATTTAATCCTCATTATGTGAGGAGGTCACACAGAAGAAAATTAAAACAATACTCAAAAAATCTCCCCACATTAGTAAGATGAAGTTTACTTTTAAGCTTCTGCTTACATGATTTCTAAAACTATTTTCTTGTTCATGTTGTGCTACATTTTTAGACTTAAATATTAAATTATGATCTTGATTTATAAGTATGTATTGTGTGATGTCATTTTGTTTGGCATAATTTTCCTTGCCATCAAAGAAAAGAAATAGACCATGAATTTAAATTGACACATTTACTTACCTGTCTATGGCTTTTTTCCATGCCATCAACACTCTCCTTTAATTCCTCTGATGACGTATGGCATTGTGAATCTGGAGATAAATGCATAGATGTACTTAAACTACTTAATAGAGTTAGACTGAGTGAAAATCTAGCCAACTAAAAACATAATGGTAATAATCATACAATTTGATTTTCACAATGATACGTTTTAGTTAAGTTTAATTTTAGTTGAATGCTTATGCTGTTGGAAATTTTTGGATTCTTGTGTGAGCTTGGTGGCTGTACTCAGAGCCACCAAGTGTATCCTTGGCAAGAACGCAAGTACTTACTTCAAATAAAAGGCCATTATTTTTATTTATTTATGTATTTATTTTTGAAGACAGAGTGTCTGAATATTCCCTGGCTTACTGGGAACCTGACATCAGCCTGCCTCAGTCTCTAACTAAGCTGAAATTACACATGAGTCCCTCTTCACCAAGGGTGTGGTGAGTGATTTAGCAGGGATTTTTACTAATCTAATGCTTGAACAAAACAAGAGTTTACCATATCCGATGCACATGATATCTCAAAGATTCAACCACTCAAAGAAAAATGATATTTTGCAGAAAAAAATTGCTAAAATTACAACGGAAACAAGAAACTTCACACTGTTTACTATGTCTTTTTCCTAATAGTAATTTTAATGAACCAGTGCATGTAACTTTGGTGTCAACAAAAACGTATGTGTATATATGGTCACTGTGATACCTTTGACAGTGAACCACATATTTGTTTCCTTTCCTTTTCCTGCATTTCTTCTGTTAGGATTCACTCTGTTTTTGGAAGCATTACTCATGGTGCGTATGATTCCTGACATAAACTCTTTTTGCTTCTCTGGCGTTAGCTACCTCAGACCGTGTCCCGCTATTGTACTGAGTAATAATCAGTTGGCCTGTAAGTTATTCGTTTTCTGTCTAGTTCACTAGGTCCTGGACTTCAGGAGATGCTTTGACAACACACTGGTTTGAACACCTCATAATTGAGTGTCAGGTAAGTGTCTGAGGCAACAACACTTGGCGTGGATGGTGTCTTTTGTAGAGGTAGGGATGAACGGAGACTTGAGGAATGAGGCCACCAGCCAGAGGCAGAGAATGGTGAAAATGTGGAAGGTTATAGCATCACATAGAGACAAGGGTTAAGGGGGACGGTATATGTCTGATGATACAGGGATTGGTGAAAACTGCCAGAAGAGCATGCCGGTAGAAACGGGCTAAACATACAGTTAGGAAGAATTTGCATTGTGAAAGATGCCTCAAAATGTTGAGATGGTTGAACATACACATAGCAAATACTTTCATCTAGGCCATGGATCCATATATAGCTGGAACTATCTCAAATCTGTGGGCACATGAGCTTGAGGGGCATGATCATGAATGGAGTTGAATAAAGAGAATGCAAAAGTGCACTATGAGGTTGATGCCGGCCTGAATGAAGGAATGTCTTCCAAAGGATCTGGGTTCTGTTTTTACCATACATAGGTGACACAAACAACAAGTCAAAGAATAATGAGCAAAGACTCCTTTGGGATGTGGAAGAATTAATGGATTGATTACTCTGAGATAAAATTTCAGGAAAGAGTGTTCACCAGCAAATGTTCACTTTAGAAGCAAGGGATAAACTAAAGTATATATGATCATACATTTTATTATTTCTTGCCTCAAACTGACCCCAAGAGTTGTCAAAGTCAGTACCTAAGTAGCATAAAAACAAGTTTGATGCATTTGGTTGATACACTAGATGTCAGGGTAGAGTGCACATTGTCTTTTAAATTAGATTTTCCTGTATTTCACAGGCCGGCCTTGACATCTTGGCTTCAAGAAAAAACAAGTCCTCGTAATCTCAGGATTCTGGATCTCAGTCCTGCACCCCTGGACCTATTTTTTAAATTGGGGTGGGAAGAAAAATCAGCCTCACAATCCAACTGACAGGTGTCATGATTCCGATTTCGGATGTTTAATTGTAGAAACATCTAGGATATAGGTAATTTTAGAACATCTTTTCCTCATAGATTAACAGAAATATTTTGAAATGTGGATGCATCATCAACACAGACCCGATGGGGCAAATCCTTCCAACACATGGCACAAATGAATATATCAGGAGTGAAAATATGCTATCATTTCCAAGGTTTAATCATAGGTGGTTTTATAGAAGTTGTACTGCAAAAGTTACCTGATTTCCGTTTCATTTCTGGCTTCCACCATTTTTGTTTTTTGAGAGCTGTGTCTTTGCTTTTAACGGTGGGCTTGATGTGCTTGGAGACAAGATAACACGTAAATATTTTACAGTGCATACAGCATGCATTTAATAATATAACTTAAACATAGAAGATGATTTACCTTGTATGAAGCATGTACATCCTTAGATACTGAAAAGCAAATAAAATACATAATCAATAAAGCCTGAATATATTTAAAAAAAACACACTCATATTCCTACTAATTGAGTACAGAGCTCAGTCCAAGTGATAACTCTTTTTGTTAGCATTGATATAGATTACATTATCTTTGCAGTTTTAAGTTTTGGGATTTTTGTAGATCACAAGACTGAAAGGTCCAAAATGAATATTGACAATATCTCTTTAGTAAATAAGTCTTGCAGTTAAGTTTCAAATGGTAAGAACACCTTTGTGATCATTATAAATAATTCGGCAAGGGTACATATACAAATGTGAAGACACAGAATGCTGGAGACCACAGAGATCTGTATTCAGAGAAGGAAGGAGGTATCCGGAGAATTTCGATGTCAAAGCAGAAGTAGTCAGATGGCAGCACATATGTCAAGTGACCTATGAATTGTTTAATCCATTTTATTATAACTAAGTATCCTGTACCTCAAGATCCAGGACAAGGTGTACTTTATTCCTTATCAGTATTTTTTCTTCTGAACTAATTGGATTAGATGTATGCATTTAGAATAACAGGTAATATGAACATGATTGTTTTTTCATACCCATCTGGGACTGTGGCACATCTTCTGATCCTGCTTCCTCTGATTTAGTGGATATTACCTTTCCCTTTTCACCATTGGACAAAGATACAGGTTCTGCATCTAAAAAAAAAAATATGAGAAAGCATAAAGAATTTAGATATGGTCATCCACAGCAATCTGTGATCCAAGAGCAGGAAGAATTGACAGGACTCAAAATTCTGTCATATAAACACATTAGTAACAGTCTTAATATTTGAGGAATAAATTCCATAAGAAATTCTAGTTTAAAAACGTGTCTGCCATAACACATACAGACATGATTTCACATATTTTTTTGAATGTGCTGGCTGATCAGAAAATTAGTTATCAGAATTTAGCACAGGAGTGGAACGCATTTTTGAAGCACAAAGGAACATGGTTTCAATCCAAAGAACCAAAATAATAATAATAATGATAATGATAATAATAGTAATAATAATACAATTATCATCAAAAAATAAAACAAACTTTGAAAAAAACTAATTTTTAAAAACACGTGGTCACAGATCAAAATCACTCTTAGGATGCCATACACATGGTGGGGCCTGGTGGGTATGCAGGACAGATTTGTTCAGGTTGCCCTGATTCTTCCAGTCCCTCCTTGTTTCAATCATCTGGGGACCAGGAATTATTCCACTTTTGGTTTGAAGGCAGGCAAACTGAAAAATGCTGAATTGCATTTTCTCATTTTCCCCTCCAAAATTTCCTTCCTAAATTCTTTATTTTCTTCCTCATTTTGCCTCTCACCTAGTTTCTCATAAAACCCTCTAGAGCAGGAGACTCTTTTCTTTCCATTTTCTATCTTTTTTGTATGGGTTATTTGAACTTTTTAATGCCTGGCAATGTAGCAAATTTATCTTAGAAATGTAATTTTTAAATTTTTGTCTTTTGTGTTATCCCCACTACCTAAGAAATATGCACATTATTTTTGCAATATTTATTCAGGCATTTGATCCTCTCCTATCTTGGATTGTAGGGTCTACTCGTGTTTTTTTTTTGTTTGTTTGTTTTTTTGTTTTGTTTTGTTTTGTTTTGTTGTTTTTTGTCCAACAGGGACATTCTTTGCCTGGCTACAAAAAATGCTGTGGGCATACCAGGATCATCGGAATCACCTTAGAATGAAAGGATATGTAGAAGGAAAGAACTTCTGAGTCACAATGAGCTTCTGATCATGGCCCCAACAGATGATTCATTATAGTTTGAGAGATCTAGTAGGAATTTTGTTGAAATCCATAGCTTCCATCTTAACTTGAATGGACCTCTGGGTTTCTCCCTGGGATGTTACCCTCAAATGAAAGTTCAGTCAAGCTATTATCTTTCCAAATTTAGTTTTAGATATCTGTGAATTTGGGGACCACTCTGTAACCATTTCTATTTCTTTCCACTTTCCTAATTGGTGTTTCTACCCTATACATAATTTTATACAGAATAGCAACACATTTGGTGTCATTAGAGTTTATACATGAAGAAACTTTTGTGATAAACAAACATGACAACGTGGGAATTCCTTCTTCACTCCTCAATTTAATTCCATTCCAACTGTGACTAAGTCAGGAATGTTGGAAAATTTTTACTGTACACTTCATTCAGCTTTGGACCTGGAAACTCAAAAATGCTTCCCATATTTTAAAAATGCTGCTCTTTTCCCACCTCTTATGTAACTGAGGGTCCTTCCTTCCACTGAGTACTACTGCTATTTCTTCCTTCATTGACTCCCTGCAATTAATGCCTGTCTCAGTGTTCATATCCTCTTCTTCTCTTTCATTTCTATTTTACTTTGATTGAAGCATGTCTCAAAATGCAATTCATAGTTCAGATGGTTTTAACAATATCCCCAGTTTGACCTGTGACAGAAACCTAATACATTAGGACTCAATATATTTTTTTTATTCTTACTAGATAATACATACACTCTTGGCACAATTACACTATTTTAGTGTTCTTGCTTTAAAGCAATATGCTCACCAATGTCTTTTGCGTTTTTTGTCATTCTTACCTTCTCCATGTTCGTTTGTTCGTGTACAGGATCCACTAGATATACTGGAAGCACAAACTTCTGTAGATTGCTTACGGACACTCTGGGGAAAGTAATACTAATAATAAGTTGCATAAAGTTTTCATCATCACATATCACCTATCACCATATATATATTTGTGAAATCATCAGCAGTAGAAATTAGATGAGTGCATTTTGAACAAGAATATATTGTACAAGTTTCACTGTCCTAGGCAGTTCAGATTAACTGAGCTCATATATCATCCTGGCGAATGATTGGATAAAGCCAAAATGAGGGACATAGGAACTGTGTTCCTTCAGAATATACACACTGACAAGCATGTAGCCCCCAAAAACTAGCATCAGTATATAATCAGTCGACTTTACACTGCCCAGCAGTTCTAACAATGCTTTGAAACACTTTTAAGAATGGCACTTGGTGTTCCATAGCATTTTAAATTGGAATGGCCAATTTTTTATTCTGAAAGAATGATACTTGGTAAGATGAGAGTTTCAAATCTGTCACCTTGTGTAGGAATGATAAACTGTTGTACTTGCTTCATTTATTCATCAGAGACTTTGAAAACTTAATGCATTTCAGCAAAATATTTCCCAAGTCAAAACTTATTTTAAAAAAGTAAAATATACTGAGAAGTGTGTCTCTATGTAACATGAACATAACCAGCACACACACTTAAGTAAGGTATGCAACACTTTCATTGGAGAAGAAACTAAGAGGTATTTCAAGTAGAGAGGTGACTCCCATCTCTGAAAAGCTGACTATTTGCAGAGGTGGGAGTCATTTGAACTGGTGCATATTTGTTTGAAGAAAAAGACAGGCTGCGGGAAATCACAGGAGTGGCACAATGGAGAGCCAGTGACCAGATGAAACCAGAAATATGAGATACTCAAAGAGGAAATGCATTCGTGGAAGAAATAGAGTAAAGCCGGAGGAGGGAAAACTAGCTGGCTATGAGAGAGGAATATGCTGACTGGTGAGCTGAGGAGAATCTCACCCATCCAATTAGGAAATGGGGAAAAGCAACAGATAGATGTTCTCCAAACCACAAACACAACTTCTTTATAAATACATAAAATACATCTAGAATTCAGGAAAATACCATCCCAAACTCCATTGATATTTCAGCTCATGCCATCCAGAGAGGCATTCATCAAGACTTTAAATAATAAGTGCTGGAGAGGATGTGGGTAAAAATGTACAACCGTACACTGTGGGACTGAAAATCAGGACTTCCCATCTGAAAAGCAGTATGGAGAGTCATCAGAAGGTAAGGAATATGAACATCCTGGGCCCAGGGTTCCCAATCCTTGTTCTTATACCCAATTTACAATGATTCTGTGTACACATGAGACACTGAAACTTCAATGTTTATGGTGGTTTCTATCATAATTAGAAAGATATGAAATGAGCCCAGATGCACCTTAACACAAAAATGGATCAATCAACACCTAGAAACTTGGCACTGAATTTGAGCAAACTAGTTTTTCATGATACACCATCATGTCAAAATGAGTCCTCATATAGCATATAAAAACACTGCCCTAAAAATTTCTAAAATATAAAACCTGGAACATCAAAATCCCTTAATTTCATAAAAGGATGATATTTTAAAACAAACAAGTAGGAAACTTATTATTCTAAGGCCAAATAGAACCTTTTCAGCAAAGGAAAGACTTCATTTTCCCTGCAATGTCAAGGAATATTTGATGTAATCCAAACCTTCCAGGCAGAATCTGAGTGTGTGTTTAGGAGCCTCTCCACTCCTGTTACATTATCCTGGCTTTCTTCCTGGGATATCCAGAAAATATTACCCAGTTTCTTCCTAACATTTGAAAGAGTGAACTTTATAAAAATGTGGTTTGGAGGTACCTATAACCAGAATCAAGGTGGGAGCAGGAGAGAAACCCAGACACAGAGCTGCTGAGAGAGCTGGGAACTTAGAGCATGGGCCTGTAGTCTAGGTTAAGAATAGTAGTTCATGGCACTGTCATGCATCATGTGCTCACAGCTCTGTGACAGCACAGGCCAAGGCTAAATCTGATAGACAAAGGGCAGCCTGTAGTACCATAAACATGAAATGAATACTAGGCATGGTAAACCACTCTACTGAGAATAATTTAGAATACCTATACCCCTATTAACATTACACAGGCCGTCAAAGGCACCCTCTTAAGAATTTCAATATTGTCCTGAGTACATGGGCTCTCAGTGGTGTCTCAGCAGGAAACACTGCATCCCTTACACCTCCATGATTCAGTAGCCAGGTATCCTCCCACAATTTTAGATGGTTACTCATCATATGGGCTCAGGATAGTGAGTGACAGGCATGTGCTGAAAGCTCTCATCAGGAAGAGGTGTGTGGCTGCTGTGGACGTTCTGTAGAGTAGATGTTCACAGAGGTACTGTCTCTTTCAAACTGGTGCTTTGGGAATAATGAACGTGAGCAAGAACTGCTAGTTGAGAACTCAAGGGACAGAATTCTCAACTGCAAGTTGAGAATTCAAAGGACAGTGCTGGGGCAGGAAAAGGTAGAATGGTATTTTCACTGAGGTCTGAGGAAAAGTCACAGATTCTGAAACCAGACCTGTCTCCCATGCTCCAAGAGATTATAGGAAAAGGCCTCAGTGACTTGGAATCATGCACAGTACAAGACCACTGAGTTGGGCTGGGGATGTGGCTCAAGAGGTGTGCGCTCGCCTAGAATGAGTGTGGCACCTGTTCCATCCTCAGCACCACATACAAACAAAGATGTTGTGTCTACCGAAAACTAACAAATAAGTATTTAAAAATTCTCATTCTATCTCTCTCTCTCTCTCTCTCTCTCTCTCTCTCTCTCTCTCTCTCTCTCTCTCTCTCTCCCCATGTCTTTTAAAAAAAGACCACTGAGTAAGGAATTCCATAATTGGGGTCTGCATTATACATTAGTCCCCAGCCTTCATGGACCACTGTGTTCATCAGCAATTTCTACATCCATAGACCCATGTGTCTGAGTACAAAATCCAATACTGAGAGTAATTTCCTTTGTAACTTTCAAAATTCCCTTAGCATTATCTGGGAGTTGTTGGAGAGCAAGGAGCAGAGGAGATCCACTTGAGCACACCAATGTCAGCAGCGAAGGCCTTTTTGAACTAGAGCAGATAAAGAAACTGATGGACAATATTTGCTTCCTCCAAACCATAAAGAGCTTTAGCTTTCCAAAATTAGAAATCCTGGACAGAAGTGTCTCCATTTCAGTTATATTAGTTTAAGGGAATTGTGAAGATTTGCATGATTTTGTTTGTACCTTTTTTTTTCCAAAACATATATGATTTTCTAAGATTTTTTTTCAGTTTTCATTTTATTTCCTTTATTACATTTTTATTTTTATTTTATATTCTGTCCTATTCCAATTAATATTGAATTTCACCCTCATTTCCTCTTGAATCTCTGCTTACTATAACCACTTTCATTTTCTGTTCTTTTTAAAATTTATCATGAAAATTTTATTGTCACTAATGACTTTTCTCTAGTCTTATGAGTATTATTATTTCCTATGAACTTCAATTAATTATTAAGTATTATAGAAACCACATAAAATATACAGTTCATTTATACGTATGTTTTGCTTTAAGCTATGATTGTTCCTGGAGGGTCATCTTTCTCCTTGATGAGATACTGGTGAGTAATTATTGTATGTTAAATATGCTCATTTGGGAATTTGATTCGGAACACGATGGCCTGACCCAAACACATCCCAAGGAAAGATCTGTACACTAAAAGGACGCATACATAACAGTTGAAATAAAGTCCTTGCAAATTCTCCTCCAAAAATATAGGGCATTAAGATACCACAAAAATTTTGCAAGTTCCCAGTACCTGCATCCAAGTTCGTTTTACTAAT
Source organism: Ictidomys tridecemlineatus (assembly GCF_052094955.1). Taxonomy (NCBI): domain Eukaryota; kingdom Metazoa; phylum Chordata; class Mammalia; order Rodentia; family Sciuridae; genus Ictidomys; species Ictidomys tridecemlineatus. The sequence goes on from NW_027520948.1 coordinate 669,323, forward strand.
GTCCACTTCAGAGGTGGAATAAAAATGTTTAGTAATTTTCTTGAATTCTTGCATGAAAAGTAAAGGAACTAAAAGTTTTCGTTTGTACTCTATAACAGGATTGATGGATACATCCTGAAAGGTCCTGATTCTATAATAGGCTGTTTGGTTTCTCCTTTAAGTCTATTTCCTGTCTCAGCCTACATACTGGAGTGTGTAGGGAGATTGGAGTCTTTAATACCAGCATGGATTACTGATAATGGGAAACTAAAATTTTGAGCCTTAGGGAATGATGATCTTTAACATGAATGTGTTCACTGGCCATTTCATTTATGTACTCTCCAACTTTCAACTGGATCTCTTAGATCCAGTCTTAGATTTAATCCTCATTATGTGAGGAGGTCACACAGAAGAAAATTAAAACAATACTCAAAAAATCTCCCCACATTAGTAAGATGAAGTTTACTTTTAAGCTTCTGCTTACATGATTTCTAAAACTATTTTCTTGTTCATGTTGTGCTACATTTTTAGACTTAAATATTAAATTATGATCTTGATTTATAAGTATGTATTGTGTGATGTCATTTTGTTTGGCATAATTTTCCTTGCCATCAAAGAAAAGAAATAGACCATGAATTTAAATTGACACATTTACTTACCTGTCTATGGCTTTTTTCCATGCCATCAACACTCTCCTTTAATTCCTCTGATGACGTATGGCATTGTGAATCTGGAGATAAATGCATAGATGTACTTAAACTACTTAATAGAGTTAGACTGAGTGAAAATCTAGCCAACTAAAAACATAATGGTAATAATCATACAATTTGATTTTCACAATGATACGTTTTAGTTAAGTTTAATTTTAGTTGAATGCTTATGCTGTTGGAAATTTTTGGATTCTTGTGTGAGCTTGGTGGCTGTACTCAGAGCCACCAAGTGTATCCTTGGCAAGAACGCAAGTACTTACTTCAAATAAAAGGCCATTATTTTTATTTATTTATGTATTTATTTTTGAAGACAGAGTGTCTGAATATTCCCTGGCTTACTGGGAACCTGACATCAGCCTGCCTCAGTCTCTAACTAAGCTGAAATTACACATGAGTCCCTCTTCACCAAGGGTGTGGTGAGTGATTTAGCAGGGATTTTTACTAATCTAATGCTTGAACAAAACAAGAGTTTACCATATCCGATGCACATGATATCTCAAAGATTCAACCACTCAAAGAAAAATGATATTTTGCAGAAAAAAATTGCTAAAATTACAACGGAAACAAGAAACTTCACACTGTTTACTATGTCTTTTTCCTAATAGTAATTTTAATGAACCAGTGCATGTAACTTTGGTGTCAACAAAAACGTATGTGTATATATGGTCACTGTGATACCTTTGACAGTGAACCACATATTTGTTTCCTTTCCTTTTCCTGCATTTCTTCTGTTAGGATTCACTCTGTTTTTGGAAGCATTACTCATGGTGCGTATGATTCCTGACATAAACTCTTTTTGCTTCTCTGGCGTTAGCTACCTCAGACCGTGTCCCGCTATTGTACTGAGTAATAATCAGTTGGCCTGTAAGTTATTCGTTTTCTGTCTAGTTCACTAGGTCCTGGACTTCAGGAGATGCTTTGACAACACACTGGTTTGAACACCTCATAATTGAGTGTCAGGTAAGTGTCTGAGGCAACAACACTTGGCGTGGATGGTGTCTTTTGTAGAGGTAGGGATGAACGGAGACTTGAGGAATGAGGCCACCAGCCAGAGGCAGAGAATGGTGAAAATGTGGAAGGTTATAGCATCACATAGAGACAAGGGTTAAGGGGGACGGTATATGTCTGATGATACAGGGATTGGTGAAAACTGCCAGAAGAGCATGCCGGTAGAAACGGGCTAAACATACAGTTAGGAAGAATTTGCATTGTGAAAGATGCCTCAAAATGTTGAGATGGTTGAACATACACATAGCAAATACTTTCATCTAGGCCATGGATCCATATATAGCTGGAACTATCTCAAATCTGTGGGCACATGAGCTTGAGGGGCATGATCATGAATGGAGTTGAATAAAGAGAATGCAAAAGTGCACTATGAGGTTGATGCCGGCCTGAATGAAGGAATGTCTTCCAAAGGATCTGGGTTCTGTTTTTACCATACATAGGTGACACAAACAACAAGTCAAAGAATAATGAGCAAAGACTCCTTTGGGATGTGGAAGAATTAATGGATTGATTACTCTGAGATAAAATTTCAGGAAAGAGTGTTCACCAGCAAATGTTCACTTTAGAAGCAAGGGATAAACTAAAGTATATATGATCATACATTTTATTATTTCTTGCCTCAAACTGACCCCAAGAGTTGTCAAAGTCAGTACCTAAGTAGCATAAAAACAAGTTTGATGCATTTGGTTGATACACTAGATGTCAGGGTAGAGTGCACATTGTCTTTTAAATTAGATTTTCCTGTATTTCACAGGCCGGCCTTGACATCTTGGCTTCAAGAAAAAACAAGTCCTCGTAATCTCAGGATTCTGGATCTCAGTCCTGCACCCCTGGACCTATTTTTTAAATTGGGGTGGGAAGAAAAATCAGCCTCACAATCCAACTGACAGGTGTCATGATTCCGATTTCGGATGTTTAATTGTAGAAACATCTAGGATATAGGTAATTTTAGAACATCTTTTCCTCATAGATTAACAGAAATATTTTGAAATGTGGATGCATCATCAACACAGACCCGATGGGGCAAATCCTTCCAACACATGGCACAAATGAATATATCAGGAGTGAAAATATGCTATCATTTCCAAGGTTTAATCATAGGTGGTTTTATAGAAGTTGTACTGCAAAAGTTACCTGATTTCCGTTTCATTTCTGGCTTCCACCATTTTTGTTTTTTGAGAGCTGTGTCTTTGCTTTTAACGGTGGGCTTGATGTGCTTGGAGACAAGATAACACGTAAATATTTTACAGTGCATACAGCATGCATTTAATAATATAACTTAAACATAGAAGATGATTTACCTTGTATGAAGCATGTACATCCTTAGATACTGAAAAGCAAATAAAATACATAATCAATAAAGCCTGAATATATTTAAAAAAAACACACTCATATTCCTACTAATTGAGTACAGAGCTCAGTCCAAGTGATAACTCTTTTTGTTAGCATTGATATAGATTACATTATCTTTGCAGTTTTAAGTTTTGGGATTTTTGTAGATCACAAGACTGAAAGGTCCAAAATGAATATTGACAATATCTCTTTAGTAAATAAGTCTTGCAGTTAAGTTTCAAATGGTAAGAACACCTTTGTGATCATTATAAATAATTCGGCAAGGGTACATATACAAATGTGAAGACACAGAATGCTGGAGACCACAGAGATCTGTATTCAGAGAAGGAAGGAGGTATCCGGAGAATTTCGATGTCAAAGCAGAAGTAGTCAGATGGCAGCACATATGTCAAGTGACCTATGAATTGTTTAATCCATTTTATTATAACTAAGTATCCTGTACCTCAAGATCCAGGACAAGGTGTACTTTATTCCTTATCAGTATTTTTTCTTCTGAACTAATTGGATTAGATGTATGCATTTAGAATAACAGGTAATATGAACATGATTGTTTTTTCATACCCATCTGGGACTGTGGCACATCTTCTGATCCTGCTTCCTCTGATTTAGTGGATATTACCTTTCCCTTTTCACCATTGGACAAAGATACAGGTTCTGCATCTAAAAAAAAAAATATGAGAAAGCATAAAGAATTTAGATATGGTCATCCACAGCAATCTGTGATCCAAGAGCAGGAAGAATTGACAGGACTCAAAATTCTGTCATATAAACACATTAGTAACAGTCTTAATATTTGAGGAATAAATTCCATAAGAAATTCTAGTTTAAAAACGTGTCTGCCATAACACATACAGACATGATTTCACATATTTTTTTGAATGTGCTGGCTGATCAGAAAATTAGTTATCAGAATTTAGCACAGGAGTGGAACGCATTTTTGAAGCACAAAGGAACATGGTTTCAATCCAAAGAACCAAAATAATAATAATAATGATAATGATAATAATAGTAATAATAATACAATTATCATCAAAAAATAAAACAAACTTTGAAAAAAACTAATTTTTAAAAACACGTGGTCACAGATCAAAATCACTCTTAGGATGCCATACACATGGTGGGGCCTGGTGGGTATGCAGGACAGATTTGTTCAGGTTGCCCTGATTCTTCCAGTCCCTCCTTGTTTCAATCATCTGGGGACCAGGAATTATTCCACTTTTGGTTTGAAGGCAGGCAAACTGAAAAATGCTGAATTGCATTTTCTCATTTTCCCCTCCAAAATTTCCTTCCTAAATTCTTTATTTTCTTCCTCATTTTGCCTCTCACCTAGTTTCTCATAAAACCCTCTAGAGCAGGAGACTCTTTTCTTTCCATTTTCTATCTTTTTTGTATGGGTTATTTGAACTTTTTAATGCCTGGCAATGTAGCAAATTTATCTTAGAAATGTAATTTTTAAATTTTTGTCTTTTGTGTTATCCCCACTACCTAAGAAATATGCACATTATTTTTGCAATATTTATTCAGGCATTTGATCCTCTCCTATCTTGGATTGTAGGGTCTACTCGTGTTTTTTTTTTTTGTTTGTTGTTTTTTTGTTTTGTTTTGTTTTGTTTGTTGTTTTTGTCCAACCAGGGACATTCTTTGCCTGGCTACAAAAAATGCTGTGGGCATACCAGGATCATCGGAATCACCTTAGAATGAAAGGATATGTAGAAGGAAAGAACTTCTGAGTCACAATGAGCTTCTGATCATGGCCCCAACAGATGATTCATTATAGTTTGAGAGATCTAGTAGGAATTTTGTTGAAATCCATAGCTTCTATCTTAACTTGAATGGACCTCTGGGTTTCTCCCTCGGATGTTACCCTCAAATGAAAGTTCAGTCAAGCTATTATCTTTCCAAATTTAGTTTTAGATATCTGTGAATTTGGGGACCACTCTGTAACCATTTCTATTTCTTTCCACTTTCCTAATTGGTGTTTCTACCCTATACATAATTTTATACAGAATAGCAACACATTTGGTGTCATTAGAGTTTATACATGAAGAAACTTTTGTGATAAACAAACATGACAACGTGGGAATTCCTTCTTCACTCCTCAATTTAATTCCATTCCAACTGTGACTAAGTCAGGAATGTTGGAAATTTTTACTGTACACTTCATTCAGCTTTGGACCTGGAAACTCAAAAATGCTTCCCATATTTTAAAAATGCTGCTCTTTTCCCACCTCTTATGTAACTGAGGGTCCTTCCTTCCACTGAGTACTACTGCTATTTCTTCCTTCATTGACTCCCTGCAATTAATGCCTGTCTCAGTGTTCATATCCTCTTCTTCTCTTTCATTTCTATTTTACTTTGATTGAAGCATGTCTCAAAATGCAATTCATAGTTCAGATGGTTTTAACAATATCCCCAGTTTGACCTGTGACAGAAACCTAATACATTAGGACTCAATATATTTTTTTTATTCTTACTAGATAATACATACACTCTTGGCACAATTACACTATTTTAGTGTTCTTGCTTAAAGCAATATGCTCACCAATGTCTTTTGCGTTTTTTGTCATTCTTACCTTCTCCATGTTCGTTTGTTCGTGTACAGGATCCACTAGATATACTGGAAGCACAAACTTCTGTAGATTGCTTACGGACACTCTGGGGAAAGTAATACTAATAATAAGTTGCATAAAGTTTTCATCATCACATATCACCTATCACCATATATATATTTGTGAAATCATCAGCAGTAGAAATTAGATGAGTGCATTTTGAACAAGAATATATTGTACAAGTTCACTGTCCTAGGCAGTTCAGATTAACTGAGCTCATATATCATCCTGGCGAATGATTGGATAAAGCCAAAATGAGGGACATAGGAACTGTGTTCCTTCAGAATATACACACTGACAAGCATGTAGCCCCCAAAAACTAGCATCAGTATATAATCAGTCGACTTTACACTGCCCAGCAGTTCTAACAATGCTTTGAAACACTTTTAAGAATGGCACTTGGTGTTCCATAGCATTTTAAATTGGAATGGCCAATTTTTTATTCTGAAAGAATGATACTTGGTAAGATGAGAGTTTCAAATCTGTCACCTTGTGTAGGAATGATAAACTGTTGTACTTGCTTCATTTATTCATCAGAGACTTTGAAAACTTAATGCATTTCAGCAAAATATTTCCCAAGTCAAAACTTATTTTAAAAAAGTAAAATATACTGAGGAAGTGTGTCTCTATGTAACATGAACATAACAGCACACACACTTAAGTAAGGTATGCAACACTTTCATTGGAGAAGAAACTAAGAGGTATTTCAAGTAGAGAGGTGACTCCCATCTCTGAAAAGCTGACTATTTGCAGAGGTGGGAGTCATTTGAACTGGTGCATATTTGTTTGAAGAAAAAGACAGGCTGCGGGAAATCACAGGAGTGGCACAATGGAGAGCCAGTGACCAGATGAAACCAGAAATATGAGATACTCAAAGAGGAAATGCATTCGTGGAAGAAATAGAGTAAAGCCGGAGGAGGGAAAACTAGCTGGCTATGAGAGAGGAATATGCTGACTGGTGAGCTGAGGAGAATCTCACCCATCCAATTAGGAAATGGGGAAAAGCAACAGATAGATGTTCTCCAAACCACAAACACAACTTCTTTATAAATACATAAAATACATCTAGCATTCAGGAAAATACCATCCCAAACTCCATTGATATTTCAGCTCATGCCATCCAGAGAGGCATTCATCAAGACTTTAAATAATAAGTGCTGGAGAGGATGTGGGTAAAAATGTACAACCGTACACTGTGGGACTGAAAATCAGGACTTCCCATCTGAAAAGCAGTATGGAGAGTCATCAGAAGGTAAGGAATATGAACATCCTGGGCCCAGGGTTCCCAATCCTTGTTCTTATACCCAATTTACAATGATTCTGTGTACACATGAGACACTGAAACTTCAATGTTTACGGTGGTTTCTATCATAATTAGAAAGATATGAAATGAGCCCAGATGCACCTTAACACAAAAATGGATCAATCAACACCTAGAAACTTGGCACTGAATTTGAGCAAACTAGTTTTTCATGATACACCATCATGTCAAAATGAGTCCTCATATAGCATATAAAAACACCTGCCCTAAAAATTTCTAAAATATAAACCTGGAACATCAAAATCCCTTAATTTCATAAAAGATGATATTTTAAAACAAACAAGTAGGAAACTTATTATTCTAAGGCCAAATAGAACCTTTTCAGCAAAGGAAAGACTTCATTTTCCCTGCAATGTCAAGGAATATTTGATGTAATCCAAACCTTCCAGGCAGAATCTGAGTGTGTGTTTAGGAGCCTCTCCACTCCTGTTACATTATCCTGGCTTTCTTCCTGGGATATCCAGAAAATATTACCCAGTTTCTTCCTAACATTTGAAAGAGTGAACTTTATAAAAATGTGGTTTGGAGGTACCTATAACCAGAATCAAGGTGGGAGCAGGAGAGAAACCCAGACACAGAGCTGCTGAGAGAGCTGGGAACTTAGAGCATGGGCCTGTAGTCTAGGTTAAGAATAGTAGTTCATGGCACTGTCATGCATCATGTGCTCACAGCTCTGTGACAGCACAGGCCAAGGCTAAATCTGATAGACAAAGGGCAGCCTGTAGTACCATAAACATGAAATGAATACTAGGCATGGTAAACCACTCTACTGAGAATAATTTAGAATACCTATACCCCTATTAACATTACACAGGCAGTCAAAGGCACCCTCTTAAGAATTTCAATATTGTCCTGAGTACATGGGCTCTCAGTGGTGTCTCAGCAGGAAACACTGCATCCCTTACACCTCCATGATTCAGTAGCCAGGTATCCTCCCACAATTTTAGATGGTTACT